>NC_090941.1:1123350509-1124025509 GCF_040938575.1 Ambystoma mexicanum
GCATGTATTGCCTTTGGAGCAGGCAGCAGGCCAGTTTGTCAGAGGATGCGTAAGAAGCTAGCCATTTCCTCTATAAAACATAATCCTTTAGGTAACACCTCTATTGATTAATATCAAACAATTCTCCATGTTTCCAGGTTACATTAGGGAAATTGTTTTTGACTTCATTTAGCCCCACAGTGTGTAAAACGTGGGGGCTAGGTAGGTGTTTTATCTACTCGTCATCCTTATACTCCTGGATAGCAGAAATCATTTTGTTCCATCAAACATGTCACATGGAAAGCACAGTGGACACTTGATGTTAGAAGCAAACTCAACATGAAAAAAAGGCTGAGCTTTGACCAGCAGACAGCTTGTTTTTTTTGTTATTCAAGAGAAACATTGTAAAAGGGTGATCAGTGTACGACAAGCAAGCAAAATCCTGTAACATGGTTCATACACCACTTCACTTTCCATGGGAAGGCATTTTGCTGGCCGAAGGTCCCAGCTGGCAAATGTTCACCTTGTCATTTTTCACAAGAAGAAGATATAACAGACCTGTGCTGGTCACTAAACCAATCAGACTTTGTTAGTGTACATTTTAAGTGTATTGAATTGAGTAGCCACATTTTGTAGGAGCTTAGAGGCTGGTCTCTGGCATGAAGTGCAATATAAAAGCTCAATTCTTGGCTACTTGCATTTGATTTTGCCTTCCCTTTAGAATTGAAGATAATTTCAAAATATCTTACCAGTATGACATCATAACCAAGAACCCCAGTCATACTTCCTGTCCCGTAAGCAATGGAAAGACTTGTATCTGTGGATCTGAAGGATGATGATTTAGTTGAATTAAAGACTGCATGGTTCACTGTGGAGAGATGCAACGGATGCATGGGTGTTATACAATGGCATTAGGAAGAGGAGTCTACAAAAATTATGTCCGGACTGGGCAGCCCGGAACACTACCAGCACTCACTTAGCTCATGTGAGCCCAGGTAGAGAACAATCCACAGTGATCATCTTTATCATCAGTTACTACAACTGCAGGAACATAAAGAAAGTGTGTGGGGCCAAGAGTACATCCCCAAGTGTTCCCTTTTCAATTTGAGATGCATCATGCATCTTCCAAGAAAATATCTATTTCCTCAGGCAGTAGCAGAGGCACTCAAGACATGGAGGAAGATCTGTGGCACTCATTACACTTTACTTAATCAGCAGTTGCTATTATAAATATGATCATAAAATACTGTCCATATAAATCATCACCAAAGCATGTTGAATACATTAAATATATTTACTTATCAAAATGAATTAGAAAAAGTCCAAGAAAAATGAATATACTTTCAAATACAGCTAGAGCTGTGTAAAAAAGTATCTGCAAGGAAAAGAACATTGTTATATAGATGAAAATCATAAACTGCAACAAACAATAAGGTTGATGAACAAATGAATAAGCAGGTACGCAGCAGGAAGAGGCTTATTCCATGATAAGCACCTCAAGAATTATATAACCTCAGAGTTCTTTCCTTCTCAGCCTACATTGGGTTTCAGTCTAAGGTGCCATGACATTTTATCAAGAAAGAATTCCTAGATGCAAATGCTTCCCAAATGAAACTAAAGCATATTAGTACCCGGCGCGCCAATGCTACGGCAAACACTGAACGTGGATTGGTTCAATTGCAAGCCTTACCACAGTGTAATCCCTTCTACGCAACGGCATGCATCTCGTGCCTGTTCCCTTGCCACATTCACTGGCCATTAATCGCCGCCATTTCCGCCGCCGACCGCTCGCTTAACCAGGTTCCCCAAATCGAAATCCAGGCCTTTCCTTTCAATGAAATGAATCGGAAAAATACTTTCACTTTCAAATGCAAGCTCTGTGCCCGCTGCGCACACAGAAAAGTAATAAACGTTTCCATGACCGGTGAAGTGTCACTAGAGGAGTGGCTCACCGACAGCACCACGGAAACTGAAGAAGGACCGGCCACCACAGCAGGCTTACAGAGCAACCTGAATGCCTTGTCCATATGTATGCATACTGGAAGACATACTTCATTAGCAGAAAGACCTGGACCTAATAGAAATTAATAGATGTGAGCAAAACACACATTGTGCCACCAAATGGCCAGTTGACACATTCAAAGGCTGGCTTACACAGAAAGGATACTCAACATCTTTTGAAAGGAAGCCACTCTATATACTTGTCTCTTCGCTACGCTCATTTTATTCTGAAGGGCACACTGTACATAGCGTTGAATACCAGCCACATAGCCTCATCTCACTACGATCAGGTTTAAATTGTCACCTCAACAATCCACCTTTCAGTAGAAATGTCAACATAATGCAAACTGAACAATTTACTGCAGCCAACAATGTCTTCATTTCCAAAATAAGAAGACTATGCCACAAGAGACCAGGCACAACACAAAGCACCAATTAACCGTACCAATCTCTCCAAGCTACGCTTGTGTGGCTTTTTCAATACAGCCTTTCCAGAAACATTACAGTACAAAGTAGGGTTCCACATAAACATACATTTTGCAAGAAGAGGGCGTGAAGGACTTTGTCTGCTCCCACCTAATGCTTGTGAGGTAGTAACTGATGAAAATGGCAAGCAATATGCCACACTCACAATCAACGCGTTAACCAAGAACCACCACAAGCCTTTTGAGCGCCGCTGCAGTAACCTGGGAGGAAGACTGTACGCTATTCCCACCCATCCTGAGTGCCCTGTCAAATCTCTCCTCCTCTACATCTCCAAGTTGCCATCAGATGCATCCTGCTTTTTCGTAATGCCTCGTCGGTTCATCCGCAACAAGTACCATGATGAACTAATATGTTACGCCCACTTGGAAAAAACACTCTTGGCGCTTTTATGCAATGCATCAATGAACGTGCCCATCTCAGGAAAGTATACACCAATCACTGCATTCGAGTCACTACAATCCAACTTCTTTTCCAATGCTGGCCTGGATACCAGAGAAATAATGCCTGTGACTAGACACAGACATCCATCATCTATTACCAGCTACTGACAACCCCAAACCACACAACACAATGTTTGGTATTCCATTCTCCACCAGATCCCTACCCCACAATACACACTCACATGTAAACTCGCATTCCACAATGAAACACCCTGTCCCAACACACCTACTTCTTCTTCCTCTAATTCCTTCTCCACCATCATGTCCAACATCTCTGAAAACAACTGCAAACCCCCGTTTTCAAATTTCTCTTTCACTTTTCATGGCACTGTTCAGTTTGATGAAAAATAATGTCATTATACTGCATTTTTACTCGTGCCTTATTTTGTTCATCATTTTTAAACACACTTATGTTGAAATGAACTTTTCTGACATTGTTCAATTTCACATATTGTTAAAGTTAAATAAACCACTGAAAACTTAATGCAGCCAACTTTCTTTTTTTTTAATTATCTTGGTTTGCTATTTAATGCTGTAACATACTGTGCTTGCATTTTTCTCATTGGGGGCAAATGGTGGGAGACAAACGTTAAGTTATTTCATGAAAATAATTCCACAATCATTATTACGCATCAACTCGTGCCTAAACTGGCACCTTATTCATCCGTAGTAATGAAGCAGTATGCGCATTCTAGTCTTTCTAGAAGTACAGCGTACTGTGTCTGCTGCCTTTTCAAATGGCACATACAAATGCCGAATATCAAACCACAACACCATAAGTATCCCATGGCTTTCAACCACGGAATACTAATGGCAATAGGGCCCGAGCCGGCAGGCCATTATCGCATAAGGTAATGCCCCCAGGGACTTTGTTAAGGCACTCGCTATGCTCTGGCCTGTAACTACGGGTCCCGGGGGCATTACCTTATGCAGTAATGGACTGCCGGCTCTGGGTTTATTGCCATAAAAAGATTGTTCAAAGGGTTGTATTCAGAGTCATAGATCTGAACATATAGTTTTTATGGTTTGTGAGTGAGTAACAGAGTGATCAAAATTGAAAGATATTTATTCAAAGTGCATGGCCAAAATGTTCACCCTCCGGGCTTTGTCAAGGCATCACTCAACAGGTCAATGCCTTCTAATGTAGCCTCCTTTTTTTTAAAATATATATTTTGTTTTATAAATTGAAGTCTAAACAGAATGCACGGCATTGGGAGGGAGAGAAAGTCAGGCCAATAAATAGCATATCATCTTGTGCTATTACACGCATTGAGTACAATAATTAAATTAAATATCCATAAGATAAGCAAGAGACATGAGATTCAGGGAATAAAGCACCAGAATAAAACACAATTATTGATTAGTAACTCCTGTTGTCAAACCGGATATTAAATTATGCCTCCTATTATAATGATTTGTATGTATATTGGCCTACGCCAAGTTGCTTAAAATTGTACGTGAATAACTCTCTACGGCAAGGTCTTGACCTCAGAAATTGATGTAAGCCGCCATCTTGAATCAAGCCTCCATTTTAGGTTAGAACCGCCATTTTGTTTTTTTTTGTCCAAAGTCACCCTGTAATCTAAAATGGCCGTCTCGGGTGCCCTTGTTCTTGCCTTAACCTCTCCAACCTCTGTAGGGGAGTTAATGTCCAACCTGCCTTCAGGCCACATGTTAGGGTCATGTAGACCTTGTCCTTTGTTGACCTCGGGAGCAGGGGATTACTTGAATTAGCAATGTTAAACTACAAGTATACAAGAACAGTAATGCTATCCGAATATAATATGCGTAACATTGTTTGGTCTGTATTAAAGCAATATATAAAGAGTGTAAATGTTAAATTGAAGAATAATGAAGTGTGTTAGTAAATATATTCAAAAGTAAACCCCATGCACGAGATATGTAAATTAGGAAAGTGAACATGGCGCGACCCTAGCCCAGTGCATGATTAACCTGTAAGAGGGCTGGACATCATTTTACAA
The DNA here is from genome assembly GCF_040938575.1 of Ambystoma mexicanum. NCBI lineage: Eukaryota > Metazoa > Chordata > Amphibia > Caudata > Ambystomatidae > Ambystoma > Ambystoma mexicanum. The sequence continues at coordinate 1,123,355,398 of NC_090941.1, forward strand.
ATTGTATAAAAGCACCGATGTCCAGCTAGGAAATTCCCTCACTGCTCATATTGAACCCTGCTGGTGGTCTCTGTGATGCATTGATGGCCAAATAGCTATTTGTGTACTTTATTGAATACTGTTCAGTTTTGTAATAAAGATTCTGGGAATCTTTATAAGCCCGTGTCGGTGTATTTTCCTTTGCTCGGTGTAACAGCCGTGATACTGTATTTTTCTGATTCCACACTGTCACAATTATAGGAAACGTCAGCAAGTGTTAGCAAAGTATCTCTTAGTGATCACCTTAGTAAGGTCTTGTCATTGGCCGGTTAGTACTTCTTACTATTTATTAGGAGTGTTGTTTAGTGATGAGTTATTGAGACCACATCTCCTTCTTGTGTTTGTAAGCGACTGGACCTAGGAAAAGTCACAAAATAATTACTATCTTGGTGAGCAGTTCAATCTTGGCAGTCTTTGCTAAAATAAAGTTGGTATCTCTGTTTCATCTGATTATTATATGTCAATCCCGTGTGCTCACTGTCTCTTCAGTGCAAATGTTGCTATGCTAAACCACCTTTTTAAATGTGGTATTTCTTGTTGCGTCTACAGGAAACATCACCCAATTGTTATTCCGTTCTATTCTTGTAAAGACCAATTCCTCATTATGTCCGCTAAATTAAAAGCTGTATCCCAATCTTACCTGAAACATGAAGGGTTTAGTTACCGATTCAAATTCAGAAGTCTGCGTCTGGTGGCCATTTTGTTTTGCTTTCACGTATGTTCTGCAGGTCACGTGATTCCACGTTCTAAGCAAAGTGTTTACCAATTCAGTTGCAATACACATTAACAATGCTCACATTCCGGCAATTCATGTTTAAATGATGATAGTGCTTACTCGTAGTCTGTGAATTGTAGAAATATTTTGTATTTAGAATGCATCGTCACACAGTAACTATTTACATCACGTGATCACACACAACAGCTATACAAACAAATTCTTATTTTTTTAATATATGTGTCACGTTGATGTCTCCATGGTTATGGGGGGGCGGGTCACAGGGAAAGTGAAGTGACGTTGGGGAATGGGATATGACGGGTGGCGGGAGGAGGGATTAGTTCAGTTCATGTACAGTGTTAATAAAGGGAAGTCATGTGCATCCTCTCTCTGTGTCTGCCTCTCTGTAAGTGTGCCACGCGCAGTGACCGAGGCCTACCCACGGCACGACACTGACGACGAGGTGAGCGGCCTCCTGCGGGGCCCACGTGGAGCGGAGAGTGAGGCGAGGGCGTGTGCAGGGCTGCACTACCGCCCGTCGCCCACACGGAGGATGAAAAAGGCCTTTTCAACCGCATGCGCCGGAGCGCAGATAGAATGCCAGAGGCCTGCCTCAGAGAGGCTGATCTAAGCGGCAGCTCCGGATTGACGCAAATGTTCTATTCCTGGGCCACAGTAGTGAAAGCTGAAGCTGGGGGGCTCCAGCTAGCATGCACGAGCCCCATAAGAGGGGAGGAGCTGCCAGCAACACGGTAGGCCAGGACAGCAGGCCCACCAAAGGGGGGAAATACCAGGGCAAGGCCCCACCCCCACAAGGCCACAAAGACACAGATGGTGATCGTTCCCAGAGAGGCGGCCATCCTGGGGGACTGAGGGAGTGGAGGCGTTTTCTCTCAGAAATAGTGACACTTGGAGCGCTGGAAGACCTTCAGAGAGTGGTGCTCGTGCCCAAAAAGGCAGCCACATCCCAAAAGACAAGGACAAAAAGGGACCTGGGTCTAAGAAACCCCACTGGCCCAAGATAAAGAAACGACCAGGAGGTCAAGATGGCCAGTGAGGACAATGATCAAGGGGACTAAGTCCAGGGCCAAGGACAAGGCCCCCAGGTGGCAGACCAAGTCCCGTATAGGCGCCTGACACACTGGCGGCCCAGATGATAGGGGCATTTGACGCCACCAACACCAGCAACATGGGTCCCAGATGGAGCAAGTGGATTAGAGACTTTGACCTGTAGATGGGAGACACAGGGCCCATAGAAAATGCTCGCCAAATATGCCTATTGAATCTGGCAGTGGGTTCTGCTACTCATGACATCATCGACGAGATGCCCCCCAACTCCATTGACTCCATTGAAGCGTACCTCTCCCCCCACACCAATGTGGACAATGAAAGGCACCTGTTCCACAGCACCAAGCAACACAAAGGTGAGACCATGGACGCCTATGTCATGCGGCTGCGCACAAAGATGAAACATTGTGACTTCACAAATTATTCCAACACCAAAGCGCTACGGTCCCAAATCATAGCAGGGTGTGAACCTCAGACATTTAAGCAAAAATTACTCCAAATCAACGCACCCTGGATGAGATACTGGCATTGGCCCGCGCAGAGAGAGCCATAGACTCACAGGTGGAGAGCTTCAACACCCTACAACAGGAGAAAGCATCCACAGACTACAACCTGAGAGAAGGTCGGAGGAACTCTTTTGTTATAAGTGCAGGTTTGAGTACCCTCATGAAGGGGTTTGCCCTGCCGTCGGTCAGTGGTGTGCCACATGTGGCGAAGAAGGCCACTTTAAGTCGATGTGCAGACTTTTCAGAGACAGAGGAAAGGATTGTGCCAGGGAAACACCACCCAGACACAAGGAAAAACCCCACCCCTCCCCAGAGAGCCACCCTGGTGCCTCATCTCAAGGGCCATCTACTCAGGTAACCCAAGACTCCCGAGAACGAGACTCAGGGGAAGACAAACAAAGAAGAGAGAGGAGAGATAGAAGGAGATATGTAATGAGAGTGAGACCTGAGCGCTGATTGAGGTGTCATGTACGCTATCTGGTGGAGCAATCACCATCTGACTCAGACCCTAGCTCCTTGGGAAGCGACCAGAAGAAGGCATACGTCTATGCTTTAGGAAATCCCACTGCCACAGCACACAGTCCCACATTGATCCTCAAATTAAATGAACAACCCACCGAATTCCTGATTGACACGGGTGCCACGGTGAACGTCATCAGTGAAGCCGTCTTCAAGGAACTCCCTGTGAGACCGAAACTGAGCCCTCCCACGGTAGACATCTATGCTTATGGCGCCAAGGCACCCCTCAAGTGCCTAGGACAATTTGAGGGCACATGTTGATACAAGGGGCATGAGAAAAGAATACCTGTTCACGTCCTGGCAAACGAAACCGACAGTGGATGTATACTAAGCTCCAAAGCTCGGCCGACATAGGACTCATCCACATCCTATACAATATCATGGTCCACAAGTACATCGAACCTGTGGAAATGATCAGCAACATTTATCCCTGCATTTTCCAGGGCATCGGAAAACTGAAGAACAGACCCATAAAATTACACACAGACAAATCCATACGTCCTGTGGCCCCACACTACCGAGGGATCCCGATTAACATCCAGAGGAAAGTGGAGGACAAATTACACGAGCTGCTCGAACATCATCGAGCCAGCCACCGGCCCCACCACGTGGATATCCGCGATAGTACCAGTTCCTAAGAAAGGATCGGAAGCGATCAGGCTCTGCGTGGACATGAGGCACCTGAACCAAGCCATACAGCGGGAGAGACAACTGGCCCCACACATCACCAGCATGATCCAACTCCTGAATGGGGCCAAGGTGTTCTCAAAACTGGACGTATAGAAAGCCTATCACCAACCGGTGTTGAGCCCCGAAAGCCAAAACATAATCTTCATTACCCATCTAGGCCTCTTCCGTTACAAAAGGCTAAAATTTGGGGTATCCTCGGCCACGGAAATATTTCAGACCGAGGTAAATAATGTCATCAAGCATATATCAAATTGCCTTAATTACAGCAACGACTTCCTGGTTTTCGGCACTGATGTCAGAAAACACGATGAGGCCCTAATGAAAGTGTGCAAGGCCTTGGAAGCATCCAACCTCAAATGTGAATTCCTTAAGAGCACGCTGAAATTCTTTGGACACATATTTTCGGAATCAGGTATGTCTCCAGACCCCGATAATGTGGCTGCGTTGAACGACACAGCACCCCCGGCCAATGTTTCAGAATTGCGCTCTTTTCTAGGGCTCATGAGCTACTGTACATGTTACATCAAAGACTTTGCAACAGTAAGCGAATATCTGAGACTGCTAACCAGGCAAGATGCCACCTTCCAATGACGAGTGCCAAAAGGCATTCAAAGCCATTAGGGAAAGAGTTGCCAAGGCCGAGAATATGACCTATTATGACCCGAGTCGCCAGACAGAACTAATGGTGGATGCCAGCCCAGTAGGCTGTGATCCCGCACAAACTCACACAGTCGCCTATGCCAGCCGGAGCCTCTCAACCATGGAACAGGCCTATTCCCAGGCAGATAAGGAAGTCCTCGCCGTAGTTTGGGCGTGCAAACATTTCCATCTCTTCTTACAGGGCACACCATTCCAGATAGTCACAGGAAGTGGCGGCATAAATACAGCCTACCTCAGTAATCTGGCGCTTCTTAGTTGTTCTGACAGCATTTGGCTACCTCCTGATTATGGACCTTGTTTTTCTTCGATTTTGGACCTTGGACCTCGTTTTTTTGAAACCACTGAGCCTTGGTTTTGCCCTTGTTGGACTTGGTGTATGGATTTTGAAGTGCCTATTTGAATTGCTGCTACCTCGGATTCTGTTTTCTGGACTGCATTCCTCTCAACCCTTGGCTTTGTTGTTTTTGGACTAAAACTCTATCATCAAGTTCTGTCTAAACACCCAGCATCACTGCTTACACGACCCAGGTGGACCCTGTTGTACATAGATATCATACCACCTCCTCCATCTCAGAACAGCCAGAGGGAACAGTTAGGTCAAGAGCTGACATCGGCCATTCCCCGGGTAGGTGTCCTTGGGTATATGTATTCCTTGTAGAATAGTTGTATATTTGCATACATAACCCTGTATTTTCTATTGCAGTCATCTGGGACCCGGTGTTCTCTGTTCCTGCCACCTGTGGCTCCAATAAACGGTCAGCGAGTTCTTTTACTCCTCTCTGACTGGTACTTGGGGACGGAGGTATTCAAATCCACGTGGACTCAGATTGTGACAATAATTCCCCAAGCTCTGCCACGAGAACAGGTCTCAGACCTCGACAAGGAGCTAAGGGAGCAAGATGAAGCAGCCAAGGAGCGAATTAAAGACTATGCTGATCGGCAGAGAGAGGCGCGGCCACTCCAGATAGAGGTTGGAGAAGTTGTGGCCGTACAACAAACACAAACCCACAAGCACACTCCCATGTTCCAAGCGGAACCACTGCTGGTCGCGCAGAGTAAGGGATTCATGATTACGATGCAGGGCTCGGGAGGCCCCATCACGAGGAACTCATCACATTTCAAGAGCATTCCCTCGCTGGGAACGCATCGACTCAGTGGACGCGTGGTCATTCCCATTGACTATGCCTCAGACGACCCCTATCAAGGAGATCATGGAGACACAAATGACTGGACCATGAAGGTCCCCCGGAGTGCGAGACCAGTGGAAACCCACCCGAACTTGTGAGCTCACACCCTCAGAGAGCTCGGAACAAGCTGCACCGCTGGATTGAAGAAATGGACTAAGGGGCCCACCGCAGATGTTCACCTGTTTTGAATGTCCTGGTAACTGTTTAAAAAAGGGGGAGATGTCACGTTGATGTCTCCATGGTTATGGGAGGTGGGTCACGGGGAAGGGGAAGTGACGTTGGGGAACGGGATATGACGGGTGGCGGGAGGAGTGATTAGTTCAGTTCATGTACAGCGTTAATAAAGGGAAGACGTGTGCATCCTCTCTCCATGTCTGTCTCTCTGTAAGTGCGCCACGCTAGCGACCGAGGCCACCCATGCCACGACAATATGCATAACAGTTGTCTAGAAAATATGATAACCGGGTTTACCTAGCTATATCTGCTGTTGCCCTCTTCCTATTTATTACGTGCCACGTGCTCTAACCCGGTGTCCATACATTTTGTAGAATATGTACTATTGAATCCATTCAAGGGCATTAGTTATAGTACTTCTTGGTTAATACACGTGAACTATAGAGCAACTAGTTACCACTCGAAAAGTACTGTCCTGTGGCAACTTCTATATCACGTCATCTCACACATTGTTCTTGAGATATTGTTACTCTGCTAGTGGCATGGTTCTAATAAATGCCAATTTGCCATACAATGGTGACTATCAAACTATCAGTTATCGACACATTTGTAGTGTTAAAGAGCTTGTTTAATGGAGACTTGAATGTATCCATTCTTGGATAAAACATAAGTCATGATCCCGGTCAATAAGCTGCAATTTGTCCAATTTCTTGAAAAAAATAACAGATACCCGATGGATTTTACTGTTATGTTAGCGGAGATGTATCGGGTTTATGATTAGCCAGATTTCATTTTGGAATAGATTGTCACTTTGCTAGCCGTGCTGACGTTACGCCACATTGGATCTGACAAATATTCAAACTATTTATACACAATGTTGCATTTCTACGTCTGAGTTTAAGCCATGCACAGTAGACCAAGGTTTGCAAAACATGACATTCTAGATAAGTGGCTATTGCAAAAACCACAAGAGGAAAACACCTGTCCTTTGGCCACGCTAATACCTCAAGTAGTTCTCACCGCAGAGCAGAATGGAGAAAGGAAACCGAATGGTAGCAGTTTATATGTATGCATGTGTGTGGGCGTCTGTGTGTGTCTGTCTGTGTGTGTATGGGATTTAAAAAGTGTAAATATATCTGGAAAACAACAGAGTACTGCACATACAGGATACCCAGGGGGTTACAAGTAGGAGTGCGGGAGCAGCAGAGAGGTTAGGATGGATATGGGGGGGCTGTGAAAGGGGAGGAGATCCAGAAGATAAGAACTGAGTTGAGTGGAGTGACCAGCAATTTAAACCTTGTTGTTCAATGGGGACTTACCGGTGTAGTCCGACCTTTGCGGGACCGGTAAGTCCCCATTGAAAAAACTATTCCCCATTCCCATTTGAGCCCCCGTAGGGCTCAATGGGAAGGGGGAAGTAGCTAATAACGGTACCGCAATTTGCGGTACCGTTATTGGCTCTGATTTCCCTTAACGGGTCCCGTCAATAATGCCTAAAGGAGGGACCTGCTAAGGGAATTTAGTAGTAGGGCGGTCTCCTTACCGGTGCCCGTTATCTCTTACTGCCCCACTCGGAATGAGGCCCACTATCATAAAAAAAAACACAAATAGCAATGCAGGGCCATATCTCTCAGCAGGGTCCCATAATCAGCATTATACATATATTATTATATTAAATATAATACCTGCTGAGAGTTTCCAAGGGTGCTAATATTACATTGTGTCTCACTAACATTGGGAAGCTTATCTTAATCTGGTGGAAGAACCCAATCAGTAAGTTCCCAGTGTGACTTCATACCAAGGGGCCTCAGCCAGTTTATAATGTTAGCAAACCAATGGTTGCTTGTGGTCTAATGTATATTCATAACCTCCATTAGTGGGTTCTTTTTTTTTAAACACTCTTTATTGAAATGTTAACATTAACAAGATAACATAGCACAATCATTAATACGCAGAACTGGAACTGTATAAGCAAAACTAATAACGCCTAAACTCTTTAACAGTACTAAAAAAGAAAAAAAAAGAAAAAAGTGGGATCATAATAAATAAGGAAAGAAGGAAGGAAAGTAATAAGAGGAATAATTGGGAACTTTGAGAGATATCACACATATAAGTCATTAAATATATTCCAGACTGCATGATATTTATTCATTCTCTTCATCCTTTAATAACTCATTTTCTCTCTGCGTGATATGGCAATCAGATCTTGTAACCAAATACTCATTAGCGGGTTCTAATAACATCAGCTGCCCTCAATGGCAGTGAGAAATTGGCCTGAATAAAACCTATGAACCTATGTTATTTACACCCAGATCTTTTTGCAACTGAATGCTAGTGGTATTCCCAAGCTGATATAGTACCTTTCGGAAGACGTGTTCTGCTATATTCACTGAGTGGCCAGAACATCACTCCACAGCTCTCCTCCATATCGAGTACAAGCTACTTCCATGACTCTATAATCTTTTAACTAAAGGAGAGCAACACTTTACATCAAGAAGCCAATTATTCAGCATCCTATCAGACCCCCCTATATTGAGAAGAATACTAGTTCTCTCAACTGACTGGACTATGGTAACAGAATATACCTGGGTGTCAGGAAAAGCACATGCAGCACATCTGATACAACAAAACTATATTTAGCTAGTCATGAAATCTTGTCACCCATGTATCCCAAAGGAAAAAGCTCTTCACTACCGATTATTAATTATGATCAATATCATGATTGTTATTATTAGTATTATTATTATTATTATTATTATTATTATTATTATTATTATTTTAATTAATAATAATAATTAAAAAAACACTAGGAACTTAATGCATTTTTTACACAAAAATGCTTACAAAATTTACCATTGATAGCATTGAGAGCGGAGTTCATGGGTCCTTCACAGTGGGGTGAGAGGATATGACTTGAAGAACTGATGTTGCATGGGAAGGTGGAAACATGAACCAGGGATGGGCAAAGGACATAATGACACAGGAACAGGATGGTGGAGAAAGTGCTGAATTAAGAATGGAGGGGTGACGGAAAGTACTATAGGCTTGCTCATGAAGGTTAGGGGAGAGGAAACCAGGGCGATGCAGTAGCCTAAAGTGTTAGGAAACAGATTCTTCAGCAACATGGAGAGCTTTGAGGTTGGATTTAAATAGTGGTAGAGTTGGAATATTATGGAGAGAGAGAGGAAGAGCAGTCCAGAGGGGAGAGAGCAGAAACAAGAGGGAGTACAGGGGATCAAGTGGTGGAAAGCAGGTGAGCTAAAGGTAATCTTAACGAGCGGGGAGGAGAGTAGGGAGTGAGATGAGCAGCTAGATAGGGTGGGGCGAGTCCATGAATAGTTTTGAAGATGATGTGAAGAAGTTTATACTTGTAATTAAACATGAAACTGATCATCTTTGACACTTTGTACCATCCACTAGAGTATACGGAAAGTTGGCTCTACCGACGATCATTATGAAGCATTAGCAAGTCAACCCAAAAAAGGAACCTAAGATCATCAAAGGACAAGCTGCTTGCCACTTCATCATTGAAAGAATCTTATATGGGAAAGAAATCAGCAATATCAGGATCTAAGAACTGGAATAATCTCCCTCAGATTGCAGTTCACATACAAGATTCTTCAAATTCAGCAATGGCCTACAAACTAGGCTATTCCGATTAATCTTGGAACACTTTTGAGCACTGCTATCAGATTGTGGAAATGTTCAGATAACAAAGCCTTCCAGTTTTTAGTGTGCAGATAAAGAGAGCAAAGGAACAGCATGATGTGGTATCCAGACATTTTGCTCTTTTTCTTGTCCCTCTCCAATTCAGAATACTGGTTTCCTGCTATTTGCAATCGTCTGTTACTGCCCTATTGATTCCACAAATGTGCAGAATTTCAAGACAATTGTAAGACTTGTGAGTCACAACCTCTTTTTAAATCCAACAAGACTTAGCAAATACCTTTGTTATGGGATCCAAAATGTGTATCCCATTGGGCCTCATTACGACTCAGGCGGTAAGGGGTTTACGCCGGCGTAAACAGCGCCGACCCTTACCGCCTCAGTACGAGGTCCCTTAGCGCCATGGCGGATTTAACACCTGCTTTTAGCAGGTGTTAAAATCCATGGCGCTAAGGGACCATGGAGTTAATCACGCCACCATAATTTACGGTGGCGTAATTAACGCCTTCCCCACTCCCATTATGCCCTATGGGGCAAAAATGGGAATGGGGAAGGGTAAATGGGGATTGGGGACTTACCGCCCCGCCAAGGTCGGAATGGGGCGGTAAGTCCGCCAACCACCATGGCGTAAACGTAGTTTACGCCATGGTGGTAAAGTCACGGCCCAGGCGGTAACTTACCGCCTGGGTCGTAATGAGGCCCATTGTCTTGCTATGGTAATTTAAATTTGGAAGTCATCTATTATTAGCACTGACTTTTTAATAGTCACTAATTAAATCAATTAATTTTTTGTATCTGAAGTTCTTTGTATCTTGATTCAAATGTGAGTAGTGCTGTTGTCTCTAACTTAGTCAGGTAGTACTGATGGGTTAAGTCTTCAGCTAGGCCAAGTTGCCCAAAATGAGAGCCAGGGATAGCCCAAATAATTTTGTTTTCCTAATGTGGCGACATGTTCCATACTGAGTAGCGTTGCAGAAGCTAAAATTCAGTGAAGCAAGACATTAACTACTTTTTGTCTTGAATAAGAGCATTTACTTTCAATCAAACATACTTACAGCAGGCAGTGCTCTTGCAGGAAGACGATGGAACCCAGAGATTAGAAGAGCCAGTGTCAAAAACCACTTTGAAATCCTGGCCCGGGGTTCCAATGGAGATCTGGCCAAAATAAGATGCCTATTGAATGAAAGAAAGAAAGGCAGATATCAATGTTGCACGTATTGAAAGAATGATACAAATTAATCCCAGGTGTACTCATTCTGTCGTTTTCTGAATTGCAAATGTATTTAGGCGATTCATCAGAGCCAAACTTTCCTGCACTTCCTTTGAGCTTCGCCCCAAAGTGGATTGGGCAACTTTGGGCTAAAATCTAGCATTGAAGTTCAGCATCAGAATTGCAGGTAGAGGGAAGAGGTTGCCCAATCAGTCGAGGGAGCTTTAGAACATTGAAACTGGGTGTATGTTGTCAGGTGTATTGACCCACGTTTGAGTCATTAAGCTGCAACATTTGGTGCTGTGGGCTTAGAAAATCCAAGATGGCCAAAAAGCCCACATGTGCGCCAGAATCCAGGAGAACCGCGCAGTTTGTGCGCACACCAAAATGGTCGCCTAACCTTCCACCCACCAGTGCGAGCGTGATGGGCCAGGGGTGCCATGATTGGAATGTGTGCCAAAGGAAAAACAGCAGTGCCTGTTAGCTTAAAAAGCCCTTTGAAATCACCTTGGTTTCTCTGAATGCAAGCTAAAAATGCCTATGTCAAACATTGTAGGATATTCAAAAATCTCACTGAACACCAGCAGACATTTGGCAGAATGAAGTTTTGTGTGCATACAAAATCTGGAAAGAAAAAGAGCCCAAAACAATGTTCATAACAAAACTGGCTGAGCTGTGGGGGTCAGCAGCTTAAGTTAAACTGAACTGAAAACCACTAAAATCGAAATGTTTAAATTAAATGAGGGACCTACTTTTGAGTGTCACATAGTTTGTAACTGTTGAAATGTCATAGTTTTGAACTTAGAATCAGCACTCTAGCTGCATGTGTAAAAATTGTCAGTTTGATTTGAATGTAGAAAACTGGGAACAAAAAGTGACATTTAGCTGAAACCTGGCTTAATGAAACTGGATTCTGCCTGACAACTACCACCGACAGGAGTTGAAACTGGATCAACAGCTGTGTTCCCAGGCCTGGCTGCATTCTGCTGCCCCCACAAAAAGGAGGTGACACCTCTCTGATTGAATTACCTGGGGACTGCAGGAAACTGAACAATGGACTCAGGCAAATGTTATATTGGGGGGGCCGTAAAATAGCTTCCTCTTGGGAGAAGTGGGAGGAGAAGTGCCTCTGGGAGCCACCCGAGCTGGAGGCGGGGGCAGACAGAAGCTTCCCCCATGTGCTTTGGAACCTAAACCACACCCATCTGGGCCAGAGCATGATTTTAAAAAGATAGATAACTCATAGTGCGGACTTGTCAGAATTATATAAATAATATCATTATTCTTGTGATTTTTCTGTGCACGTTTTAAGAGGCGTTAGGACCCTGTGGTGTATTCTGGGGGGTTGATAGCGGAAAATAGGGTCTCACTCCAAATGTCTGCATGTTAAAAATCTGACACTTCATCAAATAATGTCCATACTCCTTGCGCACATGTGTGTCATTTTTGGTAAATGTCCGATATTGGTAAACCAGTCAAAAAGCGCAAAATGTTGTCATTTTTGAATTCAAGCCCCCAGGAAGATCAGAGGCGGACAAGCATGGACCATAAGGAATATATAATGTGTACATGTAATTTCAACAAATTGTGTATCTGGGAAATATGTATTTGAATCAAATATAGATTTGTGGGCAAATTGACCAGGGGAGGATCCTCTGACCCATAAACAGACCTCATCACTCTGACTCACATTTCCTTCCCCCAATCATGGGAGAGGGAAGAATTGGGCCAATGACAAGTAGAGAGGGGCAGGCCCAGTTATGCCACACACACACCCACTTCCAAAACACATAACAAGAGACTGCTGGGACAGGTAGAGACATTTAATTCCATTTTCTGCGGGACGCTCTGCCGGGAGACTCCAGACTTCAAATCCATCAATCTTCAGAGACCAGAAATTTACTTCAGAACTTAAAGCAAGGGCCTAAACCCACAAACTGAGAACTCTTCTCAGCAGGCCTCAGCATCCTTAAAATCATTTGCAAACTATTCCACCGCCGGCGAGCTGTCTGAATTCTTTTGCCAAGAACTTTTGCCAGTACCCAGAAAGCAGTGTTACATCCAGAATCCACTTGATCCGGACCTGAAAGCAGAGCAGTATCCAGAACCAGAGGCCGCTGTATCCAGAGAGGCTAGACCAGCAGAGCAGAGCTGACCCAGACCGCTGTGAGCAGAACCAGAGATCCGGATCGCTGTGAGCAGAACCGGTGCCTGATTGACCCGCCGAGCAGACAGAAACCGCCGCCGGACATGTTGACCAGATCCGTGACGAGGCCTAGTTCAAATTTATATTGTGAGCACCTAGCAGAACTGTGCAGAACCAATCTCTTAGTTAAAATAATCTAATTCAAGCTATTTTAACCTAAGTAGAACTGCCTCCTAGAAATCATGTCATCTGACATTTCTAAAGTTGCACAACTGTCACCTGTCAATTCTGCAGCTGCAAGCTGTCACCTGTCATTTTGAGTTTTACTTTAAATCCGAAAATCTACCTTTATTAAATCGTCTGTATCTCTGGAACCGTTTGGGCACTCGCGAAATTTACCACGATTTGCGATTTTGGCTCAATTTCTCCACTTTTCAAAATAGCTGCTCCATTCTTTCCTTTGTTAAAAATCCGTTTGCAACCTGGTAATAACTCATAGAGCATTGCTAAAGTGATCCTGAACTAATACCAACAAGCATCTCTCACTCACCCTGAATCTCTAGAGGGAATTAAAATCAGTTAGCACATTTTCCCATCCATTGCCATCACATTTAAAAGCATTTTGGGCCTGTGTTTCAAACTTCTGCCTGTTTCCTCTAAGCTTGCTGGGGGGAACTGCATTTCGTATTGCATTTTGTTGGGAATTCTTGAAGACTGTGTGCTCTCCTTCCATTTCTTACATTGCATAGGGGGGGGGGAGTGAATTGTCAAGGAAAAGTGATTACATTGTCTTTTGTTGAAGCCATATCAAGTTATTTTCTGTACTGCATTTCATTCATCATTGCGTTTCCTTGAACCATATAAAGAATTCTTTCCCACCTTATTCTTCTGTTCCTATTCATAAGTTACCTCTTGCTGATTACTGCTCATATTCACAAGTGTAATATCCATTATCAATTTATTTATAGAAGTGTGATATATATATATATATATATATATATATATATATATATATATATATATATATAGTTTACATTTTCAAATAAACCTTTTAATTTGCAAAACAAACCTACTTCTTGGCTCAGTGGGGTCAGGGGGATTCTAAGAGGGGGGTGTTATACAAGGGTTGCCATCCAGAGTACTGAACTAGACATAAAAATACATTAATAAGGGTTTTCCTCAGCATCCCAGACTAGGCATTGACTTAGCTGTAGTGTTGATTGAATATCGCTTAACAATGTGAGGGTGAGTCACACAAATGAGCTAGTATTTACTTCAGGATAGGTAGAACATGAAAATAGGATTTCGTTATACAAATTGAGTTTAGTTGAGGGAGATATCTAAGACTGAAAGAGGATAGGTCAGAAAGGTTTGGAGGCAGGTCTGATATTGGAGGGACTGTAACTGGGTTCACCATCTTTTACCATCTTTGTATTAATAGAAATAAATACTACTTGCAAAAAAAAAGCCATATGGCCTCATTATAACTCAGGCGGTCCAGAAATAACGGTGGCGGTAAACCCGCCGCCACCGTTGTTTCCGGACCGCCTGATCCCGACTCCTGCAGGCGGACGAGGAAACACCGACACCATCACGAGATGGTGCCGGTGTTTCCATGATCCCCATTCCAATCGAGTCCCATAGGACTCAATGGGAATGGGGATTTACACCATTCCGCCTCCGTGATTCCCAGAAAACCGGGGTTGTAATGCCCCGGTAATTCCGGGAATCACGGAGACGGAATGGTAATACGAGTCCGGCGGTAACCAGGCAGTTTTACCGCCGCGGTTACTGCCGGACTCGTAATGAGGCCCACAGAATTGTTTGGAGATGGGAGATTACATTCAGAGGCAGCAAAGGAGTTTGTCAACTTCTAGTGATAGATCAGGCAAAATATTAATATTGAAGATGTGTGATGAGAGAGAATACTTGTTTTGAAGAATAATTCTTAGAATTGATCAGAGGAGGCAGGAGATTGCTTTGAATTGTTTGGTGGCATGACATTAAATACAGGGATTGAAATTGGTGGACCAGGCAGGACAAAGCACTAGTCGCAAAGCGTGTGATGAGACAAAATTGCAGTAATTTTATGTTAAGTTAAAAGATATTTATACTGCACACTATCCCCACCGGAGCGGTCCCCTAGCACTGTGGCCAATCTGAAAAGCAAGGGGGTAGGGTGAGTTAGTAGGATTTAGCAGGAAAAGGTGCAAGAGAGCTGTGATGTTGGCAGCTTCAGTTCGGTTTACAGTGTTTGCTGAGCGTGGGTTTGATTATTTTTCAGTAAGTAGCTGTCATGTGCTGTATGTGAGGCTATGTTTGGTTTGGTTCGTTGTTGCAGTGTAGTGAAGTGTATGCGGTTTGTTGTGCAGTATATAGCTATGGTTCTGTTATGTTTAGAATTTGAGAGGTGTGAGCAGAGGTATGAGATTTTTAGTGGGTTTGGTTAGTGGTGGAGCTCCATTGTATGTCCTACGCTTTGGCCACATGTGATACGCGCCCCTGCTAGTGTTGCATATTGTGGTGCTCTAGGGCGACTGAGTTTCTCCCTTCTATATTCGTGTAGGGTTGCAGGTTGTCTGCCTAGCTATTTAGAGGCGATGCCCCCCCCTCCACCCTTTGTCCTGGATAATGGATTTCTACACTGCTTTGGCCCCTGGCAAAACCGTGTGTGCAGCAGCCACTTCCTTCCTGGGCCCCTTGAGAGGTGTGTGGGGGGGTGGAGCCTCTTACCTTTTCCCTTGATCTAACTGGTCATGTGTTTTTTTTGTTTGATCGCCACTCTTTCTCCTTAAATTCTTATCCCCTCTGTCTGCAGTTCAGCCTAGGATACTCCCATTTCTCTCTTTAGCCTCTATTAAGGCTCTCCATGGGGAACCCGGGTCTCCCTCCCACCCGGAAGTTTCTCCGCCTCCCTGCACTTGTGGTGGTATACTTTAGTCCTCTGTCTTGTGATGTGTGTGTTCACTATGAGGGGTGTGGGTGTTCCTCATTCATTATTTTTGTCCGGCTCTGAGTCGAGCAGTCAGGTTTTTAGGAGTATTCTGAAGTTTATATGGTCCTTCATGTTTCGTATTTCTCTCAGGCGGGAGTTCCACATTTTTGCTGCTAGGCAAGAGAATGTTGAGGCACCAAGTTGTTTCCTTACGTACGGTTTAGGTTCCAGGGGGATGTGGTTGCTGGATCTGAGTATTCTGGTCAGCTGGTAAATGGGGATGGTAAAACCAGTGTGCAAGAAGAGGCAAGTGATAATCCTATTCATCATTGGACACTTAAGTCATCTTTTCTGACCACAACTTGTAATGATGGTGATTGGCTGGAGAGAGCCTGTGGAATGCACATCTCTCTAAATCATTAATCATCTATGAGGAGGGTCTACAAGAAGATACCAGATGATACAGTAGACACTCAGAAGCTCGGAAGACACATCTTTCATCAGTAGGGGTAACGACCCACTGAAGTACTATTTCAGTAAGGTGTCGATCTGACCAGCAGCACTTGTGAGAATAGCCTTAGGATACCTTAAATGTGTCCTTGTATGTGTGCAGTTTGAGTAAATATTCAGAGCTGTTTGTGCTATTGGATCTGACTGCAGAAAAACCTTGCAGTACCCCGTGCTGAGCCATTAACATTCATTATAATGAAACTACCCTATATTGAAGACAATGTTGGCAAGACACCTAGCCTTATCCAACACACCAGGCTACTAATTGATTTATCAGGCTACTAATTATAGGGCCTGCCTAAGTCCCAAATCCACAGAGCTCAACTGCAGCATGTCTCATCAGCAACCCACTCAGTCCTTGGGCCCGCCATACAAAGAAGAACCAAATGCAAGGCCTTATGCATCGTATGTTGTCGAAAATGGCACTTGCTCCAGTTTTTCTCTGGAGAAACTGCAGATGCACTTTGCATAAAGAACTGTATCTACGTCAAATAGAAGGCTCCTTTCTCTACGCCTTTCATAATATAAGACTGTCATTCATTTTCGGTTTCCGCACAAGTCAATATTCTATGACAAGCTCCCCTTATGAACATCTGCACTTTGAAGACCACATTTCCTTCAGTGAAAACCTGGAAATAATCTTCAGTCTAACCTTATCAAACTTTCCTCTTCTCCCTTTCTGAATGTCACACCTTTTGATTATGTCAGAAACACGATTCTTTATAAAACTTAAAAATATATATCTCAATGAATAAATAAAAAACTGGCAAATTGTCCACCTTCTCTCAGCTACATAGGAACCAATCAAGTAGACAATTTAAGCTCTCTGTCACGCCTCCAGCACAACTCCATCAACGGTGCCAGCGTACCCGCCGTGCACAGTATGATCCAGCCTGGCAGGGGCGCGGCAAGCATTCTGTACTCACTCATGCATGTCGTCATGGTAGGAACTTTGGCCTCCTACAGAGATTACTTTGCTGGCGTCTTCGGCCGCGGTCCCGATGGCGGTTGCCAAGGAGACTGATGGGCTCACAGGGAATGCTACAGTCTGATAACATGGCACGCAAGAAGTCATGTGATCGGTATCCATAGCAACATCCATAAATGAACGCCCGGCGCGGGTCTCAGTGCTTCTCAGCTGTGTTTCCAGCCGGTGTTTAGCATTTTCTTGCATTTCGTTCCACGTGCTTTTTGACTTCCTGGCTCCCGACCTCGGTTACGCTCTTACAGATTGTTTTCTGGACTTCCTTGTATTACGTGGATCCTCTTTCCCTTGGATTGCTTCTGTGACCTCGACCTCGGATTTGCTCACCGGATTGTTTTTTGGCCATTCCTTTTGTACCTTGAACCTCTTTGGAAGGGGTCTCTGTTGCCCCCTCTGACATCCACGTTGCCTCTTTGCTGCAGTACTCTTGGACACCATTTCCATTGGATGTATCACCTTGGTGGTTGGACCTTGCTTAAACAACCACATTACACCACACCCAGTGGGTAATTGCCTCCTGTGTTTCAGGAGTCCTACATCTTCCCCTACTTCAGTGCCTGTTCCCATCCATTCCACTTGTAGGTGTGTTTCCTCTAGTTTTGTGCCTGCACTGATCATTGCATTTCCCATAACCCGTTATTTTTCCCTTGCAGCTTCCTGGGTGTAACGCTCACCTGATTCTCGCAGAGGCGCCGGTCTTGACTGGGCGACTACCGTATCTTCAAAGGTGATGTGCAGCACCCGGTTGGCTCTTTGGGCTGGACCTCTGTGCACTGTATGCCTGACGTGTAGAGTAAGATGTCTGCAGATAGAAAATATGGGGGTTAATGAACTGGGGTTATTGGGGTGTCCCTATCTCTTTCCTCTTCTCCTCTCCTGTAGACCCCCAAAGGTTAACGCTCTCACCTTAGGTAAGTGAATGCCGAGCTCTCCATCTGCCTCGGGGCAGGGTGCTGTAACCAGTTTCCTCACTGGATAGGTAGCGCAGGCCTCTTGACTTCAGAGGACTGCTGTCCGTCGTTTACTGCACGAACGGTAAGTTTCGAGTAACTCAAATGTCTTTAAAGTCTTTAATAATGATGTCTCTTGTTTTGCAGGGTTCCGGCGATGGCGGATGACGGGCTGAAGTGAGTTGAAGATGGAGCCCGTGTGAGGAATAGAAGCGCCTGGAAGCACGTAAGTAAGCGCTTGTTGCCAGCTTCACGATGCGCTCTAACTGTCTTTTTATTTTGCAGGTACAAGTTCGGTGCGGCTGCAGGGTGCCGTAATACCCACTGGGTTAGATGTGGAAAG
This sequence comes from Ambystoma mexicanum, assembly GCF_040938575.1. NCBI lineage: Eukaryota > Metazoa > Chordata > Amphibia > Caudata > Ambystomatidae > Ambystoma > Ambystoma mexicanum. Next base: position 1,123,373,701 of record NC_090941.1, read on the forward strand.
GAGTATTGGCACGTGAGTATTAAAGTTCCCCAATGTATTTAAACGCACCTTGTTTTGTCTTTCAGATGCGGGATGCAGCGCCGACGGCCTCCGGAGCGTGCGAAGAGTTGGTAAGCTTTTGTCTTTCAGATGCCGGAATGCAGTGTGAAGACCTCCGGAACGCACGAAGAGTAGGTAAGCCTTTGCCTTTCAGATGCCGGAATGCTAACCTGTTCTTTCTTGTCTTTATAGGTGTTGCTGAAGACTGGATTCAGGATGGTAAGCCTTTTCCTTTCAGATGCCGGAATGCTAACCTGTTCTTTCTTGTCTTTATAGGTGTTGCTGAAGACTGGACTCAGGATGGTAAGCCTTTTTCCTTAGGCCCAGGACCGGATGCAGAAGACACGATGAGCGTTCTGCTGCAGAGGGTGCAGAATAACGCAAAGCAAGATTCATCCACCGGGTGTGGTTTAAATAGCCTCCTGTAGTGCTTAGGTGTCTCCTTCCACAGCCACGCCTAGGTAAGAAAAGAGTTCCTGGTAAGAAAAGAGTTCCTGCCTTCCAGAAGAGTTCCAGTGTTCTGAATCTAGGGAGTGGCTCCAGCCCCACCCAACAGGAAAAGTAGTTCCAAACAGAAGAGGATCAGAGGCTCAACTGGCAGGCAAGTAAGCAGCATGGTCTGCTGCAGGTAAGTCCACCCAAGCATTATGAGCCCGGCGCTTCCAGCGCTGGGACTGGGCATATTTATGAGCCTGGTGCCACTGGCGCCAGGACTGGGTCCAAAAGGTCCCAATTGGGACTGGTTGGCACTCGGAACCTGGGTTATGGATCTGCTTCCAAGGGAGTTGGGAAAACCCTGACCTTTTGGAAGCAGAGATCATGACACTGGGGGCCTAGCGCTGTTTTTCCAGTCATCTGTGGCCCCAAAAAACAGTCAGCGAGTAATAACATATCTCCCTGACTGGTACTTGGGGATGGAGGTACTCTATCTACGCGGTAGTCCACGTCTTGACAGTCTCCCCACTAACCAGAGCCACCAGCATGACATTTATTTCAGAATTTACCTGATAAACAAGGAATGCCAAAATACAACTTTTTCAGTTTCTCCCTGCTACATGAGAGCTACCACCATCGGGATATTTGTAGATTCTCTCTAGTGTAAGATATCCACCAATATGAGACATTGTCACATTCCCACTCCTACACAAAATCGATCACTGATCATCAAGATTGATAATCATGAGACATTCTCAGGTCATTCCTGCCACATGTGATCCACCACCATGAGAATTGATGAGGGTCTCCTCACTTCACTAAAGCCACCAACATCTGATTCCTTTCAGATTCTCCAAGCCCCAGGACATCTGCTAACATGGCCATGAATCCTAGAATGGACCTGATGTCTCTGGACAAACATGACAGCAATCCTTGAACATAGATCTGCCATAACATTTTACTAACAACTTAGTAATATAGAAAAGCATTCATTATACACTAATGAAAGACACTCACATCAAAGTAGTTAATCAACGGTTCACTAGACTCTTGGGCTTTGAGGACTGGTAAGTACTTAGCGGCTGGATCGACCTTGTATGTCTTCAGGAAGTCATTTAATGTTCCGTGTGCTCTCAGCTTCTCCCTCAAGGTCGTTCCTTTCTTCAATGGGATCCTGTGGAGGGCATTTAATGTAGAAAGAAAGAGCACAAATTATTCACATGAAGCAAATGGCGTTTGTTCCTTTACTACGTCACTATGCGTGAGTCTCCAAACTTATACATCTATCATAAAAATGTAAAATGCATTGAAGTAAAGATCGAACCATAGAAATATGAGACAAGCACATTTGGGGATTGAGAATGAATGTCTGTTAGACAAGATGAAGCTGCAGAAGTTAACAGTATCATTTCTAGAGAGAACATATCACTAAGCCCATGAATCTTTAGGGAATCAGGTATATATGGTGGTATTTGAAAAACTGCCCGGTTATAATGACCCCAATTTACTCTACTGGTTTCGATACTCACACGGACAACAGGTTACCTTTGAGACAGAATAAATGAGAGAGGTCAAGAGACTCTCCGATGCAGGATTTAGGAAAAAACTAGATTACAAACAAAAGGAAGTGGCTCAGAATAGGAATTTGCCAATTACGAATGAGCAAAGGTAATGGTATGGGTAACTCCTTTGGGGATTGGACAGGGCACTGCAGTTAAATCTTATGAATGGATGTGGTACTTTGCAAAGCTCACAGTAGCTTCTTATTGCTTCTAGGAGCGTGCCTGGATGGCAGTCTTGTTTTGTCCATAAGCCGTCTATATGGTATTTGACTAGGACTGTCCAGAGTTCTGATTTGAAGAGTGGATCGCGGAATTTTAGGCACATCATTTCTGGTGTTTAGTAATTTTCCTTTAGTGAGATGAGTGACTCAGAGAACCAGTTATTATTTTGGCCTTTTTGCAGAGGTGTGCAACTTTCCACTGCTTGGCAGATTTCACCATTCAGGGCACTGAGGATAGTTTCTGGGGTAACTTTCCGGTAATGTTAACAACGGGCTCAGTGAGTTGGATTTTGAAGAATGAGGATGGGAGAGGTTTGCAAAAGCAACATTAGCAATTGGGAATGGTGTGTTTGAGTTGTTCACTGGTGAGTGAGGATCATTTATCAGGCTGGTAAATTGATTTAGCAGGGAATATGGGTGGGTTTGCAAACCAGGTAAGAGGAGCCAAGAGGCTGTACTTTCACAGTGCAGAGGAATTTGCGTATGGCATCCCAGATGTGTACTGTTCATGAAAGTATTTTAATGGCGGGATGGAGGAATTATGCAACCCTAAACTAACATTTCTACCAATTGGAAGGTTAATAAAAGTGAAGAAGTGCAGTGTGAGGATTGTTCTGGAGTCCTCACTGAAGAAGATCGATGGATCAGGTGTCATCGAAAGTTATCAATGCAGAGCTGGTGGATAGGTCAGTTTACCTGGATACCTGTGTGCTAGATTTCTTGGCTTGTGAGGTAGCAATAAATCAGGTTGTGAAGACTCTTACGATAAATCATTAATACAAGTCCAAATTTTACTGGTACAATAGCTAGACTAGCTCCCATCATATTTTAGTCCTTGGTGACTTATGGAAACTGTTATTGGGCATCCATAGTCATAACTCATGGCCATAAACCGTCTTACTGTGATAGGTGATTACAGTACCTGCCCTTCATATCAAAGGGCTTTTTCTGACTTTGGAGTCAAGAAGGCGATGGGAAGCCATGACATTGGTACCAGCAGTTTTCTTTCAGTTGAATTCAAATGGTTGTGGCTGCCAATGGGGTTTCTCATGCCAACAGTCACAGCAGAGCCAATGATGATGTTTTACAATTGATTCCTTTTAATTACTTGTAAATCATGAATCACTCTTTTTAGCCAACAGGACCAGATGCTACATCATTAACACTGATGTGTGTCTAGCCACTCGCTCCGCATATGTGTAAGCTGGAGCATAGATGCTAGACGCCTTTCTGCTGCAACCTAAACCTACTAATCACTTAGGATGAACTGAGGATGGTGCATGCCTACTCTCTTGCTGCACAGCTCTGAAAGAGGCCACATGGATGCTGGAAGATATTCCGAAGCAATCCTGGTGGCCATCTAATACATATTCCTCATATTGCAAGGGGCTGTGGACAGTTATGGACTGGTTTACAGGGATCTCAGGAGATTTCCGGTGGCCTCTCCCCAATTAACCTATTTTGTCTGGTTACCCTAGTGTTTGTTCTCCTCTTAACCTCTCTCCCAGTCACCCATCGCTCGCACAGTGTATTATAGAGCCACTTTGCAAAATATTTACACTGCCTCTTTTGGTTCCCAGTCCTCCCGTGGCTGTTGACCACAACATATATGAACTATGAGATGTCATCTATGTAGAGCAGAAACCAATCCACCTGCAGCACAACAGGTATGAGCTGCCAGTATGCCTTGTGGAAGAGTGCCCATGTAGAAGTCCTGCTTTTCAGAAACTAACCATTGTCTAAGGCTCACACCAAAACAGACAGGAAGCCAAACAGGAATGGCCAAGGACTCCAGATCAACTAAGTGAGAATACACTGATCTATATCTGGTATGAAGATCCAACTTGACCCATTACTGCTACAATGAAGGCCCATCTAGAGATTGTGGGATTTCACCTGTCACTCAATGTGTCATGATCTCTGCTTCCAAAAGATCAGGACTTGCCCGACTCCCTTGGAAGCAGACCCATAACCCCGGTTCCGAGTGCCAGCCAGTCCCAATTGGGACGTTTTGGACCCTGTCCTGGCTCCAGTGGCACCAGGCTCATAAAGATGCCCAGTCCCAGCGCTGGAAGCGCCGGGCTCATAATGCTTGGGTGGACTTACCTGCAGCAGACCATGCTGCTTACTTACCTGCCAGTTGAACCCCTGATCCTCTTCTGTTTGGGACTACTTTTCCTGTTGGGTGGGGCAGGAGCCACGCCCTAGGTTCAGAACACTGGAACTCTTCTGGAAAGCAGGAACTCTTTTCTTACCTAGGCGTGGCTGTGGAAGGAGACACCTAAGCACTACAGGAGGCTATTTAAACCACACCCGATGGATGAATCTTGCTTTGCGTTATTCTGCATTCTCTGCAGCAAAACGCTCATCGTGTCTTCTGCTTCTGATCCTGGGCCTAAGGGAACAAAGGCTTACCATCCTGGAATCCAGTCTTCAGCAGCACCTGTAAAGACAAATAAAGAACAGGTTAGCACTATGGTCTTCAGTGGCAGCGCATCTCTTACCTGGTCCATCGGCTGTCACCAACGCCTCGCGCTGCATTCCGGCATCTGAAAGACAAAGGCTTACCTACTCTTCGCATGCTCCGGAGGTCTTCGCACTGCATTCCGGCATCTGAAAGACAAAAGCTTACCAGCTCTTCGCACGCTCCGGAGGCCTTCGGCGCTGCATCCCGCATCTGAAAGACAAAAGAAGGTGCGTTTAAAGACATTGGGCAACTTTATTACTCACGTGCCATTACTCCTTCCCACGCCAAATCCAGTGGGTATTCCAGCACCCTTCAGCTTCTCTAAAGCTCTGAACTTGTACCTGCAAGATAAAAGGGACAGTTAGTGCGCATCGTGAAGCAGGCTACAAGCGCTTACTTACGTGCTTCCAGGCGCTTCTATCCTCACGCGGGTTCGATCCTCAACTCTCATCAGCCCGCCATCCGCCATCGCCGGAACCCTGCAAAACAAGAGATATCATTACAAAAGACTTTTAAGACATTTGAAGTGCCCAGAACTTACCGTTCGTGCAGTTAACGACGGACAGCAGTCCTCTGAGGTCAAGAGGCCTGCACCCTTATCCAGTGAAGAAACTGGTTACGGCACCCTGCCCCGAGGCAGATGGAGAGCTCGGCGTTCACTTACCTAAGGTGAGGGCGTTAACCTTTGGGGTTCTACAGGAGAAGAGAAAGGGAAGAGGAGAGAGGCACCCAATAACCCCAGTTCATTAATCCCATATTTTCTATCTGCAGACATCTTACTCTTCGAGTCAGACATACAGTGCACAGAGGTCCAGCCCAAAGAGCCAACCATGTGTTACACATCACCTTTGAAGATACGGCATTCACCCAGTCAAGACCGGCGCCTCTGCGGGAATCAGGTGAGCGTTACACAATGCCCCTACTCATGTTGTGGGCATACATTGTACCTTATGTTCTATGCCCCTGGCTTCATCAAAATCCATCATCATCCCCAGCTCCTGTGGCTTTTCTTCCCCTCTGCCCTGTGCCTCCTACCAGAGTACTCTGTGTCCAAACAGAGATATTGGGGCAATGGCAATCTAGGGCAATGCTTTGATGAATTCCATTCATGACAACCTTACCTTATGTCATTACCCATGGTCCTACAGATCTTTGCTTTTCTGTTCCCTTTCTAAATTCCTTTTTTCAAATGATTGTGCACCACTACCTCATCATAAGATAATTGTTCTGAAAGCTTGTACAGAGTACAAATATTCCAATACCAAAAGAAACAGTGCACTACAGAACATGCGAAATAAGAAATACAACCAATCCATTAGCTCCCTTCCTTTAACATCCCAGAACACCACAACAACCACAACACTGTAGCGTGCCCGCGGGTGCGTGCATGCACGCACGCATGCACACACGCACGCACGCACGCACACACACACACACACACACACACACACACACACACACACACACACACACCCCCCTTCATTGCACACCTCAACAACCTCTATTAATGTGATGAAATAGTCACAGTAGTAACATTAAACATGACACACAGGGAATACCTATGTACAAAGGAGCAGATTTGGATAGAGGATGGAGGGAGGAGGAATAAGAGTGGAAGAGGCGCCAGATAAAGGAACTGAGGGGGGAGCAGGCAGAGTGGTGGAGGGAGAAAAAGGAGCAGAGGATGGAGAGTGAGGAATGTACGTGTAAGAAAGGGGAGTAGAATCAGAGGGAAGAACAGAAAAAGTAATCCAAAGTTTCTAGTGTGATTTAATGTTTAATAGATGTATTGTGAGGATTCTGAGGTCGTCCCCCCTTCTATCCCCAACATATCCTCCTCCCAGGCGGCCAGGGAAAGGCCATTGCTGTCAGATCCTGACCCTGGGGGTGGATATGCGAGGCAGGATCACCTGGGTGGAGGAGGCTTAGGGAGTGGGGATGAGGCTCCTTTGGGTGAGACACCGTATCCCCTATTTCCCTTTTCCAATTTGTGTAATGTCCGCCAGGCCTTTGTAGATTATTACTAGTCCCTTCCCTGTCTGAGGGAAATCATCTCCCCGTAAATACCTGTCAGGTACTGGGGCAAGTGGGAGACACACCAGAGCCATACTTCCTCTCTTTAATGATTCTTAGGCACACAAACACCACTTTAGTACTGGGACGAGGAAGATGCAACAAAAAGCGAGAACAGACTACCAAACTAATCCTTGCAGTCTAGTTGCCAAGTAACTAATCAAGCTGATGGGATATTTAAAGGACAGTACTGGAAAAAGAAGAGAGACGCGAAGGAGAGTGCAGTCATGTGGAAGTGAAACCCTGAGAAATCTAGAGAAGCCGGAGAGGGATGCAGAGGAAGCACAGCAGAAAGCAAAGTGGAAAGCAGGCGGGCGCGAGAAAGCTCTGCAGAGAAAAGCTGGTGCTTCCCTCTGAACTGGAGATGCTTCTGGAGAAGCCGGGTGAGAAACAAAGGAGCCCCGCTGAATAAACCGCAGTAGAGAAGGGGTTGGCGGAATCACAGAGGCAGTGAGGTGCATCGACTACATCGACAGGCGAGAGAGAAGGTTCCATGAAGCCGAGGGGGGATCGGCAGGACAGGGAAAGTTTCCCGGTGACACAGTCAGTGCTGCAGCCCCACACCATAAGTCCAACACACCAAACGACACCAGTGAGTCTGCCCAGGAGCGCTGGGGGCCCTGGGGCATAACGTTACAGATTTCAGTGGAATTTCGCCACATATGACAAATAGATAAAAGAAAGAGACTGTATTTATGTGAATTCCCTTACTTAAATCAATTTGGGGAAAATTCAGAATAAATACACCAGCAAATTAATGAACAGTGATAAAACCAGAAGAAACGTTGAGTCTAGTGAAGTGAATTGTTTATGAACTAACATGAACAGTAATTGTAACAAAGCCAAAAAAGCAAGCATGAGTGAATGATTGTGATGAACATTGTCGAGAGACAAACACGCATTGCCAAGAGTCAAGCAAGCATTGCCAAGAGTCAAGCAGATATTAATGCTTATTAATGAAATAAGGAAATGGTTATCAAGAAACCTGAAACAGTGAATATGTTTCCTCGCAGGAGAGTGTACTGGGAAGCTTATTTTCGTCATTGCAAGTGAAAGCGACCAAACAAGTGAATGGTGACAAAACAAGCAATAATAAAGCTTCACGGGCGCTTGAAAGGATAATAGGTCAAGCCTTACTGTGAAGTTGAAACTGTGGCAAGATACCTATGAAGCAGATCCAAGTAAGGTGTGTCGGCTGCCTGACCTCTAATGGGTGGAATTTGTGGTTCGACAACTGTGCCTAGACCGAATGCACCCACTCAAGGACAAGTCACTTTCTGATTGAATAAAGGAAAACCTGTGTGAACTTGAATTCGTGAAAGTAAACCAAACCCTAAGAGCTGGGAACTATCCCAAGGAGTTGTGTTATTTTGGAACATTGAAAGACTTGAAAGCTTGGGCAAGGCAACTCCTCTTTTGTAACATGAACTATTTGAACATTGGGGAAGGGAAACCCCTTTTCCACCCAATAGCTGGAAGAAGCTCTGAACTTTGATTTGATGCTGACATCCCTACACATTGTATACAATTAGATGTGAGTGCAAGTATAGGTTTCAGACACAGATAGACAGCTGCTTTCGACTTCCTGACACAGACTATATATTTTTTTAATTTAGGTAGGGATATCCCACCTTAGCATAGGGCAAGTTAGGTCTTTTTCCAACCCTCCTTTTTAGTTAATAAAAGTCTAAATCCCAAAACGCTATTCAGTTGTCTGTGTCTACTTCATGATGCCTTCACAAAGGGTGTCAAGAATGGATTGCGGCTCAACCGATACAAGTTGGGGAGCCCTAAAGTTTGAGGAATGAAGTCCCAAAGCATCAGACCCCTCGGTAGCCACAGAAGGCTCTATTGGGTTTCATATCTGCAGCAGCAGGAAAGAAATTATTCCCCCAGGCGTAAGAAGACTAATACCTACTGATCTGGTCTTGATTCAACCCCCCACATACATGCATCAGGTTGGCTTTCAAATCAGGGTTAGCATGGAGGTTTCGAATTGATGTGTAAACCGGGATATAGTCCCAGACATAAGGGGAACATAAAGGTGTTACTAGAAAACCATGGGAAAGATCACTTTCAGGTCTGTCAGGGAGATACAATTGTACAGGGAGTGCTTCAAAGAGCAGTGTTTCCTAGGGTAAAGAAAGAGGCCGGGAAAGAAGTAACAGACGAGGTACCCGAGGCTTCAGTGCAGCTGACTAAACACCTGACACCCCACAAAAACCCAAACCCAGAAAATTAGGTAGAATCTGAAACTCTTCCCGACCTAGACTTTGACCAAAGGAATGATTCACTGTTAGATAAAGCCTTTTTTTACAAATCCTATCAGAACAATCTCTTTTTAAATCATGGGTTGATGTACAGGGGAGACACCACTTCCGAGGGCATGGTTAAAACACAGTTGGTGGTACCAAAGAGTCACAAACAAATTGTCCTGGAAATAGCCCACTCCCACTTCACGGGCGGTCATTTAGGGCAGACAAAAACCCAGGCATAAGTCTTTAACAAATTCTACTGCCCCAGAATTCACACAGACATTAAGACCTTTGTACAGTCTTGTGCAATCTGCCAAAAGATCAGCGCCCATATGCCCCCACCAGTAATCTTACAACTACTCCCAATCATTGAAGTTCCATTTTCTAGAATTGGCATGAATTTTAAAGCCACCCTAGAAATGTGAAAGGTATGGAACAAGGACATTCTGGTCATAGTCGACTATGCCTCGATATCCAGAAGCCTTTCTCCTTAGAGCTAATACCACCCAGCGGATCCTGAAGCACCTAGACTAATCAACTTCCGGGGCACCAGTGGTCCAGGGATGAATATCAGTTTCTAAACCATCAATCAACTGCACACCTCTAGTACACCAGAAGGGATCCAAACAGATTAGAATGCAAGTGAATTATAAGACTTCCTTGTCCAATTTTGGTAACGTAGACAGCATGGCAGGCTTATCTCTGCAAGGTTGTGGATCGTTGGTTAGTTTCAATGCAGTGAAGATACAATTATTACCCAATGATAAAAGGGACTGTCCAGTCAAGGTTGTATAAAAATATCTACTTTAGTATTACTACAACAGACAGTTCTAGCACACTACAAATATAACCCACCCTGTAAAGGAACACATAGGACAACAGTTTCACAGAGGAAAAGGATGCACTCTGGATACTGACAGGAGGGTGGTTGGTAAAGTAATCAGTCTTACTGTTCAAGAATATTTGGTTTCTGTACCAAGAGGGGGGGTGTAACTTTCTCTAGGGCTCTTCAGAGAAGGACCAGGGGGTATAACCACAATGTACCTGGTGCTGAAGAAATTCTTGGTGCATGACAGCATTGAGTTGGTTCCAGGGCACTTTGCAGCCTTGACACAGAGTTAGTGGTGGGAGACAGCTGCAGGTACCAGGCGGCAGGCAGTTCAGCAAGCAAGGTTGGACGGATGTCTGCAAGATGTCCGGTGCAGCGGCTTGGGACAATGAATCATTGTCTCCATCAGTGGCTAGTTGGCGGATATGGAATGCTGGTTGAGGCGTCTCGTACTGCTCTGGTGACTGTGGTGTGACAACAGTCAACGTTGCAGTCGAATGCGGTTCAAGTACTCATCTGTCTCGAAAAGGTCCTTAAAAGATGGACGCTGGATGATGCTTGGGTGGCACTCCTCCTAGCTTCTTTTCAGGGCTCATGGCCTTTCAAGGCAGATAGCCCAAAGCCCAGGAGAGTGTTTGCAGGCAACGGCTGTGTCCTTAGATCAGATACTCTCTGGCACTTCTCACCTAGGAAACTTGCTGGCAGAACCCAGCAGGGCTTGCTGTGTGCTGGCTGGTTACCGGTTCTGTAGCTGCTGGACGGATCCTCTGAGTCTGGTATCTCACTCTGTTCCCTGGGAGATGTTTAGGGGACAGATCTTGCTTCTCGCTTGGAACTCCTGGCCTTCATTGATTGGCGGAAGATGTAAGGTAGACTGTACCTTCAGCTCTAGTCCAAATGAGCCCTTACTCCTTTTGAAGCCTTCAGATGATCTACTAAGTGAAGGGTTCAGCCCTCTTTTAAAGCCAAATGGGCCCGGTGATTGGTACAGGATTAGCCCACTTTAATGAACCAATCCTGGGTCCCCACAAACAATCTTCTGTTATGTATGAGGCCAGGACCAGAGTGCTCTGCAACAGGACAGACAAGGACATACAAGGGGGTGACAACATATACCCATCTCCCTGTCTGTTGTAGATCAAAGTGTCTCTCTGGTTAACTGAGTCCTCTGTGACTCCTGATGAAAGCATATTCTTGATTAAAATGTGATTTTTAGATTTGGATATACGATTAAACTGTTGTAAAAGGTTAATGTTAATCATATACAACATAAAAAATAAAAATATTAAAGCACAGGTTTCCCCTGAAGTCTGTACTGGGAGCAGACTTTGTGTCTCCCCCAAACCACATACTTCTCCCCACTGAAAAGGGTCAGCTCTGCAGGGGTTTGCCTACGGTAAATAGTGGACCCAGACATGAATTTCACTGCCTTTCATACAGAGGGGTGGAAACTAGCTTAAAGTTGACACATAGGATACCAGAGGGGTGTTAGCCCCGCCTTTCTGTCGTCTGTTAGGCAATCAAGCCTCTCCTCTAGGCTTGCCTGAATTTCTCTCATTAGTATGCACTGCCACCAGCCAAATGACAATAGGAATGCAGATCCATGGAGCTTTTTATATTTAAATAAGGCTGCTCATGGCTGGAGGAAGGTGTGCCTTCCCCCTTCATGGAATGCTTTGATGTACCCGGGCTGTCACATTACAGCTTAATATGACAGGGGTAGACAGCGCCTCTAGCCTGTGTTTTCCCGGAGTACATGTGACTATGTGTTTTGTGTGGGAAGCAGATGCAATGTGCGCAGAATGGCCTTGAACATTTCTCAGAAGCTGATCTCCCATCATTCATTTTCATTATTAATAAATCAAAAAAGCCCAGGCGAGTGCACTCTCTCTGTGCAGTTGGTCGAATTCCTCACACCTACTCCCCTTCTTTACATGAATAGGATTTCCCAAGGAAATCCTAATCGATGAGGGCTCTACATTCATGAGCAAACTCATGGGGGAAGTGTAACAACTATTGCAACTCTGTCTTCTCCAGGGCCTATTTAGGCAAAATTGTGATCCACAGTAAAACCTGGGAAGATAATATCGGTCACCTAAAACCTGGGACATAATATCGGTCACCGCTATACAGTCATTACAGTCTTAAGAACAGCAGGGTTAACAGCTAATCCTAAAAAGTGCAAATTGGCTCAATCCGCAGTAAAGTAATGTTTCATCGGGAATGGCACACTACAGTCACAAGAAAAAGTAAAAGGAGTCCTTGACACCCCTACACAAAGCACAAAAAAAGATCTGACATCCCTACACATTGCATACAATTAGATGTGAGGGCAAGTATAGTTTTCCAACACAGACAGACATTTGCTCTGGACTTCCTGACCCAGACTGTCATTAGTTTGATTTAAGTAGGTATATCCCACATTTTAGCATAGGGAAAGTTAGGCCTTTTTCCAACCCACCTTTTTTAGTTAATGCAAGTTTATATCCCAAAACTCTATTCATTCCTCTGTGTCTACTTCATGATGCCTCATAGTATATATGGCCTTAACAACTATCACTATTAAAATTTCATTTGTGTGCCATTACAAATGACCTATTAATTGTACAATATGCATAGAATCTATTACACAAGATTTCAATTGAAGGACCTTTGGCCAAATTGCATTGTCAATAAACATTCACATTTTCTCAGCCAATGCCGCTTACTAGGTCTTACTTCTGGCATGTTGTCACACTGCTTATGCATTTTAGGCAGATAGAAAATTGATGGGTTTACTGGATGTTCACAGAAAAGAAGTAATGTTTCATCAACTGTCAACAAGCATCTTTTATACCATGTTGTGATCAATTCTTTGCACATCATACTTATCTCTCTGATGGGATCTGCTAAAAGTTTAATATAGCAGCCCGGTGTGTTAAGGTTTTTTATTTTGGTTGGGTGACATAATCTGTTCTTTTAAGTATGACTATATTGCCTCATTTGTCCGCTCCTTTGATAATTATGCATTTGCTTTTGCTGAGTCTAAAAAGTGCTTCCCTTTCCCTATAAGTAAGGTTTGATTTGGGCTTCTTGCTCTTGCCTTTGACCATTGTTTATGTAGATCCATAATAACTGCCTTATGGAATGTGTCAATTAGATTTTCATTAGAGAGAGAGATTTGATATGAATTTAGATGAATTCCTCATTTCCGGTGAATCAAAGTTACTGCATTCAATATTTAGATCTCTGAGCAACGTTGTTTCTTTTATATCAAGGAGTAATTCAGCATTTATGGAGTCATTTATAATGAGATCACCAGCTGTGATCCTAGATTCTTCAAACTCATGTTGCAAAATGTTGTGTTTGAAGTATTTTTTCAATTTAACTTTTCTGATTGTTCAAGGTAGTTGGTGCAAAGGATAACACCTTATTTAAGACAGCCATTTCTGTTTGTGTGAGTTCCCTGTCAGATAAACGCAGTATCAAAGTTACGTTCTGCTCCTCCTTGTTTGTTTCCTCATGGCTAATCTTGTCCCGATTCAGTTTTCTTCCTCCACAATTTCTATATCTTTTGGTGTCTCCTCTCTTGCCCCTTGGTCTATTGGATCTGTTCTGGAATCGTCTATTGGATAATCTTTGAACCGTACAGGTTTGCTAGTATTCTTTCTGTTGCCACGTTCGTAACATTGAATTTGGGCTAAGTAATTGCTTTTTAGTGGTGCACTCATTGAAACATGAATTCATTAATACCAGACAGACTCTCCAATCCTAATAAGCAGTTTTTGTATATCTTGGTTCAGCATGGCAATCATTTTTAAGTTTTTCTGCCTTGAGAAAGACCAGAAGGTTGAAAAGCGTGCTGGCTGAGTTTTTGATTAGCAGCACAAGCTGTTCTATTACAGCATTACTCAGAATATAAATCAAAGATGAAAGGCGGAGTTTTCAAGTAACTGAACTAGTTATGTTAAAGACAGCATCACAAATGATATTCATATAGTTAATAAATCAATAATAAAAAACATATTTTCATGTTTTTTTCTTTCATTTTACAATATGTTTTTCCATGGTTTGAATTTTTGGAACAATGCTCTTCTTTCACAAATAATACACAAGTCTAATTAGAAAATCCTATATGCATGACCACTCCCCTCACACATTTCCCCTCAACTGAACTACTCCACTAAACACTGACCCCCCACTGACCTAAACAACCATTTCCATTACACACACACATTGCCCGTGAACATCCCAGACACCCATTGCCCATACACAAACAGCCCAAACACACTTGCACCCACTCCCACTAACACAAACACTGCCCACACAACGCACATTCGCCCTCAAACTGCTCTCCCAACATGTCGAACCAAACATATTGACACTACCACATTGCCTCACTGCACATGTCCACACTGCCCTTCCCATACACACTTACTCTTCCCACACATTCACACTCTCTCACTTCACATACAAACCCCCACACATTGTCCCCACACAATTTCCGCACACACAACCCCAAGCACTTATCATGCTCACCCTTCACCCTTCAACCGGACACTAACCCAACAATGCTCCACCAAAAAACGCACTGCCACCACACACTTTGTCCCAAGCAGACTTCTCCTCACACACATTGTGCCCCGTCACACTCTGGTCTTGCCCTCACACAAACACAAGAACACACTGTGTTCTTCCCACACACACACAGCTACTACAAATTAACAATTCCATGTATACACTGCCCTCCACATGCACACTTCCCCACATATTGACAACCTCCACACATGCACACACACACACTGAACCCCTACACCTAGACACACTGACCTCACAAACCAAACACATTGGGCCTCATTATAACCATGCTGGTCCGGTCCATGTAAGTAAGTCTACCGGCACCACTGTTACCGGACTGGCACAGTACGACTCTGCGGGCGGGTGCCATCCCACCTGCCAGGGTCAGACCTGGTGGGTGGAACGGCACACACCTGCAGAGTTTCACGAGAGCACTGGCACCGTTGTTAATGGTGAGGGTGCTTCTGTGGTCCCCATTCCCATGGAGTCCTTTGGGACTCCATGGGAATGGGTGTTAGGCAGAATCCTGTGCAGTGCCCTTAGGGACCACTACACACGATTAAGACCACAGTTGGGTACAAGTTTTTCCTTTGGTACAAGCCTGTACTACTAAGTTATAGTGGTAGCAGTAGTGGAGCAGCCAGGCCTATCTCAAGAGTATATGAGCAGTAGCAGAGATTACACAAAGGGACCACAATTACTGTGACTCAAGCAAACACTGACTCAAGGTTTCAGGTAAAAAATATAAGTACATTTATTTTTAAACCATCAGTTATAAACTCAACACTTCTATTAACCTTTAAACAAAACCACACGTTAAATATACTACAACTAACCAATTCACTTTGTACAGTATGTCTCAAGGGAAGTACCCTGTGTTTGAATGAACCAGTGTTATGAACAAAACACGATACCACGGATACGGTTGCGAACACTTTTTGATAGTTCGGTCTACTAAATAAAAGCGTATACGTGACATGAAATGCTACCGGGGCAAAAACGCACTTAGCACTTGAGATACCCCGAGGGAGTTGGAGGCAAAAATCACAGGCAATATTTAGGTTAGGCAGACAGTATCGAGAAACACTCAGAAACAGAAGTTCAAAAGTCAAAGGGCCGGAGAAAGGGTTAAGTGACACCGGAGACCTGTTGCCGAAGATCACACCGTTAGACTGTTCACGTTTCAGCATAGCTCAAAAGTACTTTGATATTGTCAATGTTCGGCAGCAAAAGTTATAAGAAGGAGGGAAGACAAGGACAAGCCTTGAGGATGAAGAAAAGGGATTCACCCAGTTTCCTCGAGCAGAACACAGTACCTTACTCCAATAGTGCAGCTGGTGCCCTGGCAGTTGTTCCTGTTGGTTACCCGCAGACCCACGATTCCTGGAGCTTCGTTGTGAAGGAGGACGTCTGAAGGGGGTCTGCACCACACAGGGATGAAGCCGGCAGCAGCGACAAAGAATAAAAGATGCGCTCCTTAAAAGCAGGAGAGGCTCGGCAGGCGGCTATCTGGATCACTACAGCAGTGTGCAGCAATTTCGATCACGACAGAGACCTCTGTCTGAAGAAGATGAGCTGGTTATCCCCACCAGGCTCAAAGGAAGGAGACTCCGGACTGGATCTTCTCTTAGTCGTCGAAGGGTAGATAGCTCGGGACTGCAGCAGGGCTTCACCGGTACGGGGTAGTTGCAGCAGCCTTTGTTTTCTTTGCTTCTCTTCGGTTCCTTGTAGTTCCAGAGGTGACTCTGACTTCTAGCCCAAGAGACCTGCCTTTTATGCGCAAACCCCCATTCACACAGCCTGGCTGTCAATCACGCAGCAGGGGGGTTGTCCAGCCGGGACAACCACCTCAGCCAATCATGGCAAAGTGTGACTTGGGTTTCCTAGGATACCCTGTGCAGGGGGTGACTACACCCCTTCCCCACATTCAGTTTAACTGGACACCCAGGCGCCAAGAGGAGGGCTTCTCTGCAGAAGCCCACCAAAAGACAGTGAACAAAGAA
This sequence comes from Ambystoma mexicanum, assembly GCF_040938575.1. NCBI lineage: Eukaryota > Metazoa > Chordata > Amphibia > Caudata > Ambystomatidae > Ambystoma > Ambystoma mexicanum. Next base: position 1,123,390,142 of record NC_090941.1, read on the forward strand.
GGCAAACCTGGTTTGCCGCACAAAGTAAAACACAGGAAGGATTTTAACAAAAAGAAATGGCGAATAAACCCAAACGGAGCCAAAAGAAAGACGATTTGGTCAAGCCGGTTTATGCTTAAGGCTGTTAAAATAGCCAAAAATATTACCACGTTTATCTAATATAATCGCAGTGGAAAAGTTAGGGTAGATACCACTGCCACCAGTCTAAATGTTAAAAGAGCGAAACAATGCTCAGGGAGGTACAGACAGAAACGGGGTACAGATTAGCCCTTTCCAGTACTCCATGTAAAACGGGGTGGACTGGGTCTGTGGTAAAAGTGACTATGTAAAGTAAATGGCAACTTTACCTTTCTCTGGGGGACAGTAGTCAGCCCCAGCAAAATGGATTCAGAGGGCAGTCTAAAGGGAAACCCTGGGTTACTGCACTGAGAGTGCTGTGTAACCCAAACAAGAACAGGGGCACCTGGAGTGGTGTGCTTCAGTGCCCAAGATCACACAATGAGTAAAAACACATAGGCCAAAACACATGTAAGAGTGGAAAAGGATGTACACTGTTACCAGGTGGAAAAAATAAACTCCAGAAATCCAGCAAAGCTGCTGGGGGACTCACTAGGTGAGGGAAATTAGCCCTAGAAGGAGAACTCTCCCTAACAATGTGGACTTACAAAATTACAATTACCACCGCCTGACTTCCCAGCCGCCAGGGTCATAATACCCTTGTGTTACCGGGAAGTTAGGTGCCAGTAATTTATTATGGGTCCGGTGGCAACCCGGGGTCTGGCGGCAATCCACCGGTATCACCAGCAGGGTTACCGCCAGACCTGTAATGAGGCCCATTATCTCTGAGCCACAAAGTTTCTTCACAAACATTCACACACTTTTCAAACCAACACACCGCCCCATGCGCTCACCACACAATCATATTGCCCTCAACCACTAACACTTCCAACAGATACTACACTGCCCCCACACACACTACCACAAAATCCATACACTGACCCCTCACTCACAATCTGCTCAGCCCAAACACACACTGCTGCCCACTCCACACACACACTGCTGACCCCACGCACACACACTTCTCCCTCACCAGGCATAAGTGCCCCCACATACACATCCCCCCACCGACAAACACTTCCCTCACAGGCTTCCCCATGCATTTACTACCCCTGACACTGCTCTCACCCACACTGGCCCCCACACCACTGCCACCCAAACACATTGCTGCACACACACGTGAACACACACAAAATGACCGTAACACACACTGCCTACATATGCACACACTGCTCACACACACAGTTCATACACACATACACACACTGCCCAGATGGACAGAACACACACACACACACACACACACGCACACACAGCAGGGTTGTGAATACATGGGCATTCCAGGGAAATCCATGCCAATGGTGTGTGTAGCTGGACATTTGATGTCAATCCCTGGCGATGAGGCAAGGGTATTGACATTTGTGGCCAAAAGCTGCAACACATCCCAGAAGTAGAGCATGTGATGGTCAACCCTGACAAATGCTTATACAGTGCCCATTCAAAAAACAAAAGTATTAGACTTGCCAGTGCCTGTTTTCTGAATTGTATGTCAATTTGGACCATGTCAGCAAGGGTGGCCATTTTAGCAACCATATTCATAGCGCTCACTTGTCCCCTCTCCTCTTCTTAGGATTGGGGAGTTTTGCTGTACGTTATCTGCTCCTCTTCTGTGCACCATGAGCAAGACCTTGTGGACGTAGCTTTCAGGGAGGATGCACCCAGAAAGTAGCCTATCCGCCAGAGGGCGCCTATTCTTCACATTGAGCCTGTGTGTGTCTGTCCTGCCCCTTCTTTCTCCATACACACACACATGATGCTGAATATTTACTGGCAAAGCTACTGCATAGGTATGTTTGTAAATATAAAATGCGTGCCTTACAAATTGCACAGTTAAATACACAACCCTCAGGTTATGGTTCGAGCCGCATCCGGAGGCCATATGTTGTGGAGGGGTCTCCCACGCGATACCAGCCCCTGCCATGGTCTAGGAGACTATTAACACATAGTGGTAAAAGCCATGTCATTTTGGGGTTGTGGTGCTGACGTGAAAAACAAAGCAAGTTCTGTAAATAAAATGTGATTCAAAGTATTATTTAATTAACAAGACATTCTTCACACGCTAACCAGTGTGATTGCAAACTTGCTTGAACACAGTGGAATGACTTTGCTGAAAATGGTGGGGGGGACATGCAACTGAAGGAGAGGGGTGGGGTTAAGGGAGGGCGGATGGTGGCTCTGAGGGATCGTTTCGGGCAAATTGTTTTAAAAAATGTGGTTGAATGGTAGATTTGACCGAATTCGGTCACCACCATTAGTTCATAGCGGAAGATACCGAACATGAGTGTGGTTGCAGGGGCGGCCCCCTCAGCCCATGTTCAGCCCATGTTCAGCCCATGTTCAGCCCATGTTCAGCCCATGTTCAGCCCATGCTCAGCCCATGTTCAGCCCATGTTCAGCCCATGCTCAGCCCATGTTCAGCCCATGTTCAGCCCATGCTCAGCCCATGCTCAGCCCATGTTCAGCCCATGTTCAGTATTTATGGCTTTGTCGGTTGCGGGGGTGTCCCCTGCTTCCTTAGCATTGGTGGCAGGGGACCCAAAAAAAAAAGAAGAAAAGGTACGCTGTAGCGGCCGATCCGACCCGCGTTAAAGGGATGGATCTGATGCAGCAGGTTACAGGAGAAGCAGCGGATGGAGAAAAGGTAAGTGGGGGCTTATGGGTGTACTGGCGGTTTGAGGGGACATGGGTTTGCTTTTTTGTACCGAGGTTAAAACATATTTGCAGCGAAAATGAACACAGCTAATTCTGCCATGATTTTGTACGTCGGTCAAACAACCTAAATCCCTGAGGGATAACATTAAACTACTACACCACAAGAGTCCATTGCTGACGCTCTGTTCTAACTTTCATAAGACTGGTGGTGTATCTTTAAAATGAATTTGGGCATCCACAGCCAGTCTGCCATGCACCCAGTGACACAAAATAACATTCACAAATTAAATTCTCACACATATGCTTGCACACACTCTCACACACACACAAATGCACCCAGCACCTCCACTGACATGCACTGTGTGCACACAACATTTATATGTACATTTAGAACAATACATGGAAACAGTGGCACAAGCATTGAGCAGACCAGACTATATCACCCCCTGATACCTGAAGTTTTGGGATATGTTGACTTGACCTAGCTGAACTATAAAGCCATGGCCGCAAGGACTAGATTCACTGGAATGTCAGCAAATGTCCTGATTTTTCCTTTCATTCAATGGCAGAAAGCATTGGTTAATGCAGTGCAGTGGGTGAGCAAGTATACTTGGTATCGATTCTTAAATGCCATATATCTCCAAACCTGGGTTCTGCACTGCACCTTATATGTCGACGTGCTGATTGATTTTTTCTACAAGAGTCTGACTAATTATAATTAAGGTATGTTTTCCTGTGTCCAAATGGCTCCAAGCAGTGGAGTACCGAGCGGGAGAGTGACAAGGGGGTGGTCAAGCTGCCCCCTGTAGCTCTTTTAAGAGCCAGACCGGGACATTTGTCATTAGGACACCTCTCACATTGAGCACCTCAAAGAGAATGCCCAACATCAAAAGTGTCCCGCTGGCAAGACAATGGGTCTCATTATAAGTTTGCCGGTCCAGTAGTAATGGCGCTGGTAAGCTACCTACGCCGTTACTACCGGACCAGCATACTACAGGTTTTGCACACGGGTGCCTTTTTGCCGCCAGGTCTGACCTGGCGGGCCTACCGGCACCCGCAAGCAGAGCATGTCGGATGCACCGTCACCATTCACGAATGGTGCCGGTGCATTCGGCTTCCCCATTCCCATTGTGACCTATGGGGCTCAAATGGGAATGGGGAAGAATATTTTCTGGCGCCCGCGAATGGGCAATTACCGGGTCCGGCAAGGGCGTAATGACACGGTAATTGCCTATTTGTGGGTGCCGGAAATAATAAAATGATACCGGCGGTAGTCGTGCCGGTTTTACATGCCTACCGCCAGTATCGTAATGAGGCCCAATGTGTGCTGAGCAAATTCCTGTTCAGCACGCTCATTGTCCTGGCAGCAGGACACCTTACCAGTTTCGAATGGTAGAGGTGTCCCGCTGCCAGGACAATGTCCCAGGGAGCGCCAGGCAGCAGAGGGTCCACACGTTGCTCTGTATCAACAGAGTATTACAATGTGAGCCATTAGGCACTGATAGGAGGGAGGGGGGAACTATTAGCAGGGACCTGTGTCCCTTTAGAAATGTGAATGGGAGGGAGTGATCAGAGGTGAGAAGGGTGCATAATGCTGCAGGCTTTATGAAATAATGACTACGGCTTTAGAACCCCATAGGGATTTGTTAGGCTCACATTAATCTGCATGATGCTAATTGTGATTTTGAATGCAGAATGGGGAGAATGAAACTAAAGCCATAATCCCATTGCTCAAAATATTTCTATGACAATGTATATAGTTTACTATGAAAGGCACGTTTATTATGTAATATTGTTTGCTTCCAATGCATTGCTATAAATAATTATATGTTATATGTATTATATAAATAATAAGCACATGAAATGTAAAGCAAAACCTTCCTAAATATCTATATTAACTAAGCCTGGAAAGATGAGCACAGTCGCTTAAGTTGTCTCAGAATTATGTAATGAGACAGCGCAAGCCTTGCTGAGCACCCCAGCCGGGCTCACGCTGTCCATTTATATAATTGATGATTGTGTCCCCCCTGCCCTCCCTCCAAAAGATGGGGGGGACAAAAAGACATGACCGAGAAGTTGGGGGCGGAGAAAACCCCCTGTACCCACTATAATTACACCCCTGCTTGAACACAAACCGTTTTAGAAAGAGCATACATTATATGCAATGCACATTTGGGAATATGAAGGTTAATACATTATTCCATGTTTAGCTTTCACTTTGGTGTGTTAAATTCGTGTTGCCTGACACCTTGAAGGTGCAGTGAAAAAAGGCTCTCCGATAGAGGGAGGGATTTCCTTGTTGAAAGAACTCTTAATGAGAAGTTGCATTGCAGTTTCTTGAATTGGGAGAACTGTTTTATGTTCTTTTTCTGTCTGCTTCTTAGGTGAAATTTTGGAATAGGGTCAATGCTAGTGTAAGGCAAGATGATGAAAACCTTATAAAATGAAACAAGGAGAAGTGGAAGGTTTCTCATCTCCTTTAAGGAGATTCTTCTGACGGAGAGATTGGGGGGATTTAATTTGCAATGTAACTGTTATGTCAAAGCATTGGTGGCCTGCCATGTTTGTGTGGGGAGAGGGGGATGGTGTTATACTCTGTCACCTGCCTTCTAATTCCTGGTGGCATTCACACTTGGTGATGTGCAACTTGCATATACTATACTATGCTGGTCTTTAGTTCACTGTTGGGGATTTTCCTTAAACCCCACAAAACCTGCAACCACTCCCTGGAATGTAGATGGTGGTGTCGGGGGGAAATTCTGCCAGGGTCGGCCGGGCCGTCCACAGACCGCCAAGCAGGGAGGCCCCAACTCCTCCCGTGTATCCCAAATGAGATAGAGTATGAGACTCACACAAGGAGCAAGGTGACTCTGCTGTTTATTAGACAAAACGGCAGGGATGGGTCAAGGAGCGTACGCGTCCGTCCTGACACACACACAATCGTGGGGCTCGCAGGCCCTTTTTACTGTATTATGACGCGCTACTTGCGTCACTTCAGAAAGTTAACAAAAAACCTATCGCCACTCTTAATTGGTTGCTCGAGTGGTAGGGTTAGTATAGCACACATATAGAGAACGATGTTAGTGGACAAAGGGTAGTCAGGTGGTATATCTGGGTTGTCCCTACAATTAGATACATGAGAATTGTTACATGAAGACTCCTGGGGATTGGTTAACATTAATGGCGTCAGTGATAGGAGCCCCATGTTCTGATTGGTGCGCCCGTGAGCTTCCCAGCCTGGGACCACCGCTGTTCCCAGCTCTCGGTGTACCTGCAAGTTGCAACAATGTTTCACTACGGGTACGTGCAGACAATGTGAGGTTTTATTCATAGCTGGAAGGCTGACCGCTCCCACTGTCGCAGATGTCCATTGAGCCTTTCATGTGTATCTGCCTGTGTCCCGTAGCGAGAGATCCAGACGCCTCTTCTCTCCTAGGTTTGGCATCTCGTCAGGTTCGGCTCGGTCACGTGGGGAGGGACCGTGAAAGAGCCAGAATTCTTCACAATTAATATTGTTTTTCCACTGCGCGTCTGGTTTAATTTGCCGGTGTGACTTTAACGTTGGTGCGCGGAGTGCGAGGTTGTAACATCGTGCCTTTGATGATTTGTTCTTGGAATGTGGGTTTGCAACATTGTGACCTTGGCTGGTTGCTCCACCGGGCTCTTTCTGCAGGATCAGCAACCTGACTCTTGCTTTGTTAATGTCCACGGGAGCTCTTGTTTGAGGCCTACTCGGGCCTGGTGCATAAGTAGTCCGTTTGGTGCATAGGTTTTTTAGGTTATAGTAGCATATAGTTCCATGACCAGTATCGTGTCTTCATTATACCTCTCATGATGGTAACGGGTTTCAAGAGAAGCGTGAGCAAGCTTTATAGATGAGTTCATGACGCGTCTTGCGTTTCTGCATTTCTGAAAGCCTATGTAAAAATAATAAAGATGCACGTCCGTGAATATGCCTGTCGCCTACGTCATAGCACTGAGTATATTCTTCGTGTAGGTTGGTGTGGGAATGTCCAGTGTGTATATTTGTACAGATGTGCTTCCCGTTGTCTAGGTCGTCATGGCATCTCTAACGACGTGTAGATTTTAGTCTAGTTGATCCGTGCCGCAGGTGTCGGCATGGCCAGTGCGGGCTGCTGGGCAGGCAGATGGACACATCCGTATGTTCCTGTACCAGGGTATCTGGTCGTCTGGTAAATGGACAAATTCTTCTCGTGGCGGGTGTCTGGGTCGTGACCCTCTAGGCCAAGCGCGAGAGGCGAAGGACGGGAGCCTGGTCTTCCATTCTCCCACTTCAGTCCCCCCTCTGGTCGACTTGTCGACCACAAACATATCCTTCTCGTTATCTCCTCTTACTCGCCATATCTTAGTTATCCCTCCGAGATGTCCATAATGGTTTACATGATCTTCAAATGACCAATACATATATTCACAGGTTCCTCCAGGAGTACAGTATACCCATCTTCCTATGTAGCTCCTGGGGTTTCTTGGGTTCTCGACCTTCACTGATGGTGGGTCTAGATGGTTGGTGATGATTTGGGTGCGCAACTTCTCCCTCTCCTGTATTATCACACCTGTATGCTGGCCGTCATCTGCTGGCATCAAGGGGTGCATTCCCACCATTTCCAGCAACTCGTCAGTAGTGCGTGCCTTCCGGGCCTTCCAAAATCTAATTATGATCAGAGTGGCTCCAGCCAAAATAGTACAGCCCACTATTATTTTCAGTCCATCTGACAGCCAGGATGGCATCCATGACCATAATAGTGAAAACCAGCTCTTATCCTTGTTTACACCGTTACTTTCATCCATCATTTTGGAGTGCATCTGGGCCAATTGTGAAACTGCTTCTGTCAGTGTACCATTGTCAGCATCGTTGGCAGGTATGAACGTGCAGCATGATTGTCCTATCTTTGCACAAACTCCTCCTTCCATTGCTGTGAGAAGGTCCAATACATATCTGTTCTGGAGTGCTACCATCCTTACAGCTCGCAGCTCCTCTTTTATGGCTTTAAACCCATTTACTGTAGAATTGATGGTCATCATTAGTTCCCATCTAGTTATTTGGAGCCATTTTGCGTTTGCGTAAGCCTGCAGTCCCGGGTGTATTATTGAGGAGAAGAACATTGCTGCTCTGCTGAATAGTCTGTGTTCTGGCGGTATTGATGTTAGTGCCGTTTCCGACCTTCCCCACAGGTAATTTCCAGTCAGTGGCTCTCCTTGTCTTTTTCTTCTATTTAGGACAGTACCATTGCTGTTGGTCCTGTTCCCTTGCTCCTCCTGAAGTGGTGCAGATCTCTTTCTTCTCTTATCCCCTTCATCCATTTTAGGAAATTTCGCCACATTGACGTGCTTCTTAGGTACCACTAGTGATGGTACATTGACGTGTACCATTGTGCACACACCATTCCACAGAGGAGGCAGTGTATGGTATGCCTTTTCTCCACAGGCCCAATAATGGTCCATTATTACTGCTGTTCCCGCTCCCCCCTCAGGTAACTCCATCACACTTGCACAATTGGTGTTATATCCTACGTCCACCTCTCCTTTATGCTGGTAGCATACCTTGGGCGCAGTCAACGGTAGTATTGTTATTGGGTCTTCATCTTCTTCTACCCACGTGAGCATTGGTACATACTTGATCCACGTCGTCCAACATCGGTGATTGTGTGTCTCGATGGTTGAGATAGTTTCTTTTGTTACCATGTTGCTGCCAATCACTCCTATTTCCCAGCTGTTGTCCAGATACACCTTTCCTGTTATCGTCACCAGCGGCCTCTCCCAGCATCCTTGTTTACCCGGAACTTCAGTGGCGTACCAATCACATGGTAGATACTGCAGCGTTACTTTCTTTGTTTCTCCTTTTGCAGGGCCACTTGTTATGTATTTGAATGCTTCAGCATGTAAACTGGTCTTGTGATAACTCAAATAGGCCTTGAGGAAGTTGTTTTCATATGGGTATGAGTCTCGTGTTTTCCATGTCATGTGCACTACTGTTCCTTGGAATCTTCCTTTCGTTTGGAACAGTGCCAAGTATATTATGCACTGTGCTGTCTTTTCATCTATTTCTGTGGCAACAAATGTTCGTGAAGCACTCATGGCGTATGGTATTAATGAGCAAACGTAGCAGCTATCCTCAGTTGTCTGCTTACCAATGCGGGTCATGTGTTGGTACCATATGTTGTTTGTGACGTGTGCTGAATCTTGTATATAATTATCAATACCTTTATTGTCTGAGTCTGTGCTGCGTTTAACTCTATTTTGCTTGTGTGCAATGTTACTATTACCACCTGACGTAACACCTGTTGCAGCAGGGAACGGGGGTATATTAGGTTTGGGTGCAGCAATAAAATTGATAGCGTAGCTGTACTGCCAGACAGAGGCAGCCAAGAACCCGGTGATCATAAAAATCCCTATTATTTTTATTACATATGCTAATCTCACCGGCATTTTGCTCTTACCTTGCTGCAGTCCTGGCAGCGTATTCTTGCGACGTTAAAGTTGCCCGCCTAAAAATTCTCAAAATGCTTGTTATTAAATGTTAGTTTTGTTTCCTTTAAGCTCTCCCTATCAAATAGTCATTCAGTGCCCAGGCGAAGAGCTGCTCCCATGCTACTCTAAGTGATCGGTCTCTTAGGACCGGCAAGTATGGGCGGAGGTGGGGCGTGGAATATTCTATGGCCAGGAGGAAGGCTGTGTAGTAGACACGTGCCCTTCTCCTTTTTAGGTATGTTGGCCTTTTTATTTCGTATACAAATTGGTGTGACAATTCTTCTGGGTAGTTATCGTCTGGGAGTACCATCTACGCCTGGACAGTGAACTTGTTAGTTAGCCTTTTCTTGACAATACAATATTACGCAGTTCCTGTATGTGCGAGAGAAAAAAAAGAGAACATTCACGTGTTTACATGTGTATTTGTGCAGGCAATGTCTTTCAGTTTAAGTTATAACTGTACTTGGGAGTCAATGGGCGGGGGGTTTGGGCTCAGATGGCGGAAGTATTTTTACTCTTTGAACGTGTGACCATGGGGTGGGCAGTATGGGGATCACCCCTTTCTTCGTCAGTTATTGTCTCCGGGGTAGCTGGGTAGTGGCACGGTAAGGGAACAATTGGGTCGTTGTCTGTGGTGGAACTTCCTTCCGCTGTCGGGGGTGTTGTTGCTGTTCTTCCAATGGACCTGTCGTTGGCGCCGGGGCGGGTCTGCAGTTTGTAGATCTTTACATCATGTAGGTGGTTCCAGGCACGCTTGTCCTTTAGTTTTACTGCTCTTGTTGATACGTCCTCTACCAGATGGGGGCCAGTGAACCTCTTATCGTTCCATTTTCTATTGAAATTGCGAAGTAGCACGTGGTCACCTTTGGCAAGTTTGCACAAGTTCTCCTTTTCCAATTCTGTACTTGCGCCTTCCTCTTGATTGCTGGTAGACCCGCCCCGTGTGCGCTCGAGCTGTTGAGACACAAACACAACACTAGTAATCAAAGAAGACACATATTGATACATTTCATCACCTAACACACTCGCTGAACTTTCGTGGTCAGTGAATGCCCTTGACGTTGGCGTTAGGGGAAGGCGCATTTGACGTCCAGTAACCACCTCGTGAGGGGTGAGGTGGTGGTCGGACCCTGGCCTATTCCTTAATTCAAATAGGGCTAACGGGAGGCAATACAACCAACTTTTCTTTGTTGTTTGTTGTATCTTTGCAATTGCTTCCTTCAATAAGCCATTCAGGCGTTCACATACACCGTTAGCCTGTGGGTGGTATGCACATGCAAATTTGTGTTTTATGCTCAGTAGGGATGTGATATGCTGGAACATTTCGTTTGCGAAATGCGGGCCATTGTCTGATCTTAACACCTCGCACACTCCCCACCTGGGGAAGACCTCCCTTACTATGAATTTGGCTGCTCTAAATGCATCTGGGTGTGAACAGGGCCCTGCTTCAATCCACCTAGAAAATGGGCATACTACTACAATCATATACCTATTACCTTGACATATGTTGATCATATCAACATAGTCAATGTGAAGGTGCCGAAAAGGTCCTTCTGGCCGGGGTATGGTACCTCTTATCACTTTTAGGGTATGACCGGCCGTAAACTGTTGACATGTGAGACAATTGCTGATAAAATTTGACACATGACAATTTAACTCAGGACAGAACCAATCTTCTCTAATTCGTGCTGCAATTACTTCCTTGCCTGTATGGGCTGGGTGATGTAATTGGCTCAGGGCGGTATTTAAAAGTGCCAACGGTATTACAACTTTCCCAGTGCCACCCTGGCGCCATAGTGCGTCGGTTGGTGACATTGTACATCCTCTTTTTACCCATATTTCTTTTTCGGCCATTGGTGCAGCCGCTTGTAGCTCCATAATCTGTGTGGTTGGGAGATGGGTGTACCCTTCTCTTATTACTATCTCCCTAGCCATTCCCCTCCCTCTCCCTCTCTGTGAGTCTGTGGGGTTCCATATCTCACCACAGTATGCAGCATATTTCGCATGTGCGTCTGCTGCTGCATTCCCTTTTGAGACGTGGTCTTCACCATTGGTGTGTGCGGTGCATTTGACTAGGGCTAGTTCTTGGGGGTCGTTTATTACTTCAATTAGTTCAGCCAACAAGAGGGCATGTTGCACTGGAGTGCCATCAGCTCTCCTAAACCCTCTTCTTCTCCATTTTGATAGCCCTGAGTGGACAGTGGATGTAACATATGCACTGTCGGAATATATGGTCACTCGTTTGTCAAAACTTTCCTTCAATGCCAATATTAGTGCAACCAGTTCCGCGGCTTGAGCAGAGTAATGTCGTGGTAATTGTACACACTTCATAGCCACACACACCGGCGCCTCCATCATTTTTACTACTGCTGCCCCAGTCCTCCGTATCCCATCTCCTTGATCAATAGTTGATGACCCATCAATAAACAAAAGCTCACCTCCCTCTAGTGCGTTTTCTTCAACTTTTCTAGTACACGAGTACATTTCAGTTATTTGGGTGCAGTCGTGGGCGTAATCTCCCTCCTCAATTACTTCTGCTAGGAACCTTGCAGGGTTAACTGTACTACATCTAACAATTGCTAGTTCAGCTCTAGACAAAATGATCTCATACCCTGATGCCCTCTGTGTCGTTAGTGTGGACTTGGGTTTATTCAATATTGCAAATAGTGCATGTTCCACAAACAGTGTAGTTGGACACCCCATGGTTATTGCTGATGCTTTTTCCACTGCAAAAGCAGCAGCAGCGAGACCTTGTTCGCAAGGGAAGTGGCCTAACATCACAGGGTCTAAGTGACCGCTGTAAAATGCTACTGGTTTATAGCCCATGCTTGTTTTCTGGGCCAATACTGCTTTCATCACTGCTGAGTCGCAATGTGAAAATATAAAAAAGCGTCGCTCATAGTCTGGGGATGCCAGTACTGGAGCAGTTGATATCGCGTCTTTCAATTCGTCAAAGGCCTCCCTCATTTCCATAGTCCACCCCAACTTTTTCTCCCCTTTATTGGCTTCCCTCAAACCCTCAAGCAGGGGTCCTATGTATGAACTGTAATCAAATACCCATGCTCTACAGTAGTTGCACAACCCCAGAAATTGCTGTAGTTCTCTCACAGTCTGTGGCACGGGAGTACTTGAAATGGCCTGTGCTCTTTGTGGTGCAATCTTTCTTCCATGTTGGGATATCAGTTGGCCAATGTAAAGTACCTGTTCCTGACAGTATTGTATCTTTTCCATGTCTACCTTGTACCCCTTTTCAGCCAATATTGTCAACATTTTTAAGGAGTCCTCTCTACATTTACTTTCGTTTTTACTGCAAATTATTATGTCATCCACATATTGTAACACTGTGCTTTCCACCTCAACGTTACCCAAATCCATTTGTATTACTCTATTGAAAATCGAGGGTGATTCACAATATCCCTGTGGTAATCTGGTATGTTTCCACTTTGTATTTCGGTAAGTGAAGCTTGTCAAATCTTGTGAGTCCGGGTGTAATGGTATTGAGAAAAAAGCATTTTTAAGGTCAATCACTGTAAATCGTGATGCTTCTGCTGGAATGCCACACAATATTGTGGCCGGGTTTGCTGTTACTGGATACTCTGCTTCTACTATGTTGTTCAAAGGCCTGAGGTCCTGTATGAAGCGCCAAGACCCCCCTTTAGCCTTGCGCACCGGGTACACAGCCGTGTTACATGGTGATTCTGAGGGGACCAATATGCCATTGTTTATAAGGGCCGTTATGGTTTCATATATGCCCTCATCTGCCTCTTTTGACAATGGGTACTGTTTCACTCTTGGTAGTATGGCACCTTTTTTCAATTTTATCCTTACACCCCCTATGCTTTTTATGCATCCCACGTCATAAGGGCTAATAGTCCATAATGATTTGGGCACCTTTGACATATCCTCCTTAAAGAATGGGACTGGGGTGCATGCTGGTGCCTCAAGTGCCATTGCAATTTTCTGTGCTACTTGTTTGTGAGCCACTCTTAGCCATATTTCTACACTCATCATGAACACCATTTCGCCTTCCTCCTTTTCTTCTGAGAACAGCTCCTCATCTGACACCTGGGTCAGCCTACATCCTTCTGCTAGTGCTATCACTGCCCTCCATGCTCTAACTTCTTTATCTTGGGCGTGCACAGCAACATAATCAGCTGTTGCAATAATGCTCTCGATGTCCATTACAAACACCTTTCCTTCTGGTTCATTTACGGGTGTTTCTGGTCGGAACAGATAGGCTGCTGGCCTCCTCCATATTTTCCCTTCTATCCCTGGCCTCCATGCAAATGCCATGTCTGTTCCATACTGGAATAGTTCGTCATCTACTGGCTCCGCCCTAATCGCTGTCTGCCCACAGTATGCTTGCATAATCTGTCGTGCTGCGAGCATGTTAATCCCTGGAGTAGAGCAAATTATGCCATCCTCTGTAAAGGAGATCGTCATATTCAACCTGTTCATTATGTCCCTTCCCAGTATATTTACTGGTGAGGCACTATAATACAAAAGTGGAACCGACAGATCATAATCTCCAATAGATAAGGGAACGTTATCAGTAAATGGAACCAACCCTTTAGCCCCAGAAAATCCTTGGGTGTTCATGGCTTCGCCTGACATCTTAAATTTACCTTCCCTTATGCAAGACCGGGTTGCCCCGGTGTCAACAAGGAATGATAATTTTTTGTCACCTATCGTTACCTCTATGCGTGGCTCCTCCGCACTATTAGGTGTTACTGACAGGATGGGACACACCAAGGCCGTCTGTGGGCTGTCCTATTGAGGGTACAATGATTGGCCATTCCCTGTGTAAGGGTTGTGTCCCAACACCGTCACCCTACCCAATTGCGTTTGTTGAGTTTGGGGTGGTTGTATTAGCGCTACTTGTTGTTGTGGCAGTGGCTGTTGTTGTGTTATTTGTTGTTGTGGTAGTGAATATGTTTGTGGCTGCTGTTGTGTTGTTTGTTGTTGTTGGTCACTTCCTTGTTGTAACATCTGCTGTTGTTGTATGCCCTGCTGTTCTTGTGAGGTCCTAGGTTGTGCTTGTTCATTCCATGCTGGTGTTCCTGGCCTGACCCTACACGTACGTGACATGTGTCCTAATAGTCCGCAACTCCAACACACGGGTGGTTCCCTGCTTTGCCATGGGAAGCTCCCTGTGTTGTCCTGATATACCGGTTGCCCTGTGGGGTAGGAATTTCTAAGTCCCCCCGCCTGCTGTTGGGTATTATATCCGTATCCTCTCCCTCTCATAAATCCTCCTCTCCCCCTGTTATAACTATAATACCCAGCTCCTTGCATTGGGTACCCTCCTCCCATGCTTGGTGCGTGTAATTGCAGAGGCGGCACTTGCTGTATTACACTTTGTGGAGGTGCTATTTGAGCGGGATCTTGTGCAGCCACTACTTGTGTGGGGCTTTGGGTCATTGGTGTGGGCGTAGTTATTAGTGCCCCTTCCATTGTGTATTTAGTAAGTTTTTTCTGTACTAGTTTGGCCTCTTCTGTTTTCCTGTCCTCTTCTTTTTGTTTCATTTTTCCTTGCCATGTCCTGCAGTGATGTACTATAGTCAGTTGTATTTCTGGCCATGGTTTTGCTTCCATTCCCACTACTTTCTTTAGTTGTTTCTGAACTCCTTCTGGGAGCCCTTGTACTAGTATATGATAAAATATGGCTGGTGTTTTGTCCCATTGTTCTCTAGTTTCCATGCGCCACTTCTCTTGAATATCCTGGATATAATCAACAGGATCCTCATTCTCACGCATCTTACGGGAAGTAATTGCTCCTATGTCTGATGTGTCTGGGTACTGCACTCTCAGTGCCTGCCATAGCGCATGTCTGCAGTTTGCAAATGGTGCCCCATCATGCGATGTGTTCGTTATTGTTACCCCATGGAATCCCGCTCTCTTCCAAATGTCATCCGCTCTATCCCCTAATATTGATATTAACAGGCCCTTCACATCTCCTACTGCTAGTTTCTGTCCTGCGGTGTGTTTCTCCATTTCATATATCCACTTACCCGCACCTCCGCTTAGTGATGGGAGCCTACATTTTATATTTTCTTTATCCGTATGCTTCCAAGGTACATACTGTGGTCTAACCCCTCCTCTCTCCAACAGTGGCATTAAATTGTGTCTTGTGTCCCCCTTTACGTTCCATAATATCGAGTCCTTACACCCCTCCTCTTCTCCCATTTCCTTTACCTCTTCAAGTTCATCCTTATTACCCCTGCTCCCAACTCCTTCTCCGTCCTTTCCCCTTTTTTCGTCATTTCCTGTGTTTAATGTGGGCATGTTTATTTGTCTGTCTTGCCTGCGACTAGGGAGGTCTCTAAGCCGACATGCATAGGGAGTCAGTTCGTCCATAAAGGGCGCAAGCTTTATTGTGCGCAGCGAGCGTGCGGCGGTTGAGCATGTAGGGTGCGATGGGGGAGGGCGTGATGGAGATGGGGATGGTGTGGCTTCATGGGTTTGTTTTTCCACTAGTTCTTGCACCCCCTCCTCACTTCTCTCCAGCTCCTCCCTTCTCCTACTGATCCATGGCGAGTCTATGTTTGTTTGAGTGAAGTATAGCTTATCTAAGCTTTCCCTTTCACTCTTTCTTCCTCCCCTCTCTACTCCTTCTTCCTCCTCACTGCAAAAATCAGTCATAAATGGTATCCCCCACTCTGCCTTTTTCCCTTTTACGGTTACTGTTTCTAAGTCTATTAAGTCCATTTCTCCTCTTCCTCTGTTACCAACAGCTCCCCCTAGTGCTGATGTTGTTGCTACTTCTCTACTTCTATATACATCCCCCCATTTTTCACTCTCCCTACTCCTCCCTTCTCTTTCCCCTTCACTCCTCTCCTCCATCTCCCTACTATTTTCCTCTCTTTTCCTTTTTAATTCCTCCATCACTTCGTTGCTCATCTGTTCCAATATTCTTTCATCCTCTTTCTTCCTTTCCCATTTCACCCTTTCTCTTTCTATTACTTTCCCCTCTTCATATTTCTTAGCTGTCTCTGATAGTACCCTCTTCCTCCATATTGCCATTTCCTTTTCCTTTTCTTCTTCTTCCTTCTTCTTTTCTCTCAGCACTACTCTTGACACCCTGTCTGCTGCTGCTTTTACCCTTTCAGCTTCTCTCCTTTGCTCCTCATTTCGTTCCCTTAATTTTTCCAATTCGTCCTTACCTTCTTTCCTTTTCCTCACTCTCTCTCTTTCCTCCCTCTCAAGCTGTTTGATCAATTCATTCTGCTCATCCCTTAGCTTCGCTAATCTTTCCTCCAAAATCTCTTCCTTTTGTCGTAATAGCTCCTCCCCCCTCATCTCACTCTCTCTTGTACTATCCTCGTCTGTTCTCTTTACTACCTCCCTCTCTTCTCCAGTTAGTGAACCTCGTAATTTTAATAATATCTGTGCAGCTACCCACTCATCATTTCCTATCTCTACAGTCTGCTCTTCTCCAATCCTCCCCTCCCTCATTGTCATCTTCCTATGAGCCACATATGGTGGAGGGCTGTATGCCGGGTTCGAGTATCCTTCAGCCGCCCTTAACTGTCCTTCTATTTCTCCTAATTCTCTTAAAGGGTACAACCCTCCTCCCTCTGTTTTCACTCCCGGTGTTATGGGTATCTCATTGCTTGGTTCCTTTTTTATGTCGTCTGATTTATCAATCTTTTCTCCTCCCTGTCCTCCGTTCCCCGTATTCTTTGTGCTTTCACACCCCTTTTCCCCATCCGTTCCTTCTTTCTTAATCTCCTTTTCTTCCGGTGTTTCCCCAATAGTGAACATTCCATTTGGTCCTGGTCGGGACCCCTGGAACATCCTCCATAAGTTAAACACCTCCACATGGCTTGCCAACTTCTTCCCCTTGTATGTATTGTGCAGATGGTTTAGCAGTGAATGTTGGGCATATGGATCAAAACTACCATTAGGCGGCCATGGTGTCAACATTTTGTTATCCGTCCCCTGTGTCCACTCTATGCTGTACTTAATTAATTTCTCCCTATGGGGTGGCAGTGTGGTGCATATGTGTTGTAGTGGGGTAGTGAGGGTGTTCCCCCACCCTCCCGACCCTGCCCTGTATGACATAGTGGTGCTCCGCTTGTTACCCTTCCCTTCACTAGCAGTTTATAATATACAACCTTATATTGTTTACCTGGCCCCGTAAGTGTGGGGACTTACGACAATCCTTTGACAAATTATGCAATAATAATAAAAAAAAATAATAATAAAAACAAATATATATGTATATATGTATGATGTTATATTGTATATTCCTTCCCCTACGGCCCCCTGCGGCCGAAGCGCACGCAGCCCCTTGCGGCTGCGTACCCCTTACGACGATCTTATACAGTTGTCCTGTTTCCCCGTTCTCCTCCCCCTTTGACACTTGCCGTGGCCGGCGTTCTCCGTGCGCAGCCACGCCCCTTTCCCCTTCTCCTCTTTCGATCCACTCGTTTATCGTTTATCTCCGTATCCGCTCCTCTATCATGTTTCTCTTCCCCACCACTCTCAAACCCAAAGTTCCTTGTGCTCACGATATCCTATTAAATCCCTACTGGTGACGTCACCGATTTCTTCGAGCTACTGGTACATTCTTATTATGTTCTTTAAGTTCAAAATACACTTGCAATCTACCCCGCTAACCCTACAGCTGTCTTCCTGTCTCTCCTGGAACAAGGTAATCAAATCAATAATATAATCGGACTGCGCACGCTGCGTCGCCTCGCGTGTGATACGCCCCTCAACAGGAGGGCTTAACCAGCCAATTATCTTCTGTATTGGGCAACTAGGCAACTAGCTACCGTCTACAGGGAAACGTCATCTACCTATCGAGTTTCTTGCTCGAACAATAGGGATCCTCATCTACTCATTGATCAATAAATGCCAAATTGTAGGAAACCACACACACCCACCCTCACACATAGTCGCGACTTAGGCCAATCAGTGTCTTACGAGCGGCCGCACGTGATGTTTTTGTGCTCCGCCCCCTCTTTCCCGTGCCGTAGCCGATTGCTCTCGCACTCGTTTCGCTACCATTCATTCCATTAGCAACACTAAGTTGTTAGACCTTCGCCGCGCATCTGTACAACACCTCCCTCCTCCCTTATTTACTTCCTCCCCCTCCCTCACAATTTCGCATTGCTCGTTGTGCGTGTCATGCTCACCAAGTTCTCTCGATGCAGGGCCGCTCGACTGCGTGCACCCCTCCAAGCGGCTCGCCACCTCCCCTCGTCTGGACCACGTCTGGACACTCGCCAACCGCGGGCGGGATACTTCTCAACCGGCTCCCGAGGGCCAATATCCGGATTGCGCTGTCCGGTCTTCTCGCAGCTCCGCGATGGTCCTGTAGTCCTCAGAAGGGGGCAACGGCAGAGGGGGCCGCGCCGCCGGGCCTCCTCGCAACGGGAGTGCCTGGAAAAAGTAAAAATAAAAAGTCGATCTTAAACAGATCTCAGCAGTGCCTCCAACTTGTCGGGGGGAAATTCTGCCAGGGTCGGCCGGGCCGTCCGCAGACCTCCAGGCAGGGAGGCCCCAACTCCTCCCGTGTATCCCAAATGAGATAGAGTATGAGACTCACACAAGGAGCAAGGTGACTCTGCTGTTTATTAGACAAAGCGGCAGGGATGGGTCAAGGAGCGTACGCGTCCGTCCTGACACACACACAATCGTGGGGCTCGCAGGCCCTTTTTACTGTATTATGACGCGCTACTTGCGTCACTTCAGAAAGTTAACAAAAAACCTATCGCCACTCTTAATTGGTTGCTCGAGTGGTAGGGTTAGTATAGCACACATATAGAGAACGATGTTAGTGGACAAAGGGTAGTCAGGTGGTATATCTGGGTTGTCCCTACAATTAGATACATGAGAATTGTTACATGAAGACTCCTGGGGATTGGTTAACATTAATGGCGTCAGTGATAGGAGCCCCATGTTCTGATTGGTGCGCCCGTGAGCTTCCCAGCCTGGGACCACCGCTGTTCCCAGCTCTCGGTGTACCTGCAAGTTGCAACAATGTTTCACTACTGGTACGTGCAGACAATGTGAGGTTTTATTCATAGCTGGAAGGCTGACCGCTCCCACTGTCGCAGATGTCCATTGAGCCTTTCATGTGTATCTGCCTGTGTCCCGTAGCGAGAGATCCAGACACCTCTTCTCTCCTAGGTTTGGCATCTCGTCAGGTTCGGCTCGGTCACGTGGGGAGGGACCGTGAAAGAGCCAGAATTCTTCACAATTAATATTGTTTTTCCACTGCGCGTCTGGTTTAATTTGCCGGTGTGACTTTAACGTTGGTGCGCGGAGTGCGAGGTTGTAACATCGTGCCTTTGATGATTTGTTCTTGGAATGTGGGTTTGCAACATTGTGACCTTGGCTGGTTGCTCCACCGGGCTCTTTTTGCAGGATCAGCAACCTGACTCTTGCTTTGTTAATGTCCACGGGAGCTCTTGTTTGAGGCCTACTCGGGCCTGGTGCATAAGTAGTCCGTTTGGTGCATAGGTTTTTTAGGTTATAGTAGCATATAGTTCCATGACCAGTATCGTGTCTTCATTATACCTCTCATGATGGTAACGGGTTTCAAGAGAAGCGTGAGCAAGCTTTATAGATGAGTTCATGACGCGTCTTGCGTTTCTGCATTTCTGAAAGCCTATGTAAAAATAATAAAGATGCACGTCCGTGAATATGCCTGTCGCCTACGTCATAGCACTGAGTATATTCTTCGTGTAGGTTGGTGTGGGAATGTCCAGTGTGTATATTTGTACAGATGTGCTTCCCGTTGTCTAGGTCGTCATGGCATCTCTAACGACGTGTAGATTTTAGTCTAGTTGATCCGTGCCGCAGGTGTCGGCATGGCCAGTGCGGGCTGCTGGGCAGGCAGATGGACACATCCGTATGTTCCTGTACCAGGGTATCTGGTCGTCTGGTAAATGGACAAATTCTTCTCGTGGCGGGTGTCTGGGTCGTGACCCTCTAGGCCAAGCGCGAGAGGCGAAGGACGGGAGCCTGGTCTTCCATTCTCCCACTTCAGTGGGCTGACCCAAGCCCCCAAAATGAAACCGGCTAGGCGGATCAACATCACATCTGAAATTCATAAGGCCAAAGAAAACCTTTTGCAAGAACAGAGTCTGCAACACCTGTAAGAATAACGAGGAGCCCCACAAGATGATCACAGAATGAATGTCCCCCATGTACCTCTCCCCCACAAACATCTCCCAATCTCTTTGTGACGCCCTCCGCAAGCACTTCTACAACACAGCGCTAACCTGCACCATTGACACAAAACTGGCAGCACTCCCACCCCCTCTACTCGCACCACCAAAAGAACCCACCAACCATCCAGCCCTCCTCCCATCTTCTCCTCTTTCTCTCCCATCTCCAGACCTGAATTCCTTAAATTACTGACTGACGTCCATCCATCCAGCTCAACTAATGACGAATGCCCCCCTCCCTCCTCAAGGAAATATTTACCTCAACCTGTGCAAGTGGCATCACAAGATCCGTCCTGAACTCTTCCCTCACCTCTTTCATCTTCCAAACTGATTTCACAACATCTCACGTTAAACCCCTCCAGAAAAAGCCCTCACTTGACCCCTACTGCCTGAAAACTAAAGACCAATTTCTAACACCTGTTTCCTAGCCAAACTCACCGATTGCACAGCCTACTCCCAGCTCAGAACTTTCACAGAAGCCAACCACATCCTCGACCATTCCCAGACCGGCTTCAGACCCCTTCATGGAACTGAACCATCCCTAGTCTCCATATGGGATGACCTCAAAAACACTGCAGACTCTTAGGGCTGTACCGCACTCATACTCCTTGAACTCTCTGCAACCTTCAGCACAATCAAACACATCATCCACATTGACAGACTCCACACCCTTGGTATTAGGGGCACAAGAGTAAGATGAATCTCCTTATTTCTTGCCAACAGGCACCAAATCACCACCCCACATTTCACTTCCTCCGCTCGCTGCGTCAATAACACAGTCCCTCAAGGCACCTGCCTATCCCCTCTTCTCTTCAAACTCTACATGAGCTCTCTACCCACACTTATCTGCTCACACAACCTCACCTGCTACAACTACACCAACAACACACATATCATCTTTAGCCGACACTGCACACCGAGCCCTGACATCCTGTCTCACAGACATTGATCTTTGGATGGCAGTCAACCACCTCCTGCTCAATGCAGGAAAAAACAGAGAGCATGATTTGTGGAAAGAAAACCCTCTTCCCGCAACCCACCACCTGGCCTCCCTCCCTATGCCCCCCTCCTACTGCATCTGCCACAGGCAAAAACCAGGGCTGCATGATGGACACTAACCTCACTCTATCAAATCCCAATAACAAGGTGTCAAAGTCCTGCACCCTTACCTCCACACTCTCAGATGCATCTTCCCTTAACCCTCCTGCCCCCACTACCTGGGTGCCCCTGCCTACCAACTCAAAATGCTCCAAAGACTCCAGAACTCAGCAGATAGACTCCTCCTCGCACTCAGCCCCAGAGAGCACATCACCTCTGCCCTCCGTCTCCTCAATGGCTCCCAGTCGGACAACAGGTCGCTTTCAAAGTCATGTGCATGACTCACCGAGCCCGGCCCAAAATACCTTCAACAGAAAATCACCCACTACCACCGCAATAGAAACCTGCGATCAGGCACAGCTCGCATACTGGTGATCCCCCCTTTTCATGTAACCAACTTCTCTGTCCAAGTCCCCACTATCAGGAATTCATGCCACCTAACACCTGACACATAGAAGACCACCTGGCCTTCCAGAGGGCCCTCAAGACTTGGCTAGTCCCCTCTGCACCCTGACTAACCCTGTCCTCCCCTCTGAGCTGGTCATTCACCTCAGGAGAATGGCGGCAGAAAGGCATTCCCACAAAATCGCCAAAGAACGGGAAGAATCCCCGGCCAAGTCCATATGCTTCGCCCGGCCCATGTGTCTGTTCAAACATCTCTTGCCAAATTAGCCTGACTCACAACTCCCAAAAGAAAACAGGAGAGGATCCATGCTGCAGATACAAAAACCAGGTAGCCAGGAAGAGCAGATGCTCTATCACTCCCCACACCCATGGGTAATAGCCAAGCAAGGCGAGGCAATGCACTGCCCTAGATGCATTATAGGGGTAGACATTGCATTGCATTTAGATGAATGTGAACATAACCAATGTATTGCAACCAGATGCATTTTATAGGGTAGCCAAAGTACTGCACCTAGTTAGTCTGTTCAGGGTAACCAATGTACTGCACTTAAATATTCTCGAGGGTAACCAACATATTGCATTTAAATGAACTTCCAGGGTTACCAATTACACTGCGCTTAGTTTACCTTATAGAGGGGACAATATATTGCACTTAGAAGAACTTTGAGGATAATAAATATATTGCATGTAAACAAGTCTCTGAAGGCAGCCAATGGGCCTCATTACACGGAAGGCGGTAAGGGTTAACGGTCACCCGTAATGGTACCGGTGACCGTTAACCCTTACCGCCTTACTACGAGGTCCCTTAGCGGGTTGGTACTTTAACGCCTGCTTTTAGCAGGCGTTAAAAACCAACCCGCTAAGGGACCTTGGTGCTAATTACGGCACCGCAAATTTGCGGTGCCGTAATTAGCACCTTCCCCATTCCCATTATGCCCTATGGGGCAAAAATGGGAATGGGGAAGGGCAATGGTGGAAGGGGGAATTACCGCCCCGCCAACCTTGGAATAGGGCGGTAATTCCCCTTTCCACCAAGGCTGTGCCGGTATTTTACCAGCATAGACCAAGGTGCTATTAGCACCGTGGTCCACCGCCATCCGTGTAATGAGGCCCTATGTATTGCGTCTAGACAAAGTTTTCTTTTTGAGGGTAATGCATGTATTGCGTATGGATGGATTTTTCTGCGCAGCAAATGTATTACATTTACTGACAAATTTTGAGGGTAACCAATATACTACCGCTAGACAAACTCTTGAGGTTAGTCAATGTTTTTGGATCTATGTACATCCCAGGGTGTACTCAAGATATTGCATCTAGGTGCATTTTAGACTTCAGCCACCATATATAATAGGCACATGTATATAGCAAATGGGTAGAATTTAACTGCACTCCGAATTCACCTCCCTCTAAATTCAGCTGCATGTGCACAACCAAGAAACCAGCCAGGACGTGCAGGTACGTACCACACTACATGCGTATTCAAAACTAGTTTTAGGCACTGCCATCCACCCGCATGCATCTACTATCAGGCACTACTCTTAGACCCTTTGCACAACACCTCTGCCATAACAATGCAGCCATCCCTCGTGACAAATCCTGTCTAGCTGCACACATAGTGACTCTGCGTGCTCCCGCATACTCTCCAGACTACCTCTCGGCACCCATCCACATGCCAGCTCAACGGGGGAGGCTAGCAGGGACCTGGCAACTCCTATCTACCTTCATTTTGGCTAAAATGCACACACGCATTGTAAACCACTCTGACAAGTTTCCCATACCCGGACCAGCCTCCCAAGGGTGCCCAACCTACAGCTCATTGGGAGCATACCAATGGTGAAAGGCGCTATACAAATGACAATTACATTACATTATAGTGACTGCGATTCGAGCATACTGATTGGCTGACTGGAGGTCAGTAACTCCCTCCATGTGCTAATAACAGGTAAGAGAAGTCTCCCTGTGCTGGGGTTTTGGGCCTCTATTCTATCGTATGCCCTGCCATGGCTTGACATCATAAACCCCTGGGGGACATTCCCTGACTCCATGCATGGAAGTGGGGTACAGTGCTACCCACTCTGCGAGCAGCTGGCGCGCTCAGGCTTATCAGCAGCTCTCTGGCCCCCTAAGATGAAATCCTCTTTTATTTGTTATTGTCAGTTCATCAAAAGCAGAACAGTCACAAATAAAAGGCAAGGTTTTCATTACACAGAATGTAATAAGTCAATAGTACATGAAGCGGTGAGCACGCTCATTGAGGTACCATACAGATATGTGCATGCAAGAAGCAAGAAAGATTGATCACATGGGATACCGAATGCAATGAGCCTGAGAAGTTAGCGCCTAGAGTACCATGGGGGCCGGATGCAATGAGCCTGAGAAGGTAGCGCCTAGAGTACCATGGGGGCCGGATGCAATGAGCCTGAGAAGGTAGCGCCTAGAGTACCATGGGGGCCGTATGCAATAACTCGCATCAATATGTGACCAATGAGAATTACAACGCATTCTGAGTTACTTCGTTTCTGGCAACAACAACAAAAAGGCAAGCACTCACTTGACCAGGCAGTCAGAAAATGCCAGAAGTGACCAAAGCAGGAGTGACCTCATGGTTCTCTCGTCCGTCCGAAGCCTCGAGGTAAGTGACCGTGAGCACGACTAAGCCAGGCGTATCCCGGTAGACGGTGCAGAGCCCTGGCGATACCGAACCTCTGCAGAGCCTGATATGGTGAGCAAACATTGCCGACACATCTGGCTTCCTTAAGAGTTTCCACTCGACTCTACATGTTTGCTTAGGGTTGCCATCCAAATAAATCGCACCCTGTTCGTGCCAATCACATGAACATGGCATTGGCACCTCATAGCACTATTTGCTCATTTCAAAGCCAGAATGTGCAACTCATGGCAGGCGTGTTTTGTGTAAGAACTGATTTGTTAATGACCGCGAACAAGCGGCATTGGAAAAGTTCCTATTTGAAGGCCAGCTCTTTCTAAGGGGTTCCTTGGATTAATCATTCAAGAGAACCGATGGCCATGCACAGAGCTTTTAGGCTGGGTCTGTGGCTCAGTGGACTAATGCAGCCACTGCAGGGGCCTGTGTTTCATCTCATGGTCACAGGTTTGAATCCTGGCAGGTAACTCAGCCCTTCGTCCTTCTGAGGACGATAAAATGAGTACCATTAAGTTGGGTAACAATAAACATCTGTTATTAGCACCAAGATGCCCCTTCAGGGGGTGAACGTGGGCTTTAGCTTGTTATGTTATTTATTCAACAATGGGGCTTAATTCCGACGAGCAACAACAAAGCAAGTAGCCCGGGTAGATCTTTGACCTATGACCTCCAGCTTCCTGTTTGGTGCAGGCCTTCATAGCCATGGTGAATTCCATCCAGTGCAGATGGACGTCCTCTGCCAAGGATCCCTGACTTCCTCCCTGCCCCTCCTCAGAAAGATTACACAGTGAGTTTGTTATTTATAAAATCCTTCATGCTGGATGCCTTCAGATTCTTAGCTCTGTAATAGCAGGTGTCACTACTTCTACCCAGAGAGTTGTTGTACTCAATTTATCGACGCAGTGGAGATGGTAAGCTGAGGTGCGGGGTTGAGTCAGCCCTCTGCTCCAGTGGCGTTGCTAGGGGGTGCTAAGGGGGCTATAGCCCCTGATCTTTTGGTTGTAGCCCCGGATAGAATCTCAGGAGCTACAACCAAAAGGCTAGCTAGCCCCCAGTCCCAACAGTTCTGACATCATCTTTTCCAGACCTAGCAACTCCCCTGCTCTGCTCTATCAAACATATGATGCACTGGAAAGTATCAGAATTCCAGTTATTAGCAAAATATACTCTGGCGCATCTCAACTGCCGTCCTGTACTTTTTACAACAAAAATAACACAAATAATCAGACAATGGGCAACGACTGTCAACCGTCTTCATGTCACGCGTCACACTGTCTTCATTTGCGCAGTCTACTCCTCCAACTCATCCATCCAGCAGCTCGGTCTGACTGGCACAACATACAATCCTCCAGTGTGTCGGGAGATACGTATTTGCTCTTACACTTCAGGGGCTCCTGAGCTGAGTCAGTCTGGAGTAGTTTATATAGTGCAGATACCACCCCTTTACACCCGGGGGAGTTTCTAATGTATCGTAGCAACGGAGTAGTGTGTGGCATTTCCCGGAACACCGGGGACCACTCTCTAAAAGCCGCTTTCATTCTGAAGTATTGCAGTGTGCGTTGGAAACCACTTCCCACCTTTTCCACAAACAATTCCTGAGAGACGAACGTCCCATCCGGGTACATATTGTCCATACGGGTAATGCCCACCCCCCGCCCCGGTGATGATCAATGGCCTTATCGCAGGTTGGTGCCAGGATTTCTATGTTCCATGGTGAGATGCCCGGGTCAAGCGGGCAGTCCACTCCCAGCCTTTTCAGGGCTCTCCTCCAGGCGTGCATTGTACATGCAAATTTACAATTGTCCCGTGATGTGCCAGATATCAACATTCCCTGTAGGGAGAACGGGTGCACCGAGCGTCGCTCAATGCGAATATGAGGAGTCGCCTGGGCTCCTGGTATCGAAAATTTTGCAAAGGACAGTTGTGCTGCCAGAAATAACAGTGTTCTACTTACATACAGTGCTCAACCACCATGAAACATTTCAGTTATAAAAACACTAAGATTCATTGGAAAAACCTTTTTCAAAGGACGTTACAGTTACATTGTCCTAATAACAATTTGTGAAATTCAGTGAAATAACTTTGCTAAGGGGTCACCATGGTTGCAGCACAAAACCTAAACACCATAGAAATGTACCCGCTATGGTAATCTACGCAACCAAAACTCGTGGCTCCATCATACACTACTTATACCCATATATATGACATCACTGATTACATCACAAATGGCATCATCAATAACATCACTGGAGTCAT
The DNA here is from genome assembly GCF_040938575.1 of Ambystoma mexicanum. NCBI lineage: Eukaryota > Metazoa > Chordata > Amphibia > Caudata > Ambystomatidae > Ambystoma > Ambystoma mexicanum. The sequence goes on from NC_090941.1 coordinate 1,123,417,007, forward strand.
AGATCCTTGCATGCCTGTAGGAGAACCACCCAGAGACACCATGACCTCACAGCGAGCGCAGTGCTGGATTGATCCAGTGGAGAACAGAGACCCCTAATATTTGCAGATATATCTTTAACTGCCTGTGCTGGTGTCAGATGTGGGCAATAAGTATGGGACACTCTGCAGATGGGCTGCAGGTGGGCTTCAGTGTCTAATGAGGAGTACAGTAATAGCAGCTGGCCCAAGGTGTACCTTTAACCAACACTGGCTGGACATATATTTACATATTTCTGTCCTGAAATGTGTCTAGTTGTTAAAGCCTAATACTAACTAGCGCCTTTGCAAACGGGTATATTGAAAAGACCTGAATTCCAAGACCACATGTTTACCATTTGTGCTTTTAGCAAGTTCAAATGTCAGTGTCTTATTTTGGAAATGTCATGGTGCCCATACAATCCAAATATAGAACCCTGGTGCACCTCTGTGCTTTTCTTTCAATATCTGGGCTGCTGCGTGTACCAGCAGTGTGTTGGGAGTGCCTGCGGTATATACATAAAAGGCATTATTGAGAAGGCTTAAAAGGGAAAGGTCCAAGGACCACATGCGCTGCACCTTCTAATATCTCTACCAAAATGTCGATGCAATGTATATAAGACTGATATTTTATAAGTTATTGATATATCTTATTTAATGGTATACCAACACGCGTTTCGACCTCTCCATGAGGTCATCTTCGGGGCATTTCTCAATTCGAACAGAAATCTTGAAATGTATCAATCTTCCAAAATCCCTACAAACATGAAATGACAAATGACCCCTCAAGGGCTGAGGGTCCTCAATTTCTCCAAAAAGCAGGTGTTGCAGCAATCACTTTGGATTGCTGGATGCCGCCGGTTCTCTCAAGCATCGCTCTCTATGAAAACGAAATGCTTAGAGTGAACTATATCGGGGACCATATAAACTCGCAAGGAAGTGACACCATGTAATTACGGCGTGTGATTGTTGCAACACCTGCTTTTTGGGGATATTGGGGACCCTTAGTGAACCTTTTGTGTATGTCATATATGATGTCATTGGTGATGTCACCAGGGATGTCATCTGTAACGTCATCATTATGGTCATATGCTTCACAACAGTTGTTGGGGAAGGTAACCAATCAAATTAAGTGTGTTTATACAAGTAGTGTAGAAACTACATTCTCATGAAAGCAAAGCGGGTGAGGATGGCGTTAAGCTTACACGAGGAGAGGGCCTTTAACAGTATTAATTGGAGATTTTTGTAGGAATATCCAATTAGTTGTGGTTTCTGTCCTTCGGTCAGTTACTTTGCTAGCTCCATATAGATCAATTCCAGGGAAGGGGTTTTCAACAATAGAGAACGTTCAGGTGAATTCCCCCTACAGCGCGGCACTTGACAAAGCTCTACTACTGAGCGACATAACCCTGGGACCCTTCATCCGTCAATAAGGGTGTATGGAGGGACTGGTCATCCTGGTTAAGGGCATTTCATGCAAATCACAATCTAACGAAGGTGGCATTTTCTTTCTCTTTCAAACCCATGTGTTCACTTAGCCATGTCATTAGACAATCTGAGGAAGGCGCTATCATTACCATTATCATGGTGTAAAACGTGCATTGGATTCCTGCAGGCTAAGGTGGTGCATGACATTAAGAATGGAATGTTCTCCGCAATTGGAAGACGATAATGGAGGCAATGAATATGGACTCTGCAAGGTGTTCTGGCCGGAATTTTACACCATATGGGGACATTCATGTTACTAAGACAAATACTTTGCCAGACATTCTGCAAGTGTTTAAATTCATCCATGTTATGTATTTAAAATATAATATAAAATATGCAAAGATCTAGTTGCTTTCCTATGGGATCATGGGAAATGCGTAACATATTACAGTTTAATCACAAAGGATGAAAAGAGAATGAATGCCTCCAACCGCCAGCAGGGGCGCCAAGTACCCGGCTGATCCTGCGCCCGGGCACCCGCCGGCAGAATGATGTCTATTGCATCTGCAGAGGGAGGGGGCAAATGAGACTGTTTGCATGTCTCTGAGGGTGCACTTAGTGAGGTTGAAAGCTATGGGCGGTGAACGGAGACGTTGAAGGAGGGAACTCCCCTGAATTCTAAGGAAGGAAACAGCGTGGGAGAGGGGGTGGGGGGTGGGGTTAGGGCGGACAACCTTCTTGGGGGGGCTTAGCAGGGGAGGGGCAGTAGAATGTGATAATTCTGCATTTTAAAGACCACACCAATCGACCAAAATAAATCAGTCTTTTTTGTATTTGTTCTTCAAAATGCAGAATTATCACATAGAACCCAGTATGAACCTTGCCATACTGTTGACCTTGTTCAGTGTAATAGCATTCAATGGGACAGTACTTGCAGGGCTGCCGTAACTCAATGGTGCAGAGCTATTGGGCTTCTATAAAGACAGTAACAGCACTTCTCAGCAGGGATGTGCAATCTATATGAGCCAGCACTTTCTAGTAGAGCTGCCATATTTGAAACGGGGCAATGCTGGTACTCCTCAGTTAGCTCGCTATACTCTTGATGGGGTAGTACTGCTGTTTCCCAACAGGGCTTCTATAATTTTTTAACCTTCTCAGCGGTAATACTATGCTTTTGTTGAGGCAATGCTAGTTCTTCTTAGTGGGGGTGCTGTACTTTTGATGGGACAACATCAGCACTTCTCAGTTAAGCTACTACACTCTTATTAATAAGGCCCAGCACTTCTCAGCCGATTTATTTATTTTTATTTTTATTGGTTATTTACAATGTGCGTAATACCCCAGAGGTTTCTATGCGTGGACCGAGGGATCGAACCTGTGTTGCTTCGTGTCATCTTGCTTCCAAGGTGAGCATGTTGCCCCGGAGCTATCCTCCCGAGACTCTGAAGATCTGAAGTACATTTAATGATACAGAACCCGTCTAACATCATCTTCATCATCATCAGAATAGCTCAAACACTGTCTTGATTATACAAGAGCTCATATATTTAAAGGGATGGAATTACTCAGAATGTAGCAGCGCTATTGAATAACCCAAAGTGTTTAAGCATAGTGAATGTGAATATGCTACACTTCTCACCGTTGGGACAGTACTGCCACTTCTCACAGAGGCTTCTACACCTTTTATGGGGCAGCACTGATCCAGCCTACTGGACAGCTTCACTTTTAATGACACTTCTCAATAGGGCTGCTATACTTCAATAGGAAATGACCAACACTACCCCGCAGGGAATTGCATAGTCTCAATGCCACTGAAGCAGCACTACCACCCACCACAGCTGCTTTATTTTTAATGGCACAGTGTGTGCACTTCTAAGTCACTTTGCTTTACATTTAAACAGTCTTGGCCAGTTTCACACTGAAGAAGTGAGCATGTGATCCGGGGTCTGCAGCCCACACACACGAAGGGGATTCCCATGCTCCCACTTGTGAGATTTGCACCAAATTAGTGAGATTGTGCTCCAAGGTAGGAGGAACCTGAACAGTCTTTGCTCTGAGGTTTGACACACTCATAGGATGGGACGGCATTTCGGTCTCCCATCCTAATTGTGCTGCTCTGTCTTTTGAGGGCTACTACAACCTGGATGATTATAGAGGGGTGGAGTAGAGGCAATGATGGCCTACTGGAATGCAACTGGAAGGCTTAAACCTCCTTCTTACTTGACTTTAGTATATACAGTATATGCTAGCCAATGTTTCCACTGTTCTGTTCCCCACCCCCCTTGCACCAAGTTGGCGACTACGTGCAAATGTGGTCATATGATTGCCGGTGATGTCACTTCTTGTGTTTGGGCAACCCCGGGGAAATTCATAAGTCGGCTCCCCTGACTGCCAGGATTTCTCTTAGAAAACCAAGCCTCTATTCTGAGTCAGCTCCTGGATTCATTAAATGTCGGAAAATGGAACACATTCATAAAAAGGAAAAACAGTTCTATACAAACCTTGGAAATAAAAAAAAAACATTACTCATAGAATGGTGTAAATCACGGTGAAAAAGCCTGCGCTCAATTTTGCAACAAAGTCTTCAAAGTATAAAAACACTCGGGGCGCTAGAGAGCTGGCAGCTAGGATGGCTGCCATATACTGAGCTCTGCCTGGACCTTTGTGGGGGAAGCCCAAAATTGTGACCTCCGGTGAAAACAGGTGTTCATCGCTATGGGGGCCCGCACCTGACCTCGTTATCTAGCAGCCTGGAAGATTTGGAGGTAAACTGCGACCCTGAAGGGGGCTAACACTGAGGAGGACCCCGAAGGCCGCATGCACAAGGCAGCTGGCGCAGCATCCTAACATAACCTGGGAGAAGTGGTGTCTGGCGGCTGAGGCTGCTCTGGTGAGATGACATCACAGCAGGAATACGGCTGCAGCTGGGTGGAGCAGACCTCCGAAGTGGGTGGCCCAGAGCTCCAGACATAATAAAGTGGAGTGCGGAGTCAAGCAGAGTCTTTGGAGCAGTTGGAGTGGCTTGAGCCCCTTTACTTTGCAGTAACTCTTCTATCTTTACATTTGGTGGGCGTTGCTCTGCTCAAAAACTGACTCGCACTGCAGAGCGGTCGCGGATTCAAGCAGAGTCTTTGGAGTCTCTGGAAGCTCGAGAGCTCAAAGCTCAGTGACTATGTCCAACCCCCGAGGTCGCCCGACACCACTTGGCCCCTCGTACCTGACGTCTGCTCCTGCACAATTGAAGACGCGTGCTCAATCGCGTCGAGAAATGGAAGAAGAAGAATCTCGCCGTGAGCCGCGCAGAGATCCTGGAACGAGCCTGTTGGAGTGCTGCGAGCACCAGCATCAGTCAGCATCAGTCTGCGGCTTCTGTGAAATGTGCACTGTATCATCGACTTTGCACGAAAACCAAGTAAGTCAACCGCGGCACCTGAGTGTGCCTATATGCGCTCGAAGTGATTTGTTCCAACGTACTGTTTCCCACTTAGTATACCACAGTAAGGACTGCGAGTTTGTCGCCCCTGGCATAGATCATGAGGCTGAAGTGGTGGAAGTGTCACGTGCTTACCCTTCCCCTGTCTCTGTGACATCTGCTAGCGCGCCTTGCTGCAGTACTGATGCGTGCTTCTGCGCGTATAGGCAGGGACTCCATTCATTGCCCACAAACGCTAAGATCACCCATATAAACGCTTTGCTCTGATCACCCTCTAAATGTCCGAGCCACAACCAGTTCATTGATCTCACTGTTGAATGTACGCAGAAGCCTATAAATAAAGAGGAACGGCCTCAAGTTCCAATGTTGCGAGTTCCGGCATGGCGTGCTGGCAACCTTCCGATTGATACAAATCTGACATCTCCTAAGGAAAGTGGTGATGGGTTTGTGGACAAGGTCCACTCTGACCTTGAGTTTACATCTCAGGGTGCACTGTCAACATCAGTTTCGGGCGCCTCAGCGGTCATAGCGCCGGAAGTAATTGTTTCCTCAGCAAAAGTGAAGTGCAACACTGACCAAAGCGCCAGTTTTCCCACCACCGTAAACTCAAGGTTGTCTCTCACGCGAGACCCAAACCAGGGTGTCTCCATGAGCAACGTTGAGCCTGATATTGATGATGGTTTTCACGCACCTTCGATTGGTGTCCCTCACCCTCTACAGTCTCTAGAAACTGATGTGTTGTTTGCCAGACATCCATTTCATTCCCAAGAAAATGTTGGACGTGAATGTATTGTTGAAAGAAGAAAGTCGCTTGATATAGTCAACAAGCTCCTTCTTGACCTCTCTCATCTCAACAAAATGAATAAAATGGACACAAACAAAGAGATGCGCCAGGAGGTGGAAAAAGAGGCCAGTGAAGATCTACCAAAAACCTTAGAAGCGGTTACCGCCGAATCTCCATCCAATATGCGATGGAAAAGCGGTCCGAATAAACGAAGAAGAGTGGCTTTAAGCCTTTCACCTAAATTATCATGTTCCAACAACGTTTGGGTAAGTTAATTATAAATGCAGAGGGTCCTGTACGGAAAAAGAAAAACCTGAACCCTGATTCCAGGAATGACTCTTCCTCTTCAACAACCTCCTCCTCAACTGACTCTTCAATTATGGAGCGTGAATTTCCTACAATACGGAAAACAAAGTTCAGCAGTCGCCCTAAACAATCTGAACGCTCAGAACATCAAACCAAAAAAATCATACAGGATTTACAACCGATATTGATGTCGACACTTGCAATAACAATCTCAACTTTCATCAAATTATATGAACAGATAAATGACAACATCAAAGACCTGACAACCCTCGTGGCCTTGATGAATTCCAAAGTTGTAAATCTTGAAAGCGTCAACACACTATTCAAATATACCTATCATGAAATTAATGCAAGGATTGAAAGCTCGTTAATCAATCTAACGGATCAGAAAAGAAGTCGTGGGCCTCATTACACGGAAGGCGGTAATGGTTAACGGCCACCGTTAATGGTAACGGTGACCGTTAACCATTACCGCCTTACTACGAGGTCCCTTAGCGGGTTGGTGCTTTAACGCCTGCTTTTTACAGGCGTTAAAAACCAACCCGCTAAGAGACCTCGGAGCTAATTACGGCACCGCAAAATTGCGTTGCCGTAATTAGCGCCTTCCCCATTCCCATAGAGCCTCATGGAGCAGAAATGGGAATGGGGAAGGGCAATGGCGGAAGGGGGATTTACCGCCCCACCAACCTTGGAATGGGGCGGTAAATCCCCTTTCCGCCAAGGCGGTGCCGGTATTTTACCGGCATGAGCCATGGCGCTAATAGCGCCATGGCTCACCGCCTTCCGTGTAATGAGGCCCGTAGTGTGGAAAAAAATTGTTCGCTGAAGTGGCAAAGGAAGCTTTGGCATTGTTAAAAATGAAAGATCACTCAATGGGAAATATAGGCACAGAGAACAGTCTAAAGTCCACAGCACAGCAAACTAAAAACGAATTGAAGACTCAGGACACTCGATCAGACGCAAATCGAAATGAGCACGACTCAGAGGCTCAAATTCAAAACACTGGTGACCAGGCCATAAGGTCCGTCCGAAAGCTGTGCAGTGGTATCTAAAACAACAGTGCTTAAACTTGCAGCCGTGGACTACACCGACCTAGATGCCTGCTCTCAAAATACAAAGGAAAAGCCTCTTATTGCGGAAAATCCTAATGGGCAAAGAGCATTGACACCGGGTCAAATGAGCGTGGGAAACTCGACTCATAATGGCCCAGCCCTAAACACAATGGAGGGCATCATTGCTATATCTGAAACAACTAAACCCCTAACCATGCAGTCTTCATTTGCCTCTGCCGTTCAAAGTGTAATGGTGAATACGAACTATGTGTTAAGGAGAATTCTCTTTTATGGCTAATTTCCCTTACCTATAGAGTCCCCCAGCTGCTAAGAGTGAGACCCTTTTTTTCCCACTTAGACAGATTGCTAGTGTGTGTTTTAGGCTATCTTGTGTGCTTATGGTCTATGGGGTTTTTCACACCGTCATAGGAATCATCTTTTTACATGTGTGTTACACTGCACCCTCCCTGCCGTACCACAGGGGTGTCGTAGCGACCCCCAAACATAGACTCCATACCCTGGGACTGACTACTGTCTCCCAAGGCATGTAAAGTCCCCATTGACTTTAATAGCCAAATCTTATGAACAAAACCATTACAACCCATCTTACTATGGAGGTACTGGGAAGGGTTAATAGTTTTTCCCTTGTGTTCTTTTTCGAGGGGGTACCGTACAGTCCCTCTCTCAAAAGTTTCTGGCTGGTGGCAGTGGTTACTACCGTAAATATTCGACCGCAAATATTTCCCTGGGGGATTTTCCCATTGTTCGAGGCTACCGCTTTTACTGACAGCCGCTAACATACCGCCTGTTTATTTTAATATTAACTTTACTCCGGTAGGTTTTTATTGCCAGAACTTTGATTTAATTTCTTTCTTGTGTCTTTCTCTATAGTCCTAGGCAGGTCGGGATCCTTTGTTTGTCCTTTTGGTGGGCTTCTGCACAGAAGCCCTCCTCTAGGCGCCGCTGAGTCTGGGGTAGACACGATGGGTGGGAGGGGGAATAGGCACCCTGGACAGGGTTGCCTACGCAACACAAGTCGCACTCTGCCCTGATAAGCTGGGGGGTTCTCCAGCCAGGAGAGCCACCCCACTGGGTGAGTGACAGCTAGGCTGTATGAATGGGGGTCTTGCTGCATAAAAGCAGGGACCTGAGCACTGGAGGACAAGACATCGCCACTGGAACTAAGAAGCTGAGAGGAGAGAAGCCAAAGACATCTGCAACAATGGAACCATCGGTGAAGCCCTGCTGCAAATCCTCACCACTTTTCTCCAACGACTCACGAAGATCTTCACCTGCAAGAGTCTTCTTCCCTTGAGCTGGTGGGGACAACCAGTTCGCCAATCACCTTCCAGGACCTGCCTTGGTCGAATCCCCAGTGCCATGCACTAGGAACCGGATAGCCAGACACCCATCCACCCGGACCGCGATTTAAAGGAGCGTACCTTTTATTCTTTTTGGCAGCACTGCGGCTGGTTTCATGCCTGGGCAGTGCAGTAACTCGAACCTTCCTCCATGACAAAAGCCTCTCTTCCTCTGCTGGATCTCCTGAACTACAGGAACTGCCAGGAACTACCGCCACCACAGGAGCCTCTTCCACTTTTACGGTACAGTGTTCCGCCAGGCCTCCCTTTTCGCTGGGTACTGCTAAAGGTGTTTTAAATCCTTTACTTACCTACTGGGTTTGCCACCCCTATCATCTAACCTTGTCTTTCACCTTCTGCAACCACTTTTTCGAATCGTTTAACAAAGACTTGACTACAGCTACAAGAACATTTTGGTCCTGGGCACTTTGCCCTGTACCACTGACTCTGGCACAAGCCTATTGACTCTGGCTAAATCTGTTACAACTGCCTTCTCTAGATTGCTTCTCACCTAGAAATGTGTTGGTGCACTTAACTCTTATAACCACCTTTTTCTTGCCTCTTTATAAACTTGTGAAGTGCCATTTTGCTCGGTTTTCACCTCAGTATTATACATGCTAAAGTACTGGCTTGCCTAACTTGTTCACAACCTTATTGGGAAGTGTTGCTGGTGTGTTTAGGAGTATATCCTGTATAACTTGGCCTTTCCCTCCCTTTTGAGAAATTGTTAGAGTGCCATTTCTGCTTGGTTTTCACTGTGCTGTTTTGCTCAGTTTTCACTCTTGCTCTAACTTGTCTACAATTTAAATAGGGAGTTGTGTATATTTTTCTTGACTGATTTAACTTGCTTTTATAATAGTGATTTGTGTGTGAACATCAGAGTGTGTAAAATAAACAGATATATTATTTTTGATACAAAGCTTTGGTTAGTGTTTCCTTGTGTTATTGTGCTGTAATACCTATTGTGTAAACCCTGAATACTGCTCATCTCCCTCTTGAGATAAGTCTGACTGCTCAGCCACAGCTACCAACTAAATCTTTGTGGTACAGACTGATAGCAAAGGGGATTTTCTTGCATATACCTGTAGTTTTAATCTTCTGTAGTGCTCCCTAAGGGAACTGCACAGGATGCTGCCTAACACCCTGCCTTACTTGACCATCAATTGTCCAACTCCTCAAGAAATACAGTTGGATGTAATGAAGCCATCTTTGACAAAAAACCCACCTCCTCAAAGCAACTCACAATAAAAGTTCCTGAACAAAAAAAACAAAAAATCAGAGAGATGAACATGCAACAGCTCAAGAAAATTCTTGCACAACCTAAAATCTGTTAACCTCGCGGTAAATACGAATGGAATTGCTATGCAAGATAACAACAAAAAAGTCAAGGAAATGAAATAGCAAGGTCATTGTGTAACTGGTGTGACAACGAATCTCAAAGACACTTCAATTGATTTGATGAACATGTCTACATATGATGATGACTGCATGGAGACTCCCGAGGAGGTCTTCGGCTGAGACGACAAAAGTTGTGGTAAACAATAAAAACTTGCCATCCTTCTCCCTTGATGTTAAAAAATGGACTGACAAACCTCAAAAGTTTCTTTAGGCGAGCCTGAGCTACATAACAACTGTTTACCACCAAAATTGACATTAGCGGACGCAATCATTAATTCAAATGCTGTCCCCATGGGAAGAATCTGCACATTCACGCAATTGACACCTCACGTATCAAACACAGTGGAAAAACTGAGCCATAATCGTATGATGCTGAATGAAAGATGGAATCAGCTTGATCAACGATTTGGTCCCCAACATCAAGATCCTTGAGTGAAAGAGGCAGCAACGAAGTCAGAGGTGCAGATAATTCCAACATCGTCAGGAACTTCACCGATTGACTTATCAGACAACCGGAAAACTATTTCTTTGGAAAAAATCTGTACTCTGATTCAAATGGTTCCCTCCGTGGCTAACATAATGGTAAAACCTAATCCACCACCGCTGACTCTGAATGAGAGGTGGAATAAACTTGATCAACAAAAAGGGTTTACTCAGCAGGACAGTTTGAGTGCATCAAACAGTGTGGCTCTATCTAACATAGCAACAAGAACAATGCCACACTGCTCCACTAAATCCAAACCCAATTTCCATCATCACCTACAAAGACCCATCCAAAATCAGGAGGTTGGAGCCCAATTGTTGGTATCCGATGGACAAAACCGTGCCTCTATACAATGCAAAAAAGATTCAGGAAGACCTGAAAACAAAAACCAAGCAAACTACAAACTAGGTTTTGAACGTATTGTGAGTAGCGACAACCTTATCCTAAATCGATATAATGTACTTTGTCTACTACATCATATCCCCAGTCTTAGAAGCATTGCATCGGACGATCTAAAAATTGTGGAATTTGCAGGAGAAAATCGAAATGACAAAGTTATAATACATCTGAACTCCAAAATTGTATATAACATACTACTTCAAGCAACCTCAGCATTAATATCGATAGGCCTTGATATTTTTGAGATCAGTAATAACATACTCGGAATGGTGAAGGAAAATTAATGGCATCACAAAGCAAAGAGGGACTGGAGTCAGAGCCCCAAAATATCTACGCAAATGAAGCCCAAAACAGCTGTAACCTCCACATTTATCAAGCCCACAGCCATTTCAGAAAATACTAATGAAGTTGCAATGGACTTCAGAAATACCTCAAACAGCTGGATCAACAAGCAACAAATCAAAATAACGGTTGGATGTGACACAGGAAACAGAGCTAGTGCTGAAGAATGAGTAAAATCTGGAAACACAGAACAAAAACCGGATGATTGGCACTGGCTCGCTGAAGCTTGAACAGTAAAAATCTCCATCTGACTGACATTGAAACAAATTCCATCGCAAGAAATGTTCATGAACAGCAGAATGAAATTGAATATGGACCTTTGCTAACTCAATACATAGAGAGGAATCAAGGCTTAAAACATCGTAAATTTACACCAAAACACGCTTTTGATCTTGAAAATTGCATACGCACCCGAATGATGCATAAAGATTTGAGAAATTTACACGCTGAAAATCCAACAGAACGTGAAATTAAGAAAAAACTTGTGAAGCAAAGGTGCAAAAACTGGATCAAATCACATAAAGCTATAATGCTACAAAATGATTCAGAACTTATGATGGGGAAACTAAAAAACTAAAATTCACGTGACTTTTGGAACTTAATTAATAAAGAGAGTGCAACACAAGCTGCGCTCCAAGTCAACATCGTATCCGAGTCTGATTGGATTAAACACTAAAGCACATTATACAGCAAAAAAGGGCACTTTGCAGAACCAGAGCTGCCACTTCTAACAAATTGTAACCTTGAATTTAAACAAAGTGATATCCTAGAAATCATAAAAAAGTTGAGCTCATCGAGGGCGCCGGGGCCTGACGGTCTCACAAATTACACCCTTAAACAAAACCCTGAAGAATGGTCTCAAATATGCTTCACCCTATTCAATAGAATCAACACAAAAGGTGAATCTATGACGTCTTGGAAAAGTGCTGTGATTGTGCCTATATTCAAAAAGGGAAATAGAGCTTATCCTCATGACTATAGGCCAATAGCACTCCTGTATGTCCTCGGGAAGGTCTATGCAACAATGTCGCAACATAAATTATCCAACTGGATTTCCGAGTCACAGCACACTGATTTGAGACAAACTGGCTTTGTGAAGGGAGTCGGATGTGGGTTTAACTTGCTAGTCTTAAATTTATTAAAAATGGAGCCGATAAGAACTAAGGGTAAAATCTATCTGGCAATGATAGATTTCAGTCATGCTTTTGATAGCATAGATAGAGAAATACTGTGGACCAAAATGAAGAACTGGAACTGCCCCCCTGACTTACTGGCGGCCATTGAAGAATTACTTACCGGAACCGTCATCAAGATTCGCTTAGACCAAACGGGTACCTTGTTGGCGGCGATTCCTACATTTTGTGGTGTCAAGCAAGGAAGCCCCTTGGCATCGATTATCTTGAATATGTTTATATCCAACATCGGACCCTCCATTGACAGAGTGTGTTCATTTCCACCTAAAATACACGGAAACCACATGAGTTGGCTACTATACGCCGATGATCTCAAACTTCTTGACGCCACACCGATCGGACTGCAACGTAAGCTTGAAGCTGTAGAATTATATGCAAAAGTCAATGGACTCTGTTTCAATAAGAACAAGTGTGAGATCTTGGTCTTACAGGACTTGAGAACTAAACGCAAATCAAAGTGGAAACAATTAAAGTGGCGATTAGGCACAGAATCTCTGAATATTGTGACCAATACTAGATACTTGGGGTTGCAAATCAGCTCCCACATTGATGGTAGTCCCTGGATACAGACGGTTAATTCTAAGTGCAGACAACTTGTATGCCAGGCTATAATTACTAACAAAAAATACCGGAAATGTTCTTGGCAACCAACAATACATTTCTATAACCAAAAAGTGATCCTGGCACTCATATTTGGTGTTGAGTGTGCGTTAGGCTGCACATATGAATTATGGTCGAATCTGGAAAATATATTCTGGACAAAAGTCTTGAAAATTCCAAATGGGACGGCAATGGTGTGTGTTCAATATGAGTTGGGTCTTCTGTCTATCAATGCACGCGTCTGCTGGAACACCTTAGCATTATATCACAAAATTATAATGCAAGATGCTGCCCCTCAATTCTCCATTCTACACCAACCAGGAAATGGCAACACAGAATACTTACTGTCACAATGGTCAAGACGTTGTGAGAGTATACTAAATGACTTGGAAACAGATTGCCTAACTCTACAAAACAACCCTGACCTAGTTAAAAACAAATTGTGAAGGCTTGATTGGATATCAACTGAAGAACAGAGAGCGAACCAAATACTGATGAAGGACGTTCCATGTGAAGCCAGAAGGTTCAAAGAGCGTCCAAAATTTGTTGAACTCTTCCCAAATCATCGTCATGGACTTACATTTTTGCGCTTTCGCCTAAATGCATTTAAGACCAAGGAAAGGCTAAATAGTTGGAGTAAAAATCTCAATCAAGACCTAAATTGTAGATTCTGTGCTGCACATGAAGAAACCTTAAAACATCTGGTTTTGTTCAAGAAGATTAGCATCAACCATTGAAAGCCAATATACACTAAGCAGTGAAGAATGGTGGCAGATGAGTTCAGTGGACATCACAAAAGACTAACTTATGCGTTCATGTTCTTTTGTCCTCATCAAATTGTGGACTTGAATGATCGAAAAATTTGTTGGGAACAATAATCCCTTAACGATGTAAAATCAAAGAGAAAGCTCACTTTTTTCTCAGCAAAGAACCGATTGACATTTGAATACTGTTTGGTGTAAGATATCAAGTAGGAATGTCATATGTTGACTGTGTTGTCTTTGATTTCTTTTGTGTAATGTCGAATATGTTTTAAAGGTTTGTATAAACCAAATAAAAAATGAAATAAAAAATAAAGTGGAGTGCATGGCCGAGGGTAATGAGAGCCGCCCCCGAGAAAGAGCGGGACCCACTTCAACCGTCCGGGGCTGCAAGCCCCGCTACAGCAGTGTGGAGGACATCCCCTGTGAAGATGGTGATTATAATGGCCCGTGCTTATCCAAGGATTGAAGTAAAGGTGGCATAAAACAAATAAAGGTCGCAAGTGGGGTATGATGACCCCTCACTACGAATTGCAGCCACAGGTGCCGATGACCCCTATTGGACCCACTGCAGGCGACCTGTTAGACGGCTGAGACCCCGCCAGCGGTTGCTGTAAGAGGAGCTGCAGTGGAACTCTCCATGCAGTGACAGGCTCAAGACAAGCTGACGAAATAGGAGGAAGGAGAAGAAGTATCGGGGCCCTGGGAACCTCTTCCCTCTAGAGGCTTGAATTGGAAACCAAGGTGGCACGGGTTATTGGACTGCTGAAAAGAGCTGGGCCACTGCAGGGACATATCTGCCTGATCTGCAGCACTAAGGGGAAGTAGAGCATGCGACATAGATACCTCTACAACAAAGTGGAGAGCTGGTGCAGGACAAACACCATGTGTCGCCAGGGCCCCCGGAAGCAGGAGCACACACTGCCACATACACATGCCTCTGCATTAGACCTGCCTCTCGCCCTGACAGCACCTGAACTGGTGTTCTAAGGGCCTGAGGAGGGACCCCTTGACAACTTGTGCCTAGCGGGACTGAATAACCCAAGAATTGGTCCTTCATTCTGGTTGGCCCTATCTGTTTCTGAATCTGGTCTGCCTTCGGTGAGGCGGTGCATCTGGTGGAACATCAAAGAACTCTTGCTAGAGAGAGGAGCAAGTGTATCACTATCAACATAGACATTTGTGCCACAACACTGGCTGCTGATTCCTTGGTGGGTCGGAAGTAAAACCATAAAGATCAGGAGAGCGATTTAAGATATTCAGGGTGGGGGTGGCGCACCGGTGCAAGGTCCCCTGGTGGAGGCAGAGCGTGCCAGCAGTGAAGTGGAAGTGTTGTATGGGCAAGGGCAATAAGCGGCAATCTCGGTTGCATTTTACCCACAAGGAGGGCCTCGGTGGAGGGGGTGGGAAGATGCTGGTGCCCCAAGAAGATGCAGGTGAATCTGGTCCTCCTGGGCGGGGTGAGGCCCCTGCAGGGGCTACGAGAGGAGTGCCGTCCTCTGAGCTGGGCATTGTGCTTGCGGAGATGAGGTCCGGCTTTGCGTCTCTCAACACAAAATTGGACAGCATGGCGTACAAAGTCGACCGCATGCAGGAACGGATTGAGAAGGAGAGTAGGCGGATCTCCGACACAGAAAATAGGGTGGGAGCCCTTGAGGACTCCAATGGGGAGACATTGCAGGTGATTCGGTCGTTACAGCAGAAGGTTTCTGCCATTAAAGAAAAGAATGAAGACCTGACGGCATGCTCCCGAAGGAACAACATCAGAGTGGTGGGGGTTCCGGAATCCATATTGCAGCAAAATTTGGTGGTCTTCATGGAGCAATTAATCCGGGAGGTGCTGAAGATGCCTTTGCTGTCGAGCCAGTTCTTAATTGAGAGGGTGGATAGGGTCTGTCAAGTGGCCCCCCCGCCTGGGTCAGAGCCCACGCCCAATAATAGCGTGCCTCTTGAATGAAAGGGAACGCAACAATATCCTCAAGAGGGCCCGTGAGCTTGGGGATCTAACCTATGAGAACTCCAGAGTGTTATTCTATCCAGATTTCACCCCGACAAAGCGGGCCCTGCCTGAGAGGGGCCTGCAATATGCCATGCTGTACCCATCCAAGCTGCATGTGCAGCATGAAGGCCTGGCGCATTTCTTCACTGACCCGGGGCGGTGCTCGACTTCCTGGAGGCGCTGCCTAAGGATTAGCCTGGGTGCTGGGACTACACGGCGGGGTCCTTGGCGCTGGGTTTCTCTTGGATTTAGTTGCAGTATGAGATGTGAATGGAGGTGTGTGAGTAGCTTGTAAGCATGAGGGGTCCACTTTCCTCTTTTCTCTGTGCCCCTCACAAACATCACTATGTCTCAGCCGGTGGGTTATAACTGTGTGAGCCCATGTAACAGATCAGTCCAACAGTAAAGTTTAATGGGCTAAGTAAATGCCTCCCCCTTGGTCCAGGGGAGGTTGTGCTTCTTGGTTGTCATGTGCAGTGTCCCTGGGCGACAGTCCAAGAGGTTTGGCAAGTTGGGGAAACTTGACAGGGGAGGGTCAATCCACTGCTAGTTGGGGGAGGGCCGTGTGGGTGGGAGTGTAAATGCTTGGGGAAAGTTGGAGTGTTCACTTGGGGCGGCGGGGGGTTGTTGGGGAATGTTACTTCAAAATGGTACACATTGCCATATTGCAGATAC
Organism: Ambystoma mexicanum; assembly: GCF_040938575.1. NCBI lineage: Eukaryota > Metazoa > Chordata > Amphibia > Caudata > Ambystomatidae > Ambystoma > Ambystoma mexicanum. The sequence continues at coordinate 1,123,433,237 of NC_090941.1, forward strand.
ATGTCTACTGTGGCGGGTATGGGAAAGTGTGTGAGGGGGCGAGGAAGCCCTGTATAAAAAGGGAGGGATGGCTAACTGCAAGATCATAAACTGGAACGTAAGGGGGCTTAATAATCCTCGCAAAACTCATAAGTTCCTACAATACTGCGAATGGCATGGGGCAAAAGTGGTCCTCTTACAGGAAACTCACCTGGTTGGGAGAAGCAATGAGAGTGCGGCTAAGTCGGGGGGGGGGGGGGCTGCAAGTACTATACTTCCTATTCCACATATTCGGTGGGCTAATGATAGTGATACACAAATCACTCCAGTTCGCATCAAGGAATCTGTGATAGACCCGGCTGGTCTTCTTTTAATTGTCTTGGGATTTTGGGCTCAACGCTGTTAATGTATGTCAATATCTATGGGCCTAACAGGACGACCCATCATTCTTGGAGTCCTTGTTGTTTAGTTGTCAGAAATATGCACACACTAACCTTGTTTGGCAGGGGACTTCAATTTAGCCCTAGATCCGGAGCGGGACAGATTGGGGGGTGGGGGGTATATCAGGCTGCGTTCCAAAGCCGCTGAGATGGTGAGGTACTGCATGACTGAGCTGGAACTGAGGGATTTATGGCAGCTGCTCAGGCCAGAGTGTAGGGAATACTCTTTCCATTCTACGGTGCACAATACATCCTTGCACATAAATTATGTGCTGGCGAGCCTCCCCCTGTTCCGCATGATGGTTGACTGTTCCCTACTCCCCAGGACATTATCCGATCACTTGCTTGTTCTATGGTCCCTAAATGCGGGAGGTGAAGTGGTTCCTCGCCCCTTTTGGAGGTTCAAAGCGGCCGCCCTCCACGATGTAGTGTACAAGAGTGAACTATTAAGCTTGGTCAGGCAATATTTTTAGGAAAACCTAGTTTCGGTCGCGTCTATGTGCTCCACATGGGAGGGGTTCAAGTTAGTGCTGTGGGGCAGGTGCCTGTCGCTAGAGTTGTGGATTTGTAAGTTGATGCGAAGGCAGCTTTCGGAAACTGAGAAGGAGCTTAAAGACCTTGAGAGTAGAGCGGAGGCTGGGCGAGGCGCTGGACATGGGAGTAACATCAGGGAAGTGCTGGATCGATTTAATGACACGGTGAACAGAGAGATCAAATATCTGGCCCAACCGGAAATGGTACACCACTATGGGGACGAGGGCAGGCCAGGCCGCAATTAGAGGCGATGATTCGATGTGAATGACCGCTTTCACAGATACTACAAGCGATTATATGAGCCCAGGGGTGTGACCCTGGCCTCTGAGCTAGAGAGGTACGTGCAGGAGGCATCTCTACCTATGCTGAAAGGAGAGGCTGTGGCAGTCCTTGAAGCAGGAAGAGATTCTCGGAGCAATACGTTCATTGCCGTCGGCCAAGGCCCCAGGCACGGACGGGATAATTGCGGAATTTTATAAAGAATTTGGCTCCTGAATAGCCTGGCACTTGCTAACTGTCTGGGAGGAGGCAATAGAGGTGGGCCAGCTCCCCCCAACATTGAGGGAGGTGGTGATCACTCTCATACCAAAACCTGAGAAAGACCCCCTCGAGTGCTCATCGTACCACCCTATTTCCTTACTCAATCTGGACACGAAGATCTTCACCAAGGTGCTGGCTGACCGATTGCTCCCCCATGTCTCCAGTATAGTCCACATAGAACAGTCAGGATTTATTCCTGGGAGGTCGACGTCACTAAATCTGCATAGGCTCTTTGCTATGCTCATCCAAATTGACCATAAGGTACAGGCAGCTGCGGCACTCCTTGTCATGGAAAAGACGTTTGGCTCCATTGAGTGGGACTATCTCTTCACGGTCCTACGACAGGTGAGCGACCTAGGGTACTTTCTGGCAGCAGTGTTTGTTTGTTTATTTATATAGCGCGCCTGACCCAGGGGTATCTGGGCGCTTGTGTGAAAGATGACGGTTACATGATACAGTTTATACATATGAAATACAATTTATACAATTAAGATACAAGTGATAGTCAGTGGTGGATGGGAACCGGCAATAATATGTGAGACATGACAGGGAAAGAAGAAAGCGTTACATACATGTAACTGGAGTAGGAGGGTGGATATGTAAGGTGTTGTCAGGTAAGTAAAGTTAGTTTTCGTTTAATAGCCATGTGATAACGTGACTTCTGAATGTTTCAAATGTTTGAATGGTCTTGATGTCCTCTGGGCGTGTATTCCATAGTTGGGAGGCTAGAACTGGGAAGCTAGTTCCACCCGCTTATTCCTCCTGAGCCTTTTCCAATGGGTAACATTACGGTGTCTCATGCCTTACTTCTTGGGAAGCGATGGGCGGTCTGCAAAGAGAGCTGCCCTAATGGAGCTTTCCCCTGCCCCTGGCAGACAAAAGTGTGAGCAGCACGTGACATCCACATGTCTAAGATGGAGGGAGAGAAGAGGAAAAAATAAAAGCAATGGGGGAAGGTTCCTGCTTGTGAGGATAGCGCAGGGGCAATGTGCTCGTCTTGGAAACAAGACGACACAGAGCAACACAGCTTTGATCCCTGTGTCCAAGCTTAGGGACCTTTGGGTATTAAGCACGTTATAAATGACTAATTATAATTATAAACGGTAACACGCCTCAGGATTAGCCAAGCAGCCCCCATGGCCAATAGCCAATATGAATGCATTCTCCCCCAGTGCCCTACTTAAAGCCTGGCTATCAGGTGGGGGCTCCTTAGTCAGCTGCGCAGTCCAGGCTGTGCCAAGCCTCCTCGCCAAAAGAAGGCATTCCATCATTGCACTTGTCTGTTCTGTTAGGAGGGTCTCAGGACTCCAATGTGATGGTGCCATCAGCAATGAGAATTCAACATGTGCTGTAACTGATACATAATATTATACACAGAGAAAATCTTGTATTCACAAGGCCTTTTGTCTAATTCAAACTTGGAAGTATCACTAAAACGTAGCCCCAACTATGGCAGCCAAGAAAACATGGCCGTCCTTTTACGCAGAGGGTTTTCCTCAAGATTGGTCTAAGGGGTTGCCGACCAGCAAGCCACGTTTCCCCCATGGTGCTCATTCCTGTGTCTGACAATCCCATGTCCCTGTTGCATGTTTAGTTGTCCTGGACAAAGGATGGATGCTCAGCAACTTCTGGATTGTTAGATGTATTCTTGTACAGTATGTGTAGTTTTATTTGTTCAGTATAAAACACAGGACTACACATACTAGAATGCACTGCAATGAAAGCCTAAAAGCTAGGAGTTGCAGAGCATTGCACATTGGGCAAGTTGCAATGCCTTTAATAAACATGTGAGACAAAACCATCTGCTATTTGTCAATATTTAAAATATGTAAAATAGCAAAGTGTTTTATTGATATGTGCATCCCCCGAAAAATAAGCCTACAGTAAGTTACATCAAGCAGTGTTTCCAGTTTCGGAAAATGGTTTACTTTGTAACTTAGTATTTTTCTATAGCGAATTTAAAAAGCTCTATTTTAAGCAAAAAAAGAAACTGCGTCTTCAGATGTTATATTGTGTGACAACAGGAAGGACTGCCACGATTTAAAGTCCCTCTTCACACAGCTGATGGCTCTGGAGTGTCTGCACTCGGCCACACAATCAATGTCAGAATAAACAAACAAGAGGTTGAGGAGTATCTCCAGAAGCTTCTCAGCTCCTGGGATCCCAGCCCATAGCTTGCTGTCCCAGAATTCCCTGGGATGTGGCTGAACACTTCTAGCCACCTAGTGCTTGGGATCTCTGCACATAGTTGTTTGCTTGTTTTTATTTTTGGTTATATCTAAGCAATTCACCACCTATATGGCCCCTGGTCTTCGGTATCATGAAATCACTCTTCTGAAGACGGATGGGGTTACAACTCGCCCCAAACGACTTCTTATTTTTAGGGGCAGCAAAGTCATGCCTCCCGGAGGATCAGTAGTTCTTTATAGTTTAACTTTTGGAAATCTACTTTCCTCTTTCATCGCTCTCCAACATGTATTGTTTGTGTCACCTGCACCTTATCTGTAACCAGGGGGCTTTTCCTTCTCGGGGGCTCATTTGTACCGCTTCCTTATCAGTGCTCTTTGCACTCACAGGCAGTTTATTATTATACAGTAGTAGTAGTATACAATGATACCTTTCCTCATCAAACGAGCCTTGACAGCTTTCCACGCCCCTTTAGGGCGGGATATCCAGTCCCTATGATGTCATATCAGGGGCGTGGCCCCCTCGTGTTTCCCCCGGAAGTTCTGTCTGGGCAAAATCCTGTCCCGGAAGTGATGTAGGTGTGTTTAACAGGCCCTGGGTCCTTAGCGGGGGTGTCCCACCGGATGTGACATCATGGGGGCTATCGGGAAGGCCCCCCCCAAGAGTTGGGACCCCAAGGGGACTTCCTCCGGATGCCCCCCAAAGAACCGGAAGTGTAGAGCAGGGTTTTGAAGGGTGGGGCGTGGCGTGCAGGGTATATATATTTATAGCAGTGTTTTGGCTGTAGGTCCAAGCCAATCCTGAGGACCAGGTTGAAACTCTGATTAAACAGCATCAGCGCGACCGGGCAGGTGCGGTAAGGTATACATAAGATTGAAGCTTTGGGCGTTGACCAGGGGTGGCTGTGTTAAAGAGGGTCTTGAGTAAAGGGTGGCAGGGTGTCTACACTTATAATAAGACAGGTAAGAATTAGAAAAATAAAAAATAAAATAAATAAATAAAATTGAAAATACATTTGTAATTATATAAAACATGGGAAATTATTGAATATTAATGTTTAATACACATTTTTTTTAATGATTATAAAAATTAATATTTCATAATTTTCCGGCCGGTTATGCTGGGGAGAAAACATTTTTTTTAAAAAAATAATAATAATTTATGAATAATAATATTCATAATAAATGTTGGGGTGATGGGTCTGAGTCCAACAGGCTTGTGAAGCAAGACCCTATGGTTCTGCAAGGGTCCATGTGTGAACACTGGGCCATCGTGGAGTTCTCTGTCCTTTTCAAGGCACTCAGGCTGCAAAATGACATGCACAAGGGTCTGCGCAAGCCATGTTCACCCCACACCCCTGCCAGCCGTCTATTTATATAGAGAGAGCTCAAAAGAAGATGTTGGGCCCAGCCCCGTGGTGTTACAGCTGTAATTCAACAGGAACAGGCCCAGCGGACATGCTGTTGATCTCTGAAATTCCAGGGGAGGCCGGAAATGGCCTCTGTGTCCGCATGGTCTGTTCTTGCAGCCCTCAGCAGGATGGGTGGGGTGGAAGTAATGTGGTCTGAGCCCCGAGGGGCAGCTCTGATGGATCACTTTGAATTTCCGGGGGATGTTGCCACACCCATGCAGCCCCAGGCGGTGGAGGAGCCCTTGAAATTTCCGGGAGGATGGTATCCGGCTGACCATGCATCTCCCAGCCCTCCCCTTCCCCCAACACCCTTAGATCCGGGCTCAAAGTCCTAGGGCCTTATCTTGAGTGGCAGAAGCTGGTGGCCATCTGGAGTTAATTTCACAGATATCTGCAAAGCCCGCCACTTTTGAGATACCATTATAAAGAGGGGTGGCTTAACTGTTGTCAGCCCTTGTGCGACGCCTGTTAAGAATTAACCAGCTGCAGACCCAGTGTGTCTGTGTGTGAAGTCATCGTGCTCGTTACAGCTACCATGCAGGAGCAGGATCAGACAGACTATCAGGTAAGGGGTCTATAAACTCTGACATGCTGCAGCCTCCATTAGTTTTATGTAAAATGCTAACTTTTCCTAATTTATCTACAGGACCTCTTCCCAGACCTTTCACTAGGGGATGTACTAGATTTTAGTCCTGCCCCAGGTACTATCTTTTATATTCAATTATTGACATGCCACTGTGTTTAAAAATATATACATGTGCATAGGTACAAAATATGTGTGTTTGTTAGACTCTGGGGTAAATGCTGGGGGCCGCTATGTTTAAAACAATGGTTAGCGTGTGGTGCTTTAAAGACATATGTGTAGTTGCACCGTATTAGCTTTTTAAAAAACAATTGCCAGTCTGGCCTCTCTTTTGAAAAAATAATAATAATAATAATAATGATAATAATAATAATAATGTGGCCCTTTGTATAGTGCTTGCATAGCCATGGGACCCGTGGAGGGGTGTGCTGAGGTGCCCCGGTTTTGCGGGTGTCTTTGCCTGTATTTGGGGCTCTGGTCCCCGCTGTCAAGATTATGCGCCCATTGGAAACTACTGTGTTCCCTGTTTTATCTTGTTGTTGTAGTAGGGTCCTTTGTGCTGTGTATGCATTGTCAAGGGTCCCCGTGGAGGGGTGTGATTAGGTGCCCCGGTTTTGCGGGTGTCTTTGTCTGTATTTGGGGCTCTGGTTCCCCTTTGCCATGATTATGCGCCCATTGGAAACTGCAGTGTTCCCTGTTTTATCTTGTTGCTGTAGTAAGGTGGCATTGGCAGGAATGCACAATCTTGCACATTCTAAATGTTTATTGGTGTTTCTTTGTGCCATAACACTTAAACCTCCCAGTCTCCTCCAAATGGTCCTTAGGTGTAGCGCCTAGACACCCACTTTTTAAGAGCTATGCCTGCTTTTCATAAAGAGCCGGCATAGCTCTTGAAAGAGGGTGTCAAGGCGCTACGCCTAAGGACCATTTGGAGGGGAATGATGGTTTAAGTATTTCTTCTCAAAACATCATCCCCCTCCAAATGTTCCTTAAGTGTAGCGCTTTGACAGCCCCCTTTCAGGAGCTAGGCCTCCTTATGAGGTCCTGGGGGCCCACCTCCCCTAAAGCTCTGTGGCCCAGGCGCCCCTGATGCAGCCCGCACCATCCCAATGCTGATACACGTTCTTCGTTTTAAAAAGAAATACAGCCTTGTATTTGCATTAAGATGACAGCTGCAAACCCCTGTCATCTTAATGCAAATACAAGTCTGTATTTCTTTTTTTTTTTGTAAATTTGGTTTTTATTAAGTTTTGCAAGTGTAAGTCATGGTACAACATTCTGAAAACCAGTACAAATCTTATAACAGTATAACTAAGCAGAAATAATAGAAGACTCCATGTATTCCGTGTCTGTCCAGGAGACACGATCTTCATACATAATGTTCGGATGTAAACATGACTCCTCCCCCCACCCCTGTTGCCCACCCCCTTCCCTCCCCAAGGTCAGACAGCATTTTGTACAGCTCTTGCAGCGTTCATCATGTGAAAAGCAGAGTTTAACATGTGTTGTCGGGACCTTCCTCAATCGTGAGAAAATATAGCAGTGGCAGCGGGCTCTGTTTTATTCAAGTCTCGTTTCGGTCTCCCGTTCTCGGGGTGATCAGCTTGTGGTTGAGGAGTCCATTGGGTAAGTATATGTTCTTGTACTCCATCCAGAGAGCTTCGATCTGCGACGATCTTCCGTGTAGTGACGCTGTGATATGTTCCATTATGCATATATTGGTGGCAACGTTGATCCATTCGTTTTTCGTAGGAGTCGTGGGGGCTTTCCATTTCATCACCAGCCTTGCTCTTGCTGCTAGAAGCAGATGCGGTGCTATGTCCTTTATTTTAATCCAGTCCTCTTCATCCTTCTCAAGGCCGAAAAGTATGAGGTAGGGATTAGCTGTTCTGACAATGCCGTCGACCTCCTTGATCCAGCCCAACACCTCAGACCAGAAGAATTTTATTTTGGGGCACTCCCACCACATGTGCCAATAGTCCGCTTTCTCTCCGCATCCCCGCCAACACTCTGGCTTGACTGTCTGGAACATTTTGGATAACCTGACTGGGTCGTATTGCCATCTGTGGAGCAGTTTGATTGCATGGAGCTTGTATTGGTTTGAGATGGATATTTGTGTGGCGGCTTGGCATATGGTGTCCCATAGATCCGATGTAATCTGTTCGCCAAAATCCTTTTCCCATCTACTTTTCAGTGCATCCGTGTTCACTCCCTCCCCTCCAGTCAGTGCCTTATACATGTCCGAAATCAGGCCTTTTGTTTCAGTTCTTGAGTCGAGTATTTTCTCAAAGGGAGTGAGATCTCTCATTAATTTGGGCTTCCACAGAGGTCTCGTCAGAACACCTTTAATTTGTATATATTGGAAGGTGGATAGTGGGCCTATTCCGAGGGCTTCCGTTAGTTCTGGGAGAGGGATAAAGGAGTCCTTTCTTTGTAGTTGCCCCACTCTTTCCAGTCCTGCCTCGTACCATGCTTGGAATCGTCCTACATTCGGAATGTGGTCGTTGATTCCAGGAGACCATAAATGGCTTAAGGGGGCTGGCCAGGTGGTAATGTTTTGCATTTTCTTCCCATATGTCCAAATGTCCCAGATGGTGTTCAGTATAGGGTGATCTTTGCGTTTTCTCCGAATCCTCTCTTTTGGAGCCCAGAGCCATTCCGATACAGTGGCTGGTGAGAAATAGTGGTTATCCATATTAATCCAATGGATGTCTGTCCGATTGCGTAGATGTGGAATTAGTACTCTAAGTTGGGATGCTTCGTAGTATTTGTGAAGGTTAGGGAATCCGACCCCTCCCTTGTCTTTGGGGAGTGTCAAGATCTTATACGGGATCCTTGGTCTCTTCCCTTGCCATAGAAATCGGAGCATAGTCCTTTTGGTTTCAGTAAAGAAACTGATCGGGATCCTGATGGGTAACATTTGGAAGGAGTATAGGAATCGAGGGAGGGACACCATCTTTATCGCATTAAGTCGACCAAGCCAGGATATTGTGAGTTTGTCCCATCTTGCCAGATCCAACTTGAACTGGTTCAGCAGGGTGGGGAAGTTAGCTTCGTATAGGTCACTCAGCTTTTTTGTAACTTGTATCCCCAGATATTGTAGTTTTGTGTGTTCAATTTTAAGGCCCAGGGGAGAGAATTTGGTGGTATTCTCATCTTCTGTGCCTTGGAGGGGAAAGAGTGTCGACTTAGTTTTGTTTACTTTGAACCCTGATAATTTACCATATTCTTCCAACAGACAGAGGGCCCGAGGGATGGAAGAAAGGGGATTAGTAATGTGGAGGAGGATATCATCTGCATAGAGAGCAATTTTATACTCCATAGATCCCAGTCGAATGCCCTGTAGGATGGGGTCGGCCCTCATCGTTATCGCCAGGGGCTCTAGCGAGAGTGCAAAGAGGATTGCGGATAGGGGACATCCCTGTCTAGTCCCACGATTCAAGGAGAACCATCTGGAATATTCACCATTCACGAATATTGAGGCTTTCGGATCTGAGTATACTGCCTGTATCGCTGTCCTGAACCTCGTGCCCATTCCCACTTTACATAATACTGATTTTAGGAAACCCCATTCCACCCTGTCAAAGGCCTTTTCTGCTTCGATAGAGAGTAGGACCGGGTCGTCGTCCAGAGTCTGGGATGTGTGGATGAGATGGAGGGTTTTGCGCAACGTGTCCGCTCCCTGTCTCCCTAGTATAAACCCAACCTGGTCAGGGTGTATAAGTTGGGGGATTAGTGTTTCCAACCTCGCGGCCAGGATCCTAGTATAGATTTTGGCGTCCAGGTTAAGGAGGGAGATGGGGCGGTACGAGGCACATTTCGTAGGGTCCCTCCCCGCCTTGGGGATCACTGTGATCAATGCTCTAGTAAAGGAATCTGGGGGTTTCCCGGTGTCCATTATCTCATTGAAAAGGGTCGTTAGAAAGGGAGACAGTGTTGCCATGAAGGTTTTATAAAATCCGGCCGTATAGCCATCCTCTCCCGGGGATTTCCCTAGGGTTAGCCTCTTTATAGCGGCTTGGACTTCGGATTCTGTGATAGGGGATTCCAACAGTTCAGCATCCTGTTGGGGTATGCGGGGGACATTTATTGAGGACAGGTACGTTTCAGTGTCTCTTTGTTCAGGGTTCACTTCAGAAGAGTAGAGTGCCTCATAAAAGTCGGCGAACGATTCTGGAATAGTGGTGTGGACGTGTAGTGTTCGGGAGTTATCCTCAGCAATTTCAACTAATCTTCGTTCAGCTCTCTGCTCACGGAGCCTAGCAGCGAGAAGCGCATCGGCCTTGTCCCCTTTCTCGTAGAATTTTTGCTTCAGAAACCTTAATTTACGCACCACTTGTTCGTGTTCCAATAGTTTCAGTTCGTTTCGTTTCTCTCTAGCTCTGGCCATTTTCTTGGGATCTGGTTCTGCGTTTGGTTCGGTTCTGCTCTCCAGTTGGTGAATTTCTGTTCGTAGTCTATGTTCGATAAGGTTACGCTCCCTCTTCTTCGATGAGCCCTCCCTTATCAGGATCCCCCTCCAGGTAGCCTTTCCTGCCTCCCAGACGATCTGTTTAGACGTTTCACCATTGTCGTTTGTTTCGAAGAATTTGGAGATCTCCGTCTCCATTTCGGTTCTAAAGACAGCATCTTTCCAGAGGCTCTCATTGCAGCGCCATTTGCCACACTTGGTCGGGAGATCTGCCCAATGAATGTCTGTGAGGACCATGTCGTGGTCCGACCATGTGATCGGGGATATGTCCGCTTTAGCTGTGACCTCAGCGAGCTCTCTGGATAGGTATATGTAGTCAATTCGGGTGTAGGTATTGTGTGGGGCGGAGTAGAAGGTGTAGCCTTGTCATTCGGGATGATGTGCTCTCCATACGTCTATCATATTATACATTTCCATAGTTTGTGCCAGTTCAGTTAGCTCTATTCTGTTTTGGTGGCTCGCGTTGGGGTTCCCAGGTTTCCAAACTTTGACCGGGTCTGCCCATTGGTTAAAGTCTCCGCCTAGGATGATGTGCCCGGTGGCTTCTAGTAATATCTTGGGGATCGTTCTGGAGAGGAATCTCGACTGACCCGTATTCGGGGAGTACAGGGTCGCAATCGTTACGTTTCCCTTCACAAATTGTCCATTCACGAGCAGGGCTCGTCCTTCTACATCAGACCATGTCCTGGTGGGAGTGAATGCTATACCTTTCCTGACAAGGATTCCCACCCCTCCTTTCCTAAGCGGGCCGGAGCCCCAGTATTCGTTCCCAACTCGCTTCCCAAGGATCAGTCTTTCTTCTCCTTTTATGTATTTCGTTTCCTGCAGGAAGAGGATATCTATTTCAGCCCTACGGAATTCTCTGGCGACAAGGGACCGTTTCGTCGGTGAATTGAGTCCTTTTACATTGAGTGTCCCGACTCTCAAGGAGACATTTTTCCTTGTATTAGTGTCTATTATCATTGCTCTTTCTCATAGGAAACAGTCTCATCGTGCGTATTTGGTAACACATCGCTCTCGTGGGCTGCTTGCTGCCATGTTTGTTTTGATGCACTATTCTCGCTGCCTTGACCCTCCTCGGCCTGCAGGCCTTTCCCCCCACCTCCCTCCCTCCCATTCCCATTCCTAATTGAAGGCGTCCGATCTAACCGGCGTGTTGCTCCAGGTCGGCGTCGGACCACCTCGGGGGGCCGTTACTTCACGCCCCCTAACCAAAGAAGTCATTATTGTCCGGAGTGAGCCCCTCCATGGTTCCCCCCTAATTTTAGTCATTAGAGTCAGGGAAAATATGCGTGTTCGTATCGCCTCAGTGCATCATTCGCTTATGTAATTGGAACTGTCTTACCAGTATCGTTCGGATTCAGTTATCTGCTTCTGGGGAGATATTGCCTCTCTGGAACTTTCGCGACCCCTTTACTCTTTTTCTCCTGGGGCCCTGGATCCGCCACTCTCGTCCTTCTCCGTGTGATTCTCCCCGGCCAGCCTCCTCTCCCCGAGTGTCAAGGAGGTTAGATATGCATGCTTGTATTTCTTTCTCGGATCTCAGCCTGAATCTGGTTCCGTCGTATTCAAATGAAAGTGAGAAGGGGTAGCCCTACCTGTATCGAATATTCTTTTCTTTGAGCATCTTCGTGAGTGGGCCACACATCCTCCTGAGACCGAGAGTCAGGGAGGAAAGATCCTGGTAAATTGAGATTCGTACTCCGCCTAAAGTGATCTCGTCGCTCCTTCTGGCCTTCTCGAGGATCCTGGCTTTATCTCTGAAGCGGTGGAATCGGGCAAGAACCGAACGTGGGCCACCTGTAGGGCCTCCTGCCCTGTGTATTCGTTCCGTTACGGGTTCATCCACTTCGTCATCCGCCGTGAGGAGTTTAATAATGTTGTGGAGTGTTTCCTTGAGGTCCGCCTCAGTTTCCCCTTCCTTTTCAGGAATGTCAAAGATGCGTATGTTGTTCCTTCTTTCTCTATTTTCCAAATCGTCCAGTTTGAGTCTAAACTCGTCTTCTTTCCGTTCCAGGTCCGCCATTCTCTGTCCAAGTTGTATCTCCAGTGTGTCGATTGAGGTCTGGTTATTTTCGACCCCTTCTAGCCTGTCTTCCATGCTGTCGAGTCTTTGGGTGATCCTGTCTATCTTGCCTCCTATGTTGGTGCCCAGGTTCTTTATTTCGCCCAAAAGGGCAGCAATGTCTCCTTTCGTTGCCGCTGCGAGTTCATTTCCCGTAGTGATGTTGTCCGCCATTGCTGGTTCAGTTAAGGCGGGAAGGGTGGGAGCGTAGACGAAGTGCTGGAGCTTATGTTTAAAGTCCATGCGGGTCTTTGATGGTGATGTTGGGATTCCTGCAAAGCGACAGACAGAGGAGGCACACGCCCCGGTTTTGGGGGCCTTACCCTCTGTAGTGGGCCGTTGCAGAGTGCATGGGGTGGTACCTTCCGGTGGCGTGGCGGTTGCCACAGCGGGTTTCAGGCTCTCGAGGTGAACTGCAAGGATGGTGGCGAGAAGAGCGGACCTGGCGATTGTGGTTGGAGGAGGCACACGCCCTATGTCCAGGGGCCTTGCCCTCCGTTTGAAGTGGTTTCTGTTTCACCAGGATGGTGTTCTCTGTGGTAGTCTCAGGGTCGGAGATACCACGCGTGTGTTATAGTATCAGTTGGGTCGCATGCTGGGGTTGAGGGCGTCTCTGATGGGGGCCTCCCCGTTTCGGTTCCTGGGTGGATCGTTGGGTGGTCTGTTGGTCGGTGCTAGGTGTTTCAGCGCCGTTGTGTCGCCATTTTCCGGAGGCTCGGTTTTTCTCGCCCATCGGGATCCGGGGTAGAGGGGGGGTCCTTGGGGGGCGAGGAGTGGGTCTGAAGCCGTTATCCGATGCTGTATGTCCGATATCTGCTCAGGGTCGTGGTCCTCCGTGGCCGCGTAGGTCCTGTTGCAAGTTCGTGGCCCGGGAAGGCCCTTCAGCGCACGTGTTTTGCTTTCTCGCCGGTCGGACGGCCGCGGCTTAGAACACGGAGTTCTTCGGGATCCCGGGTCCTTTTTCGCTCTGGATTTTTCCCAGCGTTGGGCGAGGTATTCCTACTGCTGCCTCACGCTTTTCCTCCGGTGGGGGGGTCCAAAAAGTGGGTGCTCAGTCCATCTTTTAGGGCGGTTGCGGCAGAGCTCACGCAGAGTACATGGCAGTCTCTGCGCCCCCTGGTGGCCGTTTTCCCTGTATTTCTTTTTAAAACGAAAAACGTGCATGAGGCACCCGGTTTGCCTCTGATGTTGTGCTGCTCGGGGCTGGTGAACAAAGGCCCCGCAACTCGATGCCAGAGCCCCAGGCAAGCGCTTTTCAATAGATAAGATAATCCTTATCCATTGAAACATGCTTGCCTGCGGCTCTGGCATCAGGCGGCGCTGGGGTTGTTCATTGTGCTGGCCCTGGAGGTGTGAACAGGGCCAAGCCATTCCTGTTCACCCCTTCAGGGCTCATATAAAAATGGGCCCCTTCCTGATCCATAGGGGGTGGGGGCCTGTGTGCCACATGTGCTCCGGTGGCCGGGGAGCTGTGGAATTTCGCAGCTCCCCGGCCATTTAAAAAAAAAAAAAAAAAAAAAGTCATTGGTTCCTGCAGGTGTTAGCAGCACGGGCTCTGCTCCCCTCTGTTTTTGATTTACAGCAGGGGTCAAGTCCTAAAAATGTAAAGTGGGGGGCTCATAAACAAACTGTATGGGATGTGACGCCGTCAGAAATTAGCATATTTAGTTGAATTATGCACATTTCATTAAACTGGCTTTGCATAACCACCCAAATTGCACAGGACGAATGGCATTTGCCTTTCATAAAATCAACACACTCAAAACCAAGCGCGGATATTTTCTTCTGACAGTGTTTCTGAAAACGTTAATATGTGGGGATGCTTTAAAATCCAAGGCCGAATACAAATGTTTTCCCTGGATCTTGCAGAACCAAAATGGGAGATTTAACTTTTAGTTGTTTGTTCTTTTTCATCAGGCTCTATAGTGCACTGGTGAAGTGTCTGGCGGCAAGCCGCCCGATGTTTGATCCACGAGGTCGACTTTAACTCATAAGTTCAAAGTGGCCAGTCAATGTTTCACATTTACCCTGACTTGAGCCCTGGTTTACGTGAGGAATACCGTATTCATTTTTAAAAGACATGCCTGTTCTTTTAAGACAAAAATAAATAAATAAATAAATAAAGGTTTACAGAAGCGTTAAAGCACTCGCGGGTTACAGGCATTCATTGAAGTACACACCCTGTTCTTTATAAATCAAAGGGATGATGGCACACCTGGTTTAGGCATTTTATTTTATAACAGTCGCATATTTACTGCTCCAATTAAGCCATTAACTTTCAGAAAGCTGTTTTGAAATAACTCTCGAAGGCATTTGCACTATGTTTGATGTTATTGTTTGATAAAGCTAGCACAAGGAAACACCACAATGGGGCACTTTGGGTTTTTAAATAATATTTATTCATCAACCCCGGTCAAAGCGACTAGCCCCAACCCAGAACCATGGGTTGGCTGGGGTATGTCTCTGGCACCAACGAAAAAAGTATTCCACATTTGCAAAATGGCCATTCATTTCTTTTGTGACACGGTTTGACCCGCACACTAGGGATAAGGTTTTTTTTTTTGATAAAATGTGTGGTATATTGTACATTTTAAAGAATGTTATGCATCAAGGCTGGGCAGAACTATTAGCCTCCCCGTCCAGGTCCCCATCGAGTTGATCCCCAAGGGTCCACAGTTAATAAGGGCCCCAAGCAGGGGGTGTTGTGCTTCTTGTGCGTGCGGGTGTCTGTTACCCCCAAGGTTCGGGCATTTGCAGTATGGGAGGCCCGAGGCTTATTTATTTATCTATTTATTTTATTTATTGCTTCCAGCAGATGGCTCTGCTGCATGGGATGCCTCCTTGGAAGACGCATGTATAAATTCCGAAGCACTTATCGACCTCTTGGCAGAATACGGAATTCCTAGTATCGATACCTCCGGTGTGTACTTTTAATACAGATGTTATTAGTAACTGTTATTAATATACATAATGTAGTTTTATGGCACGAGCATAAGATGATTATAGTTATTTAATAATGGGTCTTTACAATAACATATGTTGTTTCCTTATTTTCTAGCGGTGATCCATGCGGGCGCCGCTTCTGCAGATGTGCGAGAGGCATCGGCTCTTGTAGCAGGTAATTATTATAGTGAACCCTGTAAAGCTTGTATGCTTTTTTTTTATAGGAGTCCTGATGCTTTCCACAAATTGAGTCTTTAGTGTAAAACTTGATTATGTATTTGAAGCATAGGTCTGCCATGCGACTCTTTGGTATTTGAAGCATAGGTCTGCCATGCGACTCTTTGGTATTTGAAGCATAGGTCTGCCATGCGACTCTTTGGTATTTGAAGCATAGGTCTGCCATGCGACTCTTTGGTATTTGAAGCATAGGTCTGCCATGCGACTCTTTGGTATTTGAAGCATAGGTCTGCCATGCGACTCTTTGGTATTTGAAGCATAGGTCTGCCATGCGACTCTTTGGTATTTGAAGCATAGGTCTGCCATGCGACTCTTTGGTATTTGAAGCATAGGTCTGCCATGCGACTCTTTGGCATTTGAAGCATAGGTCTGCCATGCGACTCTTTGGTATTTGAAGCATAGGTCTGCCATGCGACTCTTTGGTATTTGAAGAATAGGTCTGCCATGCGACTCTTTGGTATTTGAAGCATAGGTCTGCCATGCGACTCTTTGGTATTTGAAGCATAGGTCTGCCATGCGACTCTTTGGTATTTGAAGCATAGGTCTGCCATGCGACTCTTTGGCATTTGAAGCATAGGTCTGCCATGCGACTCTTTGGCATTTGAAGCATAGGTCTGCCATGCGACTCTTTGGCATTTGAAGCATAGGTCTGCCATGCGACTCTTTGGCATTTGAAGCATAGGTCTGCCATGCGACTCTTTGGCATTTGAAGCATAGGTCTGCCATGCGACTCTTTGGTATTTGAAGCATAGGTCTGCCATGCGACGATTTGATGTAGACCCTGGTGGTAACTGTTTTCTTTGGTTTTTATTGCAGATACTCCCATTGTAGGACCAACGGCATCACGACCCTCCTCAGATCCCCAGACCGCTGGACCATCAACATCTGATGCCAACCCCAGGACCCATGCCAGATACCCAACACCTGCGGCGAACCCGTCATTAAAAAGGAAGCACCCTGGCTGGGGTACAGAATGTATGTATGCTTAAAGGATCACTGAGAGCGACTCTTTTTTTTCCATAGCAGGTGTCGTTAATATTTCAGCGTGTCTTTAGAAGAACATGATCGGTCCGTTATGGGGTTTTACAGAGTGCTGCACAGGCCTAATTTTTAATATTTTAAAGGGGTTCGTATACCTTGAGTTTTACCTGAACAATGTGCCGTAATGTATTACTTGGTCTTTAATATAAAACTAAAACTGTTTTTTTCTTTTATTTTAGGGGCGTGTGCTGCTGTTGAGAAAGAAGTTATAGCGCAGCCGTCCAGTGTGACCCCGACAGCTCGAACCCCTCCAGTTGCAGGTCAGCCGCCTACACCGCTGTTGTATAAAGCCGCTGTTTGTAATGATGTGTTAGATGGGGCAGTAAAGCACCTTTTAAATGAAAAGCAGGGCTTAGCGCTTAAAAGGGGGCGGGTGTTTCAAGGGTCTGCAAACAAGTTCATTTTAAATAAAAACAGGGGCTTATCGCTTAAAAGGGGGCGGGTGTCTCAAGGGGTTGCAAACGTTGTAGTACCCATTAACCCCCAAGGTATTATTGTTCCCAACAATCATATACCACTGCCTATTGAATCACTCATACCTGTAACACATGTGAATGCTGTATCTCCCCAGGGACACAGACAGGGGGTGCGCTTACACCGGGCCCAGGGCTCCTGGTAGTGGGCTCTGAAAACCTTTTAGACAGAGGGACGGTTAGCCCACGTCCGTGGACCCCCAGCTGTGGTGAGAGCCCACCCCCTCATTTGTACTCCCCAACGATCCCCAACCGCATAGTCTATGATAGTCCGCCACAGGGGTCTCCGGCTTGGGGTGAGATCACCCCGCCTCCTGTGTACTCTCCAGCAATCCCCATCCGCATAGGCTCTGGTCATCAGCTCTTGTGGCCCCCGGGCTGTAGAGATATAACACCACCCCAGGCATACACACCTACGGTCCCTAACACCGAGAGATCTATTAGGACTTCTGAAGCTCTAGAAGGTGGGGGTGTTCAACCTAACACCAGGGTCGTCCTAGAGGCGACGCCTATTATAATAATTTCAGATTCCCCCATAAAAATAGGGTCTCAAAACTGCAGATATGCATCTGTCATCCGTGAAACAGGATATTCCCTCAAACCCCTTGATCTGTCCTACAGGGGGCCCAACGGTATAAACCAACAAAGACGCATACCCGTCATTTATTGTACAGATTCGAATATACAACCCTTAAATATCCCAGCGCCTGTGAATCTCAACACAGCCAACAGTTTTGTAAATATACACGCTTCTAAAAAGGGACACGTTGTAAAAGAGCTATTTCGGGCCCCCGGTTTAAAAAAACTGCGAAAGGAAAAACACTTATCAGGCCCGCATAACAGCTCTAGATTATGACACCAGGCCTGGCGCTTGAGACATCTGTTTGGTAAAAAACATCTAGTAGACATGCGTAAGCGCGTGTCTAAGGCCAAACAAGCCCTTTTCGCTAGGGATTCTAAAAACAGGGTGAACACCATAGCTAAAAAAAGGATGAAAAAGAACACACCACCAACTCTTAAAAACAAACTTGAAAAGAAATGGGCGCTACAAAAGCATATACCGCCCCGGCCTGGTTTTGCAGAACCCCCAGAGCCTTTAAGCACAGGGGTGGACCCTGGGATGGGTACATCCGAGTCCTGCTTAAATGCTGCGCCCGAAACACTGCGGCCAGTGTTGGAAAACACAAACACCCCCTCAAACACTGTTAAAAAACGAGGTATCTCTTTAAAAGATTTACCGGCACGCCGTTTAAAATAGCTTCAAACCCTCAGGCAGCGGAAAATGTTTCTCAAACGCCTGAGAAAAGCTAAAATGATAATCATGCAGCGAGCCCTTAAAGAATTAGAGTCTCAACCCCAAAACACACCCCCTCCGGATGAAACTGACACAGTTTTCTTGCAGAGTATGGGCACATACCAGCGAGATCTACCAAAGTTTCAAAGCATTGAACACTATGAGGTGTTCCGCTTTATGAATCTGGATAGGTTAAGATCAACCGGTCAAGGTCTCTTAGTGATCACAGAAACTACTGAAAGGCTCATCTCTCAGATTCTTGAATCGGTTGGGCCTAACGATTTTGTCCAGATACGCCTAGACAGCACTGTTTTAAACAGGCTTCTTTTCACCAGCTGATCGTTTCGGCAGACCTTTGATGTTTTGCAGTTTCTAGAAAACATTGGAAAACTGCTACAAAGTAAGGCGGAACTGGTCGTAACCGAGCCCTTGAGACTCGTGTCGGTGGTTGTCAGGGCTAGAGAGGGTGGTGTGTACAGACCCCTGAAGAAAACCCTTCACAGTATGGTGGTTTCCAAGAAGAAACTCTGGCTCTTGGATTTTAATTACGGGGACCTGAACATATTTATGGCTCCAAGCATTATAGGCCTGCTAGAGCCTAGAACCGTTACGGATGGATACATTCAGGCAAGAGCTATGGAGGTTCACAGCGTATTGAGTATACCGCCTGATGTTATGGTTGGTTTTAATGATCTGCGTTTATTTGAGGATCACTTTGGTGTGCCTATCAAAATCCTGTATAATGAGGACAGGGTTTGGAAATACTTCCCGGCAGGTGACAATGTGAATAAGAACACTTTATATATTTTACACCAAGAGCAGCACTATTATGGAATCTTAAACCTTCAGAGTTTCCTAGAGGCTCGCAAATTATGCCCGCATTGTTGTCACATATACAGCAATAAAACCGCTCACAGGTGCCACTTACACTGTAACATGTGTCAGAGAGACGGTTGCGTGGTGACCAGTGAATCAGGCTTTAAATGTCCCCGGTGTAAAACATTTGCCCGATCCAAAGACTGTCTTCAACAACACGTTGAAAAGGCGGCTCAAGGTACAGTCGTATGTCATCTTAAAACAGACTGCAGTTCCTGTGGCCGTTTTATAAAGGCCAATCATGAATGTAAGGGTCGGATATGTCCCCGCTGTGATGTAGAAGTGGTCTCTGTGGATGAACACCAGTGTTATATGACACACCCGAAAGAAATAGCCGAAACCGAGAATTACATAATCTTTGATATGTAGTGCATGCAGGAGACCGGCATACACATACCCAACTATATCTATGCCAGGCATCTGACTCGTGACGACAGTTGGTCATTCGCTGGAATTGACTGCATCAGCCGCTTCATTACAACATTTCTGACAACAAAAATTCCACGGGTATAGCTTTTTGGCACACAACAGTCAGGGCTATGATGGCTTCTTCATAATACAACAACTGATTAAAGAGAGAGTCGACGTCAAGCTGATAACTCAGGGTGCAAAGTTGAAACTCCTCGCTGTGCCAGACCTTAAAATCTGCTTTATCGACAGTTTGAATTTTCTACCCATGAAATTAAGCAAACTGCCTAAGGCTTTTGGCTTCCCTGGGTCCAAAGGGTATTTCCCCCATTTCTTTAATACGGTACAGAATCAGAACTATGTGGGAGCCATCCCCCCTATGGAGTGTTATGGGTCGGAATACATGATGCCTGATGACAAGGAGGCGTTTCTTAAATGGTATACGGAGGCCCGAACACAGGTTTTTGATTTTAAGAGAGAACTAAAAACCTATTGTCGTGAAGACGTCAATATTTTGAGAACAGCCTGCAACAGTTTTCGAGACGGCATCATAGACATGACCCGACAGGTCCACACTATGGATGATCCTGAAAACCCCGAGATGAAGATACATTTTGTTACATATGTAGATCCCTTTACATTCATCACCCTGGCTAGCATGTGTATGCATATATACAAGCAACTGTTTCTAAAGTCTGAAACAATAGCCCTCATACCCCCAGACATGTATCATGGACGCCAGAAACGATTTTCCACACCCTCCATCCAGTGGCTAATGTATATGTCTGAACAGATCAAGACACCTATACAGCATGCCCTGCGCGGAGGAGAGAAAAAGATCGGACCCTATTTTCTAGACGGCTATGCGTCTTTAAACGGTGTGCAGATGGCCTATGAGTTTAATGGGTGTTTTTATCACGAGTGTCCACAATGTTATAAGACTATAACACCCTGACGGCGTGTACGTATGATCATCTTTACAGGAGAACTCTTTTAAAAAAGAATTTTCTTGAGACCAGGGGTCTGCGCGTTATTACGCTTTGGGAGCATGAGTGGACCGAAATGTTGAAAAAAGATTCTGATTTAAAGATTTTTCTCAAGCATAAGAATTTACCAGAACCCCTAGAACCGCGTGACGCTCTTTTTGGAGGTAGGACTAATGCCATCAAGCTCTACCACGGAACAGCCCCTGGTGAGAAGATACACTACTTAGACTTCACCAGCCTCTACCCCTTTATCAATCATTCAAAACTCTATCCTTTAGGACACCCACGGATCATCTATGAAAATTTTGGGGATATTAAGCAGTATTTTGGACTGATCAAATGCCAGGTGTACCCCCCTAAGAAGCTTGATTTTCCGGTCCTCCCTCAGAGGATTTCTGGTAAGCTCATGTTCCCATTGTGCATGGCTTGTGCAGAGTCAAAACAGATTGAAAAATGCACACATAGCGATGAGGAACGCTCGATCATGGGTACCTGGTGTACCGTCGAGTTAGAAGTAGCCTTGCAGAAAGGGTACCGTCTGGGGAAGATTCATGAAATATGGCACTTTGAGAACATTACGGTAGAACTCTTTTGCGAGTACATTCGTATGTTCCTGCGGAGCAAACAAGAAGCTTCAGGATACCCCGAGGGCTGCGATGACCCCGCAGCCCGCCAGAAGTACATAGATGACTATTACACACATCAGGGTATCTGTTTAAGACCAGAATTCATCGAGAATAACCCTTCCAGACGGCAGCTAGCCAAGCTGTGCTTAAATTCCTTATGGGGTAAATTTGCTCAGAGAACAAATTTACCAAACACATCTATAATAACCGACCCTGATAAGTTGACAGCCTATCTTTTTGACGCAGGTTATGACATTTCAAGCCTGCAGTTTATAGATGAGGAAACGGCATGCCTCTGTTGGAAATACGCTGAGGAGTACCCTACGTGTTCCAACAACAAACATATTCATCGCCTGTTTCACAACCGCTCATGCC
Organism: Ambystoma mexicanum; assembly: GCF_040938575.1. NCBI lineage: Eukaryota > Metazoa > Chordata > Amphibia > Caudata > Ambystomatidae > Ambystoma > Ambystoma mexicanum. Next base: position 1,123,454,706 of record NC_090941.1, read on the forward strand.
CGTCTGGAACTTTATACAGTCATGGATGCTCTCCAGGAGAGGTGTCTGTACCACGACACCGATTAGGTCATTTTTGTTAGCGCCCCCGGCCAGGAGAATCCCCCACTGGGTGATTATCTTGGTAATCTAACAAGTGAATTAGCTCCTGGTGAGCACATTATAGAATTTGTTTCTGCAGGGCCCAAAACATATTCCTATCGCACATCCTCAGGGGCGGTCTGTATGAAAGTAAAAGGCATCACTTTGAACGTCAGCAACAGCTTGAAGATCAATTTTAACAGTTTGAAAGAGCTGGTGCGTGAGTACACTTTAGAAAACACCATCAAATCTATTGTGGTGCAGCAGCCATCCATAGTGTGGGAGAAAAAACGCTGGGAGATCAGCACCCAGACACTGCAGAAGACTTTGAGGGTGGTGTTTGATAAAAGGGTGCTCACAAACGACTACAAAACATTACCCTACGGTTACTGAAAAGGAAGCATCGTGTATGATGGACACGCGCCTTCAACACCCTTTTTCATGCGTGCTAGCGGGTCCTTCCAGCTGCGGTAAAAGTTATTTTATCAAACAGCTCCTAGAAAATGCCTGCACCACCATGGTGGCCCCACCTGATAATGTCATCTGGTTTTATTCATGCTGGCAGAACTTGTATAACGAACTGGCCTCTAAAATACCACATCTGAAGTTTGTGGAGGGCTTACCAAAGACTCTGAATGATGATCGGTTGCTACCACCAAACCTTATTAACATGATTATCGTAGATGATCTCATGATGGAGGGCGGTCAGAGCCCCGAATTGGAAAAGGCTTTTACCCAATACTCACATCATAGGAGCCTTAGTATCTGCTACATTGTACAGAATTTATTCTACAAGGGCAAGGGCAAACGCTCGATAACTCTAAACGCCAGTTATATCATTCTGTTTAAGAACCCCAGAGATAAACAACAACTCTCGATTCTAGCACGCCAGATGTATCCGGGTAACAGCCGATTTTTCATGGAGGCCTTTGAAGACGCTACCCGTAAACCTTATGGCTACTTATTGGTCGATTTAAAGACAAACACCTTAGAGGACTACCGACTGCGCACGGGTATTTTCCATCCGGATTTACCGGTCGTCTACATACAGAAGCCCTCTAGAAAAACCCGGTGAGGTGCAAAACAGACCTCATTAGTACCAGCGACCGACCATCATGACGGCACGTATACGCCGGAACTACGCTCTCCTTAAAATGCTAGTAACGGCACCGCCTCAGCAACGCTGGGCCATTCTGTGCTCGGCTTCTGATGATCTAGTATCGGCTCTAGCCGAGATTGCCTTCAATACCGTCAGGGGGAACGTACCGCTATCCGGCCGTCAACTAGGTGTCTTAAAAAAGAAGAAGCTAATCCTCAAGAAGCTGGATAACAAGCGGGCCTCCATAAAAGTTAAAAGAAAGCTTTTAAAACAATCCAGAGGTTTCATAGGAGCACTCCTAGGCCTTGCATTGCCTCTGATCACCAGGCTTCTAGTGGGCTGTTAATGCAGCACAGTCAGAAGATGTATCTGGTTGACAAGCGTCAGCTGGATGGTCTGAGCACCCATAACAGGGAAGAGCCTGATATTCGAAAATCAGCAACCCTCCGGATCGATTCTGAAATGCAAGATGTCCTACATCGGCATGATTTATCAGACTACGACAAGGTTACCCTCTATTCCGCGATTCTCCAGAAATACTTAACACATTTTAGACAAGCCGCCAATGAGAAGAACAAGCTAACATTGTACATGCCCCCTGAAGAGCCTACGAGTCTCGGCAACACAAGTCCCGGACACCCCGTTTCTGATCCCCTGGTCTCTGAAATCCTCAATACCATTAACCCCCGTTATCGTAAGAATGCGGAATTATTGTTGAACAAGATGACCGGTGAGCAGGGGCTGGTACCCTGGAACGCAAAAGGGGAGTTTGTATATAAAGGTACGCCTGTCAAAGGTTCAAATGTCCATGATTTAGTTCGCAGCATTACCAACCCACAGGCCTTTGGAAGACACAAAAAGCCTAGAGGCTGGGATCTGTTCATGCAATCTGCTGCGGACTTAAACATTCCTGCCACTTTAGTGGGAAACATGGGGCATCGCGAACTGCTTGAGACATTGAAAGACACTGGTGTTAAAACCACGTCCGAGGATGTTGAGTCCCTAGATATTTCCGTAAAGAGAAGAAGAAAGAAAAATAAACCCAAACGCGAGGCCTGGTTTAGTGTGTAACTGTGTTTTCTCTTAATGTTAAGAACAGTTTTTAACCTTTGTCATATGTATATGTATATGGTTTATGTATCTGTTTTTTATAAGTATACGCACACCTGTTCATTAAACAAATGCGCTGTTTGTAATAAAATACGTGTTTATGTAAATGTCTTTATATCTATACCCACTGCAGCCTGTATAAACAAAGGTTCTGTTTGTAATAAAAGAACATTATTATTTATACCAACCATACGTTTTGCGTCTAATTATTTCAAGCATGGCTAGTACAACATTTTGTTTGTTTAAAAAAAAATATATATATTAAACATGACACAAGTAAGAAGGAAACGGTTGTTTAAAAGTACAAGATGTTTTTATTTAGCCCTGTACACATATCTACTGATTATTAACACACTTACATTTCTGGCAAAAACTATATACATTTACAGGTGGCCGGCGATATTTACGTTTGTTCACAAAAGCCGTCACCATCCGATCATTCTGCCTGAGATCAAGAGAGTAGGTTTGCATAACAGCCCGCAGTGCCTGTTTCTCAGACATTTTAGATACAAAGTAGCAAGCATGCTGCCCACATGTCACGGCTTCAGAATGCTGCACCTGGGCTCTATTATAATGTACTATGGGTGCTATATGTTTAACATAGTCCAGTAGATCGCCGTCATATATAGGGTGGCTTGGGAAACACCCCAGACTATCAAAAACAGTTATTGCAACAGTGTCTATAAACATAGCTATCCAATGTGTTCCTTCTTGATGCTGGGGGTCGGTGTTCACAACAAAGCTGATGGGCAGCTCCCCCGGTATACCCCGGGGAATGTTATCACACGAATACACGCCTCGAAATGTTTTCACAGCATGTTTGTCTTTTCGCAGGAAACACATGATCTGGTAGGTATCCATTACATATCGTACAGCACCTGTCGCTGGTTGTTGAGTTCTATGACAGAGTCAAATAGGGCCATAATAATGAGATTCACAGTACTTGGTAAATTTGCAGCAAACCGGACCTCAAGTCGTAAATTACCATTCCTAATCAGATTATAATGTCCTAATGATGCATTATCGGGTCTCAAATCAAAAGCCAGCAAGGTGTAGCCACCATCATAGTCGTCACGTGGTATCACAAATCCTTTATCGCGCATGTGCTTGCCGCTGATGGAGACTAGTCCCAGATACTCCCTAATTGTATTTTTCTGTTGAAAACTAGGGCTGTAGGCTTTGGCGGGGATGACGACCCCATCCTTAAAAAGGGTGGCGTAGTTAATGTTGTAATGTTTAAAATTAAAAGGATTGCTTGCGTAATCCCGTGAAAAAGCGGTGTTATCCACAAAGCCAATAACGATTATTTTAGGTAGCTGTCCCAAGAATAAGTTATCTTGACTGGCGACACGGCTGCCCGCTGGTACAGGTACACTGAAGATTTTCAAGGAGGTCCTCTCCACAGGGTATTTCAATTTAGATACTTGTAGAGCATCAGCATGCGCGAGTCTGACCGTCGGTGACACGTTGACCCTTTTAATGAATAAACTCGCTGATACTATTACCAGTTTGTAGGCTTCGGCATCATCACTGTTCAAACAGAAAGCATCTTTATTTCGCGAGAGTTTTATTTTCAGATCAACACCATTCACCATCAGCTTCTCCTGGAAAAACAGATCCGAGTGTAGACGCCCTAGTAAATCAAAGTTTCTGCTACCTGTCGCATACGCTGATCTCTTTATAAAGCCCTTGTTGTTTCCATTTAGAGCATAATCCTCCATATGCCCCGCCGTGTCCTTATAAAAAAGCCCTGCAGTCAGCTGGGTGTCCAAAGTGTCATTGCTGTAGTTCAGAACGCTTTCAATATACGCTCTATAGGCATACATATTGTTGCTCTGTGTAATCATGCGATCACCTAGAGTGATGTCCACCTGGTTGAAAAGGGTGGCCACCGGATAGGCAATCGTGGCCACCTTCGCCGCTGCACCGATAGCCGTCCCATCCTCTTTTGTTATTCTGCAGGTTAGGTAGAGCAAGGTGTCTTTCAAATCCAGGTACGTCTCTGTTGAGCCCGATATGTAAAACTCGATGGGGGCTAATTGGGATAGTGCCGCGAGGGGCGCAACTTCCATGAAAAAACTGTTTTCGATGCTTGTCTGTGTCGGGGGCACGACAACCAGATCTAGTTCCGATTTCACACATTCCCCCGAGGCACAGTGGATAAAGGCCATCTTTTAGAAAATATTGATGCCGGGTCTGTTTTTATTTCGCTTGACCCGTCTGTTCTTTGACGTGCGTTTTCTCTTCTGAGCGGCTTTGGTTGTTGTTCTTCGTTTTTTATGCGGCTTCGGAGGCCCCCGCCGGCGCGAAGCTCGCCTTTTTCTTTTTGCAGGGCTTTTACCCACGTAAACCAGACCAGAGCCCTCTTGTGCTGGTTGGTTGAAACGATTTGCGATGGAGGTTGTTGCAGTGGACATCACATCCTTAGCAATGTTTGTAGCAGCTGTTTTCATATGCGGCTTGGCTAATTCAAACCCTTTGCGCAGGAAGGGCATGGCTCTCCAAAAAAGACTTCTAAAAATACTTCCTAGCCCCTCACCATACATCACAGGCACACCTTGGAAGTAGGGCTGATTTCCATAACCGGCCTGTCTGCGGCAATAATCCCTATAAGCGTGCGGCTCCCCGTAATTCTTCATGATTACAACTAATTGTCTCTCTCGCGTCTAGGGCGCAGGTGTAGTTTCACCAGGACCTTCCCGTATTTAAATGAGACCAGATCTCTCCCTGATCGTCCCTTATCTGGATGTTGATGGTATCAAAATGGCACTTAGAAACAGGAATATAATCAGGCTATAATCAGGCTTCATGTATTGTATATTAACAATGCCATTATTTTCGCCCTTGACTTGTGCGGTCCGCATCAGGGGAGGCTGTAAAATCCACCATCAATATCTGCACGTGTTTTGTCCGTATTTTTAGTATTATTTTTTATATGCTGAACGTTCCCCAACACCATCGAGAGTTTCCCGCTACATATAAACTCCACGGTAAGATCGGTAAGATCGGGTGATATACTTTACGGCGTGAGTTATTTAGAAACAGGTGTATATCTGCATAGCGCTCGAGACTCGCGATTGATTTGTTGATAGTATCTAACAGCGCCTGTATTGTGGGGTAGAAGCCGTGAGGAAAACCCACATTTATCAATTCAGCAGGTTCTCCACGTCTGATGGTATACCAGGAATCTCTTTTGTCCAGGGTGTCCCAGGTATGGGGGTACTGAATCTCCATCAACCCCGCTTCCCACGGACCTTGTAAATTAACGGGTTTAGCCAGTTTAACAGAATAATCCGATATTTCGTTTTTGGGGAATATATCTAAAGAGGCATTACTGAGCAAGGTGATATAAAAGCCGGTGTTTTCCATCTTCTTCTTCTCAGGGATCATCTCTGCTTTTTAGATCCTCTAGAGAGGCCGCGTTGACCCAATTGTTGAATTTCTCAGGCCATCCGTGCCATTTTACCAGGTGCTGTTTCTTAGACCCCTTACCTTTACTCTGAATAATTTTCTCAACCCTATAAAGACGCTGGGGATCGTCGATCACCTTTTGTAACTCCTCTGTGTAGAAATTACCGCTTACAACTTCACCAGCATAATCATTCAGCTGATATATGTATACCCCCTCTTTCACAGATGCTTTTGCCACTATGAAAATTTCGTCAGTAAAGGACTGTTGGTAGCCTTTTGTAAAGACACCTTTTAACTTGGATACTCGGACGTGGTCCCCTACGCGAATGGATGCTTTCTTGATCTTCTCCGATAGCCGTCCAGCATACAGGTTTCGCCACGCTGATAATGAGTTTTCAGAGGTTACAGCCCGGGGAGGCATTTTAATAGACCGGTGGTAGCTGTCATTATACACATCGATAAAAGTCTGTAATATATCCACATAGCGTTGTGTATTATAGGCTGTGAAATATCTCCATAGTTTTAGGGTTCTCTTAAAACGTTCAACAACCGCCGCTTTAACTTCTGTGTGGGTTATAAAATGATGCACGCCGTGGTGCTTTAGAAGGTTTTGCAGGGGCCTATTCAGAAATTCCTTACCGGCATCAGTTTGTAATTTTACAGGTACGCGACCCTTGCTGAAGATATGTTTGAAGGCCGCCGCCACTCTTGAACCAGTCTTATCCCGCAAGGCCTCTGCAAATGCATATTTTGATAAAACATCTATCACCGTCAGAATGTACCGCGCACCATCGTTCTGCTTTTCAAGGTTAGAAACATCCGCCAGGTCTGCCTGCCACTGCATACCTTCCGACGCGACAATGGTCATTCTTCTTTTAAAAGGTTTTCTAGCATTTTTATGAAGGGTATACGTCTCCTGGCCGGATAGCCATGTCTTAATAGCTCCACGCGTGATGGGGTGTTTATCACGCTGTAATTTTTGATAAAGCGCATCAACACCCCCATAACTCCCAACACCAGATTTATTATAATAGCATTCAGGCAATCTTGAACGTGTGTTGTTAGCCATTGATGCACTACAAAAAAATAAGCAGACGCAGGGTTGGTGTATGGCGTTTTATTTAATTTTTCTTTATACTGTTTGGTATACATGTACGGGGTGTCGAACAGTTACCACCCCTGATATTTTATTGGACGCATCATATAATAGGCTATACACATCAATGTGGTTACCCCGTCTGTAACTCTGTAGACACCAGACACTTGTAGCATTTAATAGTTCAGATAGTTCAGAGGCCTGTAAAACAAGACCTTTAAGGCGTAGGAATCTTGCATACATGTCAGCCACGTGGTGCCTCAAAACAGTTCTAGGGCCCATGTATAAAGAACCCAGTTGTATCGGAATACAGAACCGTATTCATCACACGCCGACATCTTGATGGTGCTACAAATTACACTTTGACACATCTGTGCATCTTGAAATCTCGGTACATCAAAATTCCACAGCCGGGGTGGGGTGTTTACCGCTATTCTCGCCTTCTGCATAGCGTATACAAGTTTTTCCCCACACAGCCGTACAGGCATCAGATAGCTCTCCACACATCCGGTTTTTCCTCCAGAAACGTTACCCTAGAAACAACGGTACACATATAAGGAGCAGTATTATTGTGTTTTCATCTTTTTAAAAAACAAGCTTTTGCGGAACCAGACACCTCTGCGGGTTACTCCTCAGCCTGTACAGGTTAGAAAAGTCTCTCTGTATTAAACGGGTTATATGGTTTCTAAAAATCACGGGGCCTGCCAGGCGTAAAGATTTAATTTTTTTCTCAGGCTTGTGACACGTTTGAATTTCCAAGATTGATTTTGTTAGCAGGCCCCCCACACTCGCATGTACACGCATACCCATGGTTTTATAAACCCTTTTAAGCATCTGATAAACGTTATATGCCTTCAACATCTGACATATCGCCCGTATTGCTACAGATTGATAATTCGGGAGTAAACAATCATGAGCATCCTGTTGCGGGTATCCGTATTTATGCCCTTCACACCAACGGTAATAGTCCCTCTTCAAACACGTTTTCACAACAGCCGCCGCAAACGCTTGAGCCGTTACAGTCTCCAAAAGGGTTATATTATCATCTTCTTCCTCATCAGAACTTTCAAAACGTTTCAAAGTATCGCATTTCTTACACTTATCACCGACTGGGAATGCTGAACTTTCGATCCTTTTTGAACAGCACACACAATAATAATTGACGGCGTTAAATGAGTTGTTCAGGCCCACAGTTTCGTATGGTTATCTGGCGTTTTCAGCAATTCAAAAAAGAAAGAAGTTTAGCTCTTGAGCATGTGTTTTCACAGGTTTTTTTTTTTTTCACACACACACACACCCACATCGTCATACTTCATTACTTACCATAGCCAATGTTTCAGAACCAACATCTTCCAGCATAGAGGAGCTAGTAACGTCCATAAACAGCTTGTCTTCATCGGATGCTGTGTCTACCGTCGAGGCTATTGCGGCCTCTGGAAACAGTTGCTCTAAAACATTCAAATCTTCATACGCGGTCTCCTCCAGAGCCTTAACAGCCTCATCCATATCCACATAGTCTGCATCGGTGTAGGCGTCATCCACACGGGAGTCGATGACACACGGCTGTTTCCCACTCCCAAGATTCAACATATCAAAATGCTCACATAATGTACCCATAGCCGCTGCGTCATCAGGACCCCCATCGACGGATAGTGCTGGTGCCGGCGGACTTTCAGGGCTGTAATATTTTTTTAAGGGTTTTCAAATCCTCAGCAGCTGTATTGTCCTTAGAGTAGTAGCTGTAGCGCTTCATAATTCCTGGTATTGAGGTCTTTTGAGTTTTCGTTTTTTTTTTTCCAAGGCTTCAGGAACGGCTTGTACATCCCCCAATACGTATCTGTATATATACACCCTGCACGCCACGCCCCACCCTTCAAAACCCCGCTCCACACTTCCGGTTCTTTGGGGGGCATCCGGAGGAAGTCCCCTTGGGGGGGCTTCCCGATAGCCCCCATGATGTCACATCCGGTGGGACACCCCCGCTAAGGACCCAGGGCCTGTTAAACACACCTACATCACTTCCGGGACAGGATTTTGCCCAGATAGAACTTTCGGGGGAAACACGAGGGGGCCACGCCCCTGATATGATGTCATAGGGACCGGTTATTCCGCCCTAAAGGGGCGTGGAATGCTGTCAAGGCTCGTTTGATGAGGAAAGGTATCATTGTATACTACTTACAGTCATTTAGTGAAGACTCTGTCTACATTTGTACATAAAACATGTAACATTCTAAAAATGTTTGTGTCAGTACATATTGCCCTCACCATCCCCCAGCATAAAGAACTATAACCACTGCAACACAGACTTGTGGCTGAGTTATTCTCAGAACATATTTCTTTGCCATCACAGAATCAGTTGTACAATATATGAATGGCCAGTACTCTCACAACGTATGAGGTCAAATATCATTAAAGAGCTGATCCCTTATGGCACCCTGCTCAATGTCTCCCCAACCTCAGAGCAAACTGACACATACCTGCCAACCAACGTACAATGTGGGTGTGTTATGTACAACGCGGGGAATGTGCATGGGCTTTCACCCCATGGGTTTTTCCCCCCTGACATCAGTGTGTATAAAGGGTTTTCAGAGCTCTCAAAACAATGACGTGGGCCCTGTTTATTGAGAGGGGGTACTCTGGAAGACCTACCAGTGTATGACACAACTCGCAATTCGTCTTATGGCGTCCAACAAGAAGAAGCCTTTTCTCTTGTATCCTGTATTTTTAATTTCATGTTTCCTGCTATCCTAACTAACGTACCCGCTGCTAAATAGGCAAATACTTTTCCATAATCAGAACACTGGTACTACATGAAATTAGTACCCAGTGCGCCGCAATGAGACAAACATCTACGCACCGATTGGTGCGAATCCATGCCTTACCAGAAGGTAGTCCCTCTGACGTTGCAGCGCGTTTCTCGTGCCTGTCCCGATGATTGTTTCCATGGAAAGGGTGTAGGGGCTACCTGCAATCCCTCTCCCTGTCCCATTCGTTTAAATAGCCGCCATGGAAAGGGAGAAGGGGCTAATGTAGTCCTCAAGTAGTACCTTCTCCGCGAACCCTGGCAGACATTTTATTTTGTATTTTATCGAGTTGAAAAACGGTTGAAGCGCCGTTTCTCGACTCGGGAAAAATTGCCATTAGTACCCTGGTACAACATGCCAGGGTACCAAAGGCAATACGATATTCGGAGGGGAGCCATTATCGGTTGGTTAATGCTGCCTGGGATCCATTAACTATGGTCCTTGCGACATTACCCGACCGGTAATGGCCTCCCTCCTCGGGTCATATTGCCTAAATATGGGATCACATGCTGAGAACATATTGGCGCATAATCCATTACAATGATTTCATTCCTACGTGTTTAAAACTTGGATCTTCTTCAGGGGAGAGTAAGAAAAACATCTAGGGTTAATTGTAGGTCCCTTTGATACCAAATAGAAAAAACTATTCAAACATTGATTGGTTGTGTCATATTTTTGTACATTTATCTGGAGGCTTCTCCTGAGTGAAGTCTCGCGTGGTGTGGGAGTAATCTGATTAAAAGGAATTGTCAAGAGTGGGCTTATTCCCTCTCTGCTGGCAGTATCATAGACTGCATTTAGAGCAGTCAAGAGCATAAAGAAATGGGATATGCCCAATCCATGATAACATGGATTTTCTGTATCTGTAGCCTTAGCTACCCACATATTTGCCTAGACCTTCCTCTTTCTTCTCACAGAAGTAGGTCCAAGTGCTTACACTGAAGCGTGCTTGGGTTCATAATTCCTCTGAAAAGGGAAAGGGAGGATTGAAACTGAATACAATGAAGATAGTACTGATGTTATGATTGTGGGAAGCTGTTATTATTCTGTTAAATGTAAGGGTTGACCTAATGTTAGTTTGGTAAATCACACATTCCAAGATTTGATTCTTACAAAGTGACTTATAGACTTAAGATATTAGTGAAACATACACTTTATACACAATCAATACACATATAAAGATGCAAGAGACCATGTTTGTTGTGAATGTCTCCCCACCCCTGGAATAGATAGATGAAGGAGCATCAACATTTATTCATCACACAGGAGGACCTTCCTCTCTAAGTAGGTTGCCTTGCAAATAACTCTTGGAGAACTCTGGATGGAGAAGCTTCCACTCTGAGAATGCAGAAAATTACATCTTAAGAGACTTGCACACGTTGGCCAGGTGAATTTGTTCTGGGAAATGGACATACAAGGACTGGCCAGGACTGACCAAGGAAATGCATTCTGGGGGTGGAGGGATGACATGACACACCTCTTTTCCTTTCAAACACCACTATTCACCCTCACCTAAATCTGGTGTTATCTCTTTCCCCTATCTCCACTGCAGCAGACAGGTAGGTCATCTGAGATGAGAGAGAAAGAAGAGAGCTGCTTCCGGAACTTCAGGTGGTCTGGCTCAAGTTTGAAAGATGCAGGGAGGACATTCCAGAGGGAGACACCTGCAGAGGAGAGAGATCTTCTCTCGACTCTCTTCCTGGTGAAGTGTATGGCCCTCAGAGAGTTAGAGGTGGCTGGGTGAAGGGCTTGAGAAGGAAGAGAGTTGGATGCAGTGCGGGCCGCAGCTCCAGAAAGCTTTTTGGACAATGCAGATGGTCTTGAACTTGATATTGCGGCCACCTCGAGCCAGTGCAGAGATGATCTGGTTAAATATGCAGTAGTCGGACCAGAGGTCACCACTTCAATGACCTGGACCAGAGTGACCTTGGGCCTGACCCCTTGAGAACATATATTGTGCCCAATATACTCCTCCTCCACTTTGAAGCCTTGCATTTGTTCCTTTTCAGAGCACTGTCCTGTAAGGGCTCCAACACGTGTTATACTGTCCCTGGTGCTCCCTTTTGTCTAGACTTTGAATAAAAACAATATATCATCCTGGAAGCAAACCACCCCTTCCAATGCACCCACCAAGTTATGCATATGACTCTGAAAACACACAAGGGCATGTGGAAGAAACTATTTAGTGCTTGTGGCCGGACAAAAGTAGTGTTGTGGGTGTGGCTGAACCTGGTGTTAGCAAATTCAAGCCGAAGGTGGAGTAGACATCAACCCCCCACATCATGATCAACAGTCCTGAGATTTTCAGCAATCAACGTGCATCAAACACAATGTTCATATTTGGACTGTGGAAACACACACGTCTAGGGCTCCATCCTCATGATGCTCTCAGATAATGGAGGAGATGCATTACAATAAGTGTTTCTTCCATGATTCCGCCTTTGATCAAGTAATAGAGGATATCCTGGAGCTGACCAAGTGTGCTTTGTGTTTCAATGACACAGCCCCAGCTTCACATATAATTGCTGCTGTACGTTTTGTAAACCCCCTCGTTTTTTCAGTAAAAACATCTGGATTATTTTGCAAGAGCTAATCAATATCAGTATGTCGCTCCTTGAGTGGGATCTGGAGAACCTTGGTTTTGTCACAAGTATCCAGTGTCACCTGCAGTGCTTTGTGTTAGGGAGAATTCTCATTTATGGCTAATTTCCCTTACCTAGTGAGTCCCTCAGCAGCTTTGCTGGATTTCTGGGGTTTAATTTTCCACCTCGTAAGAGTGTGAGCCTTTTTCCCACTCTTACAATGTATTTTTTTGTGTGTGTTGTACTTTTTGTGCTCATGGGCTATGGAGTGTCACCAACTTCCTAGGCATCATCTGTTTACTTGTGTGTCACACAGCACCTTCAGTGCAGTGACACAGGGATGTCTTTTATACTTTCCTTGTGAACTCCATTTCTGGGGAAGACTACTGTCCCGCAGAAACATGTAAAGTAACCATTGGCTTTACTAGTCCTTTTAAAATACAGATCCAGTACAACCCATTTTATAATGGAGTACTAGAGGGGAAAATCTTTTCCCTGTTCTTCTGTAACTCAAGAGGCACTTTGTGTCCCCTTTCCCGACTCGACATGGCTGGTGGCAGTGGTAACTATCATTTTTACATGGATTCCCATGTTAGTGTTCTGGCTGTGGTGACAGACGTGAACATAAAACCCGCTACCCCATATAGTTTTTATTGTGGGTCCTTGCGTGTTTTTTCACCATTTCGTGTTGGAAAGGTCTTTCTTGTTGTTTGCTTTTTGCGCCAAACCAGGTTTGGTTTCCTTGTTCGCCGTCCTTTGGCGGGCTTCTGCAAAGAAGCCCGCCTTTGGCGTCTGGGTGTCTAGGTGGGCTGAATGTGAAAGAGGGGTTTAGTAACCCCTGCACAGGGTCTCCTTGGAGACCCAAGTCGCACTTTGTGTCGATTGGCTGAGGTGGTTGTCTGGGCAGGACAACCCCCCTGCTGTGTGATTGACAGCCAGGCTATGTGAATGGGGGATTTTGGCATAAAAGGAAGGACTCTTGGGCTGGAAGTCAGAGTCGCCACTGGAACTACAAGAACCGAAGAGAAGTGGAGAAGAAGACTGCTGCTGCAACTCCTGCATCCTGTGAAGCCCTGCTGCAGTCCTGAGCTCTCTACCCTTCAACGACAGAGAAGATCCAGTCCAGAGTCTTATTCCAGTGAGCCTGGTGGGATCAACCAGCTCACCTTCTACAGACAGAGAATCCCCTTCTGGGTCGAAATCGCTGCACGAAGCTGTAGTGGCCCGTATAGCCATCAGAAGAGCCATGTCCTGTTTTTAAAGAGCACACCTTGTATTCATTGTTGCTTTGCTGCTGCTGCTGGCTTCATCCCTGGGTAGTGCAGATCGCTCCAGACGTCCTCCTTCTTGTCCCCACGACTGAAGCTTCACGAACCGTGAGTCTTCAGGAACTACCAGGAACAACTGCCGTAGCACCAGCTTTCTTCATCCGAATAAGGTACTGTGTCCGTTTGGTCGTTCCCTCTGTCCGACCTTGAGGAATCGGAAGGTGTACCCTTTTCCTTTCTCAAGGCTTGTCCTTTCTTCCTTACATCTTATAACTTTTGCTTCCCTTTGACAACATCCAGTACTCCTGGCAAGTTTAATCTTGAACTATTCTAACCGTGTGATCCTCGACAACAGAGCCCCTGCTCCATTTGACACTGGCACAGGCCTATTGACTATTATCTGCCTCTTAGAAAATGTCCTATGATTCTATTGCCTTGACAAAAGTATTGCCCAGGATTTTTATCCACTATTCCCTTGTTTTAATTCTATGTGCTAAGTGTGTTTGACTTCGGGTGCATTTCTTCTCGCGGGTACGCTTTATTTTCGTAAGACCGAACTGTCATTACTGTCAAAAAGTGATTGCGTATTAACCCACGGTAACGTCATTGTTTCGAAACACTGGTCTGTCAAATCCTAATGTACTTATCTTGAATTGACCTGAACAAGAGGAATTGGATGTGTGTAGTATATTTAGAGTGTCATTTTATTTAATAGAAGTGAAGTGTTTTGTGAACAGATGGTTTAAAAATAAATGTACTTATATATTTTAACCAGAAACCTTGAGTCAGTGTTTGCTTAAATCACATTAATTGTAGTCCATTGTGTAATCCCTATTACTGCTCATTTGCTCTTGAGATAACCCTGGCTGCTCAGCCATCGCTATCACTTTACTGAGTAGTACAGGCTTGTACCAAAGGTGAAATTGTACTTTCACATGTAGTCTTAATTGTATGTAGTGTTCCCTAAGGGTACTGCATATGATTCTTCTTAACACTGTGTGCTGGTGCCAAGCCTATAGGGGACCCTTTCTTCATGGTGTGCAATTTCCCCCAGTGCAGGCTTGGCCTTGTGGGCTAACACAGGTGTTAAGTTTCATCTGGTGGCAATGACATGACTTGAGTAACACCACGAGCTTATGTTTTGTGGTCTCAGTGTTCCCCCTATTTGTTCTAGTCCTGATTTCAGCAAGGCTTCTTTGATTTTGGTATATAGAGAACCATAGTCACATGGATTTGTCATGTTGTGCCATGAATGCCAATCTAGTCCTTGGAGGCTATGTAAGCTCCTTCATCTAAAGACGTATGATGATCACCTTGTCTCGATCAGACGGGGAATCTAAGTCCTCTATGTGAGGGACGCTTAGGGTCTTTGTGAGTCAGGGTGGGTGTGTATTCTCCTTTTCCTCTTTAGAGCAGCACCCTGTGGCAAAGTGGCACTTATAGCACAACTGGCAAAGTGTCTCTCAATGCCAGGACATGGGCCATAACTGTGTTCTGCTACACTACAGTTTTAGTGTTCCCACTTCTTTGCATCCTTCTGCAGATTTGAGGCGGAAACAACAAACTATGCAACACACAGTGGACTGCCAAGGATGGCATGCAGCTAGCACAGTTGAACTCTGTGGCCAAAGCTTATTTTTGAGCCGGATGCCTAGGTGCTGCATTGAAAGGAGTGTTGCGGCTAAGAGCAGGAGGGCTAGGTGGGATATATTTGTGTATCACTGCACAATGTAAGCTTCAGTTGGCAATGTGTTTCTTGTGGTAGATAGAAGATAAGACAGAAGGTCACACCAGGTATACAGTTCAGAAAGTTCTTAGAAATGTAAGAGGAAGCTGCAGGTGATTTTCATTAGAGTTTGTGAGTATCAATAAGCAGCTGGTGTTATACTGCCAAGTGACAGCCACAGTATTAGGTCACTGCCCCAGAGATGAGTGGGTAATTTACCACGTTGCAGTATGAGTCTGATGAATAGGCCCAAGAGTAGGCTTTTCTGGGGGATGATTGCTCGGGAAGATGCTACCACACACATGACTGGTGCTTGCGTGCCACTTCTCAGTGCACAATGGATCACTTGAAAAGTAGGAGATGCTTGCACATTTTTTGTCTGCTAGTGCTTGGCCCCTGTGACAAGGGGTTTGAGGTGGATGGGGAACAGGGACTCTGAGCTTCCAGTGATTGTTGCCCAGTTAGTAGAGTGGGCAGCAGAGAGAAAAGACTCACCTGGCAGAAGTAGCATACGCGAAAAAACAATACATGTGTGTTTCTTCCTGCTGTTTGGTGGTGGGTAATTCAGGGAGAGAGAAGACTCTGCGCTATTGTTGGAGATGACTCCCCATTGGAATGTAATTTAACATAAATGAAACACACATCTACTAAATTAAATGTATTGTGCATCATTTTTCATCCCTATAATGTCAATCTCATTAAACTACCTGAAGGAAAATGATGACAAACAGTGTACCTTTTGTGCAGCCATGTTACATAAACGATTTAAAAACAGTATTACTATATTTAGAAGATAGAGAAAATGTCATGTAAAATGCACTAGGCATTCTAAATATTGAATTACATTACATTATCAACTGTTGAATAAGGAAAACATAAGACCATTGCTTTGTTTTGTATTTGCATGTCATGTGATGAATTGTAAAATGCATCCAGAGTCTAGCCAGGATTATTCATTTAATTTCACAAGACAAAGAGGTTCGGAAGTCAATTATCTGGGTATAATAAAACACACAATTGACCAGTAAGTAATCCATTAGCTTAGCCAAAAAGATACAGATGCAGTATTCACAGAATATGGTACACTTTAAAATACAATTAACCATGGCCTTTTTGCATTCTAGAAACTTACATTTTGTGCTCACAGTTCACAGGGAAAGACAGATCAAGAGGTCATGGATCTAGCCTTAGTGGTAAAATGCATCAAAAGGCCAGGTTTTCGAGCAACACTTAACCTGTTGACTTGTGGCATTGAAGTAAAATGCCACCTGTTCTGTGTCCATGTTCCATGTCCTGGGATATCAAAGTCCTAAGCTAACATTTAAAGTGAATCATTCGTTTCCATACAGACAGGCATGAAGACAGGCATTACACAGTTGTAAACAATGATTTACAATGGATGCATTCATTTAGATGGCAAATGAAAAATCCCATTACTAGCCATTAATTCTGAACATGTTGCTAAATGTGAAAACAGGTTTGAATTCAGCAATGCTTTCCCCATCATATACAATATCGATGTGTGTGAATTATTACTAAATGTACATATGTCAATACCTTTCTCATGCTACAATTTATTGTAAAACGAAGGATGTCTGTGGATATAGAATTTCCTTGTGATTTCAATTATATCGACCTCAATAACGGTGTACATTATGAGGGAAAATAGATTGCAGTCCATCCTCATCTAAACTCCATTTTGGAGTAGGGAAAAAACCTCCACTTGTCACATGACAACACATTTATAGAACCAATCAAAATAAAGGAACGGATAATTGGGAGTGTCAGTATCTGAAGATAATGTGTCACAAATCCTGAAGAATGAGCAACTGCTACCTCCAATGATACCTCAAATGATACCTCAAATGATACTGCAATGATACTGCAAGTGTGGCGAGTATCAATTACTTAGGCCTAAATACACAGGATAAACTGTCTTTCTAGGAAATCTGTAAGTGAAGAAGGGAGCTTGTCAGACAGTACCGATTTGGGGTCCCATCTTGGCTGTGGCTAATGGGAATCTCCCTTGAAGATCTTTTGCAGAGGGAGCGCGATGCAGAAGCCTTGTCCAAGACAGAAATCCTGAAAGGGATTTTGAAATTCGGAAAGACTAGCTTGCCTGGCGGAGGTGCTCGGAACTGTTGATGTTTCCAACCTATACTTTGCTTTGAAAAGACAAACCAAATGTGAGTACAATAAAAACATGTACATTCACATATATCTCTCACAAATAAGTAAAACCCTGATAGCAATTGTTTAGGGCAATCCTTCACCATTTATTGCACAAAATGGGGACTGGGTTGAAAGGGAAACCTTGTGGAGGTATATTTAAAATACTATGCTTCAGAATGCATGATTATTCGGGGCACATTACATTCTCTGACAGTAGCCACACACATTAATTCTGAGTTTTCACAGAGATAATCAATGCCCACATTTGTGACATGGTGTGCACCTGTCTTTACAAATTTGCAGGACTTGTTTGAGCTCTTGACCTTTGGAAACAATAGTGTACTTGAACAGAGAAATCCTGGTTTCAGCGTTACACCGCTTAAATATGGAAGGGGGTCTGTTTTTCACTTTATTCTAAGAAAATGATGTCAATTCAAATAGCCAACATCATTTTTTCAAATACCATTGCGCTGAAGAGAAAGGAATATGCCTTTTGCAGACTGCTAGTGGCAAAAAAAATGAAGTCTTGATCACTCTGCTACCTCATGTTTGTGTGACACTATAAATGAATCACAATGTTTTTTCTCCTAAATAAAAGCTTCAACCTTAAACCTAAGCCTGTAGAATAAGTAGTCCAACATACCGCATAACGTATTTCACATGCATGCCCAAACTAGAAACCGACGCTTCCGTACATCTAGATTGGGATTACCCCTATCATAAGAAAGTTATTTGTGAATCTAAGGTTTTTCTCTGATGCCAAAACTTCTCAATATGTTTAGAGAAAATCAAGTGAAATGTATATTATACATTCTTTCTTTGATGACAACCCTTGGTGATGATTTTAGAGGAAATTAAATTAAAGATATGTTGTAAAATTCAGATGAGGATATTGAAATGCTTGTATTTTTTAAAGGAGAAGCTGGCAGGCGGTAATGAGAATGTTTATCCTGCAGATAGTTATGGACATTTCTACAATAGTCATTCAGATTTTAACCAATATGAACTGATGTTCATTTTCTCTATGAATGTACAAATTATGATCAAGACAATAGCAGGCAGGGTATTTGGTGGTAAGTAATCTGCCTCTATTTCTATAGAATATTGTAGGTGAATTGTGCAGAATTCAAAATTTGGGAACTACCTTTAATAATTTTGATCTCTTATTTTAAATAAAACATAAAATTCACATCAAAATCAATGTTTCTCTTGTCCCCGAAATTTGGGTTGGGATTGCTGTGGTATAGGGTATTGGAGCAGATGATAAATATCTCATAACAAATCATGAAACTGAGATATAGTTTTAAGATATAATCACTTAAATAATGATTAGGATCACTGGTGGTTTGTAGTAGTGTGAGGGGCGAGTAGGTGGAACAGCAACTATTCAGAGAGGCGCTGCTTCACCTCACTGATGAGGCCCAACACGGCTGAAACACGTGTATGGGGTTGCTGGTGGTACTCTTGTTCAGAAAGGAATTGCCATATCATTTCGATGCTGGACTGCCCATGTGGGCGGGACAAAGACTGATATGCAAATGGATATTTCCCATCTGTGAAAGGTACAGTGAGCAAAAAGCGTGTGCTGCAAACTCTCATCTCAGAACAGGTTATCATGCCATGTTCTTTCTGGAGAGGAGCGCCTGCTACCGTTTTTAAAATATTTGCTAGGAACTTGGGGTTGGTCACCCTGAGTTACCTGGGGGCAACCAGACGTTGACTCCCTGCTCACTATGCTCAGAGAGGCACAGCTTCACCTCACTGATGAGGCCCAACAAGGCTGAAACATGGGTATGGGGTTACTGGTGGTACTCTTGTTCAGAAAGGAATTGCCATAGCATTTCGGTGCTGGACTGCCCATGTGGGCGGGACAAAGACTGATATGCAAATGAATATTTCCCATCTGTGAAAGGTACAGTGAGCAAAAAGCGTGTGCTGCAAACTCTCATCTCAGAACAGGTTATCATGCCATGTTCTTTCTGGAGAGGAGCGCCTGCTACCTTTTTTAAAATATTCATCATTTTACATCTGCAGGTTGTAGTCATTTTGTCACAATGTCACTTACAGGACTAACAAGACAGACAGATGAAGGGGGATCAGATGTTTAGTCACCATATAGCAGGCACTTTCTCTCTTGAGGTAGGCTTTCATCAAACAAACTCATGGATATGCTTGGAGATGGACGCTTCCACTCTTGGAATGCATAAGATTACTGCCCATAAAAAGGATATATCAGAGCTGGTCAGGGAAATGGATTCTGGTGGGGAGATGAAATGCCACTGTGTTTTTCTTCTTGGAGTTCTGGGCCACGAGCCAAAGTCTGATTTAGTGTGATACATTGTACAGCCTTTTCTAGTCATTCAACTCCATGTTTGCGTGGTTGATGAGTTAAGTTACATTGTGCATTAGGGAAGATTTGTTGGGTGGGTGTAATTTCACCAAGCACTTTTGTAACAATCTTGTTTCCACATGTTTGTTGTTGCTATAGTATCTTATCCCATTAAGGTGCCTATTAATTTACCTTAAGCTTCTTTAATGTTTCCTTTCATAAATGTTCATCTATGGTTTCCAGAATGCCACGGAAAGGTCAAATAAAAAAATCAGGTCATGTGACGACTTGAAAACAGCATGATGTGTATGAAAGACGGTACCTATTTCTCCATCTGATTCTCTTACCTGCTATTGCATGCCTGGCTTTTCAACTCTTTTTCACAGAATGCAATCATCTACCTGGGTCCAGCTTCTGATCTTATCATTCTGGCCGATGCAGCCTGCCTCTTCTTTGTAAAATGTCTTGCCTTTTGACAAGCATTGCCATCATATGTTAGGGTACTGTACTGTAGAATGTTGGCACGTTCATGACATCTAAGAGGAGGAATGGTGGAGGAACCACTGGGCATATAAAGCAGGAGAGAGGATCCAGCACCCAGCTTGTCCCAATACCAATAGAGGCATTCTTGTTTGGCCCACACAACTACCCAAATAGTTCTGATCCTCTGGCATGAAAGAGAGGACTTTAAGAAAGAAAATGTGCATCCATTGATTGGCTTTTATTTGTTGTTGTTTGAGAAGAACCATGAGGTTTCCTTGGGTTTATAAGGAAGGGAGCAAGCCTTCCTTATTTAATAATTGATCCCTAAAAACTGGATTCTTATCCTTTTGGCTAGTCGTTTGTTTGTTTATTATTGTGTTTGTTTATTATTTGTAATGAGCTCCAGACCGGAGGTATCAGGGCGCAGGGGTTACAAGTACATTCTCAGCTTGGTTACACAGATAAATAAAATAGAGGTACATTACACATACAGGTATAGATACAAGTGGATACAGGCAGTAAAGTACAATGTAAAAACAGTTATGTGGTAAGTACTAATGAGAAGAAGCATGGTCAGTGGTATATTGAAGCAAAGTGACCAGTATGGTGGAATGAGAGCAAGGGGGGTGGTCCTAGTGATCAGTAGATTTCAGCCAGTTGATGCATTTGGATCTGAAGGTCTGGTATGATTGGTCTTCTCGGATAGAGGATGGTAGAGAGTTCCAAAGCTGGGCCGCGTTAGTCAGAAAGCTACTACCTCCCACCTTCGATAGTTTAAATCTAGGGATGAGGAGGCAGTTGGTATTGACTGGTCTGGTGGGTCTAGTAGCGGTCCTTCTAAGGAATCTCTCTGAAAGGTAGCTGGGAGCGGCGTTGTTTAGAGTGAGGGATGCAGTTTTTAACTTGATTTTATCAATGGTGGATAGCCAGTTGTTGACACCTGATCTCAGAGATATGGTCTCTCCTAGTGACTCCAAGGGCTGCTCTAAGGGCGTTGCTTTGGAGGGTTTGAATTTTGCTGGTGATTGCTTTGTTGGAGCCAATGTAGAGGGCGTTACAGTAATCAAGCCTAGATAAGATGAGGGCTCTAGCCAAGATAAGGCTGCTGTTGTCCGAGAGAAAGGGTTTGCCAGTTCTTATTAGTTTACAAGTGTAGGCTGTTGTAGAGGCCAAGGTATTAACTTGTTTGTTGAATGAGAGGGTTGAGTCAAGGTAGAAACCAAGGGTTTTTACCTCGCTGGCCACTTTAATAAGATTGCCATCGATGATGAATGAAGAGTATTTGTGCCCAAGTTATTTGAGGTTGGTTGGGGTACCCAGGATGATGATCTCTGTTTTGTCATCATTCAGGCATAGACCATGAGTAGCCATCCATGCCTGGATGATGAGAGACTCTCTATTCACCAAGAACAAATCCTCCACAAAAATCCCCTGTAAGTGGTAAGAGAATCTGTGTATCATCCGCGTAATTAGTGTAGGTGATACCCAGATTGTCCAGATCATCGAAGAGGGGCTTGGTGAAAATGTTGTACAGTGTGGGAGAAACACAAGATCCCTGGGGTACCCCACAGGTGATGGGGATCAGTTTTGCAGCTGCTGTAGAAGAGAATATGCGCATAGTCCGGTCACTTAGAAATGACTCAATCCAGACTATGGCCTCCTTGGAAAAGTGCGCTGCTGAGTCTAGGTGGCTGCATAAGACCTTATGGTCCACAAGGTCAAATGCAGCTGAGAGATCGAGGAGGAGAAGGAGGGCTGATTTCCCTTTATCCCATATCTCACCGACTTGCGTCTTCAGGTCAATAAGGGCAGTTTCTGTTCTGTGTTGTGGACGGAAACCAGATTGGCGTGCTCCGAAAAGGTGGTGTAGTTCCAGGTACTTTTTAATTTGTGTGTAGGCGACCTTATCTAAGATTTTTAGAAGAAAGGGTACTGTCATAATAGGCCGGTAGTTGGTTGGTATCAGTGGATCAAGTGTTTTTTTTTCTTTTTTTATAACGGGAGCACCCAGGATTCTTTGAGATTGGTCGGGATGGAGCTAGAAGTGAATGAGGCGTTAATGAGCTTGGATATGAATGGAGATAATTCCCTTGCTGCATCCTTGATAAACTGGGCTGGGCAGAGATCACCCTGGCAGTTGGAAGGTTTAAGTGAGAGTATAGTTTTTTCAACCTCCAGGATTGAGGTTTTAGAAAAGTTGAATCGGTTGGGTGGGATGTTGGGTATGCTGAGAATCTTGGGGCGCGGGTGGAGGACATTTGTTTGAGGAAAGATGGGAGTCAGTGAGTTCAGTGATACATTTTTAGGGCAATTCTGTTTTGGAGAGTGGCTACTTTGTTGGAGAGTGCATGCTGGATACTAGAACACCAGCTTTGGTCTTTGGTGCCGGTATCAGGTGTGGAGGTGGGGGTGTCTATCTCTTTGAGGATAGTGAATAGTTCCTTCATACTAGAGTTAGCTTGGGAGATCCGGGTGTTGTAGGATTCTTTTTTGGCTAGGCAGATTTCTTTTTTTATAAAGAGAGGAGGTCTTGGTGAGTTTGAGTTTATTAACTTCTGAAGGGAGTAGTCACCAGGCGGCATCACAGGTTCTCTTTTTTTGCCTTAGGTCTTTTAGGTGTGGGGTGAACCACTTATTTGTGACGAGTATTCTATCCAAATGGAAAACTGAATTGGCATTTGAGCATTTGATCCCTATGTATGGTCTGTTCTATCTTGACCAGGATTGGACTTGAAAGGACAGTGTGACAAATATTAGGCATTTTTCTATGAATAAGCAGGAACAGAACAGAACAGAAGTAGGATCAACTATACTTAGACATATTTAAGTAATTCCATTTCCTACAAAAAGCTTAAAGAAACTGTTTTGAAATTGAGAGGTTTTTCCTCTATCAATAGCCTTTATTTCAAGGTTGCTCAACAGGTGCGCTGCTTTCTGACGTTGGCCCACAGAAGCTGGACGGATTTAGAATCTCCCAATAAACCCTGTTGGAAATATTTATATTTTGTTTTGTAAGATTAAATGTATGTCTGTTTAGAGATAAGGTGCTTGAAAGTATGTGTTCCCGCTGCCTCACATTCCATTTAAAATTTAATGAACCCACCTTTCAGATGTACATTCATTGATTCTAGTCAGTATTTACTTTTCCAAATAAATGTAATTGGCCTAATGTTATTGTGTGATTTGTATAACTTTTCTGACAAGAAACTAACCTCTACTACGTTGAGTCCAAGATAGAAGTTTTGGAAGCAGTTCTAGTTTGGTATGCCAAATTTACAGCAAAAAAAATAAAATAAACAATATTAATTCTCATATAAGTTTTTCTTTGTCAACACAATGTTTTCTGCCAACCATATGCTGCCTGTTGTTCTTGCCAGGTCTCATCAGTATTATGTAACATTTTGGAAAGAATATGCAGCCGAGCAGGCCAGCGCTGGAGCACAGGATGGCAAACACCTCCACGGCCACCATGTACTTCCCGCGCGTGCTCAGGTACGCTGGGATGAAGGCGATCCACACACTGACAAACACCAGCATACTGAAGGTGATCAGCTTGGCCTCGTTGAAGCTTCCAGGGAGATTCCTGGAGAGGAAGGCCACGATGAAGCTGATGGTGGCGAGGAGGCCCATGTATCCCATCATGCAGTAGAAGAAGATGGCGTCTCCTTCATTACACTCAAAGATGATCTTCTCATTATAAGATTTAAGGTTCATTTCTGGAAATGGTGGAGACTTCACTAGCCACAGAGCACAGATAAGCACTTGGACCAGAGAGCAGAAGAACACTATACAGTTTGGTATTTTGGCTCCAAGATACTTCCGTGCAGGACTGTTGGGGTTTGTTGCCTTGAAGGCAATGACAACAATAATAGTTTTAGCTAGAACAGAAGAGACACTGATGGAAAAAATGACTCCAAACACAGTCTGTCGAAGCATGCAGGTGAGTCTACTGGGATGGGTGATGAATATGAAGGAACAGAAGAAGCAGAGCATGAGAGAGAGGAGGAGAAAATGACTGAGCCCTCGGTTGCTGGCTTTCACAATAGCAGTTTCTCGGTGCTTGGTGAAGATGCAGAAGATGGAAGCAGGCAGCATTGCTAAAACGCTGGCAGCGATGGCAAGGATCATCCCAAGAGGCTCATCATAGGAGAGGAACTCAATCAATTTCTTGATGCATTGATCATGTCTCTCATTGGGCCATTCCAGATCTGGACATATAAGGCATTTTGCTGCATCTGAAAAAAAGGAAAGAAGATTGTATGATATCCAGAGAAAATATTGCTTCAAAGGACCACAATACATTTTAATCGATCATCATTTCTACTGAATGTATGGTGAAACAGGTTCACTTGTGTGTGTTACCGCCTCAGTTTTCCCAAAATGAAGTCATGATTCTTAAATGGTTTCCAATGTGTCTGTTTTTATTATTTTATTATTATTTTGAATGCAGCAACAAAAGTAAGGTATTAAGATAATGTTGGCCACAACATGAACATGTTTCGATCTAACTGATCGTGTTCAGGTGACTAAACAAAGACAAAAAGACAAAAAACAAAGGGCCTCTTTACAAGCTTGGCGGCATTTTGGTGGTAAATTCACCGAAATAGCACTATACGGATTTACCATTACCAACACTTGGTCTGGTAATATTACCACTGGATTACAATTTGTGGTATGTGGCGTTAGTCCCCATTTATTGGAGTCTAAAGGACTCCATGAGGATTTGGGTGGAATTACCGCTGGCTTGCTGTTTGCTCTGTTAAGGGCATATGTCAGGGGTCAGAACCAACAAGTATTTTTGACAATTTTCATTTACGGTCTAGAAATTAGATTTCGGTGGTTCCGTGGCTGGCCCATTTTGTTATGTTATGTGTACTTAGTGCACGTATTCCCGGAGGCAGCTTG
Source organism: Ambystoma mexicanum (assembly GCF_040938575.1). Taxonomy (NCBI): domain Eukaryota; kingdom Metazoa; phylum Chordata; class Amphibia; order Caudata; family Ambystomatidae; genus Ambystoma; species Ambystoma mexicanum. The sequence goes on from NC_090941.1 coordinate 1,123,479,769, forward strand.
GCGCTGTCGCGTGAATAAGTGAGTTTTAATATAACAGACTCCAAAGTAGATCTAGAACAAAGTAGTTTACAGTAATCTGCGGAAGGTGAAATGATCCACAGTGCCCCATCGGGCCAAAGGTAGATCATTCCAGGCATTTACAGCCACCACCGAAAAAGCTTGCCCCCCCCCTTACGTGACAGTCGATATCGAGGAACTACTACAAGGAGAGCAGATTGGGATCTCAGGGAGCGAGTCGGCACATAATGTGCAAATTTAACCCTGGGTTAGAAAGAACGGTGCACAATGCACATGGATTTAAAGAAGATCCGAGCAGCAGCGGAAAGCCAATGTCATTTTTTCAACAGAGGGGACATGCAGGATTCAAAAGGGGGGTGGAGTATGGATTTGGCAGCATCATTCTGCAGTAGCTGGAGTCTGTTACTCAGATAGCGTGGTTCAGCTAAATGCAGAGAATTACAATAATCAAGAGTGCTCAAAACCAGTAGAGCCACCACCGAAGCCTGACATTCAGTAGAAATAAAGAGCAAAACCATATGCAGAACGCAAAGCTTAAAATAACCCGCCTTGCACACCGAGGCCCCCTGGTCATCCAGGGCAACGGAAGCAGAGATTTTAACCCCCACATTCCTCACCAATTGAACCGGGACAGGAAGGGGGCCAAGACTGGTCGGCCAGAATTCTGCAGTCCAGAATAGATGGGAAGATGTTGGACCCACAACCTGAAACTCGGCCTTGCTGCTGTTTAGCTTTAACCAGTTATTCATCATCCATAACCCCAAGTCCTCGAGACAGTTCTTTAGCTGAACAGTTGAGTAGGCTTGAGAAATATCAAGACTGACAAGGATCTGGGTGTCATCCGCATAAGAATAATAGCGGAACCCATGAGCCTGGATGAGGATCAAAAGAGGTCTAATCCAGATGTTAAACAAAATGGGCGACAGCGCAGATCCCTGGGGGACACCACAGGACGATGAGACTGGGGCCGAGCGGAAAGGAGGGAGAGAGACGGACAGAGACCGATCGAACAAAAAGGCCATGAACCAGTCGAGAACCCGGCCGGACAGACCAGCGTTTGAGAGACGGGAGATCAAGTTGGAGTGATCAATCATGTTGAAAGCAGCCGAGAGATCTAATAAAAGGACTGCTCCCACACCACCTGTATCAACCAGATGCACCAGGTCGTCCAGCACCGCGTGCAGGTCAGGCCTGAACCCAGATTGAAATGATTCAAAGTACTGAGAAGATTCCAGAACACGAGAAAGAAGAGGAGATGCCAATGCTTCCATTATTATTGCATGAAGAGTGCACTTCATGGGTACACACCATAGCCATGGTTTAGCATCGTTAGCTTTTAACACATCGTTCATTGCAGCTTTGCATGTGCTCTGCTCAGAATTGACTAACATACCTGTCAAAGTTGTAAGCAGCGATAGATCCTGAAACTCATCAAACATCATGCCTGAGCTGCAAGCCATACATGACCTCCAAAAGTACCATGTCAACAAAAATCTAGAAGCACAATGGCATATAGCTGCACACATGTCCTAGAATATGCATGATGCGCACAAACATGGCCCTATTTTGGGGTGTTGAAAAGCAGTGCACTAACGATCCACATGTGACAGAATCTGGCAACATGAACACAATAAACCCCATCCGAAAAGAACAAATGACAAAGAGGTAATTGACAATTGTGACAAAGAGGGTGACACACCAGAACGGCCACATTTAGACATGCAGCAACTAATGTAGTCATTCCATAAGGATCAAGATAAATGCACATTTTACCTGTCCCCTGGGCATTCATCCCAGGAAATAGCCATCATTCCCTGAAGGAATGATCTGCAGACAATGGGCCTCATTACGAGTCCGGCGTTAACCGAGGCGGTAAAACTGCCTGGTTAACGCCGGACTCATATTACCATTCCGCCTCCGTGATTCCTGGAATTACCGGGGCATCACAACCCCGGTTTTCCGGGAATCACGGAGGCGGAATGGTGTAAATCCCCATTCCCATTGAGTCCTATTGGACTCAATGGGAATCGGGATCATGGAAACACCGGCAGCATCTTGTAATGCTGCCGGTGTTTCCTCGTCCGCCTGCAGGCGGGCGGTGTTAAACCCGCCAGGTCAGACCTGGCGGGAACATCACCTCCCGCCTGCAGGGGTCGGGATCAGGCGGTCCGGAAACAACGGTGGCGGCGGGTTTACCGCCACCGTTATTTCCGGACCGCCAAGGTCGTAATGAGGCCCAATGACAAACATGCAGCCAACACATCCATGCAGCCAAAAAGCCAAGACCCATGTGCCCCCTCAGTGACATACAACACATGCAAACAACAACTCAATGTGTCCCAGCACACATGTAGCAACACCTGCACACTGCATGCAATTCAAACACACAAAACACAAACACTGAGAAACAACCCCCACACTGCCTGATCCCCCGAATGACATGCAGCAAATGTGCATGTCACATATCCCCATTCCCAAGCCGATGGCACATACACAACACACACATCAGTCAACATGCTGCATGACAATGAGAAAACATCAGATATGCTGATAATTGAGCCCTCAAAAAAGCTGGCACACCCCTGGAAGACAAGAAATGACATGACAAGACATGCCACCTCCAGTTTAGTGTTGGCACAGTGCAGTGAACACAGTCATGGGAGCCCATGAAGCAAAGCACAATAATGCAAGTACGCAACTACTCACCTCTTACATTCCATGCAGGACCATGCATGAGGCAGAATTTAACAGAGGCTGATTTCAGACTGGAAGGCTGGCAACCAAGGCAACTTCCATGGAAGACATACTCAGACATGAAAAAGCAATTTGATACTGCAAGCAAGGATAAATGCATGCAAAAGGTAGGATGCAATGTAAAAGTGCAAGGTCAATGCACAGTAAATGCAGACTTCATTGTGACAGCATACACTTGGTCCAATTGTGCATTCAAATGAATGCATCTGTACCATGCATGCAGCTTTGGTCAACTTTAAGCTGCAAACATCATGGTGCAGCATGCATAGGAAATGCATGTGAAAACACCAACGCTGCACAATGTAGTGTGCCGGTTCACAACATAGCATCCCGAAAATGCGCATTAATGGTTCCATGGTTGTGGATCATAACTGGCGTTGTGCACAGGGTGCAAGAGGGTGACAGGACATAGATTGTGATTTGCCCATGAGTGCAGCATAGCACAACACAGAGAGAGAGTGACAGTGAAAGGGAAGGCTGAGTTAAAAGCACATCAAGGAGCACACAGCCTGGATTTCAGATAGCCAATGACATGCAGTACACCACAGTAGGTGCAGTCATAGGTGAGTTGATCGAGGGAGGAAGACAGTGATATGAGTACCATTTAAAAACTATCCTGGCATGGTAGCATGCAAAGCACATATTCCACATGCAGCAAACATGGGGAACAATGACGTATGCTGAACATGCAAGACAGTGCTCATGCTTACCCGCTGACTGAGCTGGCATGGTGTGAATCCCACATCATCTTCACCGGGTACTGTGCCTCTGAATGAGTGACAAGAGGGCCAGTGCCTGGCGGAGTCCATGGGGAGAATGGACATCGAAGGGTGCAGGGTGTCTACCCTGGGACAGCAGTCACCGCCTCATTACGGATTACTGAAATAACATGGAACAACACATTAAAACAGGCATAGTTAAGTACCATTCACACACACATATGTGTGATGATACACGGAACCCATGGGCTCACGGACCGCATGGCTACAGTTGATCTGGAGGCATGTTTCTGCTAACACCCCCATCCTGCGTTGAGCCTGTAGATGGAAGTGGTGCTGGAGGCTGACCACACAGTGCCCTGGCCTGGTCCCTCAGTGTAAGCCGCCATGCGTGACACTGATGAAGGCACCAGCAGACTAAGGGCTGTGCGGTCACTATGCACAACCTCACGGGTTGCACTGAGTTTCTCCGAGATTGTCTGCCTCAATGCTAACACCTCCTGGTGGAACAGTCTTCTGGTGGCTGTATCTTCCTCATGGATTGCAGTCCTGTGGGCCAACATCTCACACCTCAGGGCATCCCCGTGTGTCCGACCCTCTGCAAGCGGGGATGCCTACAGAGACTGCAGATCTACCCATCAGCCCCTGATATTGACATCCATGTGCAGTCTGTGGGAGTGGCATGTGTACTGCATGACCTGTAGCTGTTGCTCCACCTGTGTTGCTGGGGGGATCATGGAAGTGGTCACCCTATCCATGCCCTCATCCAGACTCTCCAAGGCAGCACCCTGTCAGTATGCGGAACACAACATATGCTGCTCCCACTCTGTCTGCCCAGCCTGCACACGTCCCCCACATTAGTGGGGCCCATGCCTCCCTGATGCAAGGGAGCATGGCCCTTGCTGTGATGCCCATATCCTTGGCTGCAGGTCTGCAACACTTCCTTGGACATCTGTCCCAGGACCAGAAACCAATACATGGGAGGGTGGCCTTGCAGCTGTAACCACCCCAGATAGGTGTGCCACCACTGACTGGCCTTGTGAAGGCACCTGACCCCCTGCAGACTCATGGGCCCCAACTGCACCACTCATCGGTACGCACTCACCTCCACCAGCATTGAGGACTGCACATCCGGTTCTCATAGCCAGTTGAGTCCAAAGAGTCAGAAGAGTCTTCAGCACAGCTCAGGATGGTCTGTAGCACCAGTGGGTTCTCATGGCCTGCCATGCCACATCCTCCACTGGTGGTCTGAAGCACCACAATCTATTCTTCATTCTCCTCCTCTGCATCTGGTGCATCACCATCTGCAAAATGGAGTCATGTGCAACGTGTCTACAGTAAACATGTGTATCACATTGCTGTCAGGCAACAAACGGCATGGCATGTCGTCATACGAAATACAGCATCCACACACACTGGCCAACAAGCAATCTGAGCATGGCACATGCAGACTGGCAACAACATTCCCTGCATAGGGACTAGGTGCCAGTGGACACATTTCCAACCAACAGGGTTGTTAAGAAGCACATTATGGGGCATGGTACCGGAAACTGTTGACTAATACCAGTGAAAGGATCATGGACATGTTCCTCTGTGACGTGCAATTGCATCACATGGCAACTGGCAGACACACATATCCACATACATGTCCACATCCATCACATGCCACACCAGCGTTGTATTGGTACAGGGGCTGGACACAATAGGAACATGCCGTCAGTCTGGGAAACAGGAAAGAGTCCCAGGTGATGTATGGCTGCAAGAGTAACACCTAGGCAAGTTCTGTGAAGTGGCAGTAAGTCAATGGAGTTGTAGATAGGAACCCCCTTAGGGAGAGGGGCATTGACCCATGGAGTGGGGCTGATTGTGGGAGGGTAACAGAGGGCAGGCCTCACAACTAACTGCCTCATGATTCAATGCCGTTGGGGCAGAGGGGATGTGCACAATCTGAACAGTCTGAACATATGCACACTCACTCAGGGCACGCCATAAGGTGTGTTGGATGTCAGCTTGAATGTTCCATGTGGCATTGCAGCCCATACATACATGTGCGAAAAGAGATTCAGTGCCCTGCATGGCATGAAGTGTAACTAGGCTTTAGGACACATGCACATGTCTAGCAGAGCAGAGTCACTCACTTCAAGGATGCAGCTAACTGTGCACGTTGTGGTATCATGTTGCAGATGTTGGTGGGTATCCATGTGGAGGATGCGTACTGTCACACGTACATGTTCAATTGATGTACAGCACATGGTTGTATTCACTCTTGTGTACATTGGACAGGAGTCAGTACATCACATTACATGGTTCACCGGGGGGCAGTCATTCCAATGCAGCGAGATGTGCACCACAATTATACATCTTGGGGATGCATTACTTCACGTACTCAGGATGCACAATGTTGCTCACTCACCGGATGTGTCCTCATAATTTTCCAGGCTTCTCACGCCTTGCACCTGCTCTGGTAGAATGAATTGGCTCATAGCCTCTTCATGCTGGGTCAGATCCTCCTCCTCTGGTGACCCCCCTCCAGTTGTTAGAGCAGAGGCTAGGTTGGCACCCAACTTGGCCTTGGTGCGACGGGTGAGAACATTCCAGCGCTTCACTACCTGTGCAGCAGTGCACTTCTCAAACCCTAAGGCATTGATCTCATCCTGACACGCAGCCAATGCACCATATGCTGAGCAGCTGTATGTGTGCTCCCCGGATGCTGGCACATGTCACGGTGGTGAATGGTCACGTAGTCCATGAGGATCTGGAGTTCTCCATCATGGAATTTCTTCTTCCTCAATGTACCATTGTCCTGTGCTGTGTCATGGGGGTGAGCCTGTTCCTGCTGTGCAGGTTTTGCCTTCTTGCCACAAGGTGTTGGTGCCACCCCTGTGTGGCTGGGACCATTTTGGGGTCCGGATGCTGGACCACAAGTGGGCTGCAGCATGGCATGACCCCCTGGGGCTGGGGCAGCTGCTTCCACAGCACGTCCCGGATCCCTTGGGGCTGGGACAGCTACTATTGAACCCCTTGGGACTGGGACAGCTGCTCCCTGACCCCGGCCTGTCTGCCCCCTTTCTCTCTTGGGGCCTTTCCACTCATGTTCCAGGTGTAATGGAAATATGGAAGGCACACCAAGTGATTGCCCTGAGCAATATGAGTGAGGGGGCAGTTTACGTGATGCGAGATGTAGTTCTGTGGTCCAGCAAGGCTCAAATGTACACCAGGTGTAGATATTACGGTATCTGTGACGCACAGACACCCCTACTTTTTTTTTAAATGTGTACGCGATATCAGAATAGCTTTCAAAATAAGAAATAAAATGGTATGCTATACGCAGTGGCACCCAGCAACACAAAAAATGCATATGCGAACCCCAGAAAGCTACCAGAAAGGTAAGAAAAGTGGTATGCTATACACAGAGGTAACCAGAGTTGACAAATATTTGTATGCGACTCACTGTTAGCCATGCAAAATCTAAAGTAGATGCGTGTATGCGCAGAGCCAAATGCCCCACCAAAATAAGAAGTTTGTACGGTCCCTGAAGTGAACGGAATGCATGGCACCCCAAAATACGCAGCACTCCACTCATCCATGTCCTCCCCTTCGCATGCACGTTCAAAGTTGCTTCTATACATACTTATGCATCCCCGAATATGGCGTGTTCAACACCTGCACGCAGCGCGAGGCCCGTAAGTTATATGTTGAGGGCCTTTCCTCTGTTTTCACATGTCCACGCTTTTCTTATTTGTACACACATTATACCATCAGTGCGAGACACGGAAGACCAACGCACCTGCCTCCCTACCATTTTACCTGCCTCCACTTGCCCTGTGCTACTTCTAACCTTGCCATATGCTGCTGCCTGTAGAGTGTGTGTGCCTGCTGCCCACCTGCACTGCTTCTGGAGTGCCTGCTGTCCAACCATTGCCTATGCTCCTTCTCCGTGACCACCTCATATGCTTTGTTGGACTCCCACTGTGTCATTCCACCACCACTGCTCCACAGCCCAGCTCCAGGACCACCTTGCCCACCCACACCTGCCTCAGGGGTTGCCATATCTGCACCATCATCCTCAGACCAGAGCGGCAACCCCATGTCAGCGAGGCAGAGGGCTGTCAACTTCAGCGCCATGGAAGTTGACATCCTGGTAGAGAAGGTCCTGCATCATTATGATGCCCTCTTCAACTCTGTGGTGCAACGTGGCAAGGAAGGACGTCAGCAGATCTGGGACGGATCATGGATGCCATCAACGCAGAGGGGGTGGCAGTCCGCACCTTGAAGACCGTGCACAAGTGCGGGGAGGATCTTAAATCCAGGACACACGGCAAGGCCTTTCGATACATCCAGGCCGGTGCTACCATGGAGAGCACCATGCGCAGAGATGCCGGATGTCAGGGAACAACATTCAAGAGGTTTAACCGGGCGCTGCACACCCAGGTCTGCAAATTACGCCAACGACTGGAGTCGACTGGTGAGTAGCCATGTGGTACACTGTGCTACAGTGCATGAGTGTTGTGCATGTACCAGCATGTTGGCAGTAACCCCCTTAGGCTTGAGGAAGTGTGCTTCTGAGATGGATGTCTGCATAAATGCCCTAGACATTGCTCTCCATGTGTGCATTGAGACATCTTTGGATTTTAAATGTGCTCTTAATTGCATTGTGTGTTGTAATGCTGGCTTGCAGACCGTGCACATGCAATGTTACTTGTGTCTGAGGCGAGCCACGAATGCAAGTTTTACAGTTGAGGTAGAGTTGCCCACGTTGCGTGCATGCATGATGCTCATGTGTACGTGCCCAAAATGGAAATTGTGACTCTGTATCACTCACGTCTGATGCAACACGTGCATTTGGATGTATGGCTGAGTCACCTTGAGGCATTGCAGTTCACAGGACTCTTATGTGATTGTTCATGGCACTGCCTGGGCCCTCTGAGTTGAAATGTGTGCATGACATGTGCATGTGTATGTGCTTGTTGCTATGGCGTGCTTGCATGTGCAATTGATGCATGGGTGTATAGCATGCACAATAGATTGGTTGTGACAGTGACATGTAGTTTGATTGATTGTGAGGATTGATGGCCAGGCAGGTGTCTGCATGGATGTGGATTGCATGTCCATGTGTATGGGTGTGGAGGTTTATGGTTGTTCCCTTGACAAGTCATGTTCCTGTGAATGCTGGGGATGCCAAGTCGGCGTTGGTGCAGTACACTGAAGTTGCTGTTCTTTGTATAATTTTCCACAGTTGCATCTGATGAAGAGGGAGGAAGCAGTGCTGTGGAGCAGGGATGCAGGTATGTCTCCACCAGGCATAGGCGCAGGCTACAGCCATGCCCCAGTGCCAGTTCATCTTCAGGGAACAATGTGGCTGTGGCAGCGCTGGTGACATCAGGCATGGCTGCTGGGTGTCAGTCCAAGAAGTTGAAGTTTGGAGGGGACTCCTCAGCAGCAGTGGGGCCAGGTGATGGCACACAGGGGCCATCCGTGGTGGAAGACACCCCAGAGTCATCCAGGTTGACAGAGCGGGAGGTGGAGGAGGGGACCATTTCAGCCTAGCCCATGGAGTCAGGTGGGGGTGTTGAGGTGGGGGTTCTTACTGCAGTCCTGTCCCAGGAACATGAGGCTGTGCAGGCCACCGTGGAGGTTCATGTGGAAAATCCTGTCCCTGGGGCATCGAATGCAGCAGTGTGCACCTGCCAGGATGCTTCCACCCAGATCCACCCCCCTGTTGTCAGCTGGAGTGTACACCCAGACCGACACCCCCTTGCCATCTGGTGTGTCCATGTGGGATTATGTGCTGCCCCTGCTGGCCCAGTTGATGAGGCAGAAAGGTGTCATTCTAATGATGTGCAGGTTACTCGTTGTCTGCTTGCCCATCATCACAGTGAGCTATACCGCCTTGTGTCCTGGCTTGCAGCATGCCTGTTCCATGGTGTACTCCATGGGATGTTCACTGCAGTGACCACCTCATTGACTTCCTCTTCTGTGCACCAGTCATCCTCCAGGGTGCCTTCCAGTCCAGATACCAGAAGGGCCCCCAGTGCACCCAACCCACCCACAATGCCCCACCTGGTGGAGCTCACAACCCAGCCCACATTGGGTGTCCAAGGCACAGCAGCTGAGGTGGCCACTGTGCCTACCCAGGCACCGACAGGGGCATAGGCAATGGAGGGCCAGCAGGCACCTATGAGCAGTGCATGTGCCATACGCCCCCAGGGATCGTCATCAGCTCGGAGAGCATACCAACATAGCAGGCACTGGGCATTGGGCCAGCAGGGGGCAATGATGAGGAGGACTTTTTTAGCAGGGCAGACTATCCAAAGGAGGCAGGTGGGATGTGTGAGGTAGGAGGCATATGTGGACATGAGGCACAGAATGTCTTCCATTTTCCAGCGAGGTGAGGCGCACAATTTCACTGGGGTTCAGTCTGGCTTTGCAAGGGAGGGCCCTTGTTTTCACAGGGGTGCAGCCTGGGCTTCCAAGGGAGGTATTGTGTTTTCACTGGGGTGCAGTTTGGGGTTGCAACGTCAGGCACGCAATTTCGCTGGGGTGCAGGTTAGCTTTGTGAGGGAGGGCCAATTCTATGAATCGGGCCGGAAATATCTCTGGGATACTGCAGCAGACTCAGAGATACAGAAGTTGTGTTCACCAAAATACTGTGCAGATTTCCTACATGAGTTGGATCCTCCCAGACCAAGGGATCTCAATTGTGATGTGAACAAAGAGTTGAGGTGGGCCCGAGGTTTGGGTTTTCTAAGTTTGGTAGGCGTGATGAGGTCTAGTGCTTGCAGCATAGTCCGATTGTACGTATCTACCAAGACTGTGGGATCAGAGCATTACGATGAGAGATCATTGGGCGCAGGGTGGATGAGTGGGAGTAATTTAGCGCAAGTTATATTGCGTTTGTTTCTTGTGGCTGTGGCAGGTGCAATGTCCGGTGCAGTGTGGGTGATTTTTGTGGGGATACTAAAGGTGATAAGGTGGTGGTCTGTCCAGGTGCAGGGTTGGTTAGATATGATGTTGATGTCACAGTTTAGGGTACCTAACCAGTCGAGAGTCCTGCCCTTGGAGTGTGTTGGCGAATTGACTTGTTGTGAGAAGCCTAGGTGAGTAGCAGGTTGCTGATGTCATGTGCAGGGGCATCCTTGGGGTCTAGGTAGCCTAGATTGAAGTCACCAAGTACTTTGATTTGGAACTTCGTCTTGGTGTTGTCAGTAAGGATGTGGGAAAGATCTTCAGCGAATGAGCATAAGGGACCCAGGGGTCGGTAGATAAGGTGGAGTGTAATAGTCTGATTGGGAGTGATGGCTAGTTTTGCTGAGAGTATTTCAGCAGAGCTGATTTGGGGAGCAGTAGCGAGGAGAAGACTGATGGTGTTTGTGTGTATGAAAGCAATGCCGCCTCACACTTATAATGTGCCCGTTGTTACCTCCATCCCCATTCACATTGAGCCCTATGGGGGCTCAAATGGGAATGGGGAATGGTTCCTGCAAGGAGGACTTACCGGGTCCTCCTATGTTGGAATGACCCAGTAAGTCCCCATTGCAGGAACCCAGTAAAAGAGCCCGGTTTGGAGGCAGCCATGGAGCCAATAGCTCCATGGCTGCCTCCAAACTCGTAATGAGGCCCAGTGACTTCTGGACTTTAGTAAAAAATGTACATGACCTGCAAGGTCTGATACAGGGCAATGTTGTTTCAGAGTGTGCCTGGTGCATTTCCTTTAGTAATCTATATAAGAAACCCTCAGAAGAAGTCTTTAAAGTTGACAGAGACTGCCCCTGGCACGTAAATGTAACACAAGAAGGAAATAGCAGACTTGATCAAGAGGTCTTCATCTTCTCAAGCAGGCAGTCCCAATGGACCCAATGGACTCACCAATGAGATTCTGAAGTCTGACATAGACATGTGGGCCGCAATTTTAGAGAGAATCTATGGGGAAATAGTAAGGTTGAAATGCCTTCCAGAGTCATGGAAGTGTGCAGTCGTCATCCCAATATACAAGAAGGGCGACCAGGCGGAACCCAAAAACTACTGCCTGATCGCCCTCTTGGATGATTATGATATGATAGTTTATTTATATAGTGCCTATACAGAATGGGTTTCAAAGCGCTTCAAGGCAAGGGAGGGAACAAGGAAAAATACAATGACATTCTTACAGGCCATGAACAGTAAGGATGTGAAATTAACTATCGTACTTGGCCTGACGACATTTCAGATAGTGCAAGAGCTAAGACATAGATAAGGAAGGGAGGGGGAGAGTGGGAAGGAAATTGAAACAGACAGGCGACTACCGTACTACGACTGAAGACATTTCTGGTAGAGCCCGAGAGAACAAAAGGTGAGGGAGAGAGGTGCAGAAAAGGAGGGGAGGAACAAAAAAGCGACTATCGTATGAGGCCTGACAACATTTCAGATAGTGCTGGAGATGGAGAGGGAAGAAAAACAATAAGTAAGCGGTGGGGTGCGGAGACAGATGAGGTTGCTATCATACTAGGTCCAGGGACAATTCTGATAGAGTAGGTGCATAGAAGAAAGTAAGGGGAGGAGGGGAGGAGATAGGAAAAGGGAGAGGAGGAAAGAACAGAGAGTAAGCAGTCAAAAAGAGTGGAGAAGCAAGAGGGGAGAGTGAATATAATTGCAGAAGTCAGTAGTAGCACATACTGTTGCAGGCCTGGATAAAAGATGAAGATGGGAACAGCATGGTTCAGGGCCACCATGAGAAAGGGTGAAGCACCGTGAATCAATGAAGTCCATAAAAGTCAAATCCAGCATTGGCCACAAGACAGTGATGGTAAAACCACAATGTATCAGGACAGACTCCTGCAGAAGTAGGCTGGAGGGGGCAGGGGGAGCAGTGTAGAAGAATCAAGCTGTGTGCAAGAAGGGGGGGCTCAAGGTAACATCACGGGGGGACCAGAGGTGTGGGGATGGCCTGTGGGGACAGCGGGAGTAAATACATGTTGGTGCCTGCTTATGTGCTGTCTGAGCAGGGGGTCGGGTCCTGGATCCTCCTGGCCTGAACAGGTCCAAACAGAAATTGCCCTTCACTTTGGACACTCGGGTGAGTGACGCCCTTGATCTAAGAGTTAAGAGCAGGAAGGACAAGGCAGGGCTAAGAAGGTGGGTGGGGGTTAGGCCAGGTGACCAAGATCCGCTTGCACCTGCTCCCCATCTGCAAAGGAAAAGAGGCTGGGGGGGTCCTTAAGTAGGGAAAAAGAGCGGCAACCAGGAAGGCACCAGGTGGGCGGGACTTGCTAAGTGGGGGAAAAGAGCGCAACCAGGAAGGCATCAGGTGGGTGGGACTTGCTAAGTGGGGGAAAAGAGCTGCAACAATGAAGGCACCGGTTGGCCGGGGCTTAGGTCAGGTGACCAAGATTCACTTGCACCTGCTCCCCATCTGCAAAGGAAAAAATGCTGTAGAGCTCCTTATGTAGGGAAAAAGAGCAGCAACCAGGAAGGCATCAGGTGGGCGGGATTTGCTAAGTGGGGGAAAAGAGCAGGAAGTAGGAAGGCACCAGGTGGGCAGGGCTTGCTAAGTGGTGAACAAGAGCAGGAAGCAGGAAGGCATCAGGTGGGCGGGGCTTGCTAAGTGGTGAAAAAGAGCAGCAGGCAGGAAGGAAGGCACCAGGTGGCCGGGGCTTAGGCCAAGTGACCAAGATCCACTTGCACCTGCTACTCATCTGCAAAGGAAAAGAGGCTGGAGGGCTCCTTAAGTAGGGAAAAAGAGCAGCAACCAGTAAGGAACCCAGTGGGCGGTGCTTGCTAATTGGGGGGATAGTAAGATGTTTGCGGGACTCATCCTGAGGAAGCTGGAAATTTGGCCAGAAAGTAATGGAACCCTGTTGAAACACCAACTAGGATTCCGAGAAGGAATGTCCACCTCAGTGAATGGACTGCTAATGAGCATAGTATGTGAACAATCATGGACAAAGGGGGGACCTAGTCTGTATGGAGCTTGGGTCAACCTATCACAGGCATTCAATACCATAAACAGAGAATGCCTGTGGGGTAAACTTTAATCTTGGGGGATACCCATGCCATTATTGGCATCCATACTATCACTTCATGACAACTCAAAGCTACAAGTGCGATTGAACATGGAAGGACACCTTACCAGTGATATTGACACGGAAAGAGGCATCCACAGGGTTTTATCATAGCTTCCCTCCTATTCAATCTATATCTTGCAGACCTGGCTGAGGCATTTGGCACATCTGCCCTTAACAGATCAAAGGTAGGGGGGGAGATTAAATTGGATTGCATATGCAGACGATTTAGTTCTCCTAGACCATGCACCATTGGGCCTCCAAAGCAGGTTGAATGCACTGGAGAAAAATGCAAACCTTAATGGCCCGTCTATAAACCCTGCTAAATTATACATAGTTACATTCAAAAGGCCCTGCTCACAATCCCTGAAATGTAGGTGGACACTGAACAAACCGATAGTGCCAATAACAAAAGAAGATACATACTTAGGCTTCAAACTGAGCGCTTTTCCGACACTGGCTGCATTAGAGCTTGCATTAGACACCAAAGCGAAACACTTGAGTACGAGCGCGATACAAATAAAATATCAATATCAATAACAACTAATATCTCAAATGAAGAAATTGTTGTACTCCTTTTGTCGATTCTCATTACACCCATTAATGAGATTCTAGAAATTAATTGGTTCTGGCTGGAAGACTAAATATGGAAACAAGTGCTTGGTCTAGCAATTAGCCTTCCAATGGATTGCCTGAGACATGAGCTGGGTCTCCTCTCCATGCAAACAGAGGTGGACTGGAAAGTTCTTTCACTGTTGAGACTAATACGGCTCTCCTGTCAGGATCTCAGTTGGAAAATATGAATGTAATGTTTAACATGTGCCCAAACAACTTCCCAATCAATCTTGACTGTGATGCTCGTGAAATGCTGTGAATGTACAGAGAATGAGCTATTGACCGATCCTACAATATTAAACACTATCACACAGGTTGGAAATTCAATGGTGGCGAGACCAATGTCCAATTAGACAAACCAGGGGGTTTTTCTTGCCAAGGACCTCAGGAAAGTCCAGGTCCTACAGGAAGAACAAACTTCCAAAGTTTCTGCCTTAATCTTCTACCGACTGATGAAGTAAGGTTGTTTTGAAATCAAGACACTCCATATACCAGCTCCTTCGCGTATTGTCAAATGCCTATCACGCAAACTCTAAAACACATCATAATGGAATGTGCAGGAACTCAAGATCCAAGAAACAAACTCCTGAAACGATTTCTTCACAGAGAAGAAGGGTTGTACATGGATGAGTTTTGGGAAAGACTAACTGCTGGACATGACATTTTACTTACTAATGACATTTAAAAAATTACAGATATTGGGTTAATTGTTGTTTTCATGATTTTATGAATTGAAGATTTTCTAAGTGTTTGTAACAAATGTGTTTTATATTATGAAAAGTCGATATGTGTCAGCTCTGACATAATAATAAATAAAAGAAGATCAAATTGTATCATTCAGCAACTAAATAAATACACATGTGTATTGTCGCTTAAAGACACCAAACTGCAAATAAAGTTTCAAACATGTAAATATTTACTGACACTTACTTTCAACTTATCCAAACTATCCAAAGATGTTCACATCAGTCAGACTCAGCATCTGCACAGTGTGGATTCTGCAACCAGAATGGCAAAAGCTTTCAAAATGGTGCCTATGATACTTTTCTAAAAATCAATGGCACAACAAGAGGACTATAGTAAGCAAACTACTAAAATGGTTGCCACATTTTCACTGCAACCAATCATTGGCATGTACACAATTGCAACAGTAACACCAACAAATGGCAAATACCAAAACACAGACCCCACTCCTACTATTATTAGAAATTCAAGCTAGTAGTCCTTTTCCAGAAAACATAGAAGGACTGCAGATATCACGGCTGGTCTTAAAACTGTTTGGCTAATTGGAGACAGTTGATTGCTTTGGTTACTAACATTTTATGAGAAACAAAATATTAACATGGTACTTGGTTTGGATGATTGTACACTTAAATGGCTTGGATTGTGGACAATAAAAGGAGCCCAGGTTTTCCTAAATTGTTGACTCACAGAAGAACAGGGCAGACACAAGTCATACTCCTTCATTATGGTGGCAATGATTTTGGAAATGTATGAGTCATGTCTCTACCTCTAATGATGAAAAAAGATTTGGAGAAACTCATGGAACTGTTTCCTATTTTTTTATTCAATCTGACTGAGGCGACAATGGAAGTGGACCACCAGATTTAATTCCAAAATTGAAAACACATGGATAAAAGTTAATAAGATAGTTTCAGCTGTCATCAGAGACTGAGAACAATTATGGATATCGAACCAATAACATCCACATGTATAGACATGATGGATTACATATAACTGATGAAGGGAATGCTTTCTTCATTGATAACATTAGAGCAATGCTCCAAATGTGCTGAAATACTACACTCCGTGTGCCCCAAAGCAGTCCTTTTAAGGACTACTTATTACACACATTTGCATATATAGAAATGTACCAAATCTGCTACTATAAAAAAAAAATTGACCACACTATTTTCTTACACCAAACATAAAATATCCTGTGCTCCCGATCAAAAATATCTGTCCACATTCAATACACATATCTACTCTTCTAAAAACGACTTCCAAAGTTCTATTGTGATACCAAAAACATCTAACAAGTGTAAGAAAGGCCTGATATTAAACAGTAAGACAGACACGAAGTGATCACAGTTCAAGGGTGTTTCTTGAACTTCAATTAGGTTTGAAAAACGCCTATCTAATCCTAAATCTAAAGATAGGAGCAAGCTACGAAAATCCAATAATAACACAGTCCACGTCGAGTCTGTCAAAATAAAAGAGCCTATACTACTAAACCTATTGCCAAACCTTACTTCTAAATACAAATAGATAGCGTGGAATGTTATGCAAAGAAACGTGTTCAAGAAATTATATGTCAGGATATTCAGTCTATTGGCTTCCCTTGCCCACGTTTTCAGCACGGGACAAGGAGGCACACTCAAGCTTAGCACATTCTCAGGCTTCTCTGGCACAAGGATGCCATTTGGAATCTTAATATCAGTGCTTCTGTGCCAGTCTCTTTGTCATTCAAAGTCTCTTACTTCAGAGGGCCTGAGGTGACAAACGTTAAAGTTCCTTTCTTCTCAGGATTGTCACTGCTATAACTTCTGAGGAGATTTACTGTTCACCCAGGGTTCCCATCCACCGGGCTCAGACCCAAATCAACACAAAAGCTTCAATTGATTTCCCTGTGCCGGGTTCGGAACAAATTCACATACTTTTTCAAACGTTCTCTATTTCATCGAAATCAAAGATTTTCGACTGTGAGTGGGATTTTGCTTGACCCCTCGCATGACAACTTCGATTCACATTTATTTGTTCACTTTCAAATGATCTACTTTCTTCAGTCCTCAGATGGAGACCTTTTTGAGACCATCAATTGAGCACCCACATGGTGCTGGACCACTCTGTCAAAAGGTATTGTACTTTGCTTTAAAGTTCAGTCATTCATGGGCAGTTCACTTCACTTGCATCTCTTATCATACGCATTTTAAGATTTTTTTTCCAGTGCTTGCCATAAAATGTTGCTGCTTGCAACCTTGGATTTAACACAGACCGGTCTTGTCTCGGTCTCCCTAACTCACTGGCTGTGTTACTTTTAATGACGCTGCTTTGTTCTTAGAGCCAAGGTCGAAACCACGGCGGCTGGTAATCCTCCCTGCCTTGATTATTAACGCGTGAGGGCCGCTTGTATCTCCGACACACAATGCAGAATTCTTCAGCCTGGTTTCCTAGACTTACGCTTTCTATTCTTGAGGTCTCTGGAAAGTAACGATTCCTTGTCGAACATGTCAAGGGAAATTCCCTCCTTGTGATCCCTTTTGGTCTTGTGTGAAACTGCTTTTTCCTCATGTGCTTTGCCTCGCTCAGAATGTGCTCTCATGCTCCGCCTTTTATCCATGTGGGGAAGTGTAATGGAAGTCAGGTGTGAGTGATTGTTGATAATTTCCTGACCTCGCCTGACCATACTATTGGGACACATCAGGTAGCTCAATCGGATGTTAGTCTTTTTTTCCTTAAAGCGGGCTGTCAGTGAGAAAGTGTGTTGTAAAATAGGGGTGCTAGAGTTCCTACATATACTACAAGGTAGGATGGGGTAAAGGTGTTACAGGGAAGGGGATACCATGTCTCGAGCTCTGGTATCCCACTCCCACTCCACAAAGACCCCTCACCCAGGTGATCCTGCTGCACTGGTCCACCCCCAGGAACTGGATTTAAAAGTGATGGCCATGTCCAGGCCACCTGGATGACAGATCCCCAAGGACCTGTGGGTGAGACACATTCTGGTTTCTCACACAAGTCAATGTTCTCAATAACTTTGCCAATTTCTTTCACATAACTGTTTGTTACATTCTCACAATAACTCGTTCCCTCACAATCATCACCTGACAAGTCACTAAAAGAATTCTCAGCTACTGCATCACAACTTTTCTCCATGTCGTCATCAATCACCAAAAACAACGCATACCTCAAATGTCCAAAAATAGCTGTATGAATGCACTCCTCGTCCCTTGAAGCTGCTAATGACAGTTCTATTCCAGTAGAATGTAAAAAATATACCACCATCCAATGCCATTACACATTTCAACATGCAGCTTGCAACAACCAATGAAATAATCACTTCAAAGTGCGGTTGTGATTGCACACAAATTGTATGCTTACAAAGTACCTGTATAGCCAAGGCTATTGTGGTCGTAACCGTGGCTACTATGACAGTTATAGCCACGGCTAGGCCATCCCACCAAAATACATGATCACCCATTGCCTTGCTGATACCCACGGGTATAAACAACCCGATTATAGTCACCAGTATACGTATGTCGATTCATACTGGAAAACGCACGTGTACAGGGGTTATAAACTTCAATTTACATCAGCCTAGAGGTGGGGAGGTGGAAAAAGGCCAGTATGTGAAATTCTAGGCTCTATCATCCACAAAATGATAAGTTACTTTGAAAGAGCTCTGTGTCTTAATACACACGGCTACCACAGACGCTATTACCGTGGTTACAGCCGCCCGTTAAAATACACAATTGGCTCTTCACGTACCAGTGGTTATACAGACCCGGTGCATAGCCGTGGGTATAATAGGAGCACCTGAGCAAATTGTGTGTGCCTCAGAAAAATATACTGTACATACAAAGGCAGGTCAAGGGAACATCAGGGAAGGGAGGGAGCACTTTTTTGACTGCTGAGTGGTAGAGGGGGGACAAATAGCGTTGTGGATGTGTGTAGAGAGGAAAAAGGCCCAAATGTGTTTGTATACCCGGGGCTACTCGGCAGGGTACCAACTATAACTGTGGCTGTACTAAAAATGTATTTAAAAGAGGTATTTTTATACACAAACTGGGCCTCATTAGGAGTGTTGGGCTAAGGTAATAACGGCGCCGGTAATGCTACAGGTGCCGTGGTTACCTCGCCGCAACATTCCAAGTATGCTTGCGGGTGCCGATCTGCACACCTGGTCAGACCAGGTATGCAGAGCGGCACCCGCAAGCAGTACCGGATGGCAGCAACGGCCCCGTTATTAACCGGGCCATTGTTACCATCCTCCCCATTCCCATTGAGCCCTATGGGGGCTCAAATGGGAATGGGAACGTACCGGGTCCAGGACCCACAAATAGGTATTACCGGGCCCTCCAAGGTCATAATGGCCTGGTAATGACCCGGGTTTGGAGGTAGCCATGCCCTTATTAAGGGCATGACTACCTCCAAACTCGTATTGAGGCCCACTGTATTAAATGGATCATATAACGGTTATTGATCCTTTTTATACAGTTTGTGATTTTTTTATATTTCTATAACTCAAAAGTTGGTCCTGTAAAAGGTCGTTTTGGCAGAGAGGAAAAGAGCTGGGTGAAACTTGGTCCATCGAATTGTCATTTACACAATGACAATGTCCTATTAGTTCAATAGCTGAAGAGCACCTAAGGTATTTGATATCCTATTGGGTGCGTGTCACTGTCACTATACAAACAGTACAGAACCACTCAAAAATGAAATACACATAATGCCACCTTCTTTGTGATGGTAACATGCTTTGGTTTTTCATTATTAGAAAAAGGAGATATAGACAGTTTAGAGTATTTTGTGGAGAATTTAAACATTGAAAATTATCAGGAATGGCTAAAAGAGAATTACCCCACAGAGGAAAAGATACAAAAGGAAAATGCTGAGGTGTAGCCACCAGAAGAAGAATCAGGCTGCTCTGGATTATCTGACTTTATTATTAATATTCATATGCAATCTATTAATCAATTATAAATGTGAGTGACGGAGAGCATTTTGTTTTCAGGTATGCCTTAGCACTCAAAAGAGGACAGTATTAAAAGTGAAATATGTGAGAGATATGTTTATTAATGATGGTCTACAACTTATTTTTAGTCCGTAGACTATTCTTAACATAAGTATCATAGACAGTTCAAAACATGCCACCCTGATAATAGTAATACTTATTTCTGAGCAACACACTTATTTTTGTGTGAGAGGTAAGGCATGTGCTCCATTGAATCATTAATATGGTCTCTTCTTTTCTATGGCCAAATTAATAAAAGTCATTACTAGTGAGCATTGTAGTTTGTGCAATTACTTTGTACTTTAAAGTGCTTGGTATTGAAGACAAACATCTGATTGAGGTACGTATCTTTAATGAAGTCCTTTATGGTAGTTATGTTTACGGCACAGTTATGTATTCAGTATAGTGTCCATGAAGAGTTAGGAACATGGCACCATGAATACTTCTAGGAAGGGTAATTATTGGTCCTAATGATATAATAGAGCTTATTTTAAGGTATTTTTTCACTTCTGTTTCTAAATAAGCAACAGGTGTTCCATAACTCAAGCAATAAAGTTCAATAATAGAAATAATTGTGGTTTTATGCATGCCTTTCTGTGATAACTAACAAAGGACATAAAGTGAAATGTGTGTGTGGGGTATCTGTGTAATATAGCTGCTAATAGGAAATTCCATCATGTCTTAATACATTTTATAATATTTTCAAAAACTTTTTTTTAGCAGATAAAGTTGTGCAGGTGAGAAAAAGGATTATTCAGCAGACAGCGGAAGAATTGGCCTCTAATGAAATAAAACAATCCTTAAAGAAAAATTAAGAGTATTTTACTTACCATTCAAGAGGACATAGGAAATATAAAAAAGGGCACTGTGGAATTCAACAGAAAGTTAGACATGGTGATTGTAGATAATGCACACAAACAAATCAATTTCCCTTTGTACGAGGATAAAAGAAAAAAAATACCACAACCATTTTCCCTCCTAAATAAATATTGTTTCTGCTTTTTAAAAAAAAGTATACCCCCCAAAAACAAAAAAAGTACACAAAATGTTCTTATTTTACCCCTACTTATTTGTGTCAACCCTAATGTTCTCGTCTTACAAGGTGCACCCTCCTCCTACCCTCTCCCCAAACCGGCCCTTTTCAGGGCCAACCTTTCCGTTATAAAAATAGATAATGAAACACATAGACTGTATAAATGGAGCAATAATCTTTATATGGTCCTGTTTTATAGTATGTGTAAAACAAGCCCATTTGTTTGTGTTTTCTATAATAGTCAGTGGTATGATAGGTATCATCAAACAAAACAGGGATACTTTTACTTTATAATGTCACCTCGAAAATGGGGTATAATGCCCTTCCTGTCAGCTATATATACAGTATTGCACAAAAAAAAGGACCTGTACGGCTTTCATTATGCCAATAATTGTTCACACTATTAATGTGTACCCTAACGCTCACCCTGACTGGAAGAACACCCTCTCCCTTTGTGATGTTAATATGCCCTAGGTAGCGCTCTGGCACCACCTATCTAAACGGATAGGTAAGAGGGAAACTATCCCTAATACTACAATGAATTCATCGTGCTATTTAGAAAAAAATATTTTTTATTTCAGCCATGACTGCACCATTTTGGAAAATAAAAAAGCAGTAAAAAAGGGGGGAGAGGGAGTTATCCCGATGCTGCATTCATCGGATGATCATGCAGTTCACGTGGGACTAGAACTCTAGATGACAATTTAATCGCCCCCCGCGAAGTAGGCTTGACCAACTCGATGATATTTAGTAAAACATCTTTGCTAAAAAATCTGTACAGTAGGGAGGAACCATTCGGTGTACGTGATCTCCCTATTTGGATATAATATGTATCTCTTTTCTAAACAGATTATTTTCTTTCATACTTTCATAAGTCCTCCGACTCATTTGTTGAGGAAATACAGAAGATAGATTTAAAACAAGGCTACAATATCCTCAATGATCAACAGTAGTCTATGGGCCTCATTACGACCCTGGCGCTAAGTGAAAAACGATGGCGGTAACTGGTTACCGCCATCGTTTTCCGCCAGGTCCGATCATGACTCGTGACCGTAAACTACGATGCCAATAGCGGCATCGTAGTTAACGCTGCCGCTAACTGCGCCAAGGGTGCGCGCACGCGACCGCCCACACCGTACTTAGCGCCATGGCGGAAAGGTACGCGAATGCCGACCCAAGCGGACATGCACCTAGCGCCATCACCGAGGCCGCTAAGTACCTTACCGCCATGGTGCAAATAACGCCATCGCGAACCAACCGTAAAGGGCCATGTCAAGTGTATGCAGCTGCCACAGGTGCACAGAAACAGCACAGGTGAAGGCAATACAGACTCAGGGGAGTACAAAAAGAGCACACCCCACCCCTAACCACACCCAGTCACACTCCACAATGATGCCAATACGACTAGCAATGTTGGGGCTGGAGGACCTGGTAGCAATGCATGTGCTACTACAACAGCAACAACAACAACAGGCAGCACAGAGGAGACGCAGGAGGAGAAGGAGGGCAAGGCAGGCCCAGCAAGCCCCACCAGCACAGCCAGTGCCACCACGCAGGCAGCCCCCAATCCCACGCATCAGAGCCAATCCAAACAACCTCACTGCTGAGCAGATCCACACCCTGTACCGTTTGGACCGGGACACCATCACTGCCATCGTAGACATGACGCACGACGACATCGTCAGCATGATAGCAAGTCCAACCGCCATCCCCCCCCTACTGAAGGTAGTGGCTGTACTCCACTTCCTGGCCACAGGCACCTACCAGCACACAGTGGGGCACCTGCATGGCATTTCACAACCATTATTCTCACGAACACTCATCCAAGCGCTCGATGCCCTCCTCAAGCACACAGACGACCACATCTCAATACCACGGACTGCCCAGGAGATAGCAAACACCAAAGTGGGTTTCCATGCACTAGCCGGCATACCTGGATGCATTGGTGCCATCGACTGCACCCATGTGGAATTGGTGGTTCCACGTGCCATGGAGGTACCGTACCGCAACCGGAAACAGTTCCACTCAATCAACGTGCAAATGGTCTGTGACTCCAACATGATCATCACACATTGTTGTGCCAGATTCCCCGGATCAACCCATGATTCTATGGTCCTGAGGAACTCCACAATACCACGCTACATGGAGCGACATGCAGGCCCAAGATCCTGGCTACTCGGTGAGTGCAATGTCATGGAAGTGGGCATGGGAATGACGTACCAATGCATACTCCACCTGGCAGAAAGGGGGGGGGGATGATGCATACTCCACCTGGCTGTGAGTAACACAGAGAACGGAGACAGAGGAAGGGCACCCACAATGCACACAACCCCACTGCATGCATAGGGTGATGGCATGCAAAACAGGCCATGGCAGCAATGAGCATATACTGGTTGCATTGTGTGAATCAATTAGTGCATGTAGAAGTTAGCCAAGGTAACAGTTCGATGCCAGCCAGGGTTGAACACCATGTTCCTGATCAGACAACATGACTGACACAATCATTCTCGCCTACATACAGGTGATGCAGCCTATCCCCTGAAGAGGTGGCTCCTCACACCAGTCCGGAACCCGCAGAACCAGCACGAGGAGGACTCCAAACATGCACATACACGTACTCGTGTGGCCATAGAGCAGACATTCGGCCTCCTGAAGGCACGGTTCCGAAGCCTCAGCAGGTCTGGTGGGGCACTCCTGTATGGCCATGAGAAGGTGGCAAAGATCGTCATGGCATGTGTCATGCTGCACAACATGTGCGTCAGACGGAATGTGCCCCTGCCCCCTGACGCAGAACTGCAACCACCTGACGATGAGGATGAGGAGGGTGCAGATGGGGCGCCACCACATGGAGGAGGCGATGCACAGGAGGGGCCTGCCATGCGCCGAAGTAGCATCGACCACTGCTTCTAGCACACACGGCTGGTGTTCATCGCATGGAGACTGCACTTGGGGCACTCTGGTACATGGACACTGTGGACTGTACACCAATAAAGCACACATACGCAATGAAAATGTCCACACATTACTTTTTAGGAAAGAAAAAAGTGTATTGGTAAAACAAACTGTCGTGTCACTCCCCCTCCCACCTCCCCCCTGCACACCCCAACACACCCCCTCCCCCCTCCCCCCTGCACACCCCAACACACCCCCTCCCACCTCCCCCCTGCACACCCCAACACACCCCCTCCCACCTCCCCCCTGCACACCCCAACACACCCCCTCCCACCTCCCCCCTGCACACCCCAACACACCCCCTCCCCCCTCCCCCCTGCACACCCCAACACACCCCCTCCCACCTCCCCCCTGCACACCCCAACACACCCCATGTAGGTGTCTACAGATGCCTGTGACAGTGTCCACAGTCCCTCACAAGGCCCCTCTCCCGGCCCCCGGGGCACCCCTGGCTGTGGAGCGCAGGTTGCGTCCGGACCGTCGCACGGGGCTGCTCTGCACAGAACTGGCAGTGGAGGATGTCCCTGGCTGCCCCTGTGCATGCTGCTCCTGTAGTGTGTGGTTGAGGTCAGTGACCGCACGACGCAAGCCCGCAAGTTCGGCACAGATGTCCCTTGACATGGCCTGCATGGCATCTCTCAGGGTGGCAGTGCTCTGCGCCACTTCGGCCCTTAGGGTCTCCGTGGCCTGTTCAATGCTGGGCCCAGCCCCCACACATTCTGCGGCATGCTCATCCAGCTTTGCCGACAGCTGATGCTGCCGTTGAGTGATCTCCTCTAGGGAGTGCTGGCCGTGCTGGCCCATGGCCAGTGCAGGTGGAGTGATGGAGGGGCTGCTCCCCTCCTGTGGAGTGTGGACAGGGCATGGGGTGGAAGGCCACTCCTCTGCCTCAGTGTGCCCCTGTGTGTCACCCTCATGGGGGCTGGCGTCAGAGAAACAGGGGGAATGTAGTTGGTCAGTGGGGCTTCTGACCTCCTGCTCCATGTCCGAGTCAGAACATGCAGCTGTTGCAGCTGTCTCCCCGATGTTGCTGCTGGCCGCTGACCCCCTGCCTTCTGTGGCAGGCAATGTCGGTGGAGGTGGAGCAGCTGCTGCTGGCCTGCTGCCGACAGGGGTGCTTGCCGGTGGGACCTCCAGTATGCCTGCAGTGGGACCTGCTTGTCGTGGGGTCTGCCTCACTGCAGCTGAGGTTGAGGGTGCAGGGACGTTGATGTTGGACTTCGCCCTCTTCGGCGCAGGGGTGTCCTGGTCCTCTGGGTGTGATTCAGTGCCTGTGGTGGAGCAAAGGTGGGAGGCCGTTATTGATGGGTCTACGGACTTTGGAATGACAATGGTTGACATTATTTTGGCCAGTGGATGAGGCAGATTACAGGCAGTGCCATGCAGGGTGTCTCCTTCTAGTGTGGTGTGTGGACGCAGGTATGCGGGTGCCAGCAGTGTATGCAGGGTGGTGCTCGCATGTGGCTATGGCCAGTATTGATATGTGTTGCATTTACACTCTAGGGCAACCTTGTGCTACACATGATTGGACTGCTGTGACTGTGGCATGTCTTGTCAGAGGCACCTACCTTCATCGCCTGATGTCGGGGCTCCCCTTTCCATCCCTCCAACACCTTCGATGGACTCCATGCCGATGGTGGTAGCACAGATCTCCTCCCACGGTTGGAGTTTCAGGGGGGATTCCGACCCTCCACCGGTTCCCTGGGCAAGGTTGCGGTTTGCTGAGATGACCGCTCTGACCCGTATGCGCAGGTCATCCCAGCGCTTCCGGCACTGCTGTGGGGTGCGGGGTACGGTCCCCACCGCGCTGACGCGCTCAGCCACCAGGGCCCAGATGGCCTTCTTCTTCCCGATTGCTGTCCTGGTCATTTCAGGGGAGAACACAACACCTGCGTTGTCCTGCAGGGTCTCTGCAAGCATGCAGAGTTCCTCCCGGCTGAATCGCTCCTGGCGCTGGCGGTCACATGCTTTTTTGACGCATTTCGGCATTTTCAGGGAGTTGGATGGGTGGTTGTTTGGTTGGGACAGGTGTCAGGGTTGGGTCTGGTGTTGTTTGGTAGGATGGCAATGGATTGTGTTTTTAAAGATGGCCGACGGGATGCTTCCCGTTCCGGCGCGATGACGCTATTTCCGGTTTGGCCTTTTACGGCCAACGTAATTTACGGCCGCCGCTAATTACGGTGGCCGCAAACTACGGTGGACGCTACTTACGCTGGCGGAAGGGCACCTTGCTCACTCAACGATGGCGGTAGGGGCCTTTTACGCCATGGCGTTAATTGCATTACCGCCATGGCGTAATGCTCGTGCACGATGGGTCGTAATGTGGCGCTCTTTACGCCATCGACTCACGGCGTAAACGCTCATTACGCCATGGCGGTAATGACGGGCGATTAGCGCCAGGGTCGTAATGAGGCCCTATATGTTTGCTAATTTTTGTATGTGTCCCACTTATTTTGAGGACATCCAAACATCTGGTCGACCGGTTTCAGTGACATCTATTTTCATTCTTCATCTTCTTCAGGTCCAATTTCTTCAAACACAAGGATTGAATCTGTTTACCCATCAGGTATGGCCCAACGTACTCTGTAGGACATAAATAGAAAAGTCAAGGGTGACTTCTCATGCGACATTGTGGGTTGGGGCATTAATTATTTTTATTATCTTATTCACATAGGATAGGTTATTCTGGGTCATCCATGGATATTAGACGGGCTCCCCCTCCCCCGCGGTATGGAAGTTCACTGTTCCCATAATTCCTTACATCTTTCTCTCTCTCTGTACCCGCTTTCAATAGAGGTTCTAAAATCCATAGGCAAAACATCTCTATTTACCTGGTTGTCACACTGTATCAGTGATGATGGTATGCACACTTGACAGGCTGCCTCTATTATGTGGGTCCCAGTCTCCGCTCCAGATTGAGCACAATACGTTCTCTCTATATTCGCCTCCTCAATTATCTATTGCATTGTTTTAAGGTATAGCTCGCTGTTTATATGTTTAGGATTCCAGAAGGTGTTTATCAACAGCATGTTTTCAATAACGGTTTACCCTCTAAAAGCGGGGTCATAACCATCCAAACTGTGCTTTAGCTGTAACCAAGTTTCCTGCAGACACGGGACATCAAAGTTTTCCAGTCTAACATCACTTTGGGACGTCAAATGGCTATATCCCCAGGTGTTCCAGGACCCCTTTATTAGATTGGCCGAATGCCTCTTCTGCACACCTGGTTCACCCGTTTGAACCAGGCGAGCCAACTTACTATTCTTTGGTTGCTAAACTGATGACTTGGGCGCAAGGGCATTGGAAATCCAAGTCCAATGTCTTTGCTCACTACGCTGATTTAGAGAAGTCTCTCTGGTGTGCCGCCTCACCGGATTCTGAAGTGATACATCTTGCTCAAAGGTAATTTTTAGTGGGGACAGAGGACCCTTGGGCATCCTTGCCGAGTTCCAACTACTTGGAAACTCGTCTGTATCTCTAGAAACCAAAGATCTGGGGCTTTCATGTTCATCCACCGTCACCTCACGCTTGTATTGTCTCTTCTTTACCACTTCTTTTAATTCAGTGCAGTGTTTTGTTGATAGATCTTCTCTGGTTCTTTTTTTTTTTTGTTGCAGAGTTTGTAGAAGTCTGCTGTCACTCGAGCGAGTCATCTCTGTCATTCGATGAGGATCTCGTATTGGTTCTGTTGGATTATGATTTTTAGCCTTCTCTGAACAGACTTTCTTAACAGTTCCATCAGAGTTTATTTCTCTTAGGTTGTATTCCAGACTTAGAAGATTTACCATTGCATCCTGAAGGATGTTTTACACTACCAGAGAGGTGATGTGAAGAAACGAACAGCCTTTTCGGCCGTTTGGGTTGGGCGCCACTATCTTTAAGTCGTCAGAGTAGAGTTGTCTCAAGCTTGGGACATGATCGAATAATTTCAATATGGTTCTTTGGTTTAGGATCAAGTTATCCTCTACATCGAGGATTGGTTCCAATTTAAAGGCTCAAGTGAAATGTGTTTCTTGTTTCTGTGATGTATATTGCTCTTTTACACGAAGCTCTCTTTTATCTTGTCACCTGTTAGGGCTTTTCATATGTATTGAACCTTGTTCTTTCTCTCGGTCCAATGGGACTTGGGTACTATCATTCCTTCGCCGCACTCTCGAGGCCTGAGGCTCGCTATGTTTCACACATGGTTTCCTGGAGTCTGAGCCATTATTTTGACTTTTAGATTCCCAAAACCCTTTCTTAGTTTAAATCATTTTACGTCTGTCATCCATTGTTAGGAATTGGGGGAAGGCAGGTCCAATATCTGAATTTTCGTTTTAGGTTCAAGAGAAGATTCCTCCTCAAACATGTTACTCACTTTCCTTTTATGATGCAACAGGTGTATCAGTTCCGACTAGGAATCTTCAATCGTGTAGAAGCTTAGCTCTGCTATGTCAATCCAGTGCTCAACAGACTCATCGTTCACACAGGGATTTGTTATGGTCTCTTTCTCAGAGGACTTCAAGACCTGTAGCTCTGGTTTTGATGAAGGCAGGCCCTCTGACAAACGTTTTTGAATTTTCAATACCATGTCTCTTTTGTCCTTTGCACCTTCTGTTGACCGAGCTTCTGTTGGTTTGGAATGAGTTACTCGCTTTGCTGATCTGGACCCCTTTTCCACTTAAATTGTCTTGGCTTTCTGCAAGAAAATTCCATACGAAGTAGGACATGCGCCTCCTGGGTTCTGTTGCTCCATCTGTTTTAGCACTTGTGTGTTAGCCGAGACCTTTTGAGTCATAACTATGGGAGCTGAGGATGAACTTCTTGGCCTAGATTTTTCCATATGTCTTTGTTCCTGAACGTTCAATGGACATTTTTAAATTGTGTCTCTTGGGGCCAAGGCAATGGAACCATTACCACTTGTAGTCCCTAAATTTGTATTCTGGGCCGGACAATTTGGTGTTTGGCCTGGAGCAGGATGTGGCAAAAGGCTCAGGTCGACCAAGGGCTCAACATTCACCATTCGGTCTGAATTGTGGACCGATAAGGATTCTTGTACAATTGACCTTGTTTTGTCAAATAGTAGATCCTGAGTGGTTTCAGTGATCTTTTTCTCGATAATAATGGAGTCTTGTTTGTTTAAAACAAGCCCGTTAGGTGTGAAGTCCACTGGATTTAAGGACCATGCTGGAGTGTCCGTTCCTTGAGCCTTCATTTATGGTTTGTTCTTTGCCTTTGCCATGACAAAACCTTCTAAGTATGACAAATTATTATGCACTAGAGCCAGCATGGGAGTGTGGTCTTTCAAAGTGTCATTTATTGCTTCGTACAGCAAACTGAACGGAGCCAGTGCTATTGTAATAGCTGACATTATAGTTAGCAAATCTGGCTTCGATGGAGAATCTTTAAATGTTGGTGTAGAAATCTTGCTTAGACATTGATTGTAAGGTGGTATTCGCTGCAGTAAGCTATACTTTATTGTACTTTCTGGGTGTAACTTAGACTTTTGAGGAGCCGTTCCCTGATCCCTATGAGAGCTAGTGGGAACCTGTAGGTTGCCTTCACCAATTTCCCTCAGGTCGATCGTTGTTATGGAATGGTCAGAGGCAGAAAACTGACTCTCGTCTTGCTTTTTAGAAGATGAAACCTTCAACCGAGTCTTAACTGAAATGGGATTTTCCACGTTGGTTAAAGTGGGTTCTTCCGTGGGAGGTTTCGGACTTTCTGGCCGCAGAATTTTGGAAGGGAGATCCGTTGAATAGAACAGAGGTCTTGCGGAAGCTGGGATCACAGGGATTGTGTTATATGGTTTCTCAGCTGACTATGCAAAATGCCATCTTCGGGCACCTGGCTAAACTCTTTCTGGTTGCGCCTGTGTTCCGTTCTGATGGACAATTTTGCTGATGGAAGTAGTGCTTTCGACATGGCTTGTTCCAAAATAGAATCCTCATCCACCCCTTCCAAAATCTCGGCGTCTGAGATTTCATTACTGGTTCGATTTTTCTCCTCACACTTTTTCTTTAAAAAATCCTCAAGTACGTTTGATGGTACTGGTAGTTGTTGAGACTGTGCCGAGGTTGTTTTCCTGTTTGGGCCTTTTATTCCAGAAATGGTACATCTCGTTTTGCCCTGGTTTTGAAGAACTCTCCGAGGTGGGGGATTTTGAGTTAACTGGCCCTCTACTCTTTTTAACTTAATAGTGTATTTGAGTTTGTTAGACTCAGTGTTTTTTTTTTTTTACAGAGCACGCCTTATCCTCTGGTGTGGAATTCACAACCTTTGGGCCCATATGATATTTTGCGTGTTGGGCGGGTGAATCAGAAGTTTGCCTTGGTATGTCGACTTGAGAGGATTCAGTCAAAATTGTTGCACCCTGACTGATCATATTTGAGTCGTCTTGGGACGCAATTACCAGTGGCGCTGAATGGACACAAGGTGGGCTCACCAGGTCGTCCCGTTGAAACAGTGGATGGATATTGATATGTATTAGTGGGTGTATAATGGCACCCACTGGGCCTTGGGCTCCTAGGGTCAGCTCCTTTGGGTCAATCTGGGTCGCAGAGCAGCTAGTTTCCTCCGCTGACTTTACTTCCTTGTAACTTGAGGGGTCCCCCTGAGTGGCCGCCTCCAAAGCGTTTCTGTGCAAGTTTGTTTCCGGGTGCAAAAGTTCCATCGATGCGATGGGGACCTCTCCCCCCTCTCCCGCTCCATTTGAAGTGGCGTGTTGATTCACAGAAGGCTGGGATTTCCCCATTCCGGGAGTCCTGGGGAGGGATGGCGATACCATCAGCGTGTCTTCTATGTTTCCCGGGTTAATGTGCACTCAAGGGACCTGCCCATGCCATTCTACCATTTGCTACTCCGAAGGTTGCAGAAGTTCAAATGGAATTGAAGACACCACAGCTATGGTAAGTTGTGGGTGGCCTTACTTACCTGAGGCTGCAATGGTTTCCATCCGAGGTCCATCCATCGTTTTAGTAGAATCCACCTCTCTAAAGCTCATCTCTGGAGGTCTGAGGTGAGAGCTTCGTCGGAAGCAACCCTCTTCCACGCTGGTTAGCCGCGCTGCCTCAGCCATAGACTGACGAAGACTGCACTCGACTCAGCCGTCGACTACTCCGCAGCCTAAAGCAGTATTTAGGTGGGTCCTCCCACACAATAGTAAGCAGTGACAACAGACTGCTCTCAGGATCACAGGATACCAGGAGGAACTGCCAAAGACTGCTCTTGACACAGAGTACAATTTTCAAAGCTAAACAAATCTGATTTTCACCAAAAGCAAAAACTATCAAATCTGGGATATTTGTGGTAAGACAGTCTGAGATAATGCAATGCTAACTTTGTTTTCAGACACAGTACATTTCTTTATCCCTAGAATAGGGACCCAACATGGGACCATCACTCTTAAGAATGAAACTGCAAAAGTAGGAATGATATAAGGCATCTACATGGTAGATTTGAACTGGTGAAACAAGGCAAAAGCACTGATCACAAGCCAGCAGTAAGTGGCTAAAGCCGGATACATCACACACATGTTGTAATGAATTGTCAATCTGATATACATTATGGATAAGGGCTTCCACCACTGTTATTCCTGGAGCATGCACTTTTAAATTCCCAGAAGCCCTGTGGGCGTCACAGCATAATACACGTCTACAGTAGTTCCTGGTCCCTCTATCCATTTCATAATGTCCAGTGGCTTAGTAGCGAGGCAACATAAGACACGCTTTGAAAACCGCAACCTCTTATGATGCACAAATTCATTTAGTTTCGTTCAACATTATTTTGACAATTGTCATAAGAAAATAGCATCAAATATCAACAACTCAACTCATCGCAATACATCTTTAATTATCAAATTGCAAGCAGATAACACTTTGATTCAAAATCCAC
Source organism: Ambystoma mexicanum (assembly GCF_040938575.1). Taxonomy (NCBI): domain Eukaryota; kingdom Metazoa; phylum Chordata; class Amphibia; order Caudata; family Ambystomatidae; genus Ambystoma; species Ambystoma mexicanum. The sequence goes on from NC_090941.1 coordinate 1,123,511,503, forward strand.
TCACCTGTGCCAATGCTGATCTCTCCTTGTGAGCAGGGGATGCAGTCATAGCAGCACACAGGCTCGCCCTCCCTGGCCGCCTTTCTGTACCCAGGAGGACAGGAGTCACTGCAGACAGAGCGCGGAACCTGGAGGAGGAGACATGCAGAGACTTCAGACAAGCATGCTGATTCAGCACTTATTGGGGCTCATTACGAGTATTGAGGTAGCCATGGCTGCCGACATACCGTGTTCCAGCACCGGGTTCCTTCAATGAGGAATAACCGGGTCATTCCAACATTGGAAGACCCAGTAATTCCTCCTTGAAGGAACCGATCCCCATTTCCACTTGAGCCCACATAGGGCTCAATGGGAATGGGGATGGAGCTAATAAAGGGCCCATTAATAATAGGCCCGTTATTAGCTCCTTGGCCCCCTCGCGGGACCCAGAAAGGACGTCTGGTTTTACCAGACGTCTGTTCCGTGTCCCGCAAGGGAACCTCGTAATTGCGCATCCCGTAATGAACGGTGCCGGTCCCGTACCGGCACCCTCATTACGGGAGTGCAAGCCTCGTAATGAGGCCCATTGTCTTTTATGTGTAGGTGATAGTATTGTAAAATCATTTGTTGTCTCCTCACATATATTTCGGACACAGGAAATGCTACATGACATAGCAACGTAAAACTCACAGTTTGATGTGCCCCACCCCTTTGTGAAATGGACCATTGTAACCCATTATTTAAAAAGAATTCACAGGACGAACACCTCCATTGAACTCGGCTTGGTTAATTTGCGCTCCTTCACTCTCCTTAGTTGCAACTTGGCATTACTGTGCAATATGCTCCTGCATTGAAGACCCTCACCAGCATGGACAGGCTGGCAGCGTAGCAAGTACAGTGCTGCTTCCTCTGAGTGCAGCATGTGGTCTCTGCAGGGTCGTCTTTGTTTGGCGAAGGCTTGTGGGAGCATTGGCTCGGCCTGTGCTACACTAGGTGCTGCCCAATGCTTTATTAATCCCCTCTAGATTTGGAACAACATACTTGTGCCTCTGCCCTCTGTTCAATACCCATCAGAGACTGATGAAAAGACTTAACCAATCGTCTCCAGTGTATAGTACCACCCATGGGGGGAATTAGAACCACATTCAGCATGGAAGCCAGTGATTGTGTAAGTATGTGGTGTACTGAAGACCCTACCTCCTCCCTAGGGGTCCTGCCCAGTTTTCTCTTTGTCTAGGAATTGTCTATGCAGTAGAGATGATCAACGTGTTCTAAAGTTGTCTAAAGTGTTGACACTAGTGCTATACCATTGCTCATTAGCACCTGGGCAATAGTGAACACTGTCTGTTCGTAGACTGAGGCGAGTGGTGCATTCATCTGAGAAGGTCCCCTTGCAAAGAGAAAGGAACGATTGTGTTGTGTGGCATATTCCCAACAAGGGTGAGATAGTCAATCTGCCATCTTGGGAGAGTTGCTGTACCTTCTGTATTCCCTGCCCACTCTGAGTCAAAAAGCTACCCAAATATCTAATGGAAAAGGAAAAAGGGGCACGTAAGTGAGCTGGGTTTATTTTTTTTATTTTTTTTTTTATTTGTTTTTGGTTTTAAAAGAAAAACCTTTACAAAAGAATAGTGCATTTCCTTAGATAAAATTACAAAAGGTTCTCGGAAACCAGGGAATAACTAGAATAACTGAGAGGCCAAAGAATGTCAACCAGGAAGCTCAGTAGGCTGTGTCATCTTTTGATACTTTGTTAGAATAGTAAGTTTTTCTGAAACTTTTACTATCGCTGCAGTGAGCATGATTTCCTGGCCGGAGATCAGTCTGTTCCAGAATGCATCTTGATTTAGACTCTCTTCTCTGCTGACAAAACTCCTCAGTAAAGACACTCTTGTGGCCCATGTGCCTTCGCACTCCAGCAGTAGATGTTTCAAGGTTTGGAGGTTCGAAGTTTTACATATTTCGCAGAATTTTATTGCCTTCTCTCCCTGGTTTCTTTGAGCCAATATTTCTCCTGTGTAGGCTAGGTTCAGACGCAGTCTGAGAAAGCTGTTTCTTATCTCACAGTCTGGGAATTTTTCCAGGTAACGTGGCATGGTTCCAAGTTTCCTGTCTGCTATCAAGAAGGAGTTCAGTGTTTTTAGGTTTCTGACTCTTGTGATTGTGTCGATCCAGTCAGCCATTTTTAGTTTTTTTTTTACTTTCAAGGGGTTTTGTAGAAGGATTTCTGTTGGTAAATCAAGCTTATGCAGGATCTGTCCAATCTTTTCTTCTAGGCTCGATAGCTGGTTTGATTTTGCTTTCTTTAGATGTTGGTTTATATCGAAAAAAAGAGTGGCCTTACTGGCTGTGATTATATTACGGTAGAGTGAGAGGAGTTTCCACTCTGCATGGCAGCTCAATGAGGTCAAGCCTAGTTCGAACCTCAGACTGACTGACGATGTGCACATTGGTAGCGAAATGGATGATTTCCAAATAAGGCCCTCAATTTTGTTCCAATCATAGTTCCACAGCAAAGGTTTTGCCTCCAATCCATAGAGGAGGACAGGAACTGCTTTGCCTACGTAGAATTTCTTGAGTGGTGACAATGAAAATTTACAAAATTTTCCGTTTAAGTTTTTCATTTGCGCAATAATTTTCGAGGTCTTGTTGAGAATTGATGAGTTCACCTTATTTACAGTTGGATGGGCTAAGACTTCATATCCCAGGTATATGAGCTCATCTACTCGGGGAATTTCCTCGTTGTCCAACACCCAGATCCTTGATGTTACCTTTTTTCTTGGATGTTTGAAAATCAGGACCTTAGATTTTAGTGGGTTGATTATTAGGCCATTTAACTTGGCATACTCATTGAGTTTGGATAAAAGATGTTGCAGTCCTAATGCTGATCCATCCAAAAGAACAAGATCATCCGCATAGGCCAGCCAGTGTAGTCTTCTGCTGTTAATCCTGGGACAGATGAGCGACGCCGAGGCCAGAAAGTCTCCAATGTCTGATAGAAATAGGTTGAAAAGCAGTGGTGCACCCAAGCATCCTTGTCGTACCCCTTTAAGGACCTGGATTGCTTCTGAAAGGTTGCCGGCGTCATCCAGCCTCACTCTGATCGTAGTATTTTTATGTAGTTCGACGAGCATAGCCAGCAGGGGGGCTGGAATTCCCCAGTTGTTCAGTTTCTGCCAGAGGAGTGATCTGTCCACCAGGTCAAATGCCTTGGACAGATCTACCCATGCCCCATACAGCGGCGAGCCTTCTTTCTCATTTGAGCTTTCGCTCAACAGGTTCATTGTAAGGCCATTAAGGCTGGTAGAAAGACCCTTCCTGAAACCTGTTTGGTGCGGGGGGAGAATCTCATTTGAGTCCACCCATAGAGAAAGTTCCCTCATTAATATTCTCATGAATATTTTACTGTCTATATCCAAGAGGGCTATGTGTCGATAGCATGTTGGACTTGGCCTATCACCCACTTTGAAGAATGGAATAATCACTGCATTCTTCCACGATGGTGGAAAAGTTTTTTCCCTCAAGATTCCTTGAAAGAGATGGGATAGCAATTTTGACCAGAGTTTTGGCTGATTTTTTAACACCTGATATGTGAGGCCGTTCGGACCTGCGGCTTTCGAGGTAGAGGATGATGTTATGAGTTCTTCAATATCCTCTTCGGTAAAATCCAGAGACCAGGTGATGTTGCTGATGCTAATGTCTCTTGAGCCTGTTGCTTCGAAGTTCTTGGCCAGATGGTCTACCCACTTGTGTTCCGACACTAAGTTGCAAAGAGAACTATTTTGGCCAGTTTCAAGTTGATTTAGAACTGCCCAAAAGTTTCTGCAGTTATTTATACTAAGAAGCGAAAGCATTCTCTCCCCATCCTCTTGTATTTTTAAATGTTTGTGATTCTTGGACCAGTTTCTATAAATTTGTTTGGTTTTTTTAAGTTTTTGAATACAGCCTAGAGGATCTTCTGCTCTGGTCTGTCTTATGCTTCGCAGTGTTTGTCGCAGAATTCTTTTTCTTTGGAAAGGTTCCTCATCGAAGTGATGGAGATGTGTCTGTTTCCCCACTATTTGTACTTCACTTGGTCGGCAAGTGGACCATATAAATTTTCCGAATCTTTCTGGATGGCACTTTTCGGCCACTATTGAGGGATGAATTATTGCTAGCTGATCATTCAAATTTTCCCCCCCATGTTTGTACTTGACTACTTTCAGTTTCCCTTTAGAGCCCTCCAAGTCCTGTCTGATGCGTGGGTTTGCAGAACACTGAATTTCAGGAAAGTAGAGTTCCATCCTCGCGTGATCACTTCCCCCTTCCCAATCTAAGGTGAGATGATGTGGGTGCAGGGTAAGTGATGGTGAGGCGAAGATGTAGTCTATTATTGATTGCAACCTTCCCTGCCGCCATGTTGGTCCGGGGTTGTCCGTACTGCTATCGTCTTCAGATATCATGTCGAGATCCCATGATTGGAAGAAGTCCCACCATTGTTTACCTTTCTGTGTGGTACTGTGTTTAGGTAAGCTGTTTTTCCTATTTCCTACACTAATGAGATCTGTGTTCAGGTCCCCTGCTACAACGATCTGTGCTCCTATGTGATTCATCTTGACCATGGAGAAGAGTTCATTTAGAGTTTCTATGAAGTCTCGGAGTTTGGAAATGGCTGGGTTCCAATAGATGTTTACCAGAATGAGATTGGCCCGGCAGTCACTCTGTCTTATCTCTGCTTTACAGGCCTGAATGCCCACTGGATTATTGCAGAGCGTAACCACATTTTTAATGGCAGAATTTTTGGTTGCTATTATCATTCCTCCTGCTGGTCTTCCTTTGGCTTTTTGAGAGGCCTTGAGGTTTTGCACTGTGAAGCCCTCTATCTCGATGGAGTTAGCTAACCATGTCTCCTGGAATAATAAGATGTCATTGCGCTCTAAGAGGTCGTTTTTGAGTTGCTTTTTCTTCAAAAAGCTTGGGCCTCTGGTGTTCCAGGAGACTAATCTAAGGCCTCTCCGACTAAAGACTGTTCTGTTCCTCGCCCAGTTTCTGGAGGATTTGCGAGATGATTTCTGGGAGTTTAGTTATCAGATCGTCTTTTAATCTGAGACCACTTGTTACGTTGCTTTGGAGCCCTCTAGTAGTTCCGGCAATACCCACAGCAGTGGGTGCGGATTCCTCTACGGTCTGATTATGCCACCGGTAATTTCCAGATATTCCTTCTTCCTCTGATTCATAAACCCAGAGCCCTTCTTTAGCCAGATCGTCTTTATTATTGATAAGCGCCTGTTGTGCCTTTCTTGAGGTAAGAGCTATCTCCACAAAGAATTTATCCTCCCTAAATGGGAAGGCTAAATATTCAATGTCCTCTGAATCGAAAAGAAAGAGATTGTAATTCTTTTGAATTTCTGACAATAGGAAAGATCTACATAGTGATGTCTTTGTACTCTGATTCTCTAGTCTAAGCCACAATCTTGGGATTGTAAAGTTTGATGCCGCTACTTCCTCTTTTCCTACAATAGGGGTTTGTTGTTTTTGTTCGTTTTTCTCTCTTTCTCCATATTGAGGACACATTTCCAGGTTTTTAAATTTCCCGGACCTGTTCCAGCAGACAACTTCATTGAATGAGAGGCTTGGTGATGTCACATCTTTGATGGCTGACACGGGAGGTGTATTTTTTTCTTGTAATGCAGGAGCCTTTTTACCTGACGGTTTTAGAAAAATGGGGGCCATTTTTATAAATGCTTGCTTGGGCTCCCCGCTAAGTTCCTTTCTTGGTTCTTTATGTAAATTTTGTTTTAGAAATATTGGAGCAATCTTGATGTTTGTAGAGACCGGTGTGCTTTTTCGATTGTCGGAAGTTGCAGGTAATGGAAATATAAAATCCGTTTGCATACCAAAGTTTGATGTTTGAACCTTGATTTTACTAGGATTCTCTCTGCCCGTTGAGCACGTCTTTTTGCCCTGAGTTCTCTCAGGAGCACATTTGCTTACGAGGGCATCATGTACTTTTGATGTTTGTGAACAGTTGGTAACTGGAGATGCAATAGCGATGGAATCAGCTGTCTTTTCAGCTGTGGGAGTAGTAAGATTTTTCAGGGATGTGTTTGTCCCTGCTTTCTTTTTTGCCTTGTTTTTCTGGTTTTTGGGTTTCTTCATTGTTCCACCTGAAGGTTGAGAAGAGGTAGCCTCTCTTTGTTTGCCCCTTTTGTTCCTTTTGTGACATTTTCTCCTTCTCAGTATCTGTGGTGCCTCGATATTCTGATTTAAACTGTCGGTTTTCTTTTCTTCCTCCTCTTGGGTTTTTTGAGGGTTGTTGTTGATAACTTCTATATAGTCAACATCAACATTTGCCAGCCTTCGAAATTCTTCCAAGATTGAGTCTGAGAGTGGTGTGTCATCGAAGAGATCTTTTGGCCCTTCTTCGTTTAGAGTCTTGTTCTGGATTTGCAGTTTTTGAATTTCCGAGGGTATTGTCTTTATGAGTTCATGAGTGGTTGAATTACTTTTTGCCCCCTCCTTCAGTAGGCTTTGAATTTGGGCGATGTCTAGCCCCTGTTTGATGCCCTCTATTTGTGTTTCCTTTAGAATTGGAATCAAAATGCTATTCATGATATTGTTTACAGCAACCATAGATGATTCGTTTTTCGCAATTTCCTGCGACATTTCCAAGAGATGGCCTGCTTGTGTTTGCACCTCTGTTCTTAGTAGTTCGAACACTGAGACCAGAGAATTTAAAACATAGCTCAGGGCTGCCAGTGTGTTTTCAGATGCCAATGGAGGCCCTTCTGGTGAGATGGCCAATGGCTCTTCTTGTTGGCTACGGTTTCTCAGTAAGATTGCCCTGGTTCCTTGAGTTTTGTTTGTTGGGGTAGTGTTTACTTCTGACCCCTCTGTTGGTGTATTTGTGGCCGGGGTATTGGGTTTATGTGTTGGTAATTGCCAGGTAGTGTCAATAATGTCCTCTAGGTCATTGGTACTCTTGTTCCTTTTCCTAGGGAAGTGATCGTTGATTCTTGTCTGGATTTTTTCATTTGTCAGAGTGTACTCTAGCCCTCTTTTCCAAATTTTTTGAATGTTAAGATTGGGGAATCTTCCCGCTGGAGTTTGTTGTGCGTCAATATGGGTTTGAGTCTACTGTGAGGCTACTGGATCTGCGTCTGAGACAATAGATGCCCCCCTCCCTGGCTCGCACCCTGCCTCTAGGTAAGACCCCTCTTGTACATCCATGTCTTCTTCGAGAGGTGAGCTGCGCAGTCTCATTACGGATGTTATAATTATTGCTTGATGGTGTAAGTGCGCGCAAGACGCGCTAGTTATTTACCTGTTGGGTGCGCCACAGACCGCCAAACAGCCGCACAACAGCCGATGGGCTTGTCTCCTGCCGGGCTTAACGCCGCGAGGGTGGTAAACTCCGTCCTTTGAGTCCGCCCCAGATCACGTGATCAGATCACGTGTCCAAACGAAGCCGCGCCTCCTCCAGGAAGCGCGTTGCAGTGATCGTTGCTGGCAAGAGTCTGGGAGAGAACTCGCAGTGCCAGATAGGATGTAAAAGGTAGGTCCGCTTCCAATCTCAGCGCTTTTGTGACTGAGAACACACTCTGGGTTTATACATCATCATCATAATCTGGTATTTATATAGCACATTCGCCAAAGTGATTTACCTAGGACATTTTAATATACAATTCACGCGGTGCTTCAGAAGGGCTGTTGTGCTGAGAGGCTCTGCTTTGCTGGGCTTAATGATGCCTGCATATTTGTGGACTTTGTGATTGTTGCAAAGCCCTCAAGCTCCGCCCCTTCTCCCAGAAGCACCTCATAAGCAGTGCTTCAGAAGTGCTGTTGTGCTGTTGTGGCTGGGTGGCTGGAGAGCGGAGGGCAGACGGCGATAACGGTAACAACGTGGTTATTATTCACAATGTTGGAGTGTAATACACATGTCTGCAGCCTATTTGCTAACAACAGCGATGCCGCCTGTGACCGACATTTCTAAATTACAAATTACTGACAGATTCTCGATACTCTCCAAAGTGTACTACACACACGAAACATCTGACCGAAGTGCACGCGATTTCTTTAAGAAATGATATATTTTGTTCGGAGATCGCTCGGCCTCAAAGTTGAAATGTGGCACCTCCTATTCAAGTAGCACAAAGTTTAAACAAACCGATATTGAGGGGCTGGTACTATTCCACCGGTAATGAAGTTGTGCACTCCTCCCGATTCACCCGTCGCCGGGGGCTTTCCTCTAAACGTGGAGTTGCAGGATATTAGCTTGCGTGCGGTATAACAGGCTTCTGAATGTACAATTACAGCACACGTTCATAATCTCTTGTCTCCTAAATCTGCGGCCATTCTTGGTCAATCCGATACAGACAGTGCTGGCAATGAGGCATTGAATCCATTTCCAAATGCGACGCCCCCTGCAGTTACTCCTCAAAACAGTGATCCGAAGCGGAAGGCAATCTCTCCCCCTCCCAATGCACTCCCAGATGAACCTCTAGAGTCCCCAGTAATGTGTTCAAACTCAGTCCATGAATCATGGACACTGTCAATCTCATTTCAGAATCCTACGCCAAGGAACAGGAAAGAAGGAACTTTGCCCTCCCCTAACGTCCCAGTCATAGACACAACTCATGTTCCTGAAATTACACTACAGGCAATGAACAAAGCTTCATACTCATTTAGTAAACTTATACGAAACTCTTGACTTGAACAGACTCACATAATTTTACAGCTGGCACAAACAAATACTAATTTACATAATAAATCACAATAAGTACGTCATCCAACACTCTGATTCACTCTGAGCAAATATTGAGCTCGCTGGATGTTCTGATGAGAAAAAAAATGGAAAGTCACAACCTCGTTATAAATGCAATTACCCCGAGCTCAGTTGGTCTGCAGGAAGGAGCAGTAGCGACTGCCAAGTCAAGTATTGTCCGTGAAATCATGAATCGAAATTTGGGGCAAAATGCAGGTCGTCTGATTAAAACTGACAAAGACAGACTTGTCAAATGTGATGGTGAAATAGGCCAGTCTTCAGATGTCGTGTTTCATTCTCACAACAACAGGAAACCAACATTTACTATATTTTCTAAACAGAAGAGAAAGGAAAATTAACTCTGGCTCCTCTTTGCATGAAAACAAACAACGTTAAACAGCCAGCTACTGTGGCCAATTTGAATTCAGAATTCTTTATTCATTCTTTAAATCTGCCCAAAAAAAAATGTCCAAGTGGCCAGTCAAGCAGTTTCCAAAAAGATATCCAACACTAGCTTGCAACAAATAAGTGTTGCATACTAGGGAGACAAACATAAATACGACAGTTAACTCTCGGCCTGATCTCACTTATGAGCCCCTAGACAATTTGCTGTCTGAGGTTGATAATATGAGCATCACTAAAACGTTGTTGCAAAGTATGATGAACAACACCTCACAAATAAATGTTGCTACACCACCCTCCATCCTTGAAACCAACAAGACTGCAAACATCAGTCCATTGGAACAAAGGAGGGAGGGCATAGCTAAATCAATTGCCTTCTTTGTGGCACAGCCCGTCAACATCCGCCCTTGCAAAGAAATCACAGTAACTCGAGACCATGCTCGGCAACCACTTGGCCCTAGTAAACTGGCCAACTCTTCGATAAATGATGAGTACAAAGCCTAGGTTTAAACTCCGTCCATAATCACAAGGGGAAGTATTGGCCTTCTAAATGGAACACTCATCACCACCTGGTACTGCAATGGAGAGGAGGAGCATTTCCAATATTTGATTTAAATAGAACTAGTGTTCTAAATGTATTTATTTTTTATTTGAATTAGCTGAATTAAATCAACCTTTCAAAATGTATACATAAAATTAATGCATTAAACTTTCAAATATATAAACATAGTATGCAAAAAAGAAAACCAGATTTTAAGCAAGTTATATATACAATAGAAATACAAATACAGTAAAGAGAAAACACACATACTAATAAAAAGATATGCAGAGAAATGAAATAAAACAAGACAAAATGAATGAGAAGGAAGAAAAAGTGAACAGTCATTATGCACAAAATATGTATCGTAATGGTGTTAATAAAGCTAAGTATCCCTTCATTCAAAGCGCCTTCCAATTGGTAGCAATTTGTATTGACATGTGTGAGAAAGAAAGAATCACAAGCCAACATGAATCACCTTCTAGACCTCCTAAATAATGACAATGGCGGGAGAGAAATGTTTGTCTAAGCCCTCTCAGTTGTGCACATTCTGTCACCAGGTGTAGTAATGTTTCTCGTATGTCCTCAGTGAGGCAATAACGGCAAAAGTTATCACGTGGCAGAAGAAGCTTTCGCCAAGTTAGAATATCCCTTGTGGGCCACCGATTGAATCGTAAACGCAGTATATCAGAGCAATACTTGGCCGAAGAAGCTCTCTCCAAATACTGCAGAAGAGTGCACACCTTTTTAGGAGGGACACAACAAACATCACCATCTCGAAATTGCAAGCATAGTTCCTGTGTTTAGATCCAATCCATCTCATAAATGTTGGTTATAGCTTTCTCGGGTTTGGTGATTAACTGGATGATGGAGACATTTGCATCTGCCAGAACTTGATAGATAGTGTCCAGCCATGAGGTTACAAAAGCATGTTGTACAGAAAATAGATAGTTAGATAGGGTTTTAAGAATAACATTTTGTTCTGTGGATATGAGGCACTTTCTAAAAAGTGCACATAAACACCAGTGATGGAACGCTTGAAGAGAAACCAGCCCTTGCTCATATCTAAACCAGGCAATTGGGGTGAAATGCGGCAGATGTAAAATTTGTTTCCAGTATCTTGACTCCCATTTGTCGATCTGAAAGCGAGTCTTGCTTGCTAAAGTTTCAAGTCCATACAAAAGGCATGGAATTGTCTTCACTGTCCAAAAAAACTGGTTTGATAACATTTTTTCCGTATTTGTGCATTATGATTTTTGCCTGGGAGATTGCAGTAGCTAGTTTCGAGTCCACACGTTCCAGTTGACTATCAGCTTCTCTGTGGCCCTCAAAGGATACGCCCACATACATATAAAATGGCACTACATTCAATGGAATCTTATCAATGAACCACCGGAAGGATGACTGGCCAGATCTTTTTGGTGAATAAACCACTATTTGAGTTTTCCCTGTATTGATTCTAACTTCATTTTGCTGTATGTACAGCTGAAAGGCGGAGAGTAGCCTTTGTAGGTCAACTTCAGTTTTAGATATGAGGACAAGATCGTCCACATACATTAATGTTTTGATTGCGCGAGAATTGAGTTTCGGTGAGTCAGAAACTACCTTTTCAAAAGCATACCTGGCGTCATAGATAAAATAATTGAAGACTGCAGAGGCCAATATGCACCCTTGTTTCAAACCTCGAGCTGTCGCGATCTGGTCCGATAGCGCACAATCTAAAGACAATCTGATGCGAACAGAGGTATCGGAGTGCAGTGCTTGGATGACATCATACAATGTGGAAGGACACTGGTCTCTGCGCAGCTTTGGCAGTAGAATAGAGCGGGACACCGAGTCGAAAGCTGCATGTAGGTCAACGAATGCAATGAAAAGGGCCAGTTTTGATAGCTGGCATTGGGCTTTGATGGCATGCAAACAGAGCAGATTTATGTTGGTCCCCAAGCCGGCAAGAAATTCGGTCTGTTGGGGGTCTCGCCAATATTATTCCAGGGTCCAAGCATTGAAATCTCTCAGGACTAGTTCGGTAAAGATTTTCCCTGGTGCATCCAACAATGTTATCGGCCGATAATTAGATGGTAAGCTGCGGTCCCCTTTCTTGAAAATTGGAACGATTATGGAAGTTTCCCAAGATAACGGGACCGTTCGTGAACTCAAAACTTCACGAAATATAGTGTTGAGAATCTGGGCCTACACAACTGGATTTGATTTAAGCATTGCATTATTGAGACCTACAGGCCCAACCGCCCTAGTACAACTAGCCTTCCTGATCAAATCCTCAATGATCTCAAGAGAGAATTCTAGATGCCAAGGACGCACAGACTGTTGGGCCATTGGCATACTGGAGTACCGCTCATCTGCATAAAGATCAGAATAATGGTTGATCCAGTGCTGTACCTTAACACCATTGATTTGGGCATCAGCTTGCATACTGATCGAGTGGTTTTTTTAACAAGATGGGTTTTTATTCCGCAAAGCAGCCATCATAACTTCACTGTCATGCTGAAACATGTGAGCCTTCCTACTCCTACACCAGTTTTATTAATGACATTTAGTTGTTTTAATGTCTTTCCAACAAGAATCTAGGTTGCTTTCTAGGGGAGATTTCTCTATTCACCCCTCTGGCCCGACACACTCTGCAGGCACATCTTGGATGTCCTGATCTCCTCAGACCTCCCCCTCTCACCACTCCTCTCTCCTGGAGTGATTACTTTCTGCTTTCCTCTCATCTCTCTCTCTCTCTACCCCTCAGGCCAAGCCGACTCCAGCTCTGCCACCACCTTCTCGGTCATCTGATGTTAGGAAGAATTTTCTTTCAAGTGCTAAATTCCCTCTATCTTAGAGCCCTCTAGCTCTTTTGCTATATTTTGGGACTTTGAACTTTTCATTTTCAATGTGTTTACTGTTGTGTTCTTTGGATATGGAGTTTTAAAACAACTCCATAGGCATAATCTTTTTCTTGTGTGTCACACAGCACCCTCAGTGCAGTGGCACAGGGATGTCTTTCAGACTTCCCAAGGTTTAAATACCTTCTCTGGGACTGACTCTGTCCCTCAGAGCATGTAAAGTAAATTGCCTTTACTAGTCTTCTTAAATGTAGAGACCCAGCACACACTATCTTCCTAAAGAGTGCTGGACGGGTTGCCTAGCATCCCCTGAGTCTACACACTCATGTAGTAGTCAAATGTTACAATTTCCCTCTTGAAATGGCTGGTGGCAGTGGTTTAGAACAAACTACCATGACCATGAACACGGGTAGCTAAAAATCGAGTCAGCCATGTTTTTCAATATGGCACCCAATACCTATCTGTGAAAACAGAGTCTGGTTATCTTTTTTTGCCGTTTCCTTTAGGAAAGCTCCTTCTTGTGTTTAACTCTGCACGCCAAAACAGGCTTGGTCCCTTCGTTCATTGGCCTTGGGCAAGCTTCAGTGCTGAAACCTTCCTCTGGCACCTGAGTGTCTGGGGTGGACGGGATGTGAGGGATGTGCCCGAACTCCCTGTGCTTAGTCTCCTAGGAGACCTGAATACACTCTGGTGTGTTTAGCCGGCTGGCTGCCTGGCAAGGACAGCCACCATGCTGGGTGAGTGACAGCCAGGCTGGAATGAATGGGGGAAAACTGTTTAAAAGCAGGCCGCTGGGACTTGGAAAGCAGAGTCAACCACTGGAACGAGAGAACCGAAGACGACCTGAAGGAAGCTGCAATTCCTGGTCCACCGGTGAAGCCCTGCTGCAGGTCCGAATTGCCCGAAACTCCCTCCACAGAGAAGCCCTTCAAGGACGACTTCTTCCCTTGAGTTTGGTGGGAACAACCAACTCGCAAGTCACCTGGACACCGTCTCTATACTGGTCGAATTCTCTTCACAGTGCTGTTGAAAACCGGATAGCCAGTGAGAAGGATACCAGTTTGTGGTCTTTAAGGCACTCACACCTTAAACCAATATTTTGCAAAGCTTGTGGGCAGTGCAGGAACCTCCCGACATCCTCCTTCTTGTCCCCACAACTGAAGCTGAGGAACAGCGAGATCTGCAGGAACTGCCAGGAACAACGGCCCAGCTACAGCTCTTCTTCGTTTAAAAGGTACTGTGCAAGCTCGGTCAGGAAATCCTTTCTGCCGCGGTGAAAATTTGTGAAACTTTCCCAACTTTGAAGGCTTGTCCTTCCCTAAACCGACATATAACTTTTCGTCTGACCAACTACTAAAAACCGTGGCAAAGGCTTAACCGTTTACTACCAGAACTGTGCTATCCTATACAAGACTCTGAACCATTGACTTTGGCCCAGGCCTATTGAATTGAATTGCTGGTTGTAGTGAACTGAAACTATTTGCCCTACCTCTGGATGTATTGGTGCTTTGATTCTTTTAACCTTGTCTTTTACCCCTTTTTAAAGTAACTGAAGTGCCATTTTGCTCCCACTTCAGGGGAGTTGAACTTGTTAAGAAACTGATTGGTTGTGTATTGTAGTATATTAGATTGTGATATTGAGCTGCTCTTACTAGTGGAATGTTTTCCAACTGACTGTGTAAATAAATGTATATTCTTTTACCAAGAAACCTTGAGTAAGTGTTTGTTTGAACAACTGTGATTGCTAGTCCTTGTGTAACCCCTTGTACTTCTCACTTTACTCTTGAGATAAGTATGGCTGCTCAGCCACTGCTACCACATTACTGTGTAGTACGGGCTTGTACCAAAGGTGAGATTGTGTTTACACCTGAAGTCTTAATTGTGTGTAGTGTTCCCAAAGGGTACTGTATGTGATTCTGCCTAACATCCGACCCATGAAGCGTGTGTCAGTTGAGACTTTCGCCACCACTTTCTCTCCTTCCTCTCCACAGTTGGATGGCTCATACCCTGGCACAGCTCTCTCTAACCTTCACTGCTCTATCTCTGACACTCTGAACGTACATTCCCCTGTTATGAGGATCTGCCTGAAACCCGAATCTAAGTGCAACTCTTGGTATGACTCAGACCTTGGCACCCTTAAACGCAAGTGTAGGGTGGATGAGAGGAAGTGGAGGGTAACAGGTACACCCTCTGACAAATAGACCTGCCACCTTCTCCAAAGGCAATACAGATTATCTGTCCTTGCCAAGAAGAGAGCACACATCCAAGCCTGTTTTTCTGCGGCATCATAACTCTACTTCTCCTGTCCCCTCCCAGACCATGGCTTCTCATTTCATCAATAAAACTCAGGACATCCTGTCCACCCTCTCCTCCTCTCCATCCTCCTCCTCTGAATCTCCTGACCCTCCTGCAGCCGCCTCTCCTCCTACCTTCCACTCCTTTTTCCCTGACGACGTTTCTAGACAAGTCCGATCTATGAAAGTCTCGTCAAAACAGGATCTTCCCTGTTCTTCCAAAACCATCAAGAACTACATTGCCACCCTTGCTCCAGCCTTGGCTGATTTCTGCAATCACTCTTTCTCCACTGGAAACTTGCCCTCCCCTCTGAAGCACTCCCTTGTGCACCCTCTTCTTAAGAAACCTTCTGCTAATCCCGCCTGTCTGGCCATCTACAGCCCGATCTCCATTACTCTGTTCCTGGGCAAACTCCTTGAAAAGTTGGCTATCTCCCAGCTTAACCTTCACTATGAATCTGTTGCTTGTCTTCGGATCTGTGTGAAATTACCGAATACAAAACTCTGATTTCCAAAAGTCTGATTTTTCTTTTTTTTTCTTTATTTTTCCACAATTATATATGTGAGGGAGACACCCACAGCCCCCACCTTACCGCTATACATTTGTATTTACTTTACCCCCCCCCACATATATATATATGTGGAAAATTGGGGGTCAGATATTTGGGGGTCAAGCTTTCAGAGCTGCCAGAAGCACAGAAACTGATCTCCTGAACATTGTGAAGACCTGCTCCCTAACCTAGCTTCTGTCCTCATTCTCCTCGATCTGTCCTCTGCTTTTGATACAGTCAACCATGCCATCCTGCTCACTGATCGATCCTCCCAGGTCCAACTTGGGTCCTTCCTCTCCTCTATCTCTCTCTCTACCTGTGGTGTTCTCTAGGGGTCTAATCTATATCTTTGGCTGTTCAACCAATAAATGACACCTCTTGCCCACGCATAGCCGCCCCCTGTTCCAACTTCCAGTGTTATGCGGATAACACTCAGCTCTCCTTCAGGCTCCCCTCAGCCGCCTCTACTCCTTCTCTCTATCTGTAATCCAGGAGTGGTGTGCGACCAATGATCTCTGTCTTAATGCCAGTAAGACTGAGATCCTTCTCATCGAAAACACCCACTCCCTCCTTTCCCCTCACTCTCTGGCTGCCCACCCTCGGCCCTCTTGCCTCTCCTATCTGTGAGGCTAAGAACCAGGGGTCATCTTTCACTCCACACTCTCTTTCTCTCCTCACATCTCCGATGTCTCAGAGAAGTCAAACGACCAGATGCACCTCCTCTGAGGTATTCTTCCCACCTCACTTTCCCCAAGTAGCTCACTGTCTCCAGAACTCTGGTTCTCTCTAGGCTGGACTATTGCAACAGCCTCTTGCTAAATCTTCCTGCCTCTACACTCCATTTTCTTCAACTCATCCAGAACGGAACTGCAAGACTGGTCCTTGGCCTCAAGTCCAGTGATCATATCTCTCCAACTCTGAAATGCCTTCACTGGATCCCTCTTCCTAAATATCTGCTTTCTTGAGCTCTCTGCTCTTCCACCTCCAACTCTCTGAGGGTCAGTCGCTTCTCCAAGCAAAGAATTGGGGGCCGATCTCTTTCCTCGGCTGGGGCCTCTCTCTGGAACAGCCTCCCTGCCTCTCCGATACTTGAGCAGAACCATCTCTGGACTGGAAGCAACTCAAGACCTTTCTCTTTGCTTCTGCCTTCTCTCTTCCTCTCCCTTGCTGATCACCTGCCTGAACCATCCATGCACTAGTCACCTGGTTACCCTCTGAATTCGGGCCCCGGTCGCTGCCTCTCAAGCTGCAATACTACACTGCCCGCTGGCTCCCCTGCACTTCTGGTCTGCACCTGTACCCTATAGTCCCCTCCCTTGCACTTATTGCCACACGTAGGCTGTACTCATGAGTACCCACACTTGCCACCCACTGGCTGTACTCTTGTTTTCTCCTTTGTCCTACACTTCTTCCCTGCACTCCCACCCTTCCCTGCTCCTGCGTAATCTGAGTGACACAAGGCCTAGTAAGATCACTGTTTTGTCTCGCCTAGTAAGATTGCTGTTTTGTCCTCCTTTTTGTTTCCCCTCCCTTGTCTTGTCACGTCTAGGAACACTTGTGTACAGGCGTGTTATAAATGCCATATAATATCATATCATATGTGCCAAGTAACTTCCTGTACCACACATAGGGTCCTTTTGTTTTATGGCGCTAGTCAGCCTCTAAGGATTTTTTTGAGGTTTGTACAAGTGTGCCTAGGAGGAACTGGTGGCAGCAGTTTACTTTGAATGTATTTTTACTTCGCTTTTATGGACCATACCACGTTTGGCCCAAGACTGTGGCCAGTGCCGAAACTGCCCATGCCACAAAGTCTTTTGTTCTGTCCTCTGGCCATTTTGTCCCTTTGCCTTCTCCCAGGTCGAGAGACATGGGTATTCCTTATTTGGGCATGCAGCCTCATGAGAAAACTGCATCTTTTGTGGACTCCTGCATGTCACGTGTGCTAGTGCCAAGAAAGAGGGTTGGGACTGACTGGTTTGCCAATCCACACTACTGCTGCCACTACAATCTGACAGGCCTGAATGACTGGAACCATTGTGGGCCCCAATTGGCCCACGCCTGGCATGCATGCAAGAGAGCAGATCTTCCTTTGGCTATCTGAGATTTGAGCGCAAACCGAATCTTGGATAAGAGAAGGGTCTCTGCATCCATTCCAGGTCGATCTACTGAGGTTCAGACAAACCTCATAAGGAGAAAACTATCCTTAACAAGAAAGCAGACTCGAGGAAGTGCCGGTGATGTACATGGAAGGTTTGCCACCCTGACCCTGCTGTTGTCCCGTCGGACCCCTGTGTTTCTATCAAACCAAGAAGGCCTGCAAGGGCACTTCACCCCTTTGGAGTAGTGGGAACAACTACTCTCGGCTTCTCCTATTTACCCTCACAAAGAGCCTATTCTGAAGAGTTCCTGGGCAATCCAGTGAACTAACTAGCTCGAACAAAGGGTATTGCACAGGAACACCGCCGTCCAGAGTTGAGACTCGAGACTTTGGAAATCACTAGCTTGTGGTCCTGGGCCCTTTCCCACCAAAGCTCATTGTCCTAGCTCCTCTTTGTCACAATTTATGGGAGTGCGCCATGCGGTTCTTGCGTTGCCCTGCTGTGGTGGCCATCACTGAAAGTGCCTGCAGTTCTTGCTTACTGTGTCCTGAGACGTCCTGCACCCAATATATCCTTCTCCTTTCTTCGAGAGCTCAGTAAAGGTTCCTGTACCATCAAGGGCGATCGTCCCGTCCCGCAGCTGCTGAGAGCTGGAGCGTCCTGAAACTGCAAGGTTATCACTGACGAGTGAAGTGGGCTAGACCGAGGAAGTTTGGTACAGACTATGTTGAGGGTCGGTGAGTACTTGCATCACTTAACGGTGGCCCTCTGGCATAACCACCCCTTTTTATGCACGGAAATCCCTTAACAGATCCTCACTTTGGCGAGGATAGCCTGCGCTCCCCAGCTATTCCCGAATTCCGAAAGTCACTCGATCCACAAGGGTAGACCTGCCATTATTCCATGCCTCAGGCCGCTTGCTGTGCAGCTACAGCCCCTGAATAGAACCTGCGTTTTCCTTTGCGCACGACCACACCTTGTTAACAGACAACTGTACTTTGGGTGCTAGCCTCCTCACTTCATATGGCTGGCCTACATAAGTTACGGATTGTTGATATAGGACTACCTAAACTGATGCATGTGCCAAACTAACCCCTTTTTGTTACAGGTTATGGTTATTTTCTCTCCCCCCCCATCATGGTATTAGTATGGTATGATAATGTTTATTTGTAAAGCACTTATACACAAAGCAAGTGTTACAAAGCGCTCAGGTATGGGGCGAACAAGGGGAAAAAAACAACAGTCATTCAGAGCCCTTGAATTCCTGAATGATACAAGTCTGCACCGGGAGAGTGGGTGCATGGAACAAGTGCATATAATACAATTAACTGTGTAGATAACAGCAAAAAGGTCTTACGACAATTCTGCAGTTTTTCCAAGCACATTGAGGCTCCACCATGCAAGCAGGGGAGACAAGGGAAAAACAGATATACGATCTTCAAGGCATGGTGCATTCAGATCATGCAAGTGCGCAGACATGTGCAGGAGAGTGGAGGGGGGATCACATTATTGTATATACGTGACATAGTAAATAGGTGTGTGTGGTAATTGTTTTCTTAATAACTGTGGTTTCATTGTGTTTTGTTCTAAAGGCCTATAATAAATGTACATATCTTTAAGGATAATCTGCACAGTTTTACTGTGTGTGCTCATTGTGGACTTCCGATCACTCTCAACCCTCCTGAGACTTAGGGTCTGATTCATGGAAGTGATTTATAATGACACAATCATATAGGAAAATGTTTCAGGAATCAGGCCCTTAGCCTTGACTGCCTGCCAAGGTACCATAGATTGGTCTGGTTTGTCCAGAAGGTTCCCCTGTTCCACTAAAATAGGGTGGCCTCCTAAACTTCCGCCCACCAGGTCAGAGTTTAGAAATCCATCTTAACATTAGCTTTTTAACGCAAAATAAAGCCACAGTGGCTGGTAACATATTGCCAATTCCATGGTCCCAGGCTAGCAGTGTATGAAGTAAATGATTTTTTGAGGTCATAGATTTCCCAGGGTCCGCCAGCAAGCAATGAATGTATGATAACTTTATTATTCAAAAATCACTTGTAAAATACGATTTTATAATGGAACCGAAAAGAGTGGTTTCAAATGGCCCCATAGTACATTTTCCCCTGGGAGTGCCCCCGATATGCAACATTTATGTAGCAGTACATTTGTGGTTCAAGGCTCTGATGGTGACATGGTGGTAAGCACTTCATGTGAACGGAGATGAGGCGACCACAGCAGTTGGATTAAGTTCTGCTGGTCGTCTCAAATGTTTCAATGAATTCACTTTGTGCTGTGGGAATTGGGGGTGCATTGTGACATTGCATATTGTAAATGAGGGCGGTGTGGGAAGGTTCATGGACCGAATTATTGAACACAATGTATGCTTTTCCATAAGGGTTCAAAGTGCGAACACCAATCAGCTTTGTTTGGGGAGTTTTGTTCATGTCGCACAATCACGAATGCTAATTATTTAACATTGTATACAAGTTCTAGATATACGGGCATTTCTTTGACACCACCTTTTCACGCAGTTCTGTTCCGTGATCTGTTTGAACTTAATGTCCCAGCTTCATCTGGGGCCCTGAATAAAACTGCATTCTTCTTGTGCATACATTCACTCCTTTTTGACTGCTTTTGTAATTTTTGGGTGAGTTTTCGAGGCTACTCCCCACACAGCGCCAAGTTGTAGTCCCGCCATAGACATGCAGACAAAGAAGATATGCAGGATATTATGGCAACAGGTAATTGTCCACAAATGAGTGGACTGACTAGGCAAATAGCCAAGTTTTCAGGGCCTTGCAGAAGGAAAGATGAATAAAAAAAGATATAGCAGCCTTCTCTCAAGAGAAAGTTTACCAATACACCACAGAAACCTATTACACAGAGTTAAACACAAAAGATCAAACAAAGGGTAGCTTCAGAGGAGGTAACCGAACAATGACCAACAAAGGGTACAAAAGATACCCGGCCCAAGGAAACTGGCTTAATGTTAGCTGATGGAAGCTGTAACTGCTGCAAGCTGTCTCCAGAGGACCTGGAGTCAAGCCTGCTGTGCGACCACATGCATTCTTTAACTTCAGCGACTGAACCTCTTTCCCTCCGGAGTTCTCAGAGGGAATCATTTACTGAGCAAGGCGTGGTGCGATTGCTGCCATTGTGCCTGTAACATCAAACACCTCCTTTCTGCATGGATTGCATGCACAGAAACCTCATTATTGCATTGCAACATCTCGGCCTAACATGACTCCTTTAAAAAAATTGGACTCTGGTTTTGTGGGCAAGCTGCGTGAGATTGCATGCGATATGTCACGTGGCGTTGCTATCCACGAACTGAAGACCGAAACCACTGATTGCACCCTCATAGGAACGGTTGGTCTGTGTTTTATTTTTTTTACTGACTGCAGTAAGTATGAGGGATGTTAGGCAGAATCCTGTGCAGTACCCTTAGGGACCACTACACAAGATTAAGCCTACAGGTGGTAGTACAATTTCACCTTTGGTACAAGCCTGTACTACACTGTTAGAGTGGTAGCAGTAGCGGAGCAGCCAGAGCAATGAACAGTAATGGGGATTACACAAAGGACTACAATTACTGTGACTCAAGCAAACACTGACTCAAGGTTTCTGGTTAGAAAAATGTAAGTGCATTTATTTTTAAACCATCTGTTCCCAAAACTCTTCACTTCTATTTATTAAAACCACACTGTAAATATACTACACACAACCAATTCCTCTTGTTGAGGCAAATTCAAGTTAAGTACATTAGGATTTGACAGACCAGTGTTGTGAAACAAAGACGTTACCATAGGTACATATGCAGTCACTTTTTGACAGTAATGACAGTTCTGTTTTACGAAAGAGAAACGTACCCACGGGAAAAAATGTAACCGGAGTCAAACACACTTGATACATAGAATAAAACAAAGGAATAGTGGATAAAAATCATAGGCAATACTTTTGTCAAGACAATGAAATAAGAGGACGCGTTCTTAGAGGAAGATAAAAGTCAAAAGACCTGCGCCATGTCAAATGGAGCCGGGCTCTGTTGTCGAGGATCACACAGTAAGAACAGTTCAAGATTAACAATGCCAGGAGTACTCGGTATAGTCAAGAGGAGGCAAAAGTTATAAGAGGGAAGGGAGAAAGGACAAGCCTTCGTAAAGGAAAAGGGTTCACCCCGATTCCTCAAGGTCGGACAGTGAGAACGACCAAATGGACACAGTACCTTATTCAAATGAAGAAAGTTGGCGCCACGGCAGTTGTTCCTAGTAGTTCCTGCAGACTTATGGTTTCTGAAGCTTCAGTCGTGGGGACAAGAAGGAGGATGCATGGAGCGATCTGCAGTACCCAGGGATGAAGCCAGCAGCAGCAAAGCAACAGTGAATAAAAGGTGCGGAGAGGGCTCTTCTGATGGCTATCTGGACCACTACAGCTCTGTGCAGTGATTTTGACCCAGAAGAGGATTCTCTGGCTGTAGAAAGGTGAGCTGTTTGATCCCACCAGGCACAAGGGAAGAACACTCCAGACTGGATCTTCCCTGTTGTTGAAGGGTAGATAGCTCAGGACTGCAGCTGTGCTTTAACGGGACTTGGGAGTTGCAGCAGCCGTCTTCTTCTCTGCTTCTCTTCGGTTCTTGTAGTTCCAGTGGCGACTCTGCCTTCCAGCCAAAGAGTCCTGCCTTTTATGACAAAATCCCCCATTCACACAGCCTGGCTGTCAATCACACAGCAGGGCGGTTGTCCAGCCCGGACAACCACCTCAGCCAATGAACACAAAGTGCGACTTGGGTCTCCAAGGAGACCCTGTGCAGGGGTTGACTACAGCCCTCCCTCACATTCAGCCCACCTAGACACCCAGGCACCAAAGGAGAGCTTCTTGGGAGAAGCCCGCCAAAGGACGGCGAACAAAGAAAGCAAACCTGGTTTGCCGTGCTAAGTAAAACACAAGAAGGATGTTAACACAAAGAAATGGCGACTAAACCCAACCGGAGCCAAACTAAAAGATATTTGGTCAAGCGGGTTTATGTTCGAGGCTAACACAATAGCCTAAAACAGTACAACGTTTATACATATAATCACGGTAGAAAAGGTAGGCTATGTACCACTGCCACCAGCCAAGTTTTAGGGTTAAGGGAGCAAAACAAGGCTCCAGGAACATGAATTCCATTATAGATGCTATAGGCTCTTCTGTTAACACGTTTGTTGATGATGTTAACCGGCCATCTCCAAGTTGGAATGCCCTCTCTGATGCTGACTTGTAAGAAAACAGTTATTATGCACTTTGAAACTGGAAATGTGTTGTTGACTAAGACCCACATCCTAGCTGAGTGTTCCTTTATTTTCCCCCAAAATGAAGGAAACAGATGTCTTTGAGGCCGGAGTGGTCTGTTGTTCCGCCGAGCTGGAGAAAGAGTTGTTACTTCCAGCCATAACAAAACATAGTAAAGCGTTGACAGATCTGCACCTTAATCAATAATTCTGGTCTAGCCCAGTTGAGCTCAACCCTCAGACACTAGAGAATGGTGTTTTTCAAACAAACTCAACGCTGGCAGCTCGCATAAGCAAGGATATCTACAACTTGACATTACGTTTGGAAGCCGGTTGTCAGAGTGGTAATCGACAGTGTGCTAATTCTGAACAGTATACATGCTGTATCTATTTTTAAAAAAAAGTCTTTCCCTCCCCAGATTCCTGTCGAAGATTTGGGCACCTGCCAGCTCACTTCATCTTCAGTCCGTACCCCTGTTGATGTTCCTTGTGTTACTGAGCTATCACACTCTTGTCTCTTTCATTGATCCTCGCCATCTACAAGTGAAGATTCTAGTGACGAGTCCAACCACGATTCGAATCAGGGTTTAAGTCCTAATTTTCGAGCCTAGAGAAGATCTTCCTCGAAATTGCAACCAAAGAAGATGTGACTGCTTCCCGGCGGCGAAATGATGGACTTCAGAATGCTCAGTTAGCCCAGCTGAAGGCCAGCATCTTCTCAGCTGTTTCTATCACATTAGCTCCTTATCTGAATCTTAATGAGGACATAAGTGACAACTATAAGGACCAGTCATCTTTAATTGCATTAATGCATTCAAAATTAATACACATAGAAACATCTACTGAAGCATTTCGTGAAGGAAGATTGAGAGAAAAAGAAATGGAAGACCTGGTTTTGAAGTCCCTCATTGACCTAACTCAAGAAGCAAGAGGAGACAAACAGATCTTTTTGGAAAGCGTTCATGATATTGTCACACAGAATAAAGCTTTGCCATCTATGGGGAGAACAGTGTATCATCTTTTGACGTAAATAATGATCACTCTTTGGCACCTTTGTTATCGCCAGCGGGCCCACGAGCGAGTCCCACGACGTATATGTCGAGCTGGGCTTGCCTGCCAACTTCCAAGTTGAACCTGCAAGAGTTGAACCTGAAAGGGTTTGTTTTGTCCCAACTATCAGATATCAATGTCTGCACAAGTTCATCAAGCAGCCGATTCACTATTAACTCAAGCTCGTGAATATGATGACCCCCAGGGAAACCGACACCAGCTATCATAGTTATAGCTGCCAAGGACAGGAGCCAAACCCCCACAAGTACTGTTAATTACCCAATTTTTGACTAGCGGCCTCAACAAAAGGCAACATCTGTCAACAAAGCACCTAAAGTGGCCCAAGCAAGGAAATACAAACAATGCCTAAAATTACTTTGGCAAAGGCATCTGGCTCACAAAGCTTTTTGAGAAATCTTAAGGTGATGTCATTGGAAGCCAACTATCTAAACTCTAAAAAGATACAGATTTGTAAAAACAACAATGTGGATACAAGATTGACATCTAGTCGCCCAGATGTCCCTGTTGATTTGGACTGCCTAAACGACTCATTGTATTGTATTGTTTTGTTTATTTATATAGTGCCACTACACAGAAAAGTGTTTCAAAGCGCTCAAGGAGGATGGGAACAGGGGAAAAGGCAACAGTCGCTCAGAGCCCTTGAAATTCAGAGACGATAATAGTCTGCCCAGGCAGAGTAAGTGCGTGAAATACATCTAATAGATGAGACACAGCAAATAGGTCTGCCGGCGATTCTGCAGTTTTACCAGTGCGATTAAGGGGAGAAGACAAGGGAGAACAGACAGACGATCTTCAGGCGCAGTGCGTTTGGATTGTGCAAGTGCATGATTATATATTTTACTGTGTATAATTGGTATGTATCCTTGTATTTTGTACTGTTTTTTATGGATTGTTTCTTATGCATATCCGAAATAAACATGATGATGAGATGACATTGCGATTCAGGCCGCGAGGCGTTCCTCGCCTGACTGACAGTGGCTTGGCAGGGGTTGGATGAAATGGGGGTGGAGTATGAGTGTGCCCTGACCATCTTTAGAGAATACCAATGTAAGGGAAGTAAATCCCAGTTCAGGAAGAAACATTCTTTTGATAAGGCGGTCACCTTACAGAAATACCTACTTTGCAAAGATCTTAGAGAGCTGTGAGGCTTCCCTTTGACCATCGTAGGGCATTTGACCAGGAGGCTGAGCAACGATATAGAAACTGGATTGCTTCCCACAAATCAATCATGTATCAAAAGGATGCAGAGACCATGTTGCAGGCTTTGAATTCCCAAAATGCTAGGAATCTGTGGCAACCTTTGGATGGTGGGGAATCTAAAAACTGCTCCTTCAAACTGAATTCCATATCTGAAAATCAGTGGTTGTCTTACTTTGGGGATTTGTTTGGTAAGGTAGACCTATTAGAGGAAGAACTCCAGAGTGAAAGATGAAACTGATGGGACATATGTTTTGACACGGAGGAAATGATGTCCCTAATAATGGCAGATTAACAAATGAAATGTTAAAAGCCGCCCAGATGCATCGGCTGACTTTTGTCAAGCTTTATTTCAAAGGATTGTCCCGAGAGGCAGGGTCCCGACTTCTTGGAAACAAGCAGTGGTGGTCCCAATTTTTAAGAAGGGCGATAGGGCAGACTCTAAAACTATTGCCCTGTCCCCTGCTGGATGTTTTGGGTAAGATCTTCATGGCAATCCTATTGAAACGAATGAATGAGTGGGTGCGGGATTCAGAGGATTTTGATCCCCTCCAAACGTGGATTGTTTGAGGGGTAGGATGTAGTCTAAACCTCTTCCTACTGAGCCTCTTAAAGATGAAGACTCGAAAGGACGATTGTAAGATCTATTTGGTGTGTATCGAACTGGAACACACCTTTGATAGCATCTCCAGGGAGTTGGTATGGAAGAAGATGACAATGTTGGGATGTCCAGGAGATTTACTATTGACTATTAAAGATCTGTATACTGGGACCTTATTGTAAGTCTGATTTAACCAGGAGGGATACTTGACCAGGAGAATCCAGTAATGTAAGGGCCTAAAGCAGGGGTGTTTCTTAGTTGCAGCTTTATTCAACATCTTTATAGCAGATCTGCGTGACATTTTGGACCCGCCCATTTCCTTTTCTCCAAAGATCAATGAATCTATGGCAGGGTGGCAATTATACGCCGACGACCTGATCAGCTTAGATGGAACCTCGATTTGCCCCCAGAGAAAACTAGATAGCCTGCAACATTATGTAAGACAAAATGGTTTAAAATTCAATGCCTTTAAATCAGAAATACTGATTTTGGAGAATCGGAGGGGCCGGAAAACAAAGATCCTGAGTTGGTTCATAGATGGGAAAAGAATTAGAGCAGTCTCCACTATAAAGTATTTAGGCGCAATGATAAGTGCGAGCACCTGCGAGACTCCATGGAAAGATCATTTGGAGGGCAAAATAAAACAGCTAACCACCCAGGAAATCTTAATTGTGTGAAAATATGGCAAGTTTTCGCTTTTGCCGATTACAAGGTTTTACAATCAGAAAGTCACTCTGGTACTAATGTACGCTGCTGAATCTTGCCTTGGCCTCTCATGGGATAACTGGGAGAGACTTGACGGCCATTTTTGGAGGAAGATTCTGTACCTTCCTAGTGCCGTACCAATGGCTGGTATGAGGCATGAGGTTGGTCCCCTGTCTCTGTATTTTAGAGTGGTTTGGAAATCTCTGCTTCTGTTTAGAAAATGTAATGTGCCCGATTGCCCACCTACATTTAAGATTCTCAGAACAACTGGACTGGCCACTGAATATGTGGCTGGAAAGATAAAACGAAATACTGTTATATCTGGGACTACCTGTTGACATCTTATGCAGAAACCCTACATACTTAAAAATGATTGTGTTGTGATATGATTGGAGAGAAACAGAATTAAAAAAGGTCCAATTCTAAAGTGCCTACACTTTCAAAAAATCTGTCCGCACTGCCTAATGTGACACCACAATACCTGAGAAGGTTTCCGAAAACAAAATACAGAGGTCCGTGTCTCAGATTTCGATTGAACATCTTACATACTAAGGTCACCATGTGTAGATATGGAGTAAACCCAGGAAATGATGAATGTAGATTGTGTAACGCCCAAGCAGAAACGTCAAACCATCTGATTCTGTTTTGTGCCGGGTTGCGATCGCTTATGATGCTGTACTTTTACAATCAAATGCTCAAGATGTTTGAAATTGATGCTGAACCTTGGTGGGAAGCACCATATGGTGGTGAGAATGTTGATTTGATATATGTCCTGGTAACATTTTGGGTGATCACCCTTTACAAAAAATGTAATGAGCTGTAATGTCCAGAATGGTCAACCGTTAAATGTTAGCGAAGAGTTCCAAAGATGACGTGTTAGTTTTGGGGAGTAACATGTTTTTGGATCTTAGAGTTACCTTCTCCTGTGTTGTTTTTTTTTTTTTGTTTCTTGTTTTTTGTTCTGCTTGTGTTTGTTATGTGTTATAATGTATGGAATTGTTAGTGATGTTCGCAAAAGTTTGTAAACAAGTAAATGTCTAATAAAAAAATTAAAAAGAGATACAATCAGGGAAACAAAACAATGCACAGATCCTACTGCTCCCCCTTTTTTACAGCACAGGGATCGCGGACAGGGCAGGTGCCAGAATGATTCCCTGCCACAGAACTATTAGTGGTGAACATGTCAATCTATGTGCTCAATGAAACTGAGGTGAATGTATTTCAAAATGTCATGTCTTTTGTGCTTAGAGCACGCTAGGATCTATTTACGACTAGACAAGAAATAGCAAGATTACTGAAAAAAGTTCAGCTAAAACAATTCTTTGGGACTAATGACATTGATGCCACGGGTCTACATAACCCCTCCACCTTCTACCTCCCAGGTGGGAATATAACAGCAGAATAAGTCACTTTCGAGAAAGCTCTCGTAAAATCATTGGAAAATCTAGAGAAAAATTGCCAACTGAGATATGATATTTGCAGCAAACTAGGGAGAACAGCTCTTCTAGCGCTATCCAACAACATCGAGATAGCAATAAAACCAGATGACAAGGCAGGGGCTGTGGTGATTATGTACTCTACTGACCACCATAATATTGTCACAGCGTTACTACAGGACAGAGAAAGCTATAAACCTTTGGCTGAAGATCTGTTATCGACACTACGTAACCTGATCAATGCCTGGGGTGAAGAGACACTCCAAGGGGTGGATTAGCAGGAAGGAAGCAAGCCACCCACCTACCCCTGCATTGTATGTACTGCCTAAGATTCATAAGGGAACAAATCCCCCTCCAGGCAGACCCATTGTGTCGGGGGTACGCTTATTGTTGGAACCACTCTGCCTATTTTCGGACCACTTTCTCACAGGATACCATGACCATGCTCACGCTTCTGAACCAAAAATCCTTTGACCCAAATACACAATTGTTGGTCACCTTAGGAATTGAGTCTTTGTACACCAAAATTCTGCAACAGGAAACACTGACCGTGATTCACAAAGTCCAAGAAAAATGTACCCCACCACCACAGGTCCCAAATCAACGGATCTTGCAATTTACTGAAATTGCACTTACCACAAATGTCTTTGTATACAAGGAGCAGCTTTATCAACAAACCTCCGGCACAGCCATGGGGGGTACCTTTTCCTCTAGCCTTGCCAATCTGTAAGTAAGTGCCTTTGAAGAAAGCAGCATACATGCAAATAACCCCTTCGTTGAACTCCCTGCAGTATGGCGAAGGTACATTGATGATATTTTCATCATCTTCACAGGTAAGGAAGATCAATTAGTATCTTTTTTTGAATGGCTCAATACAAGGAATAAACATTTGCGTTTCATGGTGACTAAAAGAAAAGCAGCTATCCAAGTCTTAGACTTATGAA
This sequence comes from Ambystoma mexicanum, assembly GCF_040938575.1. NCBI lineage: Eukaryota > Metazoa > Chordata > Amphibia > Caudata > Ambystomatidae > Ambystoma > Ambystoma mexicanum. Next base: position 1,123,540,176 of record NC_090941.1, read on the forward strand.
TATCAGCACGACATGGCACTTTATACACACACACACACACACACACACAACTCCTTACTACAATTTGATGGCTACCACTCCCTAGGTCTCAGACAGAAACTGACTTTCGATCATTTCTTACATTTGCAAAGACCCTGTACGAGCAGCCAGAAAACGAACAACAGGCAAAACACTTGTATGACAAAATCATGGCCCGGGGTACCCGAAAAGAATAGTTTGACATACCCCCAAAAGGGCTGGTAACATACCACAAGAGGTTAAATTACAGCAACACCAACAACCCAACAGGCCAGAGATGACAATTACAGCTATCTTCAGTAACTCCCCCTTAGTCAACCAACTCAAGAAAGAGATCAACTGACTATGGCCAATGCTCAATGTGGGAGACACCACACTTGAGCGTTCCAGGTTTGCAATCAAAAGACAAAAAAAGCATACATGACTTTTTAGTACGCAGCTATCTACCGACAAAAAAATAGACTCCATCACCGACAACCTTATGGTCTACCCCAGAAGCAATTGGACATGTACCATGAAGCACTTGCTCGGTATGTCCACAAACATCACAAAGTGAATCAATAGACATTGGGCGGACTACACCATGGATACAAAGAAACATCACCATTTGCAACAATCAGAATGTGACTATTTTTGATCACATGTCCATGTGGCTTACACTACGTTGGCGTGACAGCACATACAATTAGACAGAGAATTGTGTAACATAAATCGTTATTTATTAGGATGCTAGATATCTTGTGTCTGTTTCCAAAGATGGCTTCCACTTGCGTCACCACCAGACTGAGAAATGCATGTCAGCGTGATAAGAGTAGAGCGCCCATGAGAGCAAATGAGATACGCAATGAGATCCAGGAGAGAATTAATTATATGTTAAGTGAAGTATAAAATATGAAATCACGCCACTCAGTGAAATATTTCTAAGCCAGAATAGCGGGCATGATATTTATGTTCTCACATAAATAAACACAATACAACAAGATATGATGGCAAAAAAAAATCCAAACAGGCACCACATTGACTACTGCGCCATTAGGAAACAGAGCCACACTCTCCACTGCGAGATGGTCGGTCACCTATCAGGGAGAAAACTCTACAACTGCAAACCACGAGTCTGCTGGTTACCGTGGTTACATATTATACTCGCGCTGACTGACTTGATTTTTGGATGATCATATTAAACCTGGACGATTCAGTCATACAGACTCGAGGCAAGAGTCCCATAGATCCCAAAGTGTGTATCACGCGCTGCATATGTTTATTTATTTAAAACATATAAAGTGCACGAAAGCGTCTAAGCACTGGTATTAACAGTAAAGAGAGAACAGCTCTTTATCGAATTGCACATTGACAAGTTAAAACAGAATTTTGAGTGGCCTGCAGAAGGGAAAGTTACTCCTCCATGACTCTCAATGACAGTGGAAGCAAGTTCCATAATGTAGGAGCCATAACTGAGAAGGAGCGACCTCCAAATTGTGCACGCTGATACCTCGGTAATTTAGGAAGAAATTGCGAGGCAGTGCGCAGCTGCCTAGTAGGATAGTAGCGCTCCAAATACTCTGGGCCTGCATTGTGTAAAGCACAGTGAGTGATACGGAGTCCCTTAAACTCAATCCGTGCCGCCACCAGGAGCCAATGAAGGTGGTCCAAGAGGGCTGCAGAAGGGGACAACTGAAGCGCCTTAAGTGCCAATCTTGCTGCCGAGTTCTGGAGTACCGGCATACGTTGTATCTTGTATTAAGGTTGCCCTAAATATATCCCGTTGCAGTAGTCCAGTGACCCCATTATAGTAGATGTGACCATTATAGTACGGCTGTCTGGGGGTAGCAAGGGAAGCAACTACCTCAAGATTTTAAGTTTCCCAAAACCTGCATTACATACTGGCGAGATCTGTGCTTCTCGGGAACCACTGGGAAGGAGCTTCATCCCAAGGATTTTCACAGACAAACAAACTACTGTGCAGGGGCCAAGTGAGTCAGGCCAGGATTGAGAATTGCAGAGACTGCCAGCCAAGACCTCTGTTTATTTCCATTCAGCTTTAGTTATCTGGCAGACATCCACTTGCCGATATTATCCAGGCAGTCAAGAAGTTTGCCAGAGGGTTCAGTTTGAGGGGAGTTCAGCCGAAACACCAGCTGTGTGTCATCGGCATAGGTGTAAAATAGGACTCCAGACTCAGCAATCAGGGCTGCCAATAGGCGCACATGCACATTAAAAAGAAGAGGGGACACGACTGACCCTTGAGGAACAATAACGTTGTGGTAAATACAGCCATGACTAATCTAGCAACAGTTTTATAGCTGATGACACACTGAAGAGAGCACAAAGAAATCACACTATTGGACAGTGGTAACACTTACTTTCATTCAACCGAAACCGGTTGACGTCACAAACGGATGTGTAGAGGCAATAATACACACCTCGCTAAACTATCTGGAGACTATTACAAGAGAAGGCTCTGCCACACTTGCTGTTTTCTTTCTTTGCGACTGAGTAATTCTTTTCAGTTTGTTTTAAACATATTGGTACAACAGTCAAGAATACACATGAAATTAGACCAGTATTTTTAGAACTAGTTTAGATGCCTGTCTGTCTTTCACCTAGATAGGCAGCCCACCACCGCAGTATAGGGATAGCAGACCGACGCACAGGGAAAGTTTAAGTCTGTGCAGGGACATTTACCTAGTTGACAGGTCTACTCAATTATAGTTAAAGTTCCTCTCTCTCCAGTGTTTACAGTGTCACCTGATTCTGCAGCACTTAATCTAACAATATGTACTATGATATAACAAGACATTAATGCTGGAGAAAGGCTGTTTTTCATTGATGTAAGGAAATACATGTAACCAAGTGGGATGTTTCCAAAGTGTTGAAGGTTGTCCTTAGTTATGAGATGGGTCTGTTGAGCAAGATATAGTAGTAGTAAGCGCCTGAAAATCATTTTACTGCCCCCCTTAACCAACACCACATTTCTAAGCCCAACTTCCTCACTGAAACGACACAGGTTACAACACAGGTTGCACAATGGAATACACACCACCCTAAGATGTGTGCCTATTCTAAATGTCCCTAAATAGCACACTAGCCTACCACAGATATACCAACACAACTCTCCCCACTCCTTAAACATCACTCCCAAAGACACCACAATCACACTAACAATTGGCCACAATAACCACTGCTGTTGAAAACTCACAAAAACGTACACACCACAGAGAGCCCTAACTTTTGAGATCTGAACACATCAACATTAACAAAGCAACCTTGTAATGCCCCTAAATTAGCCCCATACCCCTGCATGTTGCAGATCCTAATACTACAACAAAAGGTGAACATGGTACAATATGTGTTATACAAGACTCAAAACATAGTCTAACCAGCTCATGCAAAGAGGACTGGGCAGTACACTGGCCGGTCCATACCACTTTGATGACTGGCAGCAAACATGAACGTTTGCTCTGCTGAGGCAATCCTCTATACTAGAAAGAGATTACATTATTTGCCCTAAGATCTAGGATTTTAACAACTCTATAGTTTAGGCACTTGAACCCATACCTTCTAAGCTTTACTTGATCCAAATAGTTACATTTTGGACTGCAAGCCTGTTTTTCTTGGAATTCTTGCACTTGTAGTTTTCTTAAATTTGAAATGAGTAAGACAAAACTACAAGTGCCAGACTCCAAAGAGGAAAAAAAAAACAGTACTGGGTGACATCACTTGTGGCCACAAGAACCTTGAGAATTCTGATAGTAGGCTTGCAAAAGAAACATCTCATTTGAAAGAAAACTTACAGTATGTAAATTCTTAGGGTAATATTTTCAGCCAAAATAATATTTTGTTAGGTTTATTATCTACTTGCTGAATGGGAAACTAAAAGCCACAGAATGTAAAATAATGCAAGCCTGAAAAATTGGTTTCTTGTTATTCCACTGTACTTTAACCACTGAGAATCATACAGCATTTTAAGAAGTTAGGCCACTTGGATACATATTATCTTTGTGACAAACTCCCAGCTTTCTGTTGCAAATGATGTTAAGAACATTTGTGTACCCATACCAAAATACTGTTTTTTCACATGTCAGTCACAGACAGTGCCACCAACCACTAAAAGAGAGTTTTCTCTCGTTTGCACATGTGTAGGCATCTGGCCCTGATAGGCCCCTGTTGGCTAGGCATTCAACTCCGATGGATCTTTCGGATGAAAAGGTACCACCAATGCCAAATGCCTAAACATATGAAAAAGAATAGTGAACTCTGAACATGGCAAAGAACAAAGGATGAATTGCAGGACATTAAAGGGCTGCCAGCAGCCCAGCATTCTCTGGTCACCACGTCAAATGGGCTAAGTTGCCGTGTAAACAATCACAAGTGCACGCTCACTTGTGTTAACAAAATAATAGGCATTGCCAACAGTTGAGCTTTTGTGTAGGTATGGGATAGGCACTAGTATTAACTCCCCATTGTTAGTACGAGTACCAGGGCATCTAATAGTAGTGTCTAGCAAAAGATAAAAATCTTATCCACAAGCCACTAGTGTTGCCTTTGCCAATGATTGTTTTAAACAGGACTTCAAAGCAGAGCTTTAACAAATTGAGTGGCTGAAGGCAGGGTTGGTAAACCATTTTTATTACACCAGTAGTGTGTTTACAACTCCATTTAAGCCAATGGGCCTCATTCAGTGTGTGGCGGTCCAGAAACAGGTGTGCCGGTAAGTTCACTGGCACCCTTGTTTCCGAACCGCCACACTACGAGTCTGCCTGCTGGTACACCCGGCAGGGTCAGAGCTGCTGGGTTCAAAGGTCCCTACAGGCAGACTTCTCACGGAAGCAAAAGCACTGTTAGCAACGGTGCCGGTAGTCCCCATTCCCGTGAAGACTGTTAGAGAGAATTCTCCAGAATGGCTAATTTCCCTTACCTACTGAGTCCCTCAGCAGCTTTGCTGGATTTATTTTTTTTCACCTGGTAAGAATGTGAGCCTTTTTTCCCACCCTCACATGTGTTTTGCTGTGTGTGTTTAACATTCTTTTTGTAAAGGTCTTTCTCGTGTTTTACTCTGCGCACCAAACCAGATTTGGTCACTTTGTTCGCTGTCCTTTGGCAGGCTTCTGCACAGAGGCCCTCCTTAGGCACCTGAATGTCTGAGGGAGACAGGATGTGAGGAAGGGGTTTGAGACTCCCTGCACAGGGTCTCCTTGGGGACCCATGTCACACTCTGTATGATTGGTTGTGGTGACTGTCCCACCAGGACAGCCACCCTGCTGTGTGATTGACAGCCAGGCTGTGTGAATGGGGGAAAACTGCATAAAAAGCAGGTCTCTGGGACTGAGAAGCTGACAGAAGAGGACCTCTACCACGACTGAACCTCCCGGTGAAGCCCTGCTGCGGGCCCGAATCTCCAAATTTCAACGACAGGGAAGATCTGCAAGGAATCTTCTCCCCTTGAGCTGGTGGGACCAACCAGTTCGCCAAACTGCAAGCCAGGCCTCCCTCCTGTGGTCGAATTTGCTGTGCACAGCTACAGTGAACCGGATAGCCCAGAGGATCGGACCCTGCTTGGATTTTATGTTGCTTTGCTCTGCTGCTGGTTTCTTCCCTAAGCAGTGCAGGACCCTCCAGTCTTCCTACTTCATGTCAGTCCAACAGTTGCTTCAGCAACCGTGAGCCTGCAGGACCTGCAAGGAACGTCTGCCTCAGCTACAGCTTCTTCTCCATTTAAGGTACTGTTCCAAATCTGGTTGTTCGTTTCGTCCAGCCACGGTGAAAGTGTGTGAAACCTTTCGCCAATCCGAGGGCTTGTCCTGCTCTATTCTTTAAAGTAACTTTTTGTCCAACCAACTTCGTTCTGAACTCTTGGCATAGACTTAACCGCAAACTACCCTGAACTGTGTGATCCTCTGCAAAGACTTTGGTCCATTGACTTTGGCCCAGGCATCTTGATTTGATTTCCTCACTGTAGTTACTGTTTCTAGATTGCCCTGCTCACTTACTTGTTGGTGCGGCTCAACTTTTGTCTAACCTTGTCTTTCCCTCCCTTTTAAATTGCTGGAGTGCCATTTTGCTCACACTTCATTTTGAGCTTAACTTGTCCAGAATCTATTGGGTAGGGTGTAGTATATTTAGAGTGTGATTTTTCTACTGCTTTACTTTGGTGAATTGTTTTAAACAATTGTTTTATAAATGTATATTATTTTACTCAGAAACCTTGAGTCAGTGTTTGTTTGAACCATAGTAATTGCTGTCCTTTGTGCAACTATTGATACTGCTCAGCCATCGCTACCACTTTTACTGTGTAGTAGAGGCTTGTACCAAAGGTGAATTTGTACTGTCACTTGTAGTCTTAATTGTATGTGGTGTTCCCAAAGGGTACTGCATATGAGTCTGCCTAACAAAGTCCTATTGGACTCCATGGGAATGGGGGACTTAGCGAATACCTAGCCTGACTTCCAGCTCTGCTGGGACTTGTAATGTCTTGGTGGAACCGGGAAGTCAGGTAGCGTATTCAGTGTTTTGAGGTCAGCAGCAACATGCTGGTAGCACCGGCGAGTTACCGCTATCCTCATAATGAGACCCATTTACTCTCAGAGGAATGGCTTTGCACAAACACTGGCCGGCACTTTGAATACAAAGCCTGATGGTAAGGCTTAATTGAAGCGAGCTCAAAGAGTTCTCATGAGGAGGTGGTCAGAGGCAGGAATGGGTGGGAATGGTCATAGGGATTAGCATTGCAATGGGTGGGCAATGGGTGGGCTCATAACCAAACATATCATCCCTTCCTATCGGTACTCAGTTGTAATAGTTTGGGCTTATATGCATGCAGCACCTAATAGCCCAAACTAAAATAGAGGGCAAAAACAGTGACAAACAACATTAAAATATTAGAAGCGACTGAGCAAAAAACAAGCCCAAAGTGGCCAGTAATAAACACACGCTGCAACAATGAATTGCTACTGTTATCTTTACAGCTGCTGGAGGTATGAAGATGGTTGTTTAATCTACAGGCATTGTCTACCCCTAATCCATGTCTACATTTTGCAGTATGCCATGCCTCCCCACCCCTAGTTCCCAGCATACCTTGTGCTGGATGAATGCCTTGGCACCAAGCAATGGAAAATCAGAGCTTTTGTTTATGGAGCAGTTTGCTCTTTTGTGTGATGAGATTGAACAGAAGCTGGATTTCTTGGCGGAGTTGGCGGGCCAGTTGAGGGAGAAGAAGGGGTAGATGGTGGAGAACAGGGAGTTGGGGGCGGGGCATTTGGGGAAGTGGGGGCAGTTGCAAAGGTGTAGTTAAGGGGATAATGAGGTGGGTTGTAGATGGGGAGAAGGGTGCAGTTGTGAGAGTAGATGGAATTTGGGGTACAATGGAGGCTTTGGGAGTTGGAGGAGAGTGGGCAGTTGAAAGAGAAGGGCAGCAGTCGGGGAGGAGGAAGGGGAGTGTCAGTTGAAGGGGGCAGTTGGGGCAGAGGAGGGTGGGGGGGAAGTTGGGAGAAGGTGGGTAGTTCAGGAAGAAGAAGGGTGGGGAAAGTAGGGGGAACAGGTGGGTAGTTGAAGAATGGGAGGTTGGGGGAGAAAGGTAGGGCAGTTGTGTGAGAGGAGGCATGCGGACAATTGGGGAAAATGTAGGTAGTTGGGGAGAAGAGGGGTGGGAGCATTTGGGGGAGAAGCAGGGTAGCTGGGTAGTTGGAGGAAAATGTGGCAGATGAGGAGAAGGAGGAGGGGGCAGAGGGGGCCGTTGTGGGAGAATAGGTAAGGGGAAGATGGGGGAAAGGGGTATATGGTAGAACAGGGTGAGGGATGTTGTGAGGAGAAGGGGCAGTTGGAGAAGAAGAGAGGTGGCAGCAGTTGGAAGAGAAGGGTGGCAGCTGGGGGAGAAGCAGTGTGGGGGAAGAGGAGCAGTTGAGTAGCTGGGCAATTTGTGTGCATACTGTGTGTTTGGGAGGCTGGATGCTGAATGGGGCTCTGGTTGCTGAGTGTCTGTATGTGGGGGGCTTGGATGATGAGTGTATAAGGGGGCTTGGTGCTAGGTGTGTGTATGGGGGAGCTGAATGCTATATGTGTGTAGTTGAGTGGCTTGTATGCAGAGTGCATGTGGGAGACTGGGGCTGACTGTGTTTGTGTGCGGGCTGTTTATGTGGGGGGAGCTGCTTGTGCATGGGACTGTGTGTGTGGGGGGGGACTGTGTGTCTGGAATGGCAGCTGTGTGTGGGAGTGGAGCTGTGTCAGGGGGCAGTGTGTGTGGGTATGGGCTATGTGTGTATGTGTGTGTGGGTGGACTGAGTGTGTGTTGAGTGGGGGTCTGAGAATGTGTGTGTTGGTCTGAGAGTGGGTGCATGACTGAGTGTGTGTGGGTGTCTGAGTGTGGGGGTCAGGTGTGTGTGTGTGAATGTATTCACTAGGTGTGTGTGGATCTGAGAGTGGGTGCGTTATTTGGGTGTGGGTCTGAGTTTGTGTTTGTGTGTATGTGGGTATGGGGGCTTGAGTGTGTTTGTGTGCATGGACTGTGGTAGTGTGTGTGTTGGTGGCATTATCTGCATTGTTGGGGAGAGGTGTTTGTGAAGTTAGGAGCTGTGTGTGTGGGGGGGCTGTGTGTGAGAGGCTGCGTATGTGTATGGCAGGCTGCATGTGTGTGTGGAGGGACTGAGTGTGTCTGCATGTGTGTGTGGCGGGACTGAGTGTCTGCATGTGTGTGGGGGGCTGAGTGTATGTGTGGTGGATCAGTGTGTGTGTGTGTTGGAATGTGGGTGTGGGCAGATGTGTGTGCGGAGGCCTGAGTGTGTGTGTGTTGGGTGCTTGTGTATCTGTAGGCTGAGTGTGTGGGCGTGGTGGAGCTGAGTGTGTGGAGGCTGAGTGTTTGTGTGGGAGGCTGTTTGTGGGGGGCTAAGTGTGTGTGGCAGGGGCTGAATGTGTGTGGCTGAATGTGCAAGGGGGTGGGGGTTGAGTGTGTGTATGAGGGTGGCGCTGAGTGCTGAATGTGGGGTTTGCATCGTGTGTGCTATTTGTGTGTGTTCTACGGCACCAGATTCTGAAAGTGTAGTCTTTCTCTGGGGTATGGATGGAGTGTTTTGGGGGTGATCTTGCCAGAGTGTCATGGGGGTTTTATCTAAGATCCGGAGATGGCTATTTCCTGGCTGGAGGGCATTTTTGGCTAATTGTGAAGGGGCTCTGGCTGAGTGCAGAAGTCCTTATTTGGAGGAGGAACACAGGTTAGTGGGAAGCTGCAGAAAAAGGGGATTAGCAGAGAAGTCTGGTTAGGGTTAGGTGGAGAAGATTGTTGGCAGAGAAGGAGTTTGGGTTGGCGGCAGTCATCCCATATTTACTTTGTGTTTGACATCAATGAATATTTAAAAAGGTGAATTTCATTGATAAAGCTTTTTTTTTAAATAATGTATTGTACACTTCCGTGTAAATTATTACACTGTGTTCTGCAGAATATATTTAGGCTATATTTTTGATTAACCAAATGTAGAAGCTGTCCTAGAATCATTCTTGAGTGATTGCAGCCCGTCATGAAGTTAAGGTTGTAATAGTCATCCTTGAATATGAATAACCTATGTAGATATCATGGAGTCATCCTGGAGCAATCCCCTTTATCCTAAATTTGTCATGGAGTCATCCAGGAGTAATCACAACCCATACTGAAGGTGTCATGGAGTCCTCCTGGATTAGTACAAGATCATCACAATTTCCAGTCAAGTAATCAGGAACTAGAGTCTTCTCTTTTTAAATAATGTGTCCAATACACTGTGCAGATGAGAGTTGCACTGGGTCTGGCCACAGCCCCACCCATTCCTGAGCATGACAAAAAGTACAATCAGAGAAACATTCTATAAACTATAGGTAAAAGACTAATGGTTGTGCAGCCACCATGAAGATTAGAATAGGTTGTGCAATACAAGTATGGCGAGAAGTGGTTTACATTAAGAGAAGCAGACAAAGGTTGCAGAATACCAAGGCAGGCTTATATAAGTATTATAGAGATAGGCAAGTAGGGAGAGGTTGTTGCATACATGGGCAGAGAATAATGAATGACGTGATGCAAAACACAAAGAACACACACATGGCGGTGAGAGAGCAGAAGTACTGCCATTACTCAGACAGAACCCAGCAAGGACTCAATCCGAAAACATTGCAACTTAGCATATAATTCCAGGCCTCACAATGCTCAGACAGCAGCCCAAGCACCAAGGTCAGTGTGCAAAAGTGAATTCTTCCTAACAGCTGAAACCGCGCCAGACAAAGTTTCCGAGGGCACAGCAAGCAAGTATTCGGTTAATCAGTTTCTATTGGTAGCAGGGAGACAACAGACATAGCTACTTGCACCTGTTATTCAGAGATGTTTTGCCAAATGATCCAATAATTAATTAACATATAGCACCCCAAGTGGACACTGAAGAAAGGCACACACACATTAGGACAGACAGAAATCCAAAAAATGAGCAAAAATGGTTCTAGCACAGCAGTCCCTCATCATGTGGTGGGAACAGTGACCATTTATTCCATGCCCAATTAGATAGTGCACCTGATAGGCTCATTGTGTATCTAGGGAGGGGGGCAATATGCCAATGCCACAAGCATGTCCAGAAGAGAGGACATTGGCGTGGGAATGAGATGGGAGTAAATTACAAGGCTATCTCAGAGCGGCTCGTCCAACTCTCCTTCCCCATCATGTACCTTGGCACTGCATAACAAAGCCCAAGGCTGGATGATGAAACAATTAACCAATCAGAATCTTCTTCACCTTGTTGACTAGTGTAGCAGAATGCCAATCAATGGCATGTTAGAAGGATGAACCTAGGAGGAGTTATTAGTTGTGAACGACTCAACAGACAATTTACTTATAGATAACTAGTGCTCTATATTCCACTAACCAATTGAATAAACAAATATACATTTTCAGGATCATTACTAACTATGACATCAGCTGTGACATTTAAAGCCTTGTTGTTCCTAACACCATTTTGACATTGTCGTGTCGCTCTCCCGGCCATTCGTATCTGGATAAAGCTAGGTTATCTCGTGCACTTGAAGTTACTCCATTCATTGAGTCTTTTATCCTTATTGGTATACTTGAGCCTATCTTAACATTTGAATGCACTTCTGAGATCCCCAGAGTCTGCTGTGGGTCAAAGACTCCACACTGCGTTCCCCCTTGGACAGCGGTTTTGGCCTGCTGGAAGCACTCTACATGTGCATCTAAGAAGAGACTGGCAGGAGCACAGTTTCTGTAAGTTCTGCCTGGTCTCAAAGGTGGCACACTGTGCACAGAGGGTGGATCAGGAAGTTAGAGGATCCATGACACCGACAGACGTCAGGGGACTATAGCATGAGTATCCATTTGCACAACAAAATCTGTGGAGCAAATATCGGGGAGGGGATTGTTGTTTTTTGTTTTAAACTTAATTAAAGAGTATTGAAGAGAGAGAGAGAAGAGACACTTCTGAAAGTAGTTGGGGAAGCCAAGCCTCCTTCGGGGGGCAGTAAAAGAGATAAAAGACAGCTGTGTAGAAAAGATTTTATATGATGTTGGTTAATTGTAGGTATTGTTTTGGTATATAATAGGACAATAGAGGTGTTGTCTGTGTTGGTAGAATAGCAGTTGAATTATTTGGAGGTATGTATGGAATAGATTGACATTGTATATCGTTGTGATATAGGAAGGGCGTTGTGTTCACATTGTAAAGATACATAAGCCATGCGAGCTAAAGCCTATACATTAAGCACATAAGTTAGCTTGTATGAAACAAATACATACCTAGCAGATCATGGATGCGTAAGTGGTGTGACACAGGAGCATGCGGATTGAACATGTACAATGAGTCATCTCATTACCTTAGGTGATGCAGATGCAGGCACAGCAAATTAGAAAGGCAAAGGCATAAGCATAGTACGTGATCCCTTGTGTTGCTGTAAATTATGTGAGGCAAATTCACACAGTCATATAATAAGGAGCAAATACAAGATATATGCATGGCCAGTATCAATTAGGCATCCAAAGAGTATTGGTAAGGTAGGTGTAGGATGTAGTATCCTAGTGACCAGTCCAAACAGTTCCAATGTGGTCGCACGGTCTCCAGGTGTCTAGATATTTAGCCCAGCGAGGCTCAGAAATCTTGGCTGGTAAATGGTGATGTTCTAGACAGAAAGCACATGGGGGGAATGAGGTGTGGGCACAGTAGTGACACTTGGCAAGGGTATTGTGTAACACCCGACCTAAGGAGGCGCTGGAAGGTGATGGGGTAGGTTGTGCGGGGACACACTGTTTGCCAAACCTTCCTGGGAACGTTATATTTACTTGCCGTGCAAGAAGCCCATGGCAAAGCATATTCAAGCCAGCAAGTTTATTAGACTGACAAGTGGCACTCACCTTAGTAGGTAGGTAGGAGTCGGCACAGTACGGCACACAGGAGGCAAAACAGGGCCTTATCCCTGGCTTTTGCCGCAGGACGGCTGCCGCCTTACGGTTATGCTGGTTGGCTAATAAGCCATGCGTATCTTGGCAACCGAGGTAAACAGTCTCGTTTGCATGCCGTTGCGCCGGCCATTTTGGGTAAGGCTGAGGCTCGGCTGCACCGTGGTGGGCTACTGCAAAGGGTGTACAAGAGAGTGCTTCAGAGGAGAGGGGAAGACTCCAGAGGCAAATGAATGGTTACAGAAGTTGGCCAGAGTTAGAGCAAGGGTATAAAGGTGGTCCTGGATGGTTTTGGACGAACAGGGAAGAAACTGTTTTGATGAGACTTTCATAGATCGGACTTGTCTAGAAATTTTGTCAGGGGAGAACATAGTAAAAGAAGAGAAGGATGGAGGAGAGGTGGCAGCATGGGGGCCAGAGAAATCAGAGAGAGAAGGGGGGGGGAGGAGAGGACGAGAGGGTGGACAGGATGACCTGGGTTTTTTAGATGAAATGAGGTGCCATGGCCTTGCAAATGCTCTTGGAGGCAACAGGAGATGTAGAGACTGCAGCAGGGATGGCCAGTTCCTTGCAGATTTTAAAGAGTTTGGCTGAGTTGTTAGATGCAGCAGAGATGCAGACTTGGATATGGGCTCTCTTCTTAGTGCGGACAAGGAGCTGGTATTGCCTTTGGAGCAGGTGGCAGGCCAGTTTGTCAGAGGATGCACAAGAAGCCTGACATTTCCTATCAGTCACCCTACAGTTGCGTTTCAGGGTAACACGGTCAGAGTCATACCAAGTGTTGCACTTGGCTTTGGGCTTCAAGCAGATCCTCATGACAGGGGCAAGAACATCGAGAGTATCAGAGGTAGAGGTGTAGAGAGTGGAGAGGGCTGTGTCATGATGTGATTCAGCACGAGGTTGAGGAGGGGGAGAGAAAGTGGTAGCGAAAGCCTAAGATGACACACGCTTCATGGGTCGGATGACCGAGACAGTAAGTGGAAGTATTGTAGTTGGCTTGGCCTGAGGGGTAGCGAGAGAGATATGGGAGGAAAGGAGAGAGTGATCACTCCAGGAGAGAGTTGTGGTCAGAGGGATAGCGATTGGGAGGTCTGAGGAATCAGACCGTCCAGAGTGTGTCCTGCAGAGTGAGTCGGGCCAGAGGGTAGAATAGAAAGAGAGAGATGCAGAGGTCGCCAGAGAGTCCGGATGAGGGCTGGAAGCATCAAGATGTATGTTGAAGTCTCCAAGAAGGAGGAGTTGAGTGGTCGAGGCTAGGAGGGAGGAGGAGAGGTCTGTCCACTCAGAGAGGAAGGAAGGGATCTGCGCAGGTGGCTGAAAAATAATACCCACGGTAAGAGAGTGGCCAGGAGAGAGAGAGAGAAAGCCTGCAGAGAAGGCATTCAAAAGAGGATTAGGGAAACAGCACACTACGTGGTTAGTCTACTCGGATGATACAATTAAATCAGATCGTACCCCAATGGGCTTACAGCGCAGTCTCACTGTGCTATATAAAGATTCGGTAGAGAATCACCTGGTTATTAACTTTAACAAAAATAAAATAATGGTTATACATTCTAATAATACAAAAAATATTATGTTTAACAGGAAAATTAACAACTAATCCATCAAAATAGTCAACTACTATACTTATTTGGGGTAACTATTTTTGATTCCATGAACAGTTTTAAATTGGCCAAGTTAGTAAGAAGCAGAATTCAGAAGAAGTTTAATGCCATTACATCTTTGGTGAATCATAAAGGAGGATATTTGGTGGAAAGGCTTTTGCAGAGCTATGAAGCTTGTATTGTCACCAGTGCACTTGATGGTCTGGAAGCCTTCACTAGTCATGAAATCGCTTGAATGAGAATATTGGAGGGTAAGATTTGGCCTGCAACATTGGGCTTTCCCAATTCCACGCCGGTAGAAGATATTAATGGTGAATTGGATTTGACCTCACTGATTATGCAAAATAAAATCACAAACTCCCTATTTTATTTAAGGATAAATAATGAGCAGGATGATATTGACTCAATGTACTCTAATTTTAGAAATTGATTGAAAAGGGATCACCCATCGGGAGTTTCAAGTACTTGGCTTGTTGATATTAGAACAATCTTAGAAGATAATGGTTATCCTATTGATTCTACGTATAGTTTAGAATCTGCCAAGCTTGTGATAAAAGAGGAAGCTACAATCTGGGATAGAGATAATAACATGTCTAAGCTGTCTGGTAGAGCCAACCTTTATATGTACAGTCTGCAGGGTTTTCCAATAAAGGACCTTTCAATTACATTAAGAAACTTAGTAATAGTAAGGTGAGAAGATTTATAATTCAGCTTCATTTTAATGTTCTCCCTACCTCTTCCAGATTTGAAGCTTGGCATAATGTTTTATATGAGGATCGCCACTTTCGTTTTTGAACTTTAGAGGTTGAGACGCCCAGACATCTTTTGACTGGTTTTATTAGATTAAGAGAGTTTTTCTCAGAGGATATGGAAACCTTTGGTATGACTTAGAGTTAGTTAAATTATTGAGGAATATTTTAATATGTTTTTTATGAATGTAATGCAATTTTTTCATAATCATTTTTGTTACATATGATATGACATGTTATGGCATTTATAACGCGCCTATACACAAGTGTTTCATATGAATATGTTATGTTATTTTATACATTTTATATTGGTATATTGATGTATGGTTTTGAGGTGATTTGAAGCAGTGTTAAAAGGTTATGTTTAACCAACTACACTATAATTATTTATAATTTATAACTGGTTATTTAGAATGCACTTAATACCCAGAGGTTTCTAAGTGCGGACCCGGGGATCAAACATGTTTTGCTACACGTCGTCTTGCTTCCAAGACAAGCGGGTTGCCCCTGAGCTATCCTCTGAGACAATAATAATGAATCCAAATTTTAAAAACTTGTATCACCACATGGCTAAATTGGCAAGGGAGAAATCAAATAGAAATTGCTCCTTCCACATACTGTCTCCGGGTTGTTGGTGGCCAAGTTGTTGGTGGCCAAGAAAATACCAGTAACCAGACCACATTGCCTACCTCATATTGCAATGTGCAAAACAAGGGAACAATTCTAGGCAAGTTCGGCTTACTTAAAATTGGTGCCAAAAGCAGATTGCCTTTATGAGATAATGTTATCAAAGAAAAAAAATGTTGAACAAAGTGATGAAATATACATTATCAGGGCCACAAAGAAGTGGCGTGACAATAAGTGAACATCCATTGTTGTAATGCACTGACCAACTAGGAAATGAGATACTCCTATGTTGGGACAGACCTCAGCAACACTAACAGGAGAGGTATTTACCTCTCGTGGTTGTGTGGAAAGGATGTAGAGAGGAAGCGCGTATTGGATATTTGTGGGGTCCTGTAGAGAATGCTAATAAGATTAGCCTAGAAGAATGGACAAAATATGCTAGACCGTTACCATGGGTAGAGGATGAAGGAGGGCCAGTGCACATGACAAGGATAGTGAATGCATCCCTTTGTTTTTTTGAAACACTGGCACAGTGAAACTAGGGGATAGTGAGGGATGCAAATGCAACATGGATATGCCAGGCATGAAAGTAGACACAGCCGTATTAATGGACCACTATGCAGCTCCTGCCAAATTGGTCACATGCTCAATAGCAGTGTTACATGCACTGGCATTGGTGGTGCCCCAAAGTCATGTGGTGGAAATAGGAAAATAGCCTATGGTAAAATGTGACCAGAAAAAAAAGATACATACGACTCTAATGCAGAAAAAGAGACAATTATTTCTCGAAAAAATGTAATGACACACTAAATGCTATTCCACCTAAAGACAGGTTGTTTAGCAACACTTCTATGTTCTTTTCATCCCTCTTGCCCCTGGCATGCAAACAGAAGCAAATGCCAAGTGGTTGCAGATACTAAATGTGGGTTACTGCAGGCCATGAATGCGATTAAGGAGGAGCTGAGAGCTATCAGATTGATGACTCACCAAAACAGGTATGTCCTTGACCTGCTCAATACCATGGAAGGAGGTGTATGTGCAAAGATTGGCTCAAGTTGCTGTACATTTACACTAGCACACGATGAGCAGAATGAAAGCCTGACACGAGCAACAACTTCCCTGCAAAACTTGCACACAAAGATGGTCCATCAAAAGGTAGCGCCACTGAAGATGAGGACTAGTTTGAAGGACTGTTCTCATGGTTGCCTCTCTGGTTAGATAACATGTTTAAAATATTAATATCAGTTCTTGTATTGGTGCTAACAGGTCTCTGTGTCTTGCAGATAATATTAACCCAGTGTAGGAAGATGGGGGAAAAAAGGTTGTAGAGCATCTCATGATGACATTAATGTTGGGCAACGATAATGTTGTACGACCTTCGCTGAGGATCTCTCTACAACCCTGTCCAATAACTTAAAAAACACCTCCCAAACAATAGTGCTAGGGGACTTCAACCTAGGCTACAATGACGCTAAGGATATCCAGTCTACAGCTACTGCCTTTATCCTAAAAGAACTGGGATTCTCCCAGAAAGTTAACCTTCCCACTCATAACAAAGGTCGAATCCTTGACTGGATACCGGAAAACACAACTGTGAAGTAACCATCACAGACACTGTACCCCAGATCTGGACTGACCACCATCTACTATTATTTACAGTAGCAACGAACTCGGCCACGGCCCAGTCCTCACTTGCCCCTACTATGCCCACGAGGAACAAAAAAACTTATGACAGCGGAAAAATTGCTGCCCATCATACTACCACAACTGAATTCGCTCCCAGTCAATATGGATACCAATGTGCTAGTTGAACAATTTAATGAAACTATTAATACAGCCCTTGACCACATTGCTCCGCTCAAACTACGGAAGAGTAAACCGAAAAAACATCTTAACTCATGGTTCACTCCTCATCTAAAAAATCTCAGGCTAATTAAAAGAAAACTTGAAACTATTTGGAGACTCTCTCCTTCAGCCCAAAATAAACTCAACCTCACCAAGGCATCTTCCCAATACAAGAAAGACATCCTACTAGCCAAACAGGAAACGTATAATACCAGAATATCTCAATCTAAATCTAAATGTCAGAGAATTGTTCAGCATTCTGAAAGAACTGGAAACACCTATTGCTCCCCAAGAAAACTGCACCAAGGATAAAAAATGGTGCTCTAGCATACAGTCTGCCCTAACCAACAAAGTAGCCAACTTACACACTAAAATTGCCCTCAAAAAAGCATCTCTTACGCCTCATATCCCGCAGACTATAGCACCACCACCTAAACCCAAACAAGAATCTCGCTTCTGCTTCTCCAAGGTATCGACCATTGAGGTAGAAAAAGTTATCCTGGGACTTCAACCGTCCAACTGTAAAGGTGATCAATGCCCTGGCCAACTGATTAATGATGCTGCGAGAGAATTATCGCCATTCTTAACTAAACTCATTAACTCATCCTTTACCACAGGTGCTGTACCGAATAACTTAAAAGTGTCTTGGGTACTGCCACTTTTAAAGAAGCAAACCCTTGACCCGGCCATTACCACTAACTTCAGGCCCATCACGACCGTGCCCTTTCTTCTAAAAATTTTAGACAAAGTGGCATACATGCAAATACAAAACTTCCTTGAATCCAACCACCTACTCGGAACCCGCCAATCCAGATTCCGCCCACAGCATGGGACTGAGACAGCCTTAATCGATCTCAAGGCCCAAATAGATCAATGCAGAGACAATGGCCAACCAGCCCTACTCCTCCTGTAAGACCTCTCAGCGGCATTTGATTTAGTCGACCATACAGTCTTATGTAGCCACCTAGACTCTGCAGCCCACTTCTCTAAAGAGTCCATAATATGGATCAAGTCTTTCTTGATTAACCGAACTATGAGAGTCTTCTCTCCATCAGCCTCAGCAGACCCGATCCCCATAACATGTGGTGTACCTCAAGGATCTTGTGTGTCACCCACCCTCTACAATGTATTCACAAAGCCGCTCTTTCACGAAATGGATCATCTGGGTATCGCCTACACCAATTACGCAGACGATACCCAGATCCTCCTTCCGCTTTCAGGAGATTACGTCAAGGATCTGGCCTTAGTGAATAAAATCTACAGCATCGTTCAGGCATGGATGGCCACACACGGCTTATGCCTAACGATGACAAAACTGAGCTCATTATCCTAGGCACCCCAACATACATATCCAAACTCAGTCCCGACTATGCCAACTTCATTATCGATGGTAATAACATAAAAGTAGCGAAGGAAGTGAAGACCGTAGGCTTCTACCTAGATGCCACCTTGAACTTTGCTAAACAAGTTAACTCTCTACCCTCAGCTACTGCATACACATGCAAACTCATCAAAGCCAGCAAACAATTCCTCTCTACAGACAGTTGCATCACGCTCTCCAGAGCCCTTATACTTTCCAAATTGGATTATTGTAATGGACTATACATTGGGGCTAATAAACAGACTATACATAAAATCCAGGTCCTCCAGAACAATGCCCTGAGAGCAGCTCTCAAGATTAACAGAAAGGAGCATATATCGTCGGTAAGAAGAGAATATAAATGGCTATCCACTTCTGATAAAATTCAACTCAAAATTGCCTCCCTTACCCACAATTGCCTCAACAACAAAGCACCACCCTACCTCAAGGACAGGCTACATCTAAGAACCTCGACCAGACCCACAAGGACAGCCAACACTAACTGCCTACAAGTCCCGCGATTTAAACTCGCTACTATAGGAGGGCACAGCTTCCCAGTCAAGGCTGCGCAGCTGTGGAACTCACTACCCCATGGCATTAGAGAACCCCAGCCCTTTCCGAAATTCAGGCAGAACTTGACCAATTGGTTGAGAGCAAATGACATCCAACTACCGTGACTTGCTTGACTTGACTGTATCCACTGGCGAACTAACCTGAAGTTCTACTTGCACCCCTTTACCAAGATATTTGAATCCTCCTCTCTGTTCCTGCACTGGAATATTCCTGGTGCCTGTTTATTATTATTGTATATATTATTATTTTATATTCCCCTCAAGAATACCTGCACCTGCAAAACTTTGTTTCTGGACCTAGATCCGGCCTTGTATATATCTGCCTACTGTAAATTGTATGATGACCCTGTACTGTTCCTACTTAACATGTACCTGTAACTAAGGTGAGCATATTCCTGTCTTGTGTGCCCTGATGCCCCAGGGTATGGCGCGCCCTACAAAAAATAAACTAAATTAAACATGACCAAACTCAAACAGATGAAACACCTCAGATGCACTTCATCGAAGAATCTATTGGACCCCCCGGCACCAGACTCATGTCCCCTTTTGACACTGACAATGACACACAGCACTGGGTCGATTGTAAAGGAGATGCTGCTTTATGACATGTGGGCCAGAGGAGTGCGTAGAACAACGAGGTAGCTTGGGGGGGCTGTAAAACATGGATACCTAAATATGGCTATGACCGGATAGATGAGACCGGAGGTGTGGTAAATACATTTCTCCTACTGTGTGTAACCTTGGTCTTCACTTCGATTCAAACCTTTCCTTTGCTTACCATATCTCTCTCACATCTTGCTCTCGTCGCTTTCATCTCTATAATATTCGCAGAGTTCGTCCCTTTCTCACCTTTCATGCCATAAAACTTCTCATCTCTTCACTAATTTGTTCTTGCTTATTTTATTATTCTGTCACACTTTTTGGCCTTCCTTGTTCACGTCTTGCCCCTTTCAAATCAATCTATCACTCTTCTATTTGTTTACATTGTCTTCTTTCCTATTGGGACTCGATCTCTCCATCTCTTGTCTCTCTTGGTTGTCTACCCTTTCATTCCAAGTTAAATTTCACTTTTTTTGTTTAGTTTTTTAATCTCTTTATGGGCTCGTCCCTGACTATCTCGCTTCTCTTCTCTCTTTCTACACTCCTTCTTGCTCTCTTCGTTCTTCGTTTCTTTTCAGGCTGAATGTCCCCCGCGCCTCCTGTGCTCAATCCCGCTTTCATTCTTTCCAGCTCCTTGCTACTCTTAATTGGAACATGCTTACCCTGTCTCTCTGCTCTATTACTACTTACTCTCTGTACTGTTGTTCCCTGAAAGCTCACCTGCTTCATTGTCCTTGATTGCCTGTTAGCGGAAGTGTTTGAATGTCACATGCACTATTGATCATTGCTCTGTACCGTTGGTCTTATCTATGTAAAGCGCTTTGGACAAAGGTGCTATATAAAGTACAATACAAATACAAATTCACCAGATGGGGGAGTGTGATGTGTCTGGTCACAGCCGCACCCGTTCCCGAGCATGAACGAAAGAACAAGCCGAGAACCATTCTATAAATAATCAGTAAAACACTTATGGTCCCGCAGCCGCCATGCAGAGTAGAAATGGGTGTGCAACACAAGTCGGGAGAGAAGTAGTGTACATTTAGAGAAGCAGGGACAGGTTGCAGAATACCCAGATAGGGTTATACAAGTACTATAGAAATGGGCAGGTAGGGAGTGGTTGCAAGGAATAATTAATGGCAGCATGCAAAACACAAAGAACACTAACATGGAGGAGAAAGAGCCGCAACTACTCAGGCAGAACCAAGCAAGGCATTAATCCTGACATATTGCAGCTTAACACAATATTCCAGGCCTCACCATGCTCAGACAACAGCCCAAGCAGCAAGGGCAGTGTGCAAAAGGGAGTTCTGCCTAACAGTTGAAACCGCACCAGAAAACATTTCCCAGGTAACAGCGAGCAAGCATTTGGGTAATTAGTGTTTGTTGGTTGCATATCTCTGAATGCCAGGTGCAAGTAAGCTGTGCCAAATGATGCCATAATGAATGAACATATAGTGCCCCAAGTGGGCACTGACGAAAGCCACACACGTGTTAGGGCATCCAATAAATGAGTGAAAATGGTTTAAGCACAGCAGTCCCTCATCATGTGGTGGACACAGTGACCATTTATTCTGTGCCCTATTAGATAGCACACCTGCTAGGCTTATTGTGTATGTATGGAGGTGGGGACATGCCAAGGGCATGAGCATGTCTGGAAGAGAGAACCTGTTCATGGGAGCAAGATGGGAGTACAGTTCAAGGCTGGCTCACAGCGGTTCACCCATCTCTCCTTACCAATGAGTACCTCGATACCGCAAAACAAAGCCCAAGGATGGATGACCAAACAATTACCCATCAGGACCTTCTTCACCTAGAATGCCAACCAATGGCAAGTTAGATTGAAATGTATACTTCTTAGACGGATGAACATAAGAGGAGTTATTTGTTGTGAAAGTACCAATAGTAGAAGTTTGACTTATAGATAACTAAACACTCTGTATTCCACTAACCAATAGAACACACAAATGTGAGGTGTTCATGACAATTAATAACCATGAAATCTGCTGTGATGTTTTTCCAACTTAAAGCCTTGTTGTTTCTAACACCATTTTGGGATTGTCTTTTGTACACTCTCCCAGCTTTTCATATCTGAATAAAGCTGGATTTTCTTGTACACTTGAAGTTACTCGGTTTATTGAGTTTTTTTTCTCCTTATTGGTATACTGGGGCCTATCTTAACAACCTATACTTCCGGACGGCTCTGGATGATTTCCCAGAAATAGCTATGAATGACTCCATCGGATTCCCTTTTGATTTGGGATTACATAAAATGGCATCACCATACCACAAATCCTCACCCTTCTACAATTATCTAATGTAAATCCTTCAAATAAACATCCTAAAAAAGAAAATGTGACCAAGAACAACAACTATAAATGAGTAAATGAATCCATAAAAGAAAACTTCAAAACAAATGCGACTCAAAGTGGTCCACACCCTAAAAACAAATGTCTCCTACTGCAGAAAAAGCCAGTCCAGAGAAGGGGGTAATGCAGATTGTGACAGGAAACATACGTGTACATGCAGCTAATGAAAGAAGCACAGATCTTATCCATTAGTGTGAAGATAAGCAAAAGGCAATCGATAACGACACATTGCCCATCTCCCGGCTTGACCCAAAATATTTCCCGGTGCCACAAAGGGTTCTGCCACCATGCTTGACATCGAGCACGTGCCGTGTGACTGAGCGTTTCACCACGTCATCACTTGTGCCTGGCAGCTGAGCAGGATGGACATCAATCCTGCCCTGAGTGATGCAGCCATGGGTAGTGAGGTATTTAGCAATACAAGGTGAGAACATATGCAAGCCCATACAATCATTCTATCCAACAGTATTACCACTGTAGTGATTTACATTTCTATAACACACTCTCAGTTTATTTCCGCACCTGTGAACTTGTGAGCCAAGCACATGGCAAGAACAGAACAGATTATTACAGTCTCCTTAAAACCCTATTGACAGGGTCTCCAGCCTTTAGATCTTGGGCCACTGGTGCTCGTCTCAGGCTTCCAAGTAGCCCCTCTCATCAGTCACCAAAATGAGCACTGTGGAGCTCATGTTCCACTGAGTCATACCATGACATAAAGACATAAAAGCCTTTCATTCACACCACAGCTCGTTTTAAATCATGTGTATGGTCGAGATGAGGGGTGGAACGCAACTTTACGCATTCTCTCCACTTCCCTTCCTCTCCACCATACAAACACTCCATCATTTGTTGAGAGTTGGAGCTGCATTTGTGCTTGAAGGGCTTGTGGCAGTGTCTCAACAAGAGGCACATTATCAATATCAAGATGTGTGCTGTAGCCATTGTCACCAAGAGGTGGAAATGGTGTGAGCCGGCGCCATGATCCTTTCACCCAAACTGTGTTTCTTTAGATTTATGCGAGTTTGCGTTGCTTTGCATTCTGGTAATTGTAGGTGTCCAATCAGAATGGGGAAAATAATTTATATTGGGTATACCACCAGAAAAATGTCCACTCGGCTGAATGCACATAGATCAGGCGCGAAAGAAGGCACAACATCCAAAACGTATAGCTCACTTTAGGGGTGATGGTCACACAGCAGAAGACATTAAATGGACTGTGCTAGAAAAACTAGCGCAGTCACATAGAAAGGGTGATCTTAGAAGGAAACTTAGAAACAGGGAGATACATTGGATGGCAATGACCAACTCAGTAAGGCATGGCCTAAATGAAAGGGATGAGTTAGTCGCCACAATCAGCTTAGTTGCCAGAGATGCAGTCTTAAGACAGGTGGTTGGCGTATCCCCCAGATTTCCCAGCAGCTTCTCGTGTCTCCTTTACCTGTGCTGCGTGCGTTCGTTGACTTTCTTATGTGCGCCATTATGGAATTAGATGTTAACGTGAACACCGCCGTCTAGTTTCATAGCTGGGTAGGTGGCAGAATCAAGGTTTCCTGGTGTCTGCCCCTGTAAGGTGTCTCGTGCACTTTTAAATGTTGTTGTTGTTGGTGCCACACCCACTACACGCCCACTCAATCTGGGAATGACCCCGAGTGATTGTATCCAAATACCTTTACACCCAACTATATACACAAGGGATGGTTTTCTTATGGAGGGATGCTGCAACTTACAGTGTAACCTTTGAGCATCAGCAACATAAATACATGACGTCAGCTACGACGCAGTGGTGTCACCACATTTCACGTCGTAGCATCCTAAATATAATAAGGCAGCAACATTTAGACATAGAACCAGTGCACCGGAGGAAATCTGAATCCACGCAAAGTACTTATGCTATTAATTTCCCATTATAAAAATGTGCCTACAAGTACCAGAATGCACAGTGACATGAGCCTAAAAGCCAGGACTACGCCTGCGTCCGTAATAGAGTCACCTGCTTTTAGTAACTGTTAGACAGACTTGCAGCTTGCAGTTATGTAGGGTTAGAATAAATCTACAGCTCAACAGAGCAAATGTTTTCTTTCACCTGTGGAGAAGCAGTCACCATGGAAATGGCAGATTTGAAAAGCTTTTTATTAGCTTTCTGCTTTCTGTTTTTGAGGAGCCAGCTGGGGGGTACATGGCCTTCATTAGCTGAGATGCAGATGTGCTCGTGCAGTGACACATTTTAACAATCACATTGAATAAGAACCTGATGTGGTTATGATCCCTCCACTCGTTAAAGCTAGTGGTGGTCTGTGTCCACTCAGGTGTATCTGTAAGCTGTGCCCTGCCCTCATGAAGTAGCAACGAGTCGGGCCACATTAACCTCCACAGAGGATTGGCAGGTTGGCCAGGCCAGAAACCTGGAGTTGCAATTGGTTCTTAAGTTGTAATATGTTAGTGTCAGTCACACAGCGGAGAGGCAGAGAAGGCAATACAGGCAACGTCTGGCCCTGTAGTGTGTGCTGTGTAGTGTGGGATGAGGGATGCATGTGCATAGTGCATTGTGAGTGTGAGCAGAGCATTCACACTGAAACAGGCAGTACAGGGGCAGGACTTGCAAACCTGTGCAGTGGTAGACATTTGTGCTGTACACACTCCTGAATCATTCATACTTAATGGCAATGGACATGAGCAGGAGCTGAAGCAGACGTGCTAAGAATGTACACGCCTGGGCTGGTTTTTAATGCTGCACAGGATGTAGATTCATTTGAAGCAAGTGGTGAAATAGAGGGCTTGAACGCGTCACAAGCTTTTGGGGGTGCATCATGCCTCTTTTGTGTATAGTTTCCCCTGCTCATGGGAGCTGCAAGATTGTCTTGTGCTTTCACTTGGGTGTTGGTGTGAAGTTGTGGTGTCCTGTGCTCCTTACATCACAGGGACGGATCCAGAGGGGCCACTGGAGGGAAAGGAAAAACCCCTTCAATGGTTACCTGTGGGGATAATGACCAACACAGTGTGTCCCTCCATGTGCCTTGGGTGGTGGGGGAGAGGACCACCTGGGAGTGGCAAGAAAGGAGGAGAGCATGACCATTTCTCTGACTGCAAGGACATATGATTGCAAAGTATTCAGATGTGTTACATCTCATGTTTGAGGTATGGTTATCTATGAAATGTCCATGTCTTATCTGTTGCCCTTTGAGTGAAAATGTATCTCTCCCTGTTTATTATTATTATTATTACATATTATGGTATTTATTGAGCGCTGACCTTGCTTCAGGAAGCAACTGTTTCACCAATCAAAATGTCCCCTGACTACACCTCCCACTGCATATTACCATATTTAACTCATCCCCCTTGGTATAAGTATGAAAGACAGTTTGCAGCAGAGCCTCCTGTTAACCCCCTGTACTCAGCACACACAGCCTGTATTGCCAATTACTGGCAGTGCCCCACTGTCTCCCTCCAGTCTCTCACAGTGCAGCTCCATCCCGTACCTCATCCAAAGTCTGGCCGATTGATCGTCCCATCACTCCCCCTTATACGATGCAGCCTTTCCCAAGTTGCAGCCCTCCAGGGACCCTTATTTGACGGGTCCCAGCCTCATTAACTTTGTTTAGTCAGGCATATAGGGGCTCATGCTTGTCAGTGGTACAACATGATTGAAAGGCGTAAAACCCTGAGTAAGTCTTCATCAACTTTCAATCACGCCACAGTTTAATTCATTTGCATGGTGTGGTGAAGAGAAGGGACTGAAACCAACTTGTGTTTCCATCACCTCTTTCCTCTCCACCATACAAATGCTGCAGCATTTGTGCAGTATGGATTTTCAATGCCGGAGCAAATGCTGGCGATCCCTACGAGATCTCCCTGCTTTTTGCCACAGCATAAAGTAGGCAGACCCCATAAGGATCTATTGTACATGCTCCCTGCCATTCCAGCAACTGCAGGGGCATTTAAAATTGAAATTAAATCCTCATTGACATGCTTGCATGTTTGGCGGGGGTTTCATTTTAATTGGGGACACTGCTTACCATGAGTATTTGGTAAGTGATGTGTTCCCAGTTGAAATGACACCCTCCCCAATGTGTGAATATGTCGGTGAGGGGTCATTTCATTTGTGAGCGTCGCAAGCATGGCAAGCAGTGCTCAAAAACAAAAGTAAACGCTGCCTGGCAAAACAAAAAAAATGGCAGCATGTTAGGCAGCGTTTACTCAGTTTGCACTGCAAAAGGTGGCGTATACGCTTGTAGACCGCCCTTTCTCCTTTACATTTGCTCCCTGCAGTGCAAAAAACCAAAAACTGGTGGCGGGGGACATCTTAAGTTACAGTGTAAACATAACGGCTCACCGCCTTCAAATTACTCATTTCTAGAAAAAAGCACTATACTGGTTTCCTGTGATGGCCCCATGAAATATAAATTATTCATCTAGTCCAAGTCAATTGACTGTGACATTCAAACACTGTCCAACCTTCCCATGTCTCACAGGGGCCCACATACTATCCTCTCTGCCAAGCCAAAGAGCGTGTGTGGTGTAATCAAAGATCCCAAACCAAGGGTCCCTTTCACATGAAAAAAACAGGATTTTTAAACACTGACACAAAAACTGCTGTGCATGTGTGTCTGCAGTTTAAATGTGAAAAATGTACCCCTGCTAACATAAATATGTCAGGGAAAAAGACATTGTGCGTATTGACAAAAAGTAATGTATATTATGTTTTGTATGCAAAAATACCAGTAGACTTTTGAGAAAAATGACAGTTTGTTTCCATGAAAAAGTTTCTGTATGCCAGGTGCAAACCATTCTGCTGGCTGTGGGGCACTTGCCACAAATGACTCCCCCACCTCCAGCTGTTTACAACTGCAATAAAATGTGGCTTGCCTGAAAGGTGTGGAAAACTAAGTGTCCTTAAGACTTGCTGTCTCTGCAGGACAATTTCCCTTGGCTGGAGCATGACCAAAATGCAGACAGGAGATGAGAATATGGGGGCTACAATTAAGGGAGGCTAAAACTCCAACTTCAAAGAGCAAAGAACCAACTTCAAACAAACTAATAATAAAACTCTGGTTACAGGCTAGCCCAGAGTGGCAAATGGTACATGGCTTGGAGGAACGGAAACTCATATGTGCACATATGAAGATTCCCTTTGTTTAAAAGGACTATATTCATTTAGGCCTTTTTTATCAGCAACCATAATTCACAGTCATTACATTTGTGTGATATTTGTGTTTAGGTAATTTCCAATTGATTTTGGTGGTATGAAATTCATACACATACTATTTGTATTTTGTATTTATTTTATTTATATAGCGCACCAGGCCCCAGGGCATCCGGGCGTGTCATTTAGTTACAAGCATAAAACAGAACAGTGAAGTGAGTACAGACAGTACATTAGGAGAGAATATGCAAATTATACAAGAAATACAGTATATGTACACATTTACAGTATAGGTTATAAAAGAAGGCTGTTAACAATATAGTTATGACTCAGGGGCCAAGGAGCACGGTCAAGGCAGGTCTTGGGCAGAGAACCAGGTTTTGACTTTGCGCTTGAAAGCCGGGATGGTAGATTCAGCTCTAAGAGAATATGGTAGTGAGTTCCATAGTTTCGAAGCTAGGACAGGGAAGCTACGACCACCATATCTCTGGAGGTTGAAGCGCGGGATAGCAAGGCAGTTATTTTGGGCACTTCTGAGTGGTCTCGCGGAGGTGTGTAGTGTGAATCTACTGGCTAGGTAGCTAGGGGTTTGGTTGGCGAGGCTTTTGTGTGTGAACGCAAGTGCTTTAAGAGAGACTGAGAGCCAGCGAAGACTCCGTCTAGGGTCAGAGATGTGGCGGTTCCTGGGTAAGTTAAGAGCCGCTCTGATGGCATTATTTTGGATGATTTGTAGCTTTTTAATGTTACATTGGTTGGTGCCCAGATAGAGGACATTGCAGTAATCAATTTTAGATAGGACCAAGGTTCTGGCTAGTGTAGTGCAGTTGGCTGGAGATAGGAAGCTGCGACATGCTGTGGTAAGCTTGCACGTGTAAGAGGCAGCCGATGATACTGCATTAGTTTGCCTAGCTAGTGAGAGGGTGGAGTTGATGTAGATTCCAAGCGTTTTTGTATCTTTAGCCACTTTAATGGTGTTACCGTCAATGGTGAAAGATTTAAACGATGCGTCTAGTTTACTGAGTCTTTGGTGGGAGCCAAGGATGAGAAGCTCTGTCTTTTTCATCATTTAAGCACAGTTTGTGCTGGGCCATCCAGGCCTGGATGACTTGGTAAATGGCATTGATGGCTAGCGAGTTGGCTTTGTGGTTACCTGTGATAGGGATGAGTATCTGGGTGTCATCAGCGTAGTTAGTATAAGTGACACCCAGATAATCCAAAATGTCGAAAAGGGGTTTTGTAAACACATTGTAGAGTGTCGGGGACACGCATGATCCTTGAGGGACTCCACAAGTGACTGGTGAGGGATCGACGGTGGGGAAGAAGACCCTCATGGATCTCCTCATGGATCTATTAGCAAGGAAGGAAGTTATCCAGGCTGTGGCTTTGTCCGAGAAGTGGGCAGCGGTTTTGAGTTGGCAGCATAGGATTTGGTGATTTACTAAATTGAAAGCCGCGTAGAGATCTAAGAGGAGTAGGAGGGCCAGTTTGCCCTTGTCTTCAAGGTCTTCAATCTGGGTTTTAAGGTCTAAGAGAGCAGTTTATGTACTGTATCGAGGATTGAAACCAGATTGCCTCAGTCCCAGAAGTTTATTAGTTTCCAAATAATCTTGGATCTGCAAGTAAGCAGCACGATCCAGAATTTTTAAAAGGAAAGGGATCGTGGTGATCGGTCTGTAATTGGTGGGTATATTAGCATCCAAAGTGGGTTTTTTGAGGAGAGGAACAACCCGAGCATCCTTGAGGTTATCCTAGATGTCCATTACTGCTCAGGGAATACTAATGGCCATCTAAAATGGGTTTCTGACTGATCTGAAAATGTTCCAAATGTAAGAGTTGGTGAAAGGTTAGAGGGTGAAATTAGGAATATAGAAAATAAATTGCATTTTCTAACGATTATACATTCTGTGAAACGGTAGAAAATTGCCACATGGCCGTACAAAATGGTGCAGACCTGGTTGTTGTCTTATTTAATTCCCCATGATTAGCTGAATCAGAAAATATATATAATGGCAGTTGGGAGTACAATATTTGCCATATAACTAGATTCTTGCCAAAATTTGACATAAGAACAAATCGGTATTGCAAATGGGAATTGCCATGTGTCTGCTCCACACTCTTAAAGCAATTTGTAGAAAGATGTTGGATTTGGAAGCAGAGAGTAATGTAACTATCCACTCCTAGTTGCGAGAACTCTTGCAGGCTACTCCCCCAAGATTGTAAACTTGATGGTGTCATTGCTGATGTATAACGGGGAATGCACTATGAGGAAGGGACAGAGCTTCTGAAATGTACCATCTGACAGCTGCAAAGAAACACCAGAGGAGATTGCTGAGAGTGCATCTGGGTGGATCTCTCTATTTCTAGGAAGGCCTAAAAGCTGACCAGGTCCTATGCTGGAGAGCGGGAGGCCATCCTTGAGAGTGGATTTATCAGACCCCTGCCGTATCCTTCCAGAGCGTCCTGATATGCAGCTAGCTGTCCTGAACTATGAACAGAGGTTTTAAATGTAAGTAGATTTGATCCCTTTTTAACCAAAAGGTGGGGGAATCTGCTGGCCATAAGCCCTTTCTCTTTCTAGTGGGGAGGGAGGGGTAAGAAATGTGCTGATCCTTAGCCTATTTAACTACAAATATTAATTTAATTAATTCCCTTTGGCAGAACACTACAGGGTGACTTTTGTTAACATGCAAAATTAGCACAGCTCACTTCCCAGTGTGCGCTGAAAAACTATAGCCTATGATTTAATTGGGTATTCAATTTTGTCCCGTTTACCCCGATTTCTTGTGGAAGAGGGGTGTATTGGTCCCTAAACTAAAAAGAATCCCTGAACCATCCAGGGTCCCCAACACAGGCCTTTCAGTGGAGGCGGTTCTGCAATACAAAATTCTTCAATCGTCCTAATTTTTCTGTCAGACTTCCCCAACCCAGACCAAACTTGGGGGGTTTAAAAACAAACTGCTAAATCACCCTGTGTATTTTAAACCAAAAGTGTGGGTGAAATCATAATTGCCATATGCATTTGCCTAAATATGAAAAAACAAACTAAGTGTGTAGGAAATTCAAAATTGTCCAGCTCTACATTTGTAAATTTTGTTTACTGACCAGTGCTAATTATTTCTTGAAGTGAAATGTGTAGAAGTAAAGAATTGTGATATGCATTCTGTTCAACTTACTTGTGTGATTTAGTTATTTTGAGAGAAGTTTATTGTGTTGTGCCACGGATAAAGTGGTGTTTGACATTTTAGTGTGAGTTTCGTAACATCTAATTCCAATAAATCGAAACGTATTACCTGTACACCGGCCTGGTTCTTGGCTCATTGGTAGCTGAGGAGGAGGGATCCAAGGTGAATGGTATGTGTCTGAAGTTGGGCTGAATAAAATAATCCATTAAAGAGTTTGTTGCGTGACACCTTGAGTGGGGAGGCAAGGAACTCCCTGTGTTGAGGGTGGCCTCTCAATTAACCGTTTCGAGCAGGAGGGACAAATAAAAAGAACACCCCACAACACCAGAGTGTGACACAGGAGAGTGAAAAGAACCAAAAGACAAGATGAAGAAATGACGAGGATCTAAGAGAAAGAAAACCAATTATTATCCCTAGTCTGACTGAAACCTTTAACAAAGACCGAATCCCCTGTCCCTGATAAGCACGGATATGGGATCTGTGGCAATTATTTGACTAAATGTAACACTTTTCATGAAAGATGTGCGCTTTGAATGACTTTGCGTAGAAGTGTTATGTGGATTAATGTTAAATGTTATGTAAGCTATTGCAAGGACCAGGGGAACGTGTAGAATGTGAGGGGTCTATGATGCATGGAGGTTCTATTATGCATAGATGTTCTGAGATGGGGATGTTTAGGTTTGAAGGGAGGCAGTTGGCTTAGGTCAATACAGCAGCAGGATGGCTGGGGGTCTTATGCATGTTACCCAGAATTCACAATTAAGTCTTCTGTGTGGATTTATACGTGTCGGCGTGCATCCTTACATTGGAGACCAGGAACCTTAATGAAGACCCCCAGCGAATGGAAAAAGCAGCAACGCGATGGCAACTTACTGTTTCTAGCAACGAAAAGCTATGCTGATCGCAGTATAGTGCGGGTCATCCAGACGTCCGTTGTGTGGCAAGAATGGGAAAGATTGACTGGTCAGGAAAGCTGGTGCTAGGCTGCTGCGGACCTTTGACTGTGACAGAGTTTGGAGGCAGGCTAGTAGATGTGCAGTAATCGCCTTGTAAAGATTGAACCTGTCAAGTTCAAAGGGAGCGCGATCGAGATTGATTGCCAGAAGGCCATCGTAATCGCCCGTAAAGACTGAGGGCCTCATTCTGAGATTGGTGGTAGTCATGGCGCTATTTGCGCCATGACTGCCACCAATAATGGGTCCGGCACCGGTGTAGTTCAATGGGGACTTACCGGTATAGTCCGACCCTGGCGGGACCGGTAAGTCCCCATTGAACATGCCATTCCCCATTCCCATTTGAGCCCCCTTAGGGCGCTAATGGGGAGGGTGCTAATATTCGCGACTAGCAAGCCTGTTATGAGCGCCCTGGTCCCTTTGCGGGACCCGTAAGGGATGTGTGGTCGGACCACACGTTCCTTGCGGTTCCCGCAAAGGGACCTCGGAATAGGGCGGTAGGGGATTACCGGCACCGGTCTCCTTACCGGTGCCTGGTATCCCTTACCGCCCTACTCGGAATGAGGCCCTGAACCTTTTAGGATCAAAGGGAGCGCAATCAAGTTGGCTGCCAGAAGGACATCTGCAACTGTGCTCGCAACCTGGTGAATGGGCGGAGATTGCCTTCTCCCGTGGACCAGTCCCTCTCGGATGTGGGTGGCCAACTGATTACGTCACAGCTCTAACCTGGAGTGTTGGCGCAGATGTGAATGCTCAAACCCATCATACCAGGATTCACAGTCGGCAGAGACCCGATCACGTACGCAGGAAAGTACGTAGCGAGTAAACATTAGAGCAAGGGACCCAACCTCACGTGGTTATCACCCGGAAACGTAACTAAGGGTGAAGCGTTCGCAGGAAAACAGTACGCGACCGCTCCACGCAACAGATATAATCTGTTCATCTCCACTTCAGAGCGGAGGAGCGTGACGGATACTAAAGTAAAGCTGCTCCGTTTCAACTAGTGAAACGTGTAGCGGCCAACAGAGAGGCATGGTTAGGGTCCAGAGATGTAGATCTCTATGAGGGGAACCCCCACAGCAGCTGAAAGTCCTTGCATCATTGACAGTTAGACACAGTAGAATTGCACTCGACCAACCTTGAGATATATCAGGGTCCAGAGGTCTATGAGGGGATCTCTTCCAGCAGCCAAACGTCTCTGTAGTATTTACAGTGAGACACATTAGAGGCACCCAACCACCCTTGACCCTAATAACGAGGTTTTGGCTCAGTTATACATAATTTCTGTCACAAGAATAACTCTTGAGAATATTAAAGTCCTGAGTCAATCACAGTCAGTTGGTCAAAGAACTCCTCTGCAAGTGAAAGTGCCCAGATAAGCACATATTTCTGGTGAGCAGTGTTTTGTCATGGCAATAGCATGAGTTCCGGGCCCTCAGATGTTTATGCCAACTCCGGGCCACCCCAAAATAAAATGGGGCCCCTGGAAGAAAGGTTTCCTTCATTATATGAAGGCGGCATGTGGAAATGGTTGTCATGATCTCTGCTTCCAAAAGGTCAGGGTTTTCCCAACTCCCTTGGAAGCAGATCCATAACCCAGGTTCCGAGTGCCAACCAGTCCCAATTGGGACCTTTTGGACCCAGTCCTGGCGCCAGTGGCACCAGGCTCATAAATATGCCCAGTCCCAGCGCTGGAAGCGCCGGGCTCATAATGCTTGGGTGGACTTACCTGCAGCAGACCATGCTGCTTACTTGCCTGCCAGTTAAGCCTCTGATCCTCTTCTGTTTGGAACTACTTTTCCTGTTGGGTGGGGCAGGAGCCACTCCCTAGATTCAGAACACTGGAACTCTTCTGGAAAGCAGGAACTCTTTTCTTACCTAGGCGTGGCTGTGGAAGGAGACACCTAAGCACTACAGGAGGCTATTTAAACCACACCCGATGGATGAATCTTGCTTTGCGTTATTCTGCATCCTCTGCAGCAGAACGCTCATCGTGTCTTCTGCATCTGATCCTGGGCCTAAGGAAAAAGGCTTACCATCCTGAATCCAGTCTTCAGCAACACCTATAAAGACAAGAAAGAACAGGTTAGCATTACGGTCTTCAGTGACAGCTCTTCACTTACCTGGTCCATCGGCTGTCACCAACGCCTCGTGGTGCATTCCGGCATCTGAAAGACAAAGGCTTACCTACTCTTCGTGCGCTCCGGAGGTCTTCACACTGCATTCCGGCATCTGAAAGACAAAAGCTTACCAACTCTTCGCACGCTCCGGAGGCCTTCGGCGCTGCATCCCGCATCTGAAAGACAAAACAAGGTGCGTTTAAAGACATTGGGGAACTTTAATACTCACGTGCCATTACTCCTTTCCACATCTAACCCAGTGGGTATTCTGGCACCCTGCAGCCGCTCCGAACTTGTACCTGCAAAATAAAAAGACAGTTAGAGCGCATCGTGAAGCAGGCAACAAGCGCTTACTTACGTGCTTCCAGGCGCTTCTATTCATCACACGGGCTCCATCTTCAACTCACTTCAGCCCGTCATCCGCCATCGCCGGAACCCTGCAAAACAAGAAACATCATTAATAAAGACATTAGAGTTACTCGAAACTTACCGTTCGTGCAGTAAACGATAGACAGCAGTCCTCTGAAGTCAAGAGGCCTGCTCCCCTTATCCAGTGAAGAAACTGGTTACAGCACCCTGCCCCGGGGCAGATGGAGAGCACGGCGTTCACTTACCTAAGGTGAGAGCGTTAACCTTTGGGGTTCTACAGGAGAAGAGAAAGGGAAGAAGAGAGAGACATTCAATAACCCAGTTCCTTAATCCCATATTTTCTATCTGCAGACATCTTACCCTTCAAGTCAGACATACAGTGCACAGAGGTCCAGCCCAAAGAGCCAGCCGTGTGTTGCACATCACCTTTGAAGATATGGTATACGCCCAGTCAAGACCGGCGCCTCTACGGGAATCAGGTGAGCGTTACAGAACGCAAAGCCTACCACAAAACTCCCGTCCAGGCGCTATGGAAATCTCGGATACCGACCAGCTAGCCCAGTTACTTGGGGAACTAAAGGCAGAAGTGCATGCAGCCCGTCAGGAAACGAACGCTCTAAGAAGGGAACTGATTATTTCCAAAGAGCGAACAGATGATCTTGCTAGACAATTGCTACAGTCACAAGCCGGACAGACCCCGTTACCCGCATCTGGGGGAAATCTTCCTTCTACATCCTCTATGAATCCAGTGCAGATCAACCTACCTGGAAATGTACCTCTGGCTCCGCCCGAACGATTTTCTGGTGACCCAAAGAGGTTTGCAGTATTTATCAATCAGTGCCGGTTGCATTTCTTATGCTGGCCAGCAGCCTTTCCAACTGATCAAGCTAAAGTAGCTTTCGTGCTTTCGTACCTTAGTGGCAATGCGGCAGACTGGTCGATCCCTCTAGTAAATCAAGATGATCCGGTCCTCCATGATTTTCAAGCTTTTCAGCTCAGTATGGAAAAACTGTTCGCAAGACATTCACAGGGGCAGGCCTTGGACAATGAGCTTCTTTCGTTGCGACAAGGTAATCAAGACCTTTTGGCTTATATTGCGTCTTTCAACAGACTGATAGTGGAAACTCAATGGCCTGAGGACAAAAGGATTACGCTGTTTTATAGAGGTCTACGTGGAGAGCTCAAAGATGTGTTAGCCCAAGTAGTGAATCCCCCACAAGATTGTTCGGACTATATAGACTTAGTCGTTCAAATAGATCACAGACTGCAGAACAGGAAGGCCGATCATTCCAGGTTTGATGCTAGAGTATTTTCCAAACCGCCAACTCCTTCCAAAGGAGTAGACTCCGGGGAACCCATGCAAATAGGGGGTCTGAAAGGTCCTCTAACACAAAAGGAGCGGGAAAGGAGAAAACAGTTGCAATTATGCCTCTATTGCGGAAACTCAGGGCACTTTCTTCGAGACTGTCCGGTGAAACCTGCCAAGAAGGCAGTAGGAGCTGCAGTTACCAAAGTTACAAACTCTGAGCAGGGAAACGACCTCGCCTGACAAGAATAGAGGTCCTCTTGCCGAGCGTGAAAACCAGTTCCGTGACCTCGCATTTCGTGATACCTATGGTCCTCATTAGACCTGATAATCCGGATCGATTACATGCAATTGAAGCTTACGTCGACAGCGGTGCCATCGGCAATTATGTGGATCATGAAATGGTTTTGAGGATGAATCTAACTCTTTGTCCCAAGGCTGTAAAGGACGTCATTACTACGGTGGATGGTACGGAGATAGCCTCCGGGCCAGTAACGCATACCACGCAAGAGGTGACGCTAGTAAGTCAAGATGGACACCATGAGAAGATCGTGTTCGATGTGATCAAGGCCCCTCAGTTTCAGATTATTCTAGGAATACCTTGGTTAGAGAAACACAATCCTCTGATCGATTGGCGAGCAAGAACGGTCCAGTTTCCAGAATGTGTCCAGAATGTGTCTCTACTTGTCACCCTCCACCTGGTGTTGCACTGGCAGCAATTTCTTCAGAGACTCCCCAGTTACCTCCCGAATACCTAGAATACCAAGATGTTTTCCGGAAGGATCAGGCTAACTCTCTACCTCCTCATAGGTCTTATGACTGCCAGATAGACCTGATACCTGGATCTACTCCTCCTTGTAGTAGAATTTATGCCCTCACCGAGCCTGAGAACCTTCACCTTCGACAATACCTGGATCAATACCTGGCAAATGGGTTTATTCGTCCTTCCAAGTCCCCTGCTTCTTCAGCTTTGTTCTTCGTTCCAAAAAAGGAAGGAGACGTTAGAACTTGTATAGATTATCGCTCCCTGAACCAGATCACCGTTAAGAATAGATATCCGTTACCTTTGATCCCTGAACTCCTGGACCAAGTCAGAAAAGCATGCATATATACAAAGCTGGATCTTAGAGGAGCTTACCACTTGGTACGAGTAAAAGAG
Organism: Ambystoma mexicanum; assembly: GCF_040938575.1. Taxonomy (NCBI): domain Eukaryota; kingdom Metazoa; phylum Chordata; class Amphibia; order Caudata; family Ambystomatidae; genus Ambystoma; species Ambystoma mexicanum. Next base: position 1,123,576,558 of record NC_090941.1, read on the forward strand.
GGCGATGAATGGAAGACGGCCTTCCGCACCAAGTATGGGCTATTTGAATATCAGGTCATGCCCTTCGGACTTTGCAATGCCCCGGCCGCCTTTCAATATTTTATGAACGATGTCCTCAGAGAGCTCATAGATGTGTGTGTTGTTGTTTACATTGACGACATCCTCGTTTATTCTTCATCAGAATCTGAACATCGGAAACACGTGAAAATGGTCCTCGAAAGATTGCGTCAACACAAACTTTTCGCTAAGTTGGAAAAATGTGTTTTCAACGTGACTGAAGTTGAATTCTTGGGATTCATATTATCACCTGGCGGAGTGCGTATGGATTCAAAGAAGGTCGATGCAGTTCTCAAATGGCCATCACCATCCTCCGTAAAAGGTGTGCAAAGCATGTTAGGCTTCGCTAACTTTTACCGCAGGTTTATCCCCGAATTCTGTCGAATAGTCCAGCCCATCACTGCCTTGTTAAAGAAAAACAAACGTTTTGAATGGTCTACCGAGGCGGAACAAGCTTTCCAGGATTTGAAGACTAAATTCATCTCTGCACCAATCTTAAAACACCCTCACCCCGAACTCCCCTACATCGTGGAAACTGATGCCATGGGGGCAGTTCTATCACAAAAGGATCCGGTAACTAATCAGTTGCATCCCGTGGCATTTTGGTCCCGCAAATTCTCGCCTCCTGAAATCAATTACACGATTACTGACAAGGAACTTCTGGCTATCAAGTCTGCCTTTAAGGCTTGGCGGCATTATCTGCTGGGGGCCCGACACACCGTTACTGTGATTACGGATCACCGAAACCTGCAATATTTGAAAACCGCAAAAGCCCAATCCTCTAGACAACTCCGTTGGGCATTATTCTTTGCCGAGTTTGACTTCATAATTACCTATCGACCTGGTACAAAGAATGGTAAAGCTGATGCCCTTTCTCGGATGGGAGTGGAAGAACACTTGATCAACCCTAAACCTGTACCAATCATTCCCGAACAAAGAATTCTGGGTGTAATCGCCACAGAATCCATAGAGGAAGTTAAGGATAAAGCCAGGCAACTTGTAACTCCAGCAGACATACAGAATTGGCATCTGCAGGGAAAGGACTTTGCAGTAAAGGACAACTTATTGTATTTCCAAGAACGATTATACCTACCCAGCACAGATTTACAGAAAAAAGTAATCGCTTGTTATCACGATTCTTTAATGGAAGGACATCCCGGTATGGCCAAGACCTCAGAAAAGATCAAGCGCTACTTCTGGTGGCCGTCTTGGAAAAAAGATATCAGAGACTTTATAATGTCCTGTGGAGTATGCGCCCAAAACAAGAGTCAAAAGGAAAGACCAGCAGGCCTCTTACGCCCTATTGACATCCCACCTCGCCCTTGGCATATGCTTTCTATGGACTTCATCACCGATCTACCTCCATGCTCCGGATACAATACGATTCTAGTAATCGTGGACTTATTCTCCAAGATGGCGCATTTCATTCCGCTCAAAGGCTTGCCAACAGCAGCAACTCTGGCCCGAGAATTTCTCGAAAACATCGTCCGACTGCACGGTTTTCCTTCGGTTCTAATTTCGGATCGAGGTAGTCAATTTATTTCTCATTTTTGGCGAAGTTGCTGTCGGTCGGCTCAAATTGATGTGAGACTATCGACCAGTCACCACCCTCAGACCGACGGACAAACCGAGAGGACCAATCAAACTCTGGAACAGTATTTACGCTGCATGCTGCAACAAACTGAAAAAACTTGGAAAGACATCCTTTGGATAGCCGAATATGCCTACAATAACTCTGTCCATTCGGGAACTGGGAAAACCCCGTTTTTTCTTTTGTACGGCAGTCACCCTCGAACCTCGGAGTTGGATCCCCTCCAAGATCTTGAAACACCAGCAGTAGACTACCTGCATTCTACAATCACCCAAGCCTTTAAGGAAGCTGTTTCTCACCTTCAAAGGGCTAAAGAACAATACAAGAAAGGAGCAGATCAACATCGGAAGGAAGCCCCTCAATATCAAGTAGGGGATCAAGTCTGGTTATCCACCAAATATCTACCTCTAAAAGGGCCACGCACATTCAACCCAAGATACCTTGGTCCCTATTCCATCACTACCATAGTAAACCCAGTAGCGGTCAAGTTGGACTTGCCCCCGCACATGAAGATACATCCGGTCTTCCACGTCTCTCTATTAAAACCCGTGCAACCTCAAACCCGACTAACTAAATCTCCAAAACCTATCCTAGTTGATGGAGAACTCGAGTTTGAAGTCAAAAGCATTCTGGACTCCAAGATCTCCAAATCTAAACTATTTTACCTAATTGACTGGAAAGGCTACGGCCCCCAAGAGAGATCCTGGGAACCTGCTGAATATGTCCACGCTCCTCGCCTAATCAAAAGATTTCACCGAACATTTCCTGACAAGCCAAAACCCCCGGAGGAGCCCGGTTTGGGAGGGGCCTTGAGGGGGGGTACTGTCATGATCTCTGCTTCCAAAAGGTCAGGGTTTTCCCAACTCCCTTGGAAGCAGATCCATAACCCAGGTTCCGAGTGCCAACCAGTCCCAATTGGGACCTTTTGGACCCAGTCCTGGCGCCAGTGGCACCAGGCTCATAAATATGCCCAGTCCCAGCGCTGGAAGCGCCGGGCTCATAATGCTTGGGTGGACTTACCTGCAGCAGACCATGCTGCTTACTTGCCTGCCAGTTGAGCCTCTGATCCTCTTCTGTTTGGAACTACTTTTCCTGTTGGGTGGGGCAGGAGCCACTCCCTAGATTCAGAACACTGGAACTCTTCTGGAAAGCAGGAACTCTTTTCTTACCTAGGCGTGGCTGTGGAAGGAGACACCTAAGCACTACAGGAGGCTATTTAAACCACACCCGATGGATGAATCTTGCTTTGCGTTATTCTGCATCCTCTGCAGCAGAACGCTCATCGTGTCTTCTGCATCTGATCCTGGGCCTAAGGAAAAAGGCTTACCATCCTGAATCCAGTCTTCAGCAACACCTATAAAGACAAGAAAGAACAGGTTAGCATTACGGTCTTCAGTGACAGCTCTTCACTTACCTGGTCCATCGGCTGTCACCAACGCCTCGCGGTGCATTCCGGCATCTGAAAGACAAAGGCTTACCTACTCTTCGTGCGCTCCGGAGGTCTTCACACTGCATTCCGGCATCTGAAAGACAAAAGCTTACCAACTCTTTGCACGCTCCGGAGGCCTTCGGCGCTGCATCCCGCATCTGAAAGACAAAACAAGGTGCGTTTAAAGACATTGGGGAACTTTAATACTCACGTGCCATTACTCCTTTCCACATCTAACCCAGTGGGTATTCCGGCACCCTGCAGCCGCTCCGAACTTGTACCTGCAAAATAAAAAGACAGTTAGAGCGCATCGTGAAGCAGGCAACAAGCGCTTACTTACGTGCTTCCAGGCGCTTCTATTCATCACACGGGCTCCATCTTCAACTCACTTCAGCCCGTCATCCGCCATCGCCGGAACCCTGCAAAACAAGAAACATCATTAATAAAGACTTTAAAGACATTAGAGTTACTCGAAACTTACCGTTCGTGCAGTAAACGACGGACAGCAGTCCTCTGAAGTCAAGAGGCCTGCTCCCCTTATCCAGTGAAGAAACTGGTTACAGCACCCTGCCCCGGGGCAGATGGAGAGCACGGCGTTCACTTACCTAAGGTGAGAGCGTTAACCTTTGGGGTTCTACAGGAGAAGAGAAAGGGAAGAAGAGAGAGACATTCAATAACCCAGTTCCTTAATCCCATATTTTCTATCTGCAGACATCTTACCCTTCAAGTCAGACATACAGTGCACAGAGGTCCAGCCCAAAGAGCCAGCCGTGTGTTGCACATCACCTTTGAAGATATGGTATACGCCCAGTCAAGACCGGCGCCTCTACGGGAATCAGGTGAGCGTTACAATGGTATGCCCACAGAACGCAAAGTGTCGATGCTGATGCACTTTATCGGATATGAGGGCCAGAGAATATTTGAGAGTTTACCAGAGATTCCAGAACTGGATGTAGATGGAGGAGGAAATGACTTTGACACGGCTTTACTGAAGCTTGATAAACATTTTGGAACAAAGATTAGTACTGTTCTTGAACGATACCACTTTGGTATGAGAACACAACAGGAAGGAGATACAGTCGAGGAGTTTATTACTGCTTTAAGACACTTATCTTTGAATTGCTAGTTTGGAATACAACTTGATGAACATATTCAAGATCAATTCATGCTGCATTGCTCTAATAATAAGATCTGTGAGGAGATATGGCTAAAAGATGATCCGGATCTCGAAGAGGTCATAGGTATCACAAAGAGAGTGGAGCATACATTACAGTGTGTTGCTAAACTTTCAGTGAATTAAGGTAAACCTCCTGTAGGTGAGGTTCTGAAGGTGGTATATCAGAAGAAGGATTTTCATAAGAGCAAAAAGAAGTACAAATATAAAAATGCAAAAAGCAATGAAGTTGGTAATGATAGCGGTGGAAACAAAGTGTTGCAACAAGAAACAAGTGTGAAAGCGCCAAAGAGGGAAGATAGATTATGCTTCCGATGTGGGAATTCTAGACACTTATCTACATAGCCTAAATGCCCAGAGAGAAGAACAATTTGTGGAAAGCGTAAAAAGTGGGGACATTTTGAAAATTGCTGCAAAAATTATGTCATTGGGGATGGTAGGAGAGTGATGTATGTGGAGGAAGGTAACAGAGCATCGTCTGATGATAGTGATAATGGTGAAACAGAGATAGTTACGGTACACAAGATGAAGTGTAAGGGGGCGGATGATTGTGAGCATCCTGTTGCATGGGTTCATGTGAATGGAAGGTCAGTAAGGATGTTGGCTGACTCATGCTCAAAAATCACTTTAATGTCACTGACCATATATGAGAATGTTGTTGGTGGGAAAGTCGAAGATCTGTCTCCGTCTGATAAAAATCGGGGTGGATACAATGGCAGCAAGATAGAGGTAATTGGATATGTTGTGGCTGACTTTAAATTCAAAGGTAGAGTCGCTCAGGGAAAGGTACATGTTACAAGGTGTGGGGCAACGTTGTTGGAATGGAGGGAACAAAGGGGTTTAGGCATAAGGTTGGATCCCAACACAGAGAAACAGGTTCTTCATATGGGAGATGAAAAGGGTCTGATTGAGAAATTTCCTTAAGTGTTTACAGACAAGGTTGGTTGCCTAAAAGGCATGGTGCACAAAAAAGTTTTGAAAAATAATAGTGTGCCGGTGTGTGCTAAACTGAGATCAGTTCTGATGTCGATGCGGTGTGCTGTGCGAGAGGAACTTAAAAAGTTGGAAAATGCTGGGATAATTGAACCGGCTAAAGCGGTGTAAGGGGTTTCGCCCCTTGTGGTGGTAAAGAAACCCAGCAGCGAGTTGAGGGTTTGTATAGACCTCAGAGAGCTAAACAAATGTGTCATAGCTGATCGACATCCTCTCCCCAATATGGGGGAGTTATTGAGTCGTATTGGAAATGCCAAGTTCTTTACTAAATTGGATATGGCTAGTGCATACCATCAGGTTGATTTGGATAGTGAATCAAGAAAGCTGACTGCATTCATTACATATGAGGGGATATTTTAATTTCGGCGCATGCCTTTTGGTTTGATATCTGCCTCATCTGTATTCCAGAAGGTGATGGGCAAAATACTGAAGGGGATGGATAAGGTATGGTGTTTTCAAGATGATGTGTTGATATGTGGTGAAAGTGAGGATGAGCTGGAAAAGAATGTGGAAAGTGTGTTGCATGTTTTCAAGGAGCATGGAATAACCCTGTGTGGAGAGAAGTGCGTATTTGCCACTAAAGTGCTGGACTATTTGGGACATGAAATATCTGAGGAAGGGTTAAAACCCAAGAGAGAGTTGGTTTAAGGAATTAAGAGGATTCAAACGCCGAAAGATAAACCTGAATTAAGATTGTTCCTTGGGACAGTAGAATTTTATCATGTATTCAAAGAGAATTTTGCCGATAGTGTGAGGAAAATGTGGTCCTTATTGAAGAAAGGTGTAGATTTTGAATGGAACGATGAGTGTGAGAGAGAGTTTTTGTGAGATCAAGAAGATGATTGACATGTCGAAAGCTTTGGCTATGTTTGATACAATGAAGGAAACAATTTTTGCTGTGGATGCCAGTGAGTCTGGTTTAGGTGTTATATTATCGCAGATCGAAGGTATTGGAAAGGAAGTTGTGGTGATGCACCCCTCAAGGATGTTAAGAGGTCCTGAATGTAAGTACTCCGTACTTGAAAAGGAGGCCCAAGTCATTGGGAAATCGAGAAATTGAGAAACCTCCTGTGGGGGATATTCTACGGATGGATCACAAACCACTCGAGGCAATATTTGAGAGTAAAGGTTTGGATAAGGTATCAAGGAGGGTTGCAGGCTGGGTGACCAGACTGCAATGTCATACATTTATAATTGAAGTGATACTAGGTAAAGACAATTTTCAGGCAGACCATGTTTCGAGGGTGAGAGCTAGCAAAAATGTCAAAGATGTGGATATGATAAATGAAAATATCACTGATATGGTATTTGTCACGAATGATGGAGTGATATCCAAGGGGGAATGGATAAGGATGCTTGAAAATAATGAAACGTGGAGATGGATTGTTGGATTTGTGGGGGATGGATGGCCTGAAAAAAGACCGTTAAATGGAGAAGAGAGGGCACTGTGGGAAGTGAGATTGGAGTTGTTTGAAGATAGAATTGTTATATTGGTGGGAACGGCTGGTGGTGCCGAATGGATTGAGGAGTAGGTTGATTGAAATAGGGCATAGAGGTCATATTGGAATTTACAAAACCAAAGAGGCGTTAAGGATTTGATAGGGATGTGGAAAGAGTGGTTGGCAAGTGTGAAGAGTGCGCCAGATCTGGGGAAATCCTCCAGGCCAGTTTTCAGCCGATGAATAAGATGAAGGTACCAAATGGAGTATGGCAAGATTTGTCTATGCATCCGATGTCCTTGGGCCAATGGATTTAGGTCATGGGCGTGGCAGATTTGTGGTTGTTTTGATGTATATACGTTTTTGAGATGGAGTGAATTCAAGGTGCAAAGGGATATGACGGGTTAGAGCGTGGTAGAATTTCTACAAACTATATTTGAGAGAGAGGGTTTGCCTAGAACCATACTTACGGATAATGGTCCCCAGTTCATTGGGGGTATGTTCAGGGAATATTTGGAAAAATGTGGTGTACAGCATAAACACACTGCGTTATATCAGCCTCAAAGCAATGGAATGGTTGAGAGACTGAATCGCTCTATTATGGATGCTGTCAGGTTGGCTGGTGCATGTGGTAGCGACAAAAAGGTTGCCATTAAAGAACATTTGTATGTGCTGCGTATGGCTCCTCATGTGGAGATGGGAATTAGTGCATTTGAACTCATGAGAGGCAGGAGTCCTAATACTATTTTATCTCCAGTGTGGTTGGGAAGGGCAAGAGAAACCGATGGTGTGGTGGAGGAGATCAGGAAAAGAATGGATGAAAGGAAAGAGAGATGGGTGAGGAAAACCAATGATAAATATCCAAGGAAAGCTGAAATTGTGGAGATTGGTGATATAGTACGTGTCAGGAAGGGTGTGGTATCGAAAAAAGGGGATCTATTGTATTCTGATCCTGTGCGAATGGTGCAAGTGCTAAAGGGTGCTGTCCGGTTGGAGAGTGGTCAGGTGTGGAATGTATCGAGAATAGTTAAGGTGGGAAGGCCAGAGATGTGACAATCATATGTCAAGAGAGAATATGTATATAATGAGTAAACAGTAAAGTGCTTAAATAGAGTGTAATGTTTACAGATGCATTTGAGAAGTACATTATCTTAAGAGTGTTTTATTCATGTAGATATTAGTCTTTTAGGTTGTTTTGCATTTGTTATTATTAAAAAAAAGGGGGAGGGGTGATTTTGTTTGTTAAGGGAAGGGGATGTGTTATGTAAGCGATTGCAAGGACCAGGGGAACGTGTAGAATGTGAGGGGTCTATGATGCATGGAGGTTCTATTATGCATAGATGTTCTGAGATGGGAATGTTTAGGTTTGAAGAGAGGCAGTTGCCTAGGTTAACACAGCAGCAGGATGGCTGGGGGTCTTATGCATGTTACCCAGAATTCACAATAAAGTCTTCTGTGTGGATATATATGTGTCGGCGTGCATCCTTACATTAAACATAACAAGACCAACTGTTTTATTCAGTCTGATTTTTGGCTGAGGCAAAATAGCGTATGTGCTAATGCGTCCATGTTGCTGGATGTGAGAAACCTGAGGGTATTCTCCCGAGCCAACCTTGAGAATCCCTTATTCGGGTAGCCAGGGAAGGGCTGGCGCACTCATAACCCAACTCTAGGGGCAGACGAGCGAGGAAGGATCACCTGTGTAGGGGAGCCTGGGGTTGTGCTCGGGGAAATGCCTAAAGGGGATGCAGTATTATCCCGGGGAAGAAGGAGAGGAGAACGAGATTCCTGAAAGCTTTGTAGGCTGTACCACATCTGCCTCCCTTCCTCACAATGAATCTCTCTTGCCCAAACCCCGCGACCACTCCATATCTGGTAAAACTCCTAGGAGCTCAAAACCTGTTGCACTCAGAGGCCACATCTTACAGAATCCCTGTTTTTCTGTTCCCTACCCGAACTCTACTAGTTATTCTTCTCCCCTTCCCTCTCCTTATTTCCAGCACTCCAAATGTATCTTGTCTACACACTACCATTCCTACAATCCCCTATTCTCATCTCCGTTTATTCCACAACGCCTACAAATCTCACTCTTCCGAGTTTACTAACCCCCCTAAAATGAGGGCTATTATCCTGTATAACAGCGTATCGCCATCCTACCCCGTAGGATACTCAGAAACTCTACCACCCTTTTTTTCCAACACAAACACTTTCTTATACTGTGACAAAGGACTAATGCCAAAACTGTTTACCTGATATATCCTAACCCATGGGCCAGGCAGAATCAGGCAATTGACAGTAATCACACACACCTGATGACCCTTTACTTTCCCCACAGGAAAAAAAGGCAGAGCACAAAACCACACTTCGAGCAAGGTTGAATGCACGAGGAGACAGCTACGCCAAACCGGCAGTTCAAATGGAGAAGGAAATCGGTGAGGTCTGGAAGAATGACGAGGGGGGAATTGCCGTTGCCCTTTTCACCTCTGACCTGTGAAACCTATGAAAGGAAAATTGAGACCGGGAGCAACAGATGGCTTGCGAAGCAGCAGCCGTCAATGGTACATGGGGGCCTCCCGCCCTGATAAGGCAGGCGGAGAGGCAAGCTGGCTACCGTGGTATTATCCTTGACTCCATATAACAAAGAAGCCAACGGGTTTAGCACAGCCAGTGAGCCGGAGGAAACTGATAGTAAACCAAACTGTGTAGAGCCCAAGGTTGCAAGTGGCAACATTTTTTAATGCAAGGAATCTGAAAGATAAAGAACTTGTGTATTTGGTTGAACTTTAGAGAGAGCCCAGTTGAGCCCCAGGTGCAGAAGGGTTTCGTGCCACATGGGCACTCATTCGAATGAGTCTGACCAGGACCTATTCTTTGTAACTACAAGAACCAGAAGCCCAAGGAAATGGGTGGTGTGAGGCTCAGAATGGTCCGATAAGGGTTAGGTAAAATCCTTTATACAATTGAAAGTCTCTAACCAATGGCAGAGGAAAGCTAGGGGAGGGGCACCACGCTTTCCGATAACATTGTGAACTGTGGAAGAATGCAAGTGTGAATCCGACAGAGGGATCCCGAAAGAAAGCTAGGAGAAAGGGACCCAATGCTTTCTGGTGAAATTGAGTAATACATGAACTATGTTAAGAGTACATGAGCCGTGTTAAAGAAAGGCTGTAGTGAACCCGACAAAGGGGAGGCCCAAGTTGCAAGAAGGAACCAAGCCTGGCGGAGGGAGATCCGAGGAGCAAAGGGCAATCAGCCAGGTACTGAAGGAACCTTTTGTTTGTTTGTTTGTCATTTTAAAGCAGCAGACCTTCTAATGCAAGAGACTTTACCAGCAAAGAGACTTAGGGCCTCATTACACGGTAGGCGGTGAAAATACTGGCACCGCCTTGGTGGAAAGGGGAATTACCGCCCCATTCCAAGGTTGGCGGGGCGGTAATTCCCCCTTCCACCATTGCCCTTCCCCATTCCCATTTTTGCCCCATAGGGCTCTATGGGAATGGGGAAGGCGCTAATTACAGTAACGCAAATTGCGGTACCGTAGTTTTCTCCACTGGTCCCTTTGCGGGTTGGTTTTTAACGCCTGCAAAAGGCAGGCGTTAAATTCCCCAACCCGCAAAGGGACCTCGTAGTAAGGCGGTAAGGATTTACCAGTACCGGTAAAATACCGGTACCGGTAAACCCTTACCACCTACCGTGTAATGAGGCCCTTAACCTCTGAAGGTTGTGATATCATGGAACTTGAATGGTGAACCTCATGCTGACGAGGCCCAGGAGTGTGCTGTGCTCCAATGTCCCGCCTTGTCCCGTGCTTCAAACGTTAGGAAGGGAGACCCAGCCATTCCATCCTGACTTTCATACTGTGAACACTTCTTTCTTTTCTTCTGAACATTATCCCACACTCTTTTTGTAATTTAGTAGTAAGGATTGGCAATCGTTTTTTTTTAGTATAGGCCCTTTTATTTGACAAGACGCCACTAGGACTGCCTTATTATTATTTGATGGTAGTAGCTTGCTCCCATCTTAGATTTAGATTTCGATTAGGCGTTTATCTCAATGAAGAATAAAGCAAACTGTCTGCTCATATTTTAGTATTCTGCTAGGGAATGATAGGCAGAATGAGTATTCTATGATATGAATGCGTTAGGCTCCTCTGCCAAACATCAGGACTGCTGATGCTGTCTGGCCTGCGCCATAAACTGCTGCTAACAAACAGCACAAGTTCCCCTCCTCCTCATTCCTGCGAGTAGAAACATAACTCCTGCTCTCATCCCCCCCTTCTTCCAGTGTTGTAGGCACAGCACGAGGGAAGTATAAACTAAGAGAACCAGGAGAAGTCAACCCCAGCCCATGAACTAAAAATATGAAATCACACCTGAGAAGCGGTCATACCCAGAGAACAAGTCAACTCCCAGTGTCTACTAAGAGAAACAGCACTACATGGCAAACCAAAACAATGAAAAAACAGCGACTCATGAGAGGAGACAATGCCAAGAATAACAAAAACCCAGGTGGAAAACTGGTAGAGGTAAATATTTTGTTAAAGTGTACTGGCTTTATTGGTGATTGGAATAGGACAAATAAAGCGTTTTGGCTTTTTTAAGGTGTATTAGGGGGATAAGACAAATTTCAAGTCTCCCGCTGACTCTGCATCCCTTATTTTCTCAGGCAGACAGAAACAATCAACATATATGGCAATATCTGCGTCCCAGACACAAAGTATGGTATGGAACAGCACTTATTATGCACAACATACATCTTTCATAAGGCATCACGGTGCTGTACAAGAGAGAGAGACCTCAACAGATATTCAAATTACAGATACCCCCCCCTCTCATTCAGAAAGGTCCTAGATCTGGGGGACAATTTAGAGAAAACAGTGGTAGAAGCTTTAAAATTGTACACGTAGTCCTGCTGGGAAATTGACTATGATACACCATGCTTTACCCACATGAATACAAATGTTAGAATATGTTAGGTTTTGTTAAACAATTTATAAGGTGCAAACTATCACCCGAGAGGCTAAGGCAAAACAATGCAGAGATCAAAGCTGCACTCTGGACCCAAAATTTAGACGGCACAAAGCCAGGATTTCATGGCCCTCCTAAAGCTAAGGTGGTCCTTGGTAAGGTAGAGAGGTAGAAGAGAATTCCTCAGCCGCGCTGCCGAGACTGGAAAAAGGACGTCCCCCCATACGATCCCGTCTAACACGTGGGACTGCAATACAGGCTGTATTAGCTGACTTCAAAGAGAGAGCAGGCACATACCAGCGAACATTTCTCCTGTAAGACCTCTGGACAGATACCATAGAAGGGACGGTGCACAAAGCACAGAGCCTTAAACTTAAGCCAATGAAGAGAATTAGGAATACCTGAGACCGAGGTATTCCAAGAGGCCCCGGTAGCAAGCCATGCTTCGTGCCATGCAATAGCCTACCACCAAACAGTGGAGCCCTGAAAACTTGCACAAGGAGTAGGGTACAGGTGTGGCAATCTGACCATCAAGTGTCCAAGGCTTTATCACTGGTCACATACATGAATCATGTCTGAAGAGACTTACATGGGGATTTATCATGGACTAATCAGTTGAACCAGTCAGGATGAAACTAAAACATGCAGGGGCTCTCGTCTGAAGGTGCATTTTGGGACATTTGTCATTGGATATGGTATTTTTAGTTTTACAATGTGTAAGTTATTTGAATCATCCCAATATTTCTGTATCTGGACTGGAGCATAAAGGTCAACTTCAGAATGGGGGATTTGCAGGCAAAGAGAAGGGGAGACTGGTGGTGTCAATTTCTGAGCAATGTTTAACCATCATTTGCTGTGCTCCAGCCTTACCTCTGAGGATCCGCCTCGCCACAGGATGCTGCTCATGTTGATGGTGACCTTTTGTCCTTCGGGTGCATTGGGGTCCACTTTACCCACATTTATAAACTGGAAATCATCATCTGGAGAAATCTGAATGTTTACGATTTCATAAGAGGTGGAAACATCTCCATTTTCATCGAAGAATATTTCATGCCCGCTTCGAGTTGTAAAATGCTGTTTTTTTAGGTAATGTAGAATCTATGGTGTACAAGTAGAGGGGGATACACATGAGACTAGCTTAGCACTCTCCCACCTTCTCCAGATCTGCCTCATTCACATCATATAATCCTTTAACTGAAGTAGAGCCAACTCACATTGGTTTCTTTCTATGAATCACAGATGCAATGAAAGAATGCATTGGCTATGTTATCTGTTTCATTGCTTCTCACAGAGGCCAGGGGCAATATTAGACATGGGATGCTCAAAGTACAAATTCCAGATCTCAAATGCAGTTCTGTAGTACATCAAACCTTCCATGCAGGACTGATCATTGCCATGTGTTTTCTGTCATTGTGGCATAGCATGTTTGATCATGTACCACAGAGTGGGTGGATGACACAAAGTGACAATTTTCTGGAGGTAGGGCAAATATATATCAATTCTGTGCTATGAGCTCTCCCTCCACCTGTGTTTGTGGTATGTAAGGAAATTGTGCCTTAAACTCAGGGCAGTGTTCCTAGTGGATTTTGTTTAGCTACAGCCCTGGTCTTTGCTCGTAAAAAAGAAAGGTGTCAAAATACTTCATGAGACAGAAATGATCTGGCATGTCATCTAAATTCTCCAGATCATCTTCAGGATCTACCGGTGCTCCCTGAGAAAATGCTTCTATCTTGGGCCTCCTCATGTTCCTATAGGTGTCAGGGGCATGCATGCTAGGGGACACTATCCAAGATTAATCTATCATGTATTTATTTATTTATTGTATTATAGTTTAAACATAACACTTTACACATGTAAAATAAAATAAATATATTATTTCTAATGTATGTGACCAGGTGTTGCATACTATGCCCACTGTAGGCACTGTACTGTGTGTCGAGAACTGACTTTTCTCAAGTGGCTATATGCTAATTTGTGTTGAGACACCACCCCCACCAGCGACCTGCACCTCCCTCTTGCATAGTGTATGTGCTAATGGTAAACTTGACATGTTCAACTGTCAAGTGATTGCTGGGATCTCCATTGGAGTTAAAAATGTTTCCTGTGGTCAATAGTACAAAGAAGGCGAGAAGACGTATCCACAGCAAAGTGTAGAACAGGATTTCTGTTCCAATAAACATTGTACAGTTCTTGGAGCACTTTGGATGGTCAAAAACCTTTAGGATGGACCATCGACTTGGCAGTATTTCTTGCTCATCTGCGCTGGAAAAATGTAAAATATTCTTGGAGGTTGAGGAGGTTTCTTGATTAATTGTTAACATGATGTGTTCATTTACTCTTGCCTGCTTGTCATGTTGTTCAAGATGGAGAGTCTCTTCCCTTGGGAACAGGGGAGTGACCATCTGAAGCTTGTTTAAGGTGCTCTACCAACACTTGACACATGCCTTTTTTAGGAGGCAGAGATGGTAGGGTGGCTGCTCATGAGCCAATGGGATCCAGTACCTTCACAGGAGGCCTGTAGTGATGTTCAAGGATTTTCTCCAACACATAGTCCCCAGACTTCAAGGTGCTGTATGACTTGTCTTTACCTTGGTACTGTGGTAAGACATCTTCACCATGGATGGAGTCCCTCAGGAGATTTGTTAGTAACGGCTGGTCTTGTCTGGTGAGAGAACTACAAGGACTATTCATCGGACATGTACATGGGAGTGCCAAATAGCAACTCATGAGGGGTTTTACTGTCACATTGAGAAAGGCAAGATAAATTATGCATTAGCCAATTACCCCCAGAAGAGAGGATGTATCTATCTATCTATCTATCTATCTATCTATCTATCTATCTATCTATCTATCTATCTATCTATCTATCTATCTATCTATCTATATCTATCTATATCTATCTATATCTATCTATATCTATCTATATCTATCTATATCTATCTATATCTATCTATCTATCTATCTATCTATCTATCTATCTATCTATCTACAAGAGGAACATTGTTCTTTTGATCACAAAATAATGTATAGTAGATAAGAAATCAGATTTGATGGGAAGCAGTGAGCTTCTTACAATAGGTTGAGTTTGAGGGACATTCTGACCAGAGTATTGCAGTAAATTGAACAGTCACCGGGGACCATACATAAGTAGACAAACATAAATTAAGGACAATGAACAGTGGACATGTTTAAAAGTTCAGGTAGGCAGTATTCCCAGCTGTGTTAAGGATGTAACCATGATGGCTAAGATAGTTCAGCGGGTTGAACGCTCGCCGCTGTGATCTATGTGTGATCTGAAAGTGCAGGTTCGAATCCCGGCAAGGCCAACTCAGCTTTTTATCCTTCCGAGGTCAATAAATGAGTACCAACCTTGGTCGGGATGATGTATGTAAATATAATCTATGTACAGCGCTTAGACGCAAGCGCTATATAAATAAACAAATCATCATCATTATCATGGGTGAAGTTCTAGAGGGGAGGTGGAGGAAGTGAAGCATATATGTTAGCTAGCCGGCAGATGAGAGGTAGGTTAAGAGGGTTAAGAGGATAATTCAGAGGCGAGGAGGTAGTCTTTTAGTTTGGTTTTAAACACATCCGTGTGGACTGTTTCTCAGATGTCCATGGGAAAAGAATTCCATGCAAGTGGAGCAAGAATAGAGAAGGAGCAGAAGCGGGAGGAATCGCAGGTAGGGCAAGAAGCCACAAGGGTAGCCGAGGAGGCAGAGCGGATATTAGGAGAAGGCTTGCAGAGTTGAATAGAGGAGGATAGATACACTGGTGCTTTACTGTGGATAGATTTGTGACCAAGGAGAAAACATTTACATCTGGCCTTGTTTTGCATCTTCAGCCGTCCAGCCTGGTGACAGTACAGCGAAGTGGGTGTGAAGTGAAGAAGTAAAAATGAGTCATGGAAGCATTTGAGAGTGTCAGGTGGGAACTGCATAGACAGAGGAAGAGATGAGTGAGAGCTTTTGGCAGGGAAGATGAGCACCTCTGTTTTGATAGAGGTTACCATCAAAGTGTGTAAAGCCATCCAATATTTAATGGCAGCGAGACAATTGAACATGTTGATAGAGAGAACAGAGGAGGGTTCAAGGCTTGCTTTACTAGCCCATTGACCCTATCAACCACCCCATTAGACTGTGGTCGAAATGGGTTTGGGAAATGCAGAGTACAACCCCAGATTGAGAGTGCCTCTTTTAAATCTTTGCCAGAAAAGGTTGTCAGTTTGGAGTAATTTTGGTGCTGTCATAGCTACTAAGGACAGTAAGGACATCAATCCATTCATGACCTCCTTACATTCTGCTTTCTTCTTGGGAATGAACCAGGTAAATCTTGTGGACAAGCCCACTACGACTGTAAACTATTTGTACTTGTTAATGGGCGTTAGTGGACCTATGTGATCCATATACATGAATACAAGTGGCACTGTTGCCCTGGTTAGTGTGCTCTCATGTGGTTTTCATGAATTGTTCACAGTTGTTTGGAAGGATATGGAAACATTTGCTATGTACTGACATGCTTCATTACTAAGCCGTGGCCACCAACATCTGTCTCACAAGAGCTGTGCAGTACCCAACACACCACAGTGGGTTGTGGAAGCACTTGCATGTGCTGCAGAGATTAATATCTGTAGGGCAGCAGGTGGACACATTTTCCCTAGTCGCCACCCCCTCAAAACGGTCCTATTGGAATAGCAGATGAAGAGCTACGATTGGGAACCGGTGCATGAATCCCTGACGTATTCCTATACCCTGTAGAGGATATGAGAGACGATATGCACTCAGACAACCGTTCAGAATGTAGCCTCTGTAAGGGAGGCATGGTATCACAAGTAGACACTGACACAAGAGCATTGTTAAATTCAAGGGGTTTGGAAAAATGACAATCCGGCCCTGTAACTAAGAATAATAATAAAGAAACGGTCCTAGTCAGTCTTAGTCAAATAATAAAAGCCTACACTAACAATTCCTAATGTCTGCCCTTACTCTAATACACTCAAATATGATATCAGGACATGTATCTACAAATGGAAAAATCAGTGGTGAAACAAAATGTCAGAATGGCAAAATAAATCAGCATTCCTTTTCATCCACACATTCTATAGCACAGGGTCAGGTGCAACACCTGATGGATGAACACACTTTGGCTTGCGAACACAGTTAGGCGGCTGACTCTGCCCTCCAGAGCCTTCTTGGACGTCCACGTCTGAGTCACAAGTTCATGGTTGTAACATCTCAGGTTCCTCTCACCCAAGTCAAGGTCATTCTTCAAGTTTCTACACAGTTTCAGTAAAACAGTTTAGTATTTGATCACAGTTCACTATAGGTTCCCCTTGAGTCTGTCAGGTTATTTGTTCTGAGATATTTTATTGATAATTCCATCTAGCAGAAAAAGAAGAGGCATCGATGCAGGGCTCAGAACCAGACCGCCGGACCTTCGGCAGCTCCCGCCACTAGGCCAGATGGTCGCAAAGCTTCCTGCGGAGAGCCAAACATAGATAATCACGTAATAGTAGAGACGGCCCAGCAGGTTCCCCTTTGATGAAATTCCTGTCTGGTCCTCACAGGTGTAACACGAACGAAAGGCAAACTGGTCGATTGTGAGAGAGTCGATGCTGAGGGGCTCGAGCTGAGTGACGGAAGTAGACCATTGCAGCTGGGAAAAACATAGGAGGGAGGGATTGTGATTGTGTTATGTTACATATATATATAAATAAAGATTATCTGAATTTTTGGAGATTATAAAAGAGAAGATAAACGGATACCCTGTTTTCACAGGCTCAAGAGGAACGGAAAGGTTACGCACTATAAACTCCATACAGGAGTATTAAGGATTCCTAAAGGCAGAGTCAATTAGAAGAATACATATCAAGCTCTGAGCAGAGTAATAAAAACAGAAACGCTACATTTACTAGACTGTAAAGGAAAGTGTACCTAGGGGATATAATAAGAAGTGCACATGTGTAAGGGGTATATGTTTGTATAATGAATAGCATGTTTAAAACTAACAACAACATAAGAACAATAGTATGAAATGAATAAAAAAGTGATTATACATAGTAGGGAAATTATTCAACATTTCTGGAATATGAGCAGCGATTTCCTGCTCAAATACACTGAAACGATATATTTAATAACTTGGAAAGAAGAACAAAATATTGGGTGAGTATTGACAGTCTGAACTGACTTGTCACTGTGGAAGAGACACCTCTCTTACATCTATGTAGAACATTGCCAAGGTATAGAGCCAGAATTAGGCAGTATCATTTTGAATGGGTCAAGGGCATGACCAATAAGACATTTATGCCCTGGCCGCCACAGGGTTCGTTGTCAAATACAGTATTACGTAACATTGCGACATACTTACGGGCCACTCATAAGGGAAAGACGTTAGTTAAAAGGTTAACAGTTTTAGAACTATGGACAATGTACCAGAATGAGAAAGAAGATCCAGATTATAGGGAGGGAATGCTCAAGCAGCATAAGGGGGAGGATGTAACACTTTTGCCTCCCCTTTCACCTCCAGAAAAGCAAGATGTAGATGATAAGGAGAAGGGACAATATCCCTTCACCTAATTGAAGGCTGCAGCATATGAGCCCCTTGCTTAGTAGTTATGTTATGGTATGGTATGTTATTTTGCATTTGTAAACCGCCTTATGTACCATAGGTATGATCTCAAGGCGCTGGTAGGTTGAAGGCTCTCGGGAACCGTAGTTTGAGTCAGTTGAGAGAGAGAGAGTCGCAAAGTGCGTGGGCGCACCAGGTAT
This sequence comes from Ambystoma mexicanum, assembly GCF_040938575.1. Classification (NCBI taxonomy): domain Eukaryota; kingdom Metazoa; phylum Chordata; class Amphibia; order Caudata; family Ambystomatidae; genus Ambystoma; species Ambystoma mexicanum. Next base: position 1,123,594,978 of record NC_090941.1, read on the forward strand.
GTGTGCAGCTGGTGTGGTTGTTGCATGATAGCTGCTTCTTAATGGTAGGTGTGGTGCAGAGGAGATCAATTGAATGTGTTCAGTCTGGAGAGTGGACATTCAGGCTGAGTTCTGGCTGCGTTAGGCCTGATGAGACGCCTAAGCTAGCCGGTGTATGCTAGCTATCTGTTTTATAAGGATGATGGGTAGTTTGATGGGTAATGTTAGTATGAGAACAGCTTTACCGAATGTGTCATAGTACTGCTGTGTTCTAGTTGAATGATGGTGTATAGGAGAGAGTAAGCGTAGTAGTGTGATATAGTGGTAATCAGTAAAGTGCATGCGACCAGGTACACTCAGTGAATGTTGGGAAGACAATGAGGAAGAGAGCAAAAATTAAGAATGCAAATACATATTGAAACGCGATGAAAATAAACAGCGTGATGAGAAAGAGGACAGGCAGAATAGACAGATTGAGATAGAGAAAGAGGCAGAGAAGCAGTAAAGAATAAAGGACACGGATAAGGGTAATACAATAGTACAGAATAAATGGATGGGAGGACAGGTACTGCTTAAACTAGACAATAAAGGCATTGATGGAGTTTGAAAAAGAGAGGAAAGGGAAGAACGAGAGTAGAAGGAGAAAGAGAAAGAGAGAGATTACATAAACAAGAAATGAACAAAGATGCAAGGAAAGGGAAGATCAAAGAAAGTATGAGGCAAGAAAAGAAAAAGAAAGATTAGAAGACGGGAAACAAGAAGCCAAAGCCCAAAGATTGAAAGTACATAGGTACAAAGAAGACGAGAGGAGCATGAGTTAAGAGAGATAAAGAAAAGTGAAGAAGAGATGAACCGAAGCAGAGGATTAAAAAATGATGAGATTGAATATATATGCTGCAGAAGCATAGTGCCCAAAGAAACACAAGAGCAGATTGAAGAGGAGAGAGGGTCACAACCGTCCCATGGGGGTTGTGAGGAATCTCATAAATGCCAAAATGGAGAGAGGAAGACACAGAGGCTATAGGGAAAAGGATTGGGAAATTATATAGCCAAATAAGGAATAGGGAAGGATACGAAACTCAAGTGGGTGAACAAGGGACTTCCTTTAAGTAAATAGAAGGAAACCTAAATTACATCATAACAGATGATCATAGAACAATATCCTTAAGCAGGTTAGATCTTTAAGATATAGAAGAACACAACAGTGAAACGAGTTAGAGCATAATGGTGTCAGATGAGGAAAGGAAACAAAATGATAGAACACGAAAGGAAGGTGCATATGGATTTTTAAGAGAATCAAGTGTAGACAAAGGGGTGAAATGGTCAGATTTAGTGGAACCCACGGAAAAACATCAGAGCCGACACCATATACTGAACAAGTACGATTGCACAGTACAGGGGAAATATCCCTGTCCTATGTGAGCAGATTAAGGGCATTGCCAGGGAGGAGACAAGCAGGCAAACACAATGCTGCTTGGAGAACAAGGACTGTGGGTATATATTAGCACAGACTGGGTTTTTTGCAATATACAGTGTTACAGAAATCAAGGGGTGGACCACAATATATACCATGGCCACCGATGGGTAAGCAGAATTTAAAGTGTGCATTACCAAGTTTAACTGCCGTTGCAGGAAAATGAATTAAAGAATTAGAGAAGAGGACGTCAGGAATGACGTTAGCCATAGCTGATAGAAAAGGCCTATTATCAGCTGTGGGGAGAGAGATGATGACATTTGGGGAAGAGCAGGGTACTCAAAAGTAACTGCTCAAAACACAATGGACGATGGAGCGCCATTTAATAATTGTAGAGCAGACATACGGCGAGCGCTTAGAGTACAATAGCCTAACACATCAAATATTGGGCAATACTGATTAGGAAAATGGGGGAGGATGAGGACCCTATTGCTTTTATTTAGGATATTCAGAACAGATGGAGTTCAGAGACTCACAAACAGTGGGATAAAACGGTAGCATTATTTTACCACATTGTGTGTCAAGGGCTACCAGAGCCAGCACAATAACAGTGAAAGAAACAGGTGGGAATGGGAGCACAGCCATGGACAGAGATACAGTTGGCAATTGTGCATTATTGTAGAATGCTAAAAGAGAAAGATAAGAAGATAGCTGAGTGTAGAAATCAAGAACGTTGGTGCAGATGAAATCTCAGAATTTGCCTTAGAGGGAGCAGTATTGACAAGTAATGCAGGAGCAACGGCTCAAACAGCACAGTTACTGCAGCAAAATAACTTAGTACGTGGCCCAGATCAGAGTGGGTTTAATTTATGCCGAGAGGCAGAGGAAGTCGGCCTTGAAGAGCAGGACAAGGTACATTTCAAAACTCTCAAGGAAGGGGAGGATTTAATGGCAGATAGCCACCACAATGTTCCAATTGTTGAAATATAGGACACCTATTCAGAGCATGTAGAAGCAGGGGAGGCATGCAGCAACAGAATTGGCAATCTCCAAGAGGGGGGATGGGATACGCTCCGCAATATAATATAGATTCACCAGGATATTCTGGCCAAGATCACACGCAACCACAGGCATATGCACCGCAACCACAGCAAATATAGCAAGCACCAAAACAGATGCAATCATTGCAACCACAGCAATTCCAACAAGCACCAATGCAGATGCAATCACCACAGGGACAACAACAGCAAGTAACTATGCAGATGCAACAGGCACCCACCCAAGAAATAAAATGTATCCCAATGAAACAGACAGGTGTGTCACAATGGCAAATGGACACGGGAGCTACACATTGTGTTGATGGATGGCAATTTAGACTGCTTTCTTTCATTGACATGAAAGCAGTTTTTTACCATATTCCTTGAGTTTGTCTGGTTATTCGGTCTGAGATATTTTATAAGTAATTCACAAAGTAGATGCATCAAGGTGCTATATCACATATCAATCTATCCTGCTTATTTGGTAGCTCTGTCGACAGAGCCTCCCTTTGACGTAGAGATAGTGACATCACTGTGTTCTTTTTTACAGTGTAGGTTTAATTAGTGGGGAACCCTTGTGGGTTAGGACAATTTGCATCCAAACATGATTTTATGTTCTCATCTATGTATGTAGCAGAGTGTGTTAATGCTGCCACAGCCATTTTTATAATCTGCTGTCTTGCAGATTCACCAGAAATTGCATTGCCTGCACTGTGCACATAGTTCTTTCTATGTGCTTTTCTATGCAGTACCCAGAAGAAAGGTCTAGTCTTATTGATGTCCCATATTTTCTGCAAATTATTTTTTGTCTTTATGGAAACTGAATGAGTTGGCTTGCCACCATTGGAGGTCAAAATTGTAACCTTGTACCACAAAGTCTGAATCAGACACAATTCCAGTGGGCTTATCTGGATCAATTTGTTTTAGTGCAAGGAGGAGGCCTTGTAACTCACCACCTTAGCTGAGTATTCCCTAAATATTTTGTTTGTTATCCTGGTGTTCAAACTCATTCTTATAGTAGAATTATTTTTTTATAGCAGCACAGAGAGCAGAATATTTAGAGCTTGTTCCAGCTGCTGGAACAGCACTCCAATTACTTTGCCTCAACAAAATGAACTAATTAAACTGTCAGTGTCTGAATGTCCAAAATTAAAGTTCACTGTCCTGTGTCCAAATCCTAACCTATCCCTCACAGCTAAACTTAAGAAAAGGTGAACAGTTCAAATGTTTCTTGACGGCCGACCTGCAGCCGACCTTCTAGACAAAACAGAAATATCCAAATGATGCTGAATGTAAATAGGGGGGTGTCTGGTGCTGCTGCATCTGTTTCTGTTTTTTTTCTGGTTTTAAAGATCATTCCAGTTCACTCCTCTGTTTTAGTCCTGGTTTGTAATTATATTTTATATTTGGTGCTGCTTGGGTTGATGCCATTTAGCCCCACCTTGAATGTAGTGTATTTGCATTTAAGATACTAGAGCATGTAGCTTTTTCTGCACTAGTGGTGTGTTTATGTGCATAATTTTGTTTGCAACTAGTGTGTGTTCCTTCTGCACTGTTCTTTGAATTGCAGCCAGAATCTTCTCCTCTGGAGCAAACATCAGCAATTGTATAAACATGTGAATAGAAGTCTTTCTATGTGCTTGGGGAGCTGGTGCACGTGGATCTAGGCCTAAGCACCACCACCTGGTGCCTTGCTAGTTGCTGCTCTTTGTCCCTACTTAGCATCCCTAGGATGGATCTAGGCCTAAGCACCACCCACCTGGTGCCTTGCTAGTTGCTGCTCTTTGTCCCTACTTAGCATCCCTAGGATGGATCTAGGCCTAAGCACCACCCACCTGGTGCCTTCCTAGTTGCTGATCTTTTTCCCTACTTAAGCATCCCTCCAGCCTCTTTTCCTTTGCAGATGGGGAGAAGGTGCAAGTGGATCTAGGTCACCTGGCCTAAGCCCCACCCACTTTCTTAGCCCTGCCTCTTGCTTGCTGCTCTTAAATCTTAGATCAAGGACATCTCCAGCACAGGCGTCCATAGCTAAGAGCAGAGGAAGAAATGGGCAATTCCTGCCTGGACCTGTTTGGACCAGAAGGATCCAGGGCCCAAACCCCTGCTCAGACAGCAGGTAAGCATGCACAAACATGTGTTTTCTCCCTCTGTCCCCACAAGCCATCTCCACCATCATCAGGCAACGGCAACATCAACTTATCCAGTGCTGGGGTGAGGACAGGTGCTCTGTGGCACAGTACATTTGTAAAAGTTGTATTCTCGCACTGCAGTGCATGTGTGCCTGCTTCCCCCTGCTTCCCCCTCCCATGGTCGCAGTTGCTGCCTTGTTTGTTGGCCCTCCCCCTCTCTCCATCCCACTGCACTCCCGTTGGTTGGCAGGTAATTTAAATCGGCCAACCAAGTTAGTCCCTGCCGTGGCAGCCCCTCCGGCCAAGGACCAGAGGCTAAGGACAGCTCCAGCGGTGTCTGCCATGGTAGCACATAGCCTGCAGCCATCGACCGCTGCGACTGATCAGGTAAGTGAAATCTTGCTGTGTTGTATTGTGCTGTGCTCTAAACGTAGCTTTTTTTTCCCCTTTTTGGAAAGTCAAATCTGTCTGTGTTGTATTGTGCTGTACTCAAATACTTAGCCAAAAACTTGGCTGCATGCTTTCCCTTGCGTTTCCCTTCCTTGCTCTCGCAACTCAGCCCTTCCCTCTTCAATCTATTGTGTACTATTCTGACACTGCCTCGTGCTCCACTATTTTTCTGGAATTACTTTGCATTGCCGGCATTGTTCTTCTAGATTCCTGTTGTGTTCTGTGCCTTGTTGATTGTATTGTTGATTGTATTATGGTTCTTGATATTGTGTTGCTATCCACGGTTTGTGGCATCACATTGCAATTGCCTGCATTCTCTACTTCCAGGTTCCCTGCTGACCTCTGTCTTTTGCTTTTGGTCTTGTACTGCATCTGCATTCTTCACTTCTAGGTTCCCTGCTGATATCTGTGTTTTGCTTTTGGTCCTGTATTGCATCTGCTTTCTTTACTTCCAGGTTCCCTGTTGTGCTTTGTGCTTTGCCTGGTTCTGTACTACACCTGCATTCTCTACTTCTAGGCTCCCTGCTGACCTCTGTGTTTTGCTTTTGGTCCTGTACTGCATCTGCATTCTTCACTTCTAGGTTCCCTGCTGATATCTGTGTTTTGCTTTTGGTCCTGTATTGCATCTGCTTTCTTTACTTCCAGGTTCCCTGTTGTGCTTTGTGCTTTGCCTGGTTCTGTACTACACCTGCATTCTCTACTTCTAGGTTCCCTGCTGATATCTGTGTTTTGCTTTTGGTCCTGTCTTGCATCTGCATTCTTTACTTCCAGGTTCCCTGTTGTGCTTTGTGCTTTGCCTGGTTCTGTACTACACCTGCATTCTCTACTTCTAGGCTCCCTGCTGATATCTGTGTTTTGCTTTTGGTCCTGTCTTGCATCTGCATTCTTTACTTCAAGGTTCCCTGTTGTGCTTTGTGCTTTGCCTGGTTCTGTACTACACCTGCATTCTTCACTTCCAGGTTCCCTGCTGACCTCTGTGTTTTGCTTTTGGTCCTGTACTGCATCTGCATTCTTCACTTCTAGGTTCCCTGCTGATATCTGTGTTTTGCTTTTGGTCCTGTCTTGCATCTGCGCTCTTTACTTCAAGGTTCCCTGTTGTGCTTTGTGCTTTGCCTGGTTCTGTACTACACCTGCATTCTTCACTTCCAGGTTCCCTGCTGACCTCTGTGTTTTGCGTTTGGTCCTGTACTGCATCTGCATTCTTCACTTCTAGGTTCCCTGCTGATATCTGTGTTTTGCTTTTGGTCCTGTCTTGCATCTGCTTTCTTTACTTCCAGGTTCCCTGTTGTGCTTTGTGCTTTGCCTGGTTCTGTACTACACCTGCATTCTCTACTTCTAGGCTCCCTGCTGACCTCTGTGTTTTGCTTTTGGTCCTGTCTTGCATCTGCATTCTTTACTTCCAGGTTCCCTGTTGTGGTTTGTGCTTTGCCTGGTTCTGTACTACATCTGCATTCTCTACTTCAAGGTTCCCTGTTGTGCTCTTTCCTTTCTGATGGTTCTGTACTGCATCTGATTTGTAGGTCCGTTGTTCTTGTTCTTTGTTTTGCCCCCCTCCCTTTCATGTCCCCCGGTGCCTCCCACCTGTCTGCCCCCATGTGTGAACTCCTGTAACCCCTCCCTGCCTGGGCTCCCCTCTCACTACCCCCCTCTCTCCTACCCACACCCCCTATTGTGCTCTCTGTCTCACCTATCTTTTCTAACTGCTTTTCTATCGACTATCTTCGCCGTATCACTAAGTCTGGCAGGAAGAAGTTGAAAAGGGACATTCTGGTCTCCAACACTGGCCTCCCTATACCCTTACCTATATCAATGCTTCCTCCAGACAGACCCTTATTGTGAATCATAATGTCAATTAATAGACAATATGAACCCTGTAGCTTGGAAACTGGAAGTAGTGCTGTGTTGTGTGTGCTTGCTTGTTGTACCAGAATGCCGGCTCTACTAGCTGGTCCAATATTATCTTCAAAAGTGGAATAGTCTGTGCTTTGATTGGATTCTGTCCATGAGACTTTGATGTTGCAAATACTGGCATTCAATGTGGAGGGTACTCTATATCATATCCTACATGATTCTTGAATAATTGTGCAGTACCTATAACCGAACCATCAGGCTGCATATGTGTTGGGATAAATCCGGGATTGTGTCACTGCTACAGATGGGGGAGCCCCTTCCCATGAGGCCAGAGAGGTGAGACTGCTACCCGAGATGCCCCCTGGGGGTGGAACTCAGCAGGAGGCTCTCATGACACCTGTTCATTAGAAGGCATTTCAGGCTTCAGCAGCATTGTAATTACTGCCTCTAAAAAAGTTGAAGGAGGTTTACCCAGAATGAGGGCTTGGTTGCATAATGTAAGCATATTGGGACCTAATATCTGTTTGCATCTTTTGTAGAACTCAGAGCAGAGACCATCAGAGCCAGTTGCCTTATTGTTAAGAAGCATGTATATGCAGTTAGAATCTCTTCCAACGTTAGTGGTTCCTCTTGTCGTGTTGGAAATGCATTGGAGGGACAGGGCCTCCATGTCCTTGTCCTGTACTCCATTATCATGTGTGCTCTGTGCTATTTTCTGCACAAGAGTCCAGTTGGAACCCCTGGCAGTTCAGCTCTTCCTCTTTTTGGTCATGGTGACCAGAGACCCTTGGGGTTCCCTTATGGTACCCATAGGTGGAGGTTCAACCTTGTACCCCTAGTGCATGTTTTTGGGCACCTGTTTGTTGCCCACAGAGAAGGGTATCAGCTGGTGGCAGCTTAATGCTGAGGTGACAGGAGCACTGAATATCCTCCATTTAGGGATACCCAGGCCCTGCCAAGGAAATCAGTGGATTCCTGATAGAAGGCAAGATGGCCCCTGGGTCCTCTTGGTTTCTATTGCCTGTTACTTGTTTTCCCAAAGTCCTGGGAAGCCCTGACTCTGTCCCATCCCCTGACTGGCGGATGGGTGGAAGAACCATATATGGTATTGTGGGGAGGTCCAGGCCAGACTGGCTGGAGCCTTCCCAGTGACTGCATGTTGTGGGTACACCTTTAGGGTGGGACCTGTGTGAATAGAGTGTGTGACCAATATGCATTCTATGTAATGGGTGTCTGGTTTCTGTGTATGTGACAATGAATGAGACAGCCCTGCCTGAAAGTGACATGGTGTGCTGGTGTGCTGAAAGGCTAGGTTCTTGCCAAAATCCACATTCCTTGTTATGGGTGTCTATGTGGAAGTGGATGGCCTGATTGCATAGGAGCCTGATTGGCTGCCTGCCTGCATGAATGTCCTTATGTGTGATTCTCTGACTGAGCCTGGTTCAGCCAGAGTGAATGGGGGACAGATGTGTATATCTGGAGACCTCTCACTTACCAATTTGTACAGAAGCTGAAGTTGAAACTTGAATCTCATCCTTGAGTCCCAGCTGGAAGAAGAAGATGTCTGCTGCATTTCCTTTGAAAGAAATCTAAAAGCTGTTGAGTCTGCCAAGGACTGATCTGAGAGAGCACCTGGCTAGGAGACTACCTGAGCTACAATGGACCATTGTGTAAAAACAGCTGTTCATCATTGAAGCACCCTGAAAGCCAGTTCTGTGAGTCTGACATCCAGAGAAGGGTCTGGCAAGAATCTTGAAGAGAAGCACCGTGACATCGACACCATCGTAGTCCATTGCCATTAATTGGGGTTCAGAGGATTACTGAGACCACTGGAAGCCAGTCTTTTCATGTCGCCCAGAAGCTGGGGGCATCTTGACACCGTGCTGCTTGACACCTGGAGCCGAAAAGCTCTGCATCACCTAAGAACATTTAAACAAAGGGCTCCCTCCGGTGAAAGTCGAGGTCGCCGGCTACCCGAAGTCAACAAAGCCTGTGGTCGAGTCCTGATCGCTGAAGCTATCCCGAGGTAGCCCTTCGATGCCTTCGTCCATGACACCACACGCCGCGGCGGAGGTCTGCCGGCCGGGGGATGTCTCCTCAGGGAATTCCTGATCCACTGTTGGTGGCTCCTGCCATAGAGATCGATCCTGGTAAGTAAGAGTCCCGTCTGCGGTGATCAGTTGGCCCTCTTTGTTGCTGTCTTGCGTGCTGGGCGTGATAGAAAGGGGGACCCGGGTGGTGGATGAGCAGCGTTGAAGCAGACTTGCCTTGACTGCGTCGTTTGCCAAGCTCAGACTTGTGTCGGAGTCCAAGTCGGATGTTCTTACCAAGTCAGGATGGTGATGGCATTGGGGGTGGTAGGCTTCAGGTCGAGTTGATGGGGTGATAATGCCCAATGGTTCTTCTGATTTTGAAGTGGCAGGTTTTCCGCGACCCTTTGTTGGACGATCCGGATGAGAAATCTGGCTTCGAAGGACACGCCCTGAGGGACTTTTGAGCGGGTCTGGAGACGGAAGGTTTTCCACCCCTCTGTTTTTGATCTTAGATTGCTTAGCCGACAGAGCCAAGGAAGTCTGCTCCAGAGGCTCCTGGGATCCGTGGACTGCCACAAACTCTGCGGTATAAACTCTGCGTACCGCTTCACTTTGTGCCCTGGGTTATGAAGGGCCAGTCCCCAGCCAGAAACAGTGAAGAGAGACTCCGTGGAAAAATTGCTGTGTAGACTGCCATAGACTGCACACAAACTCTGCGGTACAAACTCTGCATACCGCTTCACATTGTGCCCTGGGTTTTCAAGGGCCAGCTCCCAGCCATAAACAGTGAAGAGAGACTCCGTGGAAAAAATGATGTGTAGACTGCCATCGACTACACACAAACTCTGCTGTACAAACTCTGCGTACCGCTTCACTTTGTGCCCTGGGTTATCATACTTTCTCCAATAGGTGTAAGCATCTCCAGAGATCAACCCAACCCCTGTAAGACCTACCCTCTACGTCTACTTGAGCTGATTAGTTTATCGATCTACAGATGTTGCTAGTTAGATCCAGGTCTATGTTTAATATTGTATGGTAATCCCCTCCCCATGTTAGTGTAAGGTAAAATGGGGAAGGGATCCTTTTTTGTCACATACCCGAAGTATAGGATGGTAACATTCTGGAACATCTATATTAAGACCAACGAGATTTACTATCAAAAGTACCTAACTACACAAAACGTGCCATACAATATGACATATCTCTCCATGGGGTCACAGATAGAAGTGATGAAGTGGAAACTCACAGTCCCATGGACTCTCAATTGTGTGTAGTCATCTGTGAAATATTTATACATACACCAGTTTTTTGTACTAGCAAATGGTTTTTTGTACTATCCTCTTGGCATGCATTTCTTGCAGCATAATTATTTGTTTAATGATGTTTACATATGCAAGAAGCTTATACGCTTTGATAGGAATATTTCACTCCCAGAATATTCCAACTCATGGGCATTATTTCAAAGTTTTCAATCGTCCCACAAGCCCACATCTGTGCATTAGTGATCCAATTTAAACCATATTGGGCAAGGCCGCAGTGTTGAGTGACGCAGGTTTGCAGGAGATGCTGCCCGACTTTCCACATAACACGTTTGTTACGTCCAACGCTACCAAGCCTATATTATCTGAGGTTCGGGACCCTCTGCGTCATAGCCCTCGCAGGACAAGGCCGCGTTGTTGAGCGACGCAGGTTTGTAGGAGACGCTGCCTGACTTTCCACGGAACATGTTTGTTACACCCACGCTGCCGAGCCTACATAATCTAAGGTTTGGAACCCTCTGCGGCAAAGCCCTTGCAGGACTAGGGTGCAGTGTTGAGCGATGCAGGTTAGCAGGAGACGCTTCCCGACTTTCTATGTAACACGTTTGTTACATCCAAGCTACTTACATCCAAGCTACTAAGCCTATACAATCCGAGGTTCGGGACCCTCTGCGGCAAAGCCCTTGCTGGACAAGGCCACAGTGTTGAGCGACGCAGGTGTTTGGTGATGAAAGGGTCTGTGGCACAGACTGTGAGTGTGGATGTTTCACCATCCTGGCTGCGGCCCCCAGGTAAGAAGTGGGGAGTTTGCTTGATGCTCTGCACTCCCTTGCCCTCTTCCCGCACCATCCACCCCTCCTTCCGCGCATGCCTCTGCCATCTCCACCTCGCCACTTTTGCGTTCTGCCCCCTCACTTAGGCAGCCCCTCGCACTACTCCCTTGCAATGCCCTTTGCCTCATAGCCCGTTTGGTCCCTCGCAATCCTTGATTGCGTGGCTCCTCTCCCTTCCACCTGGTTTGCTCACGGCGGCGTGCCCCTGATTGCATGGTTCCTCGCTTCCCCCTGATTGTGTGTCCTCACAACTCCCTTGCTTCCTCCTTGCATTCCCCTGACCATGTGCTCCGCGCATGCCTCGTGCCCTAGCCCGTGCAGACCGTCACAATCCATGATTGTGTGGTTCCTCCCAACTCCCTGATCACGTGTTCTTGTGTTCCCCTGACAGCATGCTCTGCGTTGGCCTCACACCCTAGCCCGTGTGGTTCCTCACAATCCTTGATTGCGTGGTTCCTCGCAACTCCCTGATCATGTGTCCTTGTTTCCTCCTCGCGTTCCCCTGACTGCATGCTCCGTGCTTGCCTCGTGCCCTAGCCTGCATGGTTCCTCGCAATCCTTGACTGCAATGTTCCTCACAACTTCCTGCTCGCGTCTACTCGCATCCTCCTTGCGACACCCTGACCACATGCGCAGAACATTGGCTAGTGCCCTAGCCCATCTGGCCCCTTCACAATCCTTGATTACGTGGTTCTTTGCAACTCCTTGTTTGTGGGTCCTCACATCTTCCTCTCATTCCCTGAACACATGCCCCATGCATGACCTCGCGCTTGCCTGTGTGGTCCCTTGCAATCCTTGACTGCGTGGTTCCTCACAACTCCCTAATTGCGTGTCATTGCGACTTTCTTGTGACTCCCTGACTACGTGCCTTGCACATTGCCTTGCGCTTGCCCGCGTGGTCCCACGGCAATTCTTGACTGCGGGGTTCCTCGCAACAGCCTAATCACGTGTTATCGCTACCTCTTCGTGATTCCATGACTGCGTGCTACGTGCAATGTCTCACGCCCCCTTCACTCCTGCTTGCTCCCACGTGCCCTCTGTTTCTGCTCTGCTCTCCTGATGACTGTTTGTCCTACTGTCCCATTTTTCTGCCATATCTTTGCCTACGTAGGTCATCACTGTTCATTGCTGTTGTTTTTTCATCACGGACTGCCCTGTTTTGCTTAAACTGCCCGTATTTCTCCTTATATTCCTCCCTCATCTAGGTTCTCTTTTGCCCATTTCTCCTGTTGTGATTTTTGTGGTTTTGTATTCGCCTCACTGACTGCTGTGCCCCATATTGTACTGCTGTGTGTTCCATTGCACACTTCCTTTCTCCAGGTTCTCATTTGCCAACTGCTTTTCCTTGCTGTTTTTTGTTTTGGTCTTGTCTTCTTAGCAAATCGTTCATTTAACAAACTATTCTACTATGGTCTTGTTGTATTGGTCAATTGTCTACTATTGTCGCTTCCATCTTTGTCTTGCCTGCTTGCATCCCTCCCTATGTCCGTCCCTGGTGTCTCCCCCTCTTCATCTCTCCTCTCCCTACCTACTCTATGGTGCTCTCTGTTTCTCCTATCTTTTCTAACTGCTTCTCTATCGACTATCCTGCTCTCGTCACTAAATCTGGTAGGAAGTAGTTTAAAAAGGACATCCTGGTCTCCAACCCGGGCCTCCCTATCACTGATACCCATACCAGTGCTTCCTCCAGACAAACCCTTAATGACATCCTCTTTGTCGTTCCCTTGCCAGACCTATGGCCTCTTCATATGGTCTCTGTGCTGTCTCTTTTCTCTTCTTCACCCATTAATGGTGGCACCTGTTGGGAGGCCCTCCTGGCCCCCTTCCACTCCTCCAAGGTCCTCATTAATGTTTACCTGAATGGTATCGTCTTGGTCCAAGGCCCTGAGGCCAACCTTCTCCTCTTTGATAGATGCTTCCCGCGCCTCATCAATTTCCTTTCTTCTCCTGCTGTCCCCGCTATTCCCTACACAGCTTCCTTGCCTCCCCCCTCTGTCTCCTCCTTGGCTACCTTGCCCTCTACTCCTTCCTCTTCTGCCCTCCCTCTGGCTTCTTCTACACCTCTGCAGGGCGTACCTCTGTCTTTCAAGGATTGCAACATTCTCCATATTGCCACTCTCAACTCTCGGTCAGCTGTCAAACACTCCTCTGACATCTGCCGCCTCCTAGAAGAACTTGACCTTGATGTCCTTTGTCTCACCGAGACTTGGTTCACAGCCAGCTCTGTCATGAGCTTTGACACTCTCCTCCCTGATGGCTACAAGATCCTCTCCACACCCAGATCCAACCGTCCTGGAGGGGGTGTAGCCCTGAACTTCCTCGAGTGGATGCCTGCCTCTGTCATTAATATGCAGGCCTACTCCTCTTTCGAATGCCTCGTCTGCAGGCTCTCTCTCTCTCCTGGCCATTCCCTTACTGTGGCTACCATCTATCGGCCACCTGGTCAGTTCTCCTCCTTCCTCTCTGAGTGGGTGGACCTCTCCTCCTCCCTCCTGGCCTCAGCCACTCAACTCCTCCTCCTTGGAGACTTTAACATCCACCTGTATGCTTCCTGTCCTTACTCTGGACTCTTTCGCGAACTCTGCCACTCTCTCTCACACTCTATCCTCCCCTCTGGCCTGACTCACTCTGCAGGGCACACTCTGGATGTTCTGATCTCTTCAGACTTTCCCCTTTCTATCCCTCTCACCACTCCTCTCTCCTGGAGTGATCAATTTCTCCTTTCCTTCCATCTCACCCTCACTACCCCTCAGGCCAAGCTAACTCCAGCACTGCCACCTACCTTCTCGGTTATCCGACCTGTCAGTTTAGGCTTTCGCCAGCACTTTCTCACTCCCCTCCCACTTTGGCTGACTCATATCCTAACACAGCCTATCCATATTCCACTCTGCTACATCTGATACTCTTGATGTTCTTGCCGGTGTCATGATGATCCGCTTGAAACCAAAAGCCAAGTGCAACTCTTGGTACGACTCAGACCTCGTCACCCTTAAACGCAAGTGCAGGGTGGCTGAGAGGAAATGGCGTGCTTCTTGTGCATTCTCTGACAAACTGGCCTGCCAACCTGCTCCAAAGGCATTACTGTCCCTCTGTCCGCACCAAGAAAAGAGCCCATCCAAGCCTGCATCTGTACACGTATCCAACAACTCGGCTGAACTCTTTAAAATCTGCAAGGAGCTGGCCAGTCTCTACCTCTCCTGTCTCCTCCCAGGCCCTCTACATGGCCCTGGCTTCTCATTTAATCTCTAAAACTCAGGACATCCTGTCCTCTCTTCCTCTCCCCCTCCTCCCTTTACTCTCTGTTCTTCCTATGGCCCCCTTTGGGCCACCTCTCCTCTCTCCTTCTTTGCCTTTCCCCTGTTCTCCCATGAAGAGGTTTCTAGACAAGTCCGATCTATGAAAGTCTCATCAAAACAGGTTGTCCCCTGTTCCTCCTAAACGATCAAGTACCACATTGAAACCATTTCCCCTGCTCTGGCTGACTTCTGCAACCGCTCCTTCGCCACTGGAGTCTTTCCTTACACCCTAAAGCACTCTCTTGTGCACCCCCTTCTTAAGGGATCCTCAGCCGACCCCTCCTGCTATCACCCGATCTCCACCACTCAATTCCTGACTAAACTCCTGATAAAGCTGGCCATCTACCAGCGTAATCTTCACACTGAATCTGTTGGTTGTCTCCATGACCATCAGTCTGGCTTCAGAGCAGTTAGAAGCCCAGAAACTGCTCTCCGGAACATCTGTGAAGACCTACTCTCCAACCTCATCTTACTTGATCTCTCTTGCCTTTGACACGGTCAACCATGCCATCCTGCTCAACCGTCTTCATGATAACCTGGGTATTACCGATCAGGTCCTGGCATGGCTGACCTCTTTCCTGTCCGATCGACCCTCCCAGGTCCAACTACGATCCTCCCTCTCCTCTATCTCTCTCTCTCTACCTTTGGTGTTCTCCAGGGGTCTAACCTCTCTCCCTGGCTGTTAAACCAATACCTGACACTTCTTGTCCACCGCATGGCTGCTCTCTGCCCTGACTTTCAATGCTCTGCGGATGGCACTGAGCTTATTTTCAGTCTCTCTTCCGCCACCTCTTCTCCTTCTCTCATTTCTGACTGTCTGTCTGCTATTCAGGAGTGATGTGCCACCAACGATCTCTGCCTTAATGCCAGTAAGACAGAGATCTCCTCATAGGCACACCTGCTCCCTCCTTTCCTGTCAGTCTCTGGCCAGTCTCCCTTGGCCCTCTTCCTGCTCCCACCTGTGAGACAAAAATGTTCAGGGTCTTCTTCAAATCCACCCTCTGCTTCTCTCCTCACATCTCTGACGTCTCCAAGAAGTCACACTACCAACTGCACTTCCTCAGAGGTATTCTTCCTTTCCTCTTCGTCTCCCAGAAGCTCACTGTCTCCAGAGATCTGGTTCTCTCAAGGCTGGACTACTGCAACAACCTCTTTATAAATCTGCCTACTTCTACTCTCCGTCCTCTGGAACTCATCCCAAACAGGACTGCAAGACTTGACCTTGGCTTCAAGCCCAGGAATCGTATCTCTCCAGTAATGAAATCTCTGCACTGGCTCCCAGTGGCTACAAGGATTAAGTTAAAAACCCTCTGCATTGTCAACAAGGCCTTCTGGGGCCTCAATACCTCCAACTCTCTCTTCCTAAATATCTTCCTTCTCCAGCTCTTTGATCCTCTGCCTCCAACTCCCTCAGGGCAAGTCGCTTCTCCAAGCAACGAGTTGGTGGTAGATCTCTTTCTTCGTCATGGACCTCCCTCTAGAACCGCCTTCCTGCCTCTCTGAAACTTGAGGAGAACCATCTCTGGTTCCGGAAGCAACTCAAGACTTGGCTCTTTGCTTCTGCTTTCTCTTTTCATCTCCCTTGCTGAATTCCTGGTTTAAACTGAAACTGCACTGGCCACCTGACTTTCCTCTGACCTCGGTCCCAGGCCTCCTCCCTGCCTGTTGCACACCCGCACTGCCCCCCTGGAAACCATTCAGGCCTGTTTTCTGTATCCCTACAGTCCCTCTACCAGCACTTGGATACTTGATGTCTGCACTTACCCTTTGCACTTGCCACCAGTTGGCCGCACTTTTTTATTGTTTTACTGTTTGATCCCATGTACTGCACTGTCCCCTCCCCTTTCCCCTTGCACTTTTCCTCTCCGCCCTTCCCTGCACTTGTGTGATCTCAATGTCACCTGGCCTAGTAAGATCATTGTCTCTGTCTTCCCTTTGTTCCCCCTCCCTTTCCTCGTCGCGCCTTGAAACACTTGTGTATAGGCACATTATAAATGGCATAACATATTATATCATATCTTAGATATTCAACATTCATGTTTTGTCACAATTTTAAAATAAACAGATTAACTGTTGTTAAGATTGATTTTCTATCCTCTGGCCTGGTGGACAGATGTATAGAAGGCCAACCTATATTGTGACAGGGACAACTCTGGAGAGCTGTAGCCAAACCAGTTCAGGTGGCAGTGGCAGGTGGTCTAGGCCAAGTTCTTGAGAGGGGGTGATCTTGTAAAGGCTCCATAATGAGTTGACACAATGAGTATCACAAATTACACTTAGGATGTATACAAATACAATTATCATGTATTGGCCAAACACGCTATAGTAAATGACTACTGGCAGGTAGTCACACAACACTAGAAAAAGAGATTAGATATATACATATATATACATACAGTTGCAGTCCTCATTTCACTGGGGTTGCAGGTTCGAGCTGATCTGCGGTTGGTGTCTTTCGCTGGTGCAAGGACTCTCGAATGAAGAATGCAGCAAAACTCGAGGCAGGACCCCTCTCAGGACGGGACTCGGGTCAGATAAGTGATTTTGAACGGTACTCACCACAAAATGGCTATGCGAAGGGCCTCACTTGTCGCGGTCAGACTTTCCCGTCTATCTCTGGTCCCTTTGAAGCTAAAATGCCAACATTATCGCTGAGGTGAGTGTTGTAGGACTGAAGATCTCGTGCAAGACAGAGCTCCACCAGGACAGTAGCAGAAGTTGGTCACTAGGGCTCCTTCAGTCGAGTCTCTGGTCTCTTCATGGGTCTCACAGATGTACTTGAGTCTTGGCTTCTTCAGGTTACTCCAGGATCTCTGAAGAATGGGTTCAGGAGTCCTCTTTTAATCTTAAAAGCCAGGTAAGAGTCAAAACTCCCACTAGCCAATAGCAGGACTAGCCCACACACACACCCCAGCAGTGGTCTAATCAGAACCACTGGCGGGAACATTCATGCATACCACTCAGACACACTGAAACCAGTTTGTGGATTGGGACCAGACAGTCCAACGCCACATCCTGCAAGCAAACACACATAGCCATCCAGTAGCCCGGCAAAAGCTTCTGCTATCCTGGGCACTGGAAGTCCTTATAAAAAAACATATGGCACAGCCATGTTTGGGCACTAGCCACAGTTAGTAGCCAAATGCGCTAAACTCGGAAAGGCAACAATGAAAAGTATCCGAAAATGGTATAAAGTCACTGCTGCCCCCGCTTGTCCATTTAGCACACCTAGAGTAACCAAAAATCCTTGGAGTGTTATTGTAGGGTAAAACAAAATGTGTACCCCATTGTACTGCATTGTAAAATGCATTGTGCAATGAAAAAAGTTACCACTAGTGATAAGAAGTTACTAAAAGTAGTAACAAAGTCGCAAAACTAAGGGAAAGCATTTTTCCCAGTACTGACCGCCTGAAGGACATATCAGTTTCCCCATGACAGATGAGCAAAAGAGAGAGTAGTGAAGCTTACGGCTTCACTTCACTGTACAAAGTACAGGTCAGTATAAAAAAAAAGCAAAATGTTTGGGGGGTACATTAAAATGGGAGGAAAGGTGCAGTAAAGAGAAATCTTTCCTAACAACTGTCCATACAGTAATCACATAATAATGACACCCCCAACCGACGTAGTGTAGTCCCGCAGCATAATGCTATACAAGCAAACGGATCATTCTGTGGCCTTGCAAATGGTGGGGCACTGATAGGAACCTGCATATGCACTGTCCAATATCAGGAGAGATTGATTGTAGCTGATTCAATAGCAATGCAACACGTCAGAAATGTGTTTGCAGTGCAGCATTAATGTCTCATGTCCTTAACCACAGCAGTGGAGTAACATTTCCCAACAAATGATAGATAACAACATAATTATCATGTGAAAGGTTATCAAACTTCAGGCATAGGAATATTTCTTTGATGAAATTGGCAGCTTCATCTGGTACCACAAAGAGATATGTTTATTTTCTCTAAACTGAAATTGCAGAATTGCTTACTTGACCTTCCTCTAAGGAAGATGTTTTTTTCATACCTACACAGGACTTGCTTTCATGTTGTACTGCTGTGTAGAAGCCAAGGCATAGGATGATTCTGCTGGATTTGAACGTTAGCTTGTCCTTCTCCCTGTAATACTTCAACAATGGATTCGTTGTTTGTAATTTAGAATGTGGGCAATGATTATTCAGGGAGGTGGTCAAGGTTTAGGTTTTATTGCTGCAGAGCTGTGCATACGTTACACTGTGACGTGTGGAGAGAACACAGTGCCATTCTCGGGGCTTCTCTACAAAGCCTTCCACATTGCCCTCTTACACATTTCCAGGCATACCCATTATGCACACATTATTGCATCTGGAACGTGATTCCAAGTCATCCCATTTTGCCTGAAGCACCTTCAATTCTTTGCCCATAGTTGAGATTGATGAGGGCATCACTATGTGATCTTCAGCCTGCCCCATACTCATTTCCGACTCAGTTATTCAAGGGCGTTCTTCATCCAATTCGGATTTCAGAGAGTCTATACAGGTGCTGATATCATTTAAATGTGTATTGATGGCAGTGAAACCCACTTGCATGTCACAATAGAAATGGTGCATATCAGACACTTCAAACACTTCTGGGGAGGAGTCTGCACTCAGATCCTCATGAGCTGTCAGCACAGAAGTAGGTGTATTGGGAATTTATCAATGTTGCCCTGTTGTCTGTCACTACTGTGCACCATAGCTGAATGGTCACATGCACACACAGGACAGGCACACTAAGAAATCTGCCAAAGTGGTTCAGTGTGCTGAGTTCCTCCATTTACAATTGCCAAATATCCTCCCAGGGGGTGCAGTTCACACAACTTTAAATACACAATGCATTTTGGATATTCCCAAGAGTTTACTCAGGAGACCAAGCAGCAAATTCCATGTAGCTCAGCTTGAAAAGAAAGCCAGGGACCTACTTCCTCCAGCTGCAGTCATCGTGTCAACAGATCCACAGCACTGCTGCACGTGTGACACGCAGCTTGTGGAGCACAGCACGTGAGTGCCGAGGATGCAGCAAAGTCAAAAGTCCCAGCACACAGGCCTCATTCGGATTGGCAATATCCCTGGGTGGATATTTGGCAATTGTAAATGGAGGAACTCAGCACACTGAAGATTCAGCAGGGCCTGGATTGCCTACAGGGTTGAAGACAATACACTGCACCACCACTACACTGTGCAGCATGAAGCTCCCGGGTTATGCGACCACCATGCTAAGTCGCTCCAGTGCCTAATCTCCACGTGACTACTTTATTTAATGCTGTATGTTGCACATCAAATGCTAGAATATTTCAAACTGTTATGACTGGTCATCAATCAATGCATCCTCGATCTTGTCATCATCCCTATAAACTAAACACATATCAAACTTTATCATCCTTTAAGATCTTCAGTGCCCTATATTATCAACCATATTAACAGAATAGGTGTGGTCCACCTTACAATGTTTCAATTACTCTTTGGAAATTCACTATTATTATTTAAATCCCTCAAACCTTCTATAAGGCCTTCTGTCTTGCCAAATGGCTCATAAGTACTTCTGCGGTCAATCGCAAATGCATCCAGAAATGTAGCTCCTCCTTCTTTGATGCTGTTGTCTGTCAATTTCAATCGTGTTTGATGCATGCTGCTCCCATGATCATTGCAGACGTATCTGTTATTTTTGTGTGTTTGCTCTTTTTCCACTTAAGCTATCTGCTCAGTTTTAGAATGATGCAATTTATATGTGAAAATGAATGTAGGGTGTGCAATTTGTAGTCATTTAATTAGAGGATCCCTAACATTCCTGATTGAAACCCAATTCCAGTAATCAATCATCTATTGGAGCTCCACAATCATTTATAGCACAGATCAGAAGCCCTGTGCTAATGCACTTTCTGATGCCATCCAAGTGCTGCTGATAACCTATAGCTTGGACAGAAGTTCTTGCAGTGGTGCTAAACTGAGCTTGGACAGACGTTATTGCAGTGGTGCTAAACTGAGCTTGGACAGAAGTTCTTGCAGTGGCGCTAAGCTGAGCTTGGACAGAAGTTCTTGCAGTGGCGCTAAACTGAGCTTGGAAAGAAGTTCTTGCAGTGGCGCTAAGCTGAGCTTGGACAGAAGTTCTTGCAGTGGCGCTAAGCTGAGCTTAGACAGAAGTTCTTGCAGTGGTGCTAAGCTGAGCTTGGACAGACGTTCTTTCAGTGGCGCTAAACTGAGCTTGGACAGACGTTCTTTCAGTGGTGCTAAACTGAGCTTGGACAGAAGTTCTTGCAGTGGTGCTAAGCTGAGCTTGGACAGAAGTTCTTGCAGTGGCGCTAAGCTGAGCTTGGACAGAAGTTCTTGCAGTGGCGCTAAGCTGAGCTTGGACAGAAGTTCTTGCAGTGGTGCTAACCTGAGCTTGGACAGAAGTTCTTGCAGTGGTGCTAAGCTGAGCTTGGACAGAAGTTCTTGCAGTGGTGCTAAGCTGAGCTTGGACAGAAGTTCTTGCAGTGGTGCTAAGCTGAGCTTGGACAGAAGTTCTTGCAGTGGTGCTAAGCTGAGCTTGGACAGAAGTTCTTGCAGTGGTGCTAAGCTGAGCTTGGACAGAAGTTCTTGCAGTGGTGCTAAGCTGAGCTTGGACAGAAGTTCTTGCAGTGGTGCTAAGCTGAGCTTGGACAGAAGTTCTTGCAGTGGTGCTAAGCTGAGCTTGGACAGAAGTTCTTGCAGTGGTGCTAACCTGAGCTTGGATAGAAGTTCTTGCAGTGGTGCTAAGCTGTTTTTTAAGCCAAATATTGATCTGTTCATTCACATAGGTCTGCTGAGACATCTGCTGTCTCAAAAGAACAATATTCTTCCAAATTCTATTATTCTAAGTGAAGAGGTAATTGTATGAATAATTATTGATTTCTGTTTTCTCCTGGGGGTCCTCCAGCGTGTAGGAGCCTGGTCAAACCTTACTTACAATTAGGTAAAATATCAATTTACACATTTAGTTATGAAGGTTTTAATGTTCTCTATTTCTCTATCAATATCACCATTTAACACATTTTTGAAGTGGCTTTTCTATATTTGTCTAGGTCCCAATGTATGGTGAATGTATGTGTATTGTTACATCAGTGAGGCGTTAACAGGTTGAACAACTTTTAGAGTGGTCACCCCTCAGTTGCTTATCAACACCTCAAGAGCTTAGTCTTCATATTCCCCTTTCTACCTTCAGTCTTGCTGGCTTGAATGTAGAAGTGACCAACTCTCATTGTATTGATGTGCTCCTGACAGGTCTTTCTTTCAATTTATACTTTTGATCTCCTTCTGACTGGGCATCCAAAGTTCCAGATGAACTCTACTTCTCTGTTAACAGCACCCACTCAGGGGAATTCTCAAGTCACCTTCACAATGATGGATGTGAAATTTGATCTGCCATGGGAGGGCATGTATGGAATTAATGGCCCATTAAGACTCTCAATATGATGGCGTACCACTATCACATGTGCTCACTCTACATTCTTCACCACAAGCCACTCTTTTGTCACAACCTTTTCAATCTTGGCAACACATGTTAATTTGTGGCATATTTTTATTAATACGATGGATGTTATTTTCACTGACCTGCCATGGTCTGATGTCACTGATATCAACACAGGCCCCATTGATGAAAGATCCCGGGCCCATCATGCAGGAAATTAAGGTCTTTAAAGCATGAGCAATTGCATAGACTGCCAAATAACTTTGATAAGTGAAGCTCATTTCATAGGTTTCAAACAAAGACACAGTCTTTTCATTGAGCATCTCATTTCCAGAACAATACATTGACTGTTTTCCCACCAGTTCCTTGTCCGATTTGTTTAAATCCATCCATTGGCAGTTGAATGTTTTTTCCCAGAAGTGTTTAAGGAAGAAGTCTTGAGGGAATCTGTTAGGATGGAGGCTGTAGAGAAATTCCTCAAAACCGGATATCCTGTTAGATTAAGGCTTCAGCCCTAGTGTGCCATTGAATATCTTCCAAGCCTGATGTGTGTACAGTGCTGGAGAGATTGCAAAGAATCCACAGAATATCCATGTCTTCCCTGTAACATTCTGGGTGTAAATCATTTCCAATAGCACCTTTACTTGTGACGCTACGCTGTAAATAATGACCACCTTTGCGGAATGGGCACGTATTACTTCAAGAACTCGCTGGACCTTTTCCTTCGAGTACCGGATGTGAATTCGCTCTGTAAAAGCCACACAGCCACCATTTTCCTCAATTATCTTCTTCACATGCTGGCCTCCTTCCAGGCCTGTCTCGTCATCAGTAGTTATCATTCCCACCCAGGTCCAACCAAAGCGACTGATTAACTGGGCCAGGGCTATATTCTGAAAGGTGTTGGCAGGAACAGTGCGAAGGAAGGAAGGGAACTGCCGCTTATCACTTAGGGTGGAAATAGCTGCTGTGTTGCTGATCTATCAAAAATCACAAAATAAAATATGGAATGAGTTCTATTTTTGCACAGTGTAATGTTTCATGCTATAACACCAAATAAGATCAATTATTCTCTCATTTTAAAAAGCACTGGGGCACATCTATCAAAGGGGCTGGTGCCTCATTTGCATGAGGGTGTGGCACATTCACATGAGCCAGTCCAAATAGCCTGTGCATGTACAATTAGAATCTTCCTGGAGAAGCAGCAGCAGGTCATGCAGACACACAGAGAGCAGAGGAGGGAGGCTGAGCCAACTGTTGAGGTTTATCAGTCCATCTGAAGTGAGGTAGCTGGACTAACCATCAGCATGGGTACCCTGACCCAGACTCTCATGAGAGTGGGGTAAATATTGCAGGACCAGTGGTGCAGTAAAACAAGCTGATGACAAACATTGTTTTTGGGATAGCAAGCAATGACTGCATAGGCCAGTGGCAGCTGCCTTGTGTGCCACGGGATATCTGCAAGGCAAAAGGTCAGCAGAGTGCCAGTCAGCCAGAAACACCCAAGCCTCCAGAAAGAAGACATCCAGCCTGAAATACCATCCAAACAATGAGGTAGGATGCCCGTGACTCAGCCACCTCTATCATCTCCTGCCCCACATGAACAACAAACAACACCTAACTCCACAAATAAAACGTGGTACCAGCCCTGTGGTTATGGTTAAGTTTCTCAACCACTAGGAAGAGCACTTTTTGGGTGGCTTATAACTTTGCCCTCCCTTGCCGAATCCTTACGACACTTTGCAAAAGAAAGTATATAGCCACGTCAGATTGATTATGCTATGTCTGGTGAGGTTTTGTCAGTGGGGGGCAAAGTTATAAGGGTTGTGCAAAAATGTGTGGTTTTCCCCATAGACGCAATGGAAAAAAAAATTGCTGACGCCTACCAAACCGCTGGACGTATTTTCACAAAATTTGCAGCAGGAGCAGCGGATTGGTCCAGAAAGCAGGCTTTTATAAATTTGTTGTAAATCCGTCCAGTAGTTTTTTTTAAAACAACCAACAAGTAGGAAAGAAAAAGTGTGAAATATGGGTTCAGTCCATGGACTCACTTCCTGATTCGATCCACAGACGGGCCAGCTGATTGGATGGAGAAAAGGATGTGGTGCATCATTTTTGTAGGAAAAAAGTCTGCTATTTTGGATTTGTGGACAACCCTGTTGTCTGCACACATTGCAGTAAATACATATTAAAAAACACAACATTGAACTTGTCAAACTAATGAAACAATCTCTGGGGAGTTGCGGAGTGATGAGTATGGGATGGGATATGGTAATAAAAAGCCCAAAAACAGGCTTATTTCTTCTCTGATGTCCGCAAACAGTCTGGGGCACTCCTGTGATGTTCGCTAACATAGAAGATGTTTGGGGACATCTATGCTTACTTGTGCATTACAGGGTTGGCGAACATCTTGGATGGCTTATAACTTTGGAACCATTCAATAAAACTGCATGGCATTTTGGAATGCCATTCTAGACCTGACTCTGAATGGTTCTGCAAAGTGTGGTGCTGTTTTATTAAGAGGGAACACACTTAACGGGGGTCACCAAATATTTTAAAGATTTATAAATGCTGTGCCATTTGACAAATATGCATACCAGTTTGCAAAATGATTGTAGACTTATCTATGAATGTTTATGCAAAGTTTGGTGGGATGTATTCAAGCATTGGCAAAATTAGAGTGGGTTCTCAACATTTGTAGATGGCTTATAACATTGTTGCCATTTTTTTAATGTGGACAAAGGTTTTCAGAAAGATTATAGACCCAACCTTGAAAGTTTGTGCAACGTCTGAATGGATTTTATCAAATGGGGGCTAAGTTATATGACTATTGTATGTACTTACATTTAGATGCTTTTGAAAATATGAAACATGGGCGGATTTCCAGCAGACTCATGTAAGGAGCATTGGCAAGGACCTGAAAGCATGGGTTTCGCAAATGTGTCTGGGTTTTATTTTTTGAAAAGTGTCATAATGTTGGTACAAATAAATTGTGATATACCTTTGGTGACTGAGGTACAGCCTGTGGCAATGGGCAGTAGCAAGATTGTAGGAGGGACCAGCAATGTGGATAAAGGGGGCATGGCCACCAGGGACCGGCAATGTGTTTACGTTTTTTTAAACTCATCCCCCAAATTGTGGCATAACTTGTGTAATGAGTTTGTGATTTACCTGTCATGTCATGTCAAATCCATTGTACATGGCTCTGTGACAGTAGTCAGCAAGTTCCATCTCATGCAGCATTACAGTTCAGGCATGGCTATGCTACATGCCATATGTGTTTTTGCATCAGTGATGTTGGTGAATGTATTATGCCAGTCAGGTGCTCATGTGTGTAGCAGGTGCTAGGCACAATGCACTACATGTTGCATTTAGACATTCCACACAAGTCCATGGCTGCTTTCATGCTACCCTTCACTTAAGTTAACACTGCGTACGTGCAGGAATTTGTGACATTGCAGGTTGATGTGTTGCATGACGACATTGTGATGCCTACGTGTGGGGCTATGCTGTTTACATGGCTCTTCATGTAATTTTCTGTCCATGTGCAGGTGATGAGGAACTGGATGCAGAGGAGGAGGTGGAGGAGGAACAGGATACTGAGCCATGACCAGGCAGGGGTGGTGTCTGCTAACGCAGTGGCCGTGTGTTCGCTGGCGATACTTTGTGGGAGCAGTCCATGTATGCTGTTGCACAACAACAGGCTGCTTCATATGAATTGTTGCCTCAGGGCAAGGATAGGGTGGACAATTCCATAATACCCCCAGCAAGACTGGTGGAGCACCAGCAGCAGGCATTGTGGTCCACATGCCACTCACACAGGCTGAACATGGTGGTCAGCAACAGGAGCCGATGGGCAGAAAGTGAGGGATGTGTGTGCAGCCATGTCTGCAGAGGTTCGGGCCCACATGGAAGCCCTGAGGTTAGAGTATAGGTCCCTCAGGACTACACTGGCTGCACTCGAGGCATCCAGCAGTAGACGGTCTGAACAGCAGATGCAACTGATGACTTGTTCCATCATGGAGGAACTGTGTGTATCCCGTGAGGTGTTGCATGGAGAACTCCAAGCCATGATGTTGCAGATGCAAGCATCTCAGTCCCACATGGCCACTGCAATGGAGGACCAGACCAGGGCTATACGTGGTGATCCTCCCTTACCACTATCACATTCTGATGCAACACCATAGGGTGGCGACAGCAGCGACTGATTTCCCGATCCATGCTAGTCATGCAGCCCATTAACCCATGGAGGGTTTACTTTTTTCTCTCAACATTCACACATGTGGGTGTTGACGTGCACCCTGCACCTCTTCCCCCGACCACCGTTCCAAGGCAAGTTTTTTTATAATTTGTTTTTTGTCTGTTGAGCATTTATGTGGCAGTGTGTTGCTTTGTGTTGCAGCCAAGAGCATCCACTGTAGATTTTAGCTGGACCCATGCAGCCTTGTCTCGTGTTGGTACCCTCCTTGTTTGTGTCTTAGGGTTCAGACACATATGCCACTCCTGCTTCCCCTTTCCATGGGCTTGCAAGGAGTGCAGCATGTAAAAGTATGGCAGAAAAAGTCACGAGTCCACAGCGCTTATACAGTGATTAAGAAAATAAACATCAAGGCTGTGGGTATCTGGGCGGTGTGGGTGTACTGCCAATACACATCCACAGGAATAGTTGAAGAAAAACAAAGATGTTCCCAGCCTCACTGCGCCAAGAAATTATAATTAGTTGTTTTTGCAAAGAGAAGCCTTTATTGTTTGTGCGAAGAGAAGCCTGACACGTGTTTCAAGCTGTGTACAGCTTTTCATCAGAGGCTTAAATTGCATAGTACATCATTTCCATACAAATTGGGTAAAGTTAAAAATAAAACATACACATGATTGTTTTGTGCAAAGAATTGTTACATAAAGAACACAGGCACAGGTTGTGAGCAAGCAGTCCAGGGCGCGATGCAACCACAAAAAATATAACACATGTACATCACATGTAGGAAGAGTGAAAAAGTAGAAATTAAGTTACCACAAATTAACCAATTTCATTTGTAGTAGTCCGTTCACAGACAAAAAAAAAAAGAAAAAGAAACATAATTTTAGAAACAAAAATAGAGGTTACCATAAGAAGTTTGTCGAACAAGCATCAGCCACAGTACATCAGGTTAAGAGAGCGGATCTATTGGTGCCGAAAACTCGGTCTAAATCATTAAACTCTGAAAATATCAGGTTTATCACAAGATATAACTCTGATAGTCACAAAATACATGCTATTTAAGTAAACATTGGCACTTGTCACATCTCGACAAAGACATCTCAAATTGGTTGGACACTAATGTCAGTGTGACTTACAGCAAAGGTACATCCCTTAAAAATGTATTGAGTCCATCATTTATGAGCACTTTATATATATCCAAGAATTGGCTCAATTCCACCAGAGTCCTTGGCTTTCATAAATGTGGTGTTTGTAATATGTGCAACTTTACATTTGAAACATCCACAGTCTCTTTTGGGCTACGAGGTAATCATGAAATCAAGTCTTTCATCAATTGCAATTCTAAGTTTGTAGTGTATTGCATTATATGCACCTGTGGCCTGAAATATATAGGGAGCACTATTCGCCCACTTAAATAAACAATAAAGGCTTCTCTTTGCACAAACAACTAATTATAATTTCTTTGCGCAGTGAGACTGGGAACATCTTTGTTTTTCAGCGTGTAAAAGTAATTTACACAGTGGCATTGGGCTTCCATTCTATCTGTGGGCAGTCTCAAGTCCGACCAAGTCCGACCTGTGTCGGACTTATAATGGCCAACAAAAGACTTGGTTGAGACTCTCTCGGGGGCCATCCACCCGAGAACAGGTCAATGGGCTGTGTTTTGTTCCGGTATAGAGACTCCCAGAATCCCTGTTTGTTTTGTAATGAGTAATGTATGCCAACAATTCTTTAAATCTTTACAAAAATTCCTCAATCACTATGTGTGACTAAAAGACAAAAGTAAAATGAAAACTTTACAAACCATAGACTCCTGTACAGTGCGCAGTCACACTGGTCTGCTAGGACATTCATTAGCCTGCATTTTAGGAACTGCATGCAAACACACTTTCCAACACATCAAAATGTTTACGACACACCTTCCCCTATACGGAATCTTGTGCATCGACTATACTATGCAAAAAGTCCTGCTCTAGAACTGCAACATTTTATTAACTTTCTTCTAAATGGAACAGCCAAAGAACTTCTTCAAGAAATAGAGCACATTGAACGTAAATACTTTGGAACTGAAGGTGATTCCGAAAAATCTGTATCTTTAGAAAACATTACAGAAAACCTCATTAACATCAATGTCCTAATAAAGACATACAAAAAAGAAATAGCCAAGTTTCAAAACACATCTGCTGAAATACCAGACCAAGTATGTGGCTGCTGTTGCAGAACGTTTTTTTTTTAAAAAGCACAACAATAGTAGAGCTAGCCTCCAAAATAGAAGACATTGAAGAATCCCAATGGTTCCAATTAGCTTTATATATAAGTGCAGAAACTAAATATAAAATAACTAACCCCTCAACAGTTCAAACGTAATGCAACACAAAGTTTGACACTAACCAAATTATCATTTACATTTCCACAACATAAATAACAGTACTACATGACCCTACTCCAACTTCATAAACCTTGGAGCAAAGAAATTAGGTAACTATGACTCATTTGAAGCGGAAAGCAGTATACCAAATGACAATTTCAAACAATGCAAACAAATGTTGGACAATGAATGCCAACAAGAGAAGGAAATTGAAGCTCAACTAGACAAAAATATTCCTGAGGGAAGTCAACCTTCCCTTAAAGGAAGCCAAGTACCACTTGGAGAACCACTCATTCTAAAAGAAGTAGAAATAGCCATGACTAAGGTAGAAAATACCATGTATCAATATGAACAATCTGAGGAAAACTTGTTAGTGCTGGAATCACAGCTAAATGATGAACAACGCACCATTTATCTAGAAGACACTCAAAATATTAAACAGGGTTTTAAACATGAAACTAAAACCTGTAGCTTTAAAAATTATAAACCTCTGCTCCTTTATATAAGGGGTGAAGCTGTTTCTGGTAAAACATTTTTTATTAAAATAACAAGCACATTTCTACACAACTTAACACACAAAAAAATGTTGGCTGTAGAAACAGCCCCACACAGGTTTAGCTGCCTACAACATAGGAGGTGTAACTTTACACTGACTACTACTCCTCCCCGTATAACACCAAAACAATTTAGAATACTACAAATTATCGTCAGAAGGTGCTAATGAAGTATGCAGAATTCTAAAACAAATGAAATTGAGTGCTCCTGACAGATGAAGTAAGCATGGTTTCCAACCTCATGTTGGCTTTAATACTTCTGAGAATGCAAGAAGTCTTTAAAACCAAATACGAAGAACTGTTTTGAGGAAAACATTCTATTGTTTTCACAGATCTCCTATAGTTAACACCACTGAAAGGTCAACATATTTTCAAAACATTAGGACACAAACAATGAAATACCCTCAGCAGCATTGGAAATGTAAATCTCTGGCAACATTTTCACTACAGAGAACTAACTCCAAACATGTTTCAGTCTGCAGACCTCACATATGCTAACATTTTAAAAATCATTAAAACTGAGTTGCTTACTTAGGATGCAAATAGTAGACTCATCCAGGAGCTATTTGGATGAAACACATTCAGATGCTCCTGATGTCATGGCACAATCAACTGAACAAAATCTTAAATGTATGTCCTTAATGCCAACCCTTGCAAGCTGTAGTCAATTCAATGAGACAATGTTGAAAAAAGAGATGCAACCCATACTGCACATCAGTTCCACAGACAAACTAGTAGTGCACGGCATGACACTTACTATGTGTCAACAAGCAACAACATGACTAAATCACTTAGAAAAATGTACCGCCAACACAGCCAAATTGGATAAAATATTGACTTTGTGTCTAAACTGCAGAGTAATTCTAAAATATAACCTTGGCGCAGAACAAGGTTTAGTCAATGGAGCAATTGGTACATTTTGTTGGCTTTCAAACATATCCACATGACGACAACATTCAGTTTGTCAACATCCACTTTGACAAACTTGCAGAACTTAAATAAATTAGGCAGAAGCAATTTCCTGTATCTCTTGCATATGCTGTCACTATTCACAAATCACAAGGTCTTGCCCTATATCAAGCATTGTTTTACATTGGCAGCACAGTCATTAAAGAAGGTATGAGTTACGTAGCACTTTCACGTCTGCAGACACTCAATGGTCTATTCTTAGTTAACTTTGATGCAAAGTCAATGCTGACATTCCTTGCATCCAGGAATACAACAGGCTACGGGCACCCTCCCTACCCCCCATCTGTATATGTAACATGTATCTCACAAAAGGAAACATTTTAAAAGACAAGTAATACGAACAGAAGCTATGGCAGATTTTCAAACTATACCACTAAAAAAACAATGACCACATCCTTCTCCTTCAAATAATACAACCACAAAACTGTCTAATACAAAGTCAACTGTGCATCAATCAGAAGCGAAAGACAGAAATGTCTCTTCTCCAGAAAGATTTGTTGGCCCATCAAACGGTCCACAAACAGAACCCTCTGGTCCATTTCAATTCAGCAGCTCAACTGGAGTTCATTGTTATGGTAATGTGACAATGAATCTTCTCTTTCAATTGCCACTAATTGTTCACTACATTTACTTAACCGGCTCGGACTAGTTGTGTTTTCAAATACTTGTCCTTCATAGAAATGGCACAAATAATCCTGACAACACTTACAACATCTCAGGTATAAGGGATGAATTGGACTACTGTGCAGGAATGTTAACATTTACCATAAACACACAGAAGGATCCACATGAATTCCTAATGTACTTACTACAAGTACTGGAAACCAAAAATATCCCTATGAATGAAATCTTTCAGATTTCATACATGTGTAAACATACCTGCAGTCTCTGCACCCATGTTTCACAAGACCACCTCCCAAATGACCGATTTTTTGAAGTATCCATATCAAATTCTGAATCCATTGCATTTCACCAGCTTCTGCAGAATGCAAATCATGGCATATTATGCCTGTTTTGCAATTCAGACAATCGTTCCACCAGACACATAAACTCACATAGCCAACATGTCATCCTAATGCTTCTAAGGTACAATGCAGATGGTACACAAAATAACTGTAATCTTACAGGCTTCACAATTGGCCAAGGATCTCTTGGAAAGAAAACCTTCACAACAGTAGGTATAGTATAATACACTCGTGCCACAACCACTTCAGGGCACTACACTGCATGTGTCAAAAAAAGAAGTGGGTTGTTTGAATGTAACAATACCTCAGTTACTCCAAAACATAGGTTACCAGCAAATTTAACACATACCTATTTAATATTTCTTCATCCCAAATTTAGTCACTAAGCTATAGTACAATTAACAGTTAGAATATGCCAGCAGGTATCTAACTACATCCATAATATTACAATAGACCTTTTGTAAGTCAATTTAGTTAGAATACGCAAACAGGTATCTAACTACTTGAAAAACACACTTCATTGCAAAATACGCCATCTCAATTCTTATATGAAATAACATCTTCTAACCTCTAATGTAGTTAGAATATGCCAACAGGTATCTAAATACTTCAAGCATTCCCTTAATCACAACATACTTTAAACAAACATACCATCACCCTTACACTCACATAACTGTCATCTTTTTAATTCAGTGAGGCTTTATTTTCCCAATGACCCAATGATTATTTAATGTCAAAACAACAGCAGTGTATCATACACTAATGTTGTATCAAACATATACTTAGAATGTACTGTTTATGAGGGTCCAAAAAAGAAAACCTATATGTAACATTTTATACAACTACAGCTTTTGAACTATCCTGCTTAACCAATTCTACTGGGGTTTTTTCCACAGAAAATAAACCAGAGATATCAGCTTCATAATGCTCTAAAAGTAACCACAGCAATTATATTCAAATACATATTCCATGAGCACTATCCTCAATTGTACTACACTATACAGTTGGATTACATCATTCTGCCATATTACAAACTCTTTGTACTCCCACTACATTACCTACAATTACTATACACATATTGCTACTATGGTGATTCCGTCCATTCTCCTACTACATTACCTACAATTACTATACACATATTGCTACTATGGTGATTCCGTCCATTCTCCTACTACATTACCTACAATTACTATACACATATTGCTACTGTGGTGATTCCGTCCATTCTCCTACTACATTACCTACAATTACTATACACATATTGCTACTGTGGTGATTCCGTCCATTCTCCTACTACATTACCTACAATTACTATACACATATTGCTACTGTGGTGATTCCGTCCATTCTCCTACTACATTACCTACAATTACTATACACATATTGCTACTATGGTGATTCCGTCCATTCTCCTACTACATTACCTACAATTACTATACACATATTGCTACTATGGTGATTACGTCCATTCTCCTACTACATTACCTACAATTACTATACACATATTGCTACTGTGGTGATTCCGTCCATTCTCCTACTACATTACCTACAATTACTATACACATATTGGTACTGTGGTGGTTGTGCCTAGTGCACATATTCTTGAGGAATACAATTAACTATATGACAAATACGTACCATACACCGTCAACTAATAAAACTCACCCTGATCCCCTGCTATCAAAATGATGTCCACAGACACCGAAATTGACCGCGGACTCTGCATCATTTCCAAACCCATTTTCACCTATAATAACAGCTCCATTTTACCTTAATTCCACTTCCCTACCATATACACCCTCTTTCTACCATCAAATAATCCCAAATGTATTTTCCATGGTGTCCATTCACTGTGCTTTCCGCGGACTACTGCGGTGTCCGCAGACAGCTACGGCACCTGCCCAGCCTTTTTCAACCTCCAAAAATAGCCTCATTACATTTTGTCCACTCCCCAGCCCTTCTTTCCACCACCAAATGACCCAAAATGTTTTTGTCAGGCTTTCCCCCCAGCGCACTGTCCTGAGACACTCACAACTGTCCGCGGATCCAACATTGCGGGCATTTCCAATAATATGACGCACCTCACACTCTTCACCATCCAATCAGCGGGCGTGTCTGATGTCCGCAGACATTACGTTGGCCCCTGAACCAACCAGAGGCCCATCTGTGGACCAAACTGGGAAGTGAGTCTTATTTCTTTTGACCTATTTTTTGGTTGTTTTAAAAAATAAATACTGGACAGATTTGCACCAAATTTATGAAAGCATGCTTTTGGGACCAAGCTGCACTCCTGCCGCAAATTTTGTGAAAATCTATCCAGCAGTTTGGGCTGTAGGAGTCTATGGGGAATACTACACATGTTGGGACCCTCCTATAATTTTGCCCCCGCTTGACGAAACCTCACCAAACATTGCACAATCAATCTGACGGGGCCATGCAAAGTTGCATGAGGTTTCGCCTGGGAGGGGCAAAGCTATAAGCCGCACAAAAAGTACTCTTCCTATGGGTTGAGCAACTTAACCATAATGACAGGGCCACTACCACAGTCGCTACATACCCATGGGTCTCAGAGCACTTATATAACAGATGAAATTATGCACAATCACAAATTCACGTTCATCACAACCCCCTCACATGCACAACTCACCATTCACTTTGCAAATAATAAATCACTGTCACTCTAATCCAGTGTACTGTTGTTCAATTACTGGTGCAAAATCGACCGTTGAATGTGAACATGTTATTGTGTGGTGAAGGATGCAAGGCCATGCCTGTACACAACTTGTGAGTATAGTGGCATTGTGACATCTGCTACTGTGCAAATGCGAAAGGGAGCAATGTGATCTGGCTTTTATTTTAAACATTTTCCAAGAATGGGACCACTAAGCCCTTGCATGTTATCTGACAGAATCCAACATCACTTCTCCAACCTAGATGTATGCATTGTGAGTCAGAGTGTGTCCAAAGTAAGAGACAGACACAATTAATAATATCAGGAATTGATGCCACATCCATGGAAGTGTATCACACAGGCAGAGAACAGATGGAAAGTGTTTGCAAATACCATATAAGAAAGATCAGCATGGACTTTGATCCTTGGTCATTTGCAATTACAATACCAATATCAGAATGCATGTGGCTCAACCTGCACATTAGTCAAGGCCATCAAATGGACTTTCACACATTGTCGTATTACCATTGAAAATCTATTGATACATGAAGTGGCAGGCGTCCTTTGAGGAAGCATACCAAGTGTTGCACACCACATATGTCCACACACATGCATTCATGTGTTTCTTGTAATGTGGAGATGTCCACTATCCTTAAATTTGTTGAGACTAGGCATGAAAGGTAAACCCACCTTGCACACACACCCATGTCATGGTGTGCCCACACCCTGGCATGAGCACTGATCCCCCGGCTTTCCTTGCTGTAATCATAGCTTGGAATGACAGACCTTTACTGTGTGTCAACCAGCCATGCTAGCTGCTCTTCTCAGTACTTGGCAATGGTACTAGAGAATGCTCCCTAATTACGGTCATACACCAGCTCTGGGAGAATGGATACAGCAATGCCCTGTATCTTGTGGTGTTGACGAGGGAGCACTATTACATTCCTGGAAGGCATGGCTCATAGAGGGACACACTTGCTATGCATGTACAGTGAGTACCTGTGGATAGTTTAAGCTTTCTGCATGTCACAAATCACAAGCATGCAAAGTCAACAAATTGTGCAGAGTCACACAAGAGAGGAAGACACATATGAGGCACTGCTACTGAGTACAGAGACCATTGTGCATGTACCGAGTCACATGTGCCTAGGTTAGGGACCTCACACCACATTTCAGTGTATTGGGCAATCCACATGTATTTACAAGGATACATGTATGTGTTAGTCTGGCATATGGAAAATAATGTGTACTTTACCTGATAAAGCTAAAATGTGTTAAAGGCAACATGTCTTCATGTCTGGCATCACTTCTGTACATGTGAATTTGTGTGCCCTGCAGTGGTGTGCATGGTCAGCGGCTCTCAATCTGACACGTTGCACTCCAATGGAAGTGACTGGATGCATGTCCAGGCTGTCCCATACTAGAGGTGTTGAGTCAGTTTAAGAACTTTTATTTGAGGCTATTTGAGGTTGGGGATCAAGATAAAGCACCCCCATGTACAACATGCGAACTGAAAGGGTAGACAACACAATCAACTACCTGACACTACAAAGAGGAGAGCAAACATGAGCACTGACAGATGTTATACACAATACACAATACATGGGTAGCAAGAATGCTGTCATGGTAGCTGCCCTGTGTCATCTTGTCCAGCTGGCATATAAACTAAAAAGATGCTGCTCACTTCTGTAGGTATCAAACAGTGTGCTTATAGTCTGAGCACTACAGCAGATGCTTCCAAACAATTTGAATGGGAATGTGCATCAGGAGGACAGCCAAAAAGGCCATGTGTGGCTTGCCTGTCCCAATACAGCTATGGCCTCACAAAGCCGTCTGATGAGTGTCAGCTACACTTCTAACTTCTCCCCTTTTAACACGCCACAACTGTACACGACTTGGGCCTGGTCTTCTAAGAAGCTCTTCAGCTCAGTGATCAGAATCAGGTGATTTTCAGCTTGAGGAATGATACACATTCTGTCTGAACAGCAGAGGCATTCATGGAATTTGGAGTTATTCATCTTTTCCCACCCAGACCATGTATCATTGTGTGCGCAGTGAAGTAGGGAAGAGTCCAGAAGGTGATACATTGATATCCCTGTGAATGTGCAGAACCCTGACCTTGAGGCTAACTAAAGGAATCTGCATTCATGCATGACAAGACCGTTGGTGTATATCCTCTTATTTTGACTGTCTTCAGCATGTGAAGAAGATGTAAGTGGCAAATCCCAAAATTGCACACCTGTGTTAGCGTGAATGTGTGTGTGTGTGTATGTGTGTGTGTGTGTGAAGTCCATGTTTGATGGACACATCCCTTGCACCCCTTCGTTGCAATAGACATCCTGTTTCATGGCTCTTTTTGGTAAATCTCATAGTCACGCAGAGGCATTGCATATATTATTTCGACATCTCCTTATACGTCAACATGGAAGGAGAAGGGAGGGGGAGAGAGCCATCAAAAAAGAGAGGCAAGGGGAAGAGGGCCAAGGCCAGGACATTGCAGATGTGAAGTCCACTGCATCAATCTCTGACATGGCACATAAGGGAGATAGCTCTTGCTGAAGAGGTTCTTAGTCCACCCCTCCTGTCCAAACATCCCAGGGACCTTAGACACCCACTATCACAGCTGAAGAAACATCCATTCATGGCGGTTATATGCCTTCTTCTCGATCCTCGGGACCGTGCAACCCAATGTCTCTTCCCAGGAGTTGGACCTCCAGGGGTCTGAGGTGCTGAACAGGTTTGAGTTACTCTCCAGTGACAGTTAGCCTACGCTGGCAGCCAGCATTGGCAAAGACCTGAATCAAGATTGCCTGGAATGTTGTGCTCCAATATGAAGCCATGGAGGTAGACATGCACTGGGCTGACCTAAGGTGGATCACTGTACAGAAGACACATGAGATCCTTCAGGCAGGACCACAGGGCCTACTGTACACCTGCGTGAGGCCTGCACTTATCTGCTGGAGTGCTGGGTACTCCAGAGGATCAGCCCTAAGGAATACCAGAGGGTTGTGGAGATGGAGAGCCCCCCCGACCCCTGTGCCTGGTAGGTGTGATTTTATTGCAGAGCCCTCATAATACAACGGTTCATTGTGACGATTCATGGGATCATGTCACTTCTCCCCAGGGGGAGCACTTTTCTGTGAGGCTGGGGAGGTGAGCCTACGCTACATTCCTGGTGGAAAGCGGGACCTTGCAGGGCATTCCTATTCTGTATTTATTCTATTTATTTTATTTATTTTAATTTATAGAGCACACTAGCAGCCCAAAGGCATCGAGGCGCTGATGTGATAGAACTATCTCACCCTCTTGCCCTTGAGACCATGAAACACATAAAAGCTCTTTAGAAACCATTTGAAAGCACTACTGTATGTTATTACAATAATCCCTCCTTTCCACCGGTAAGAATTCATACCACCAAGACAGATATGTGTAAAATAAACATACCGTCTGATCATAAGTTATCGTCAAATAATACTTTGAAGAAGAAGATTGGTGGACTTATACAAACTACTATTTTGACTAGTACAGAAGGTAGTAGAAAGAGGAGGCCCTGAGGAGGCATGATGAATACACAATGGACACTCACAAAGGACTATGACACTCCACTCAGGAGGACTCAGCTGTTTGTCATAAATAAGGTTGAAATAAGGGCAAAGCATGCGTACAGCCTGGCAGACCCAGGAAGCTTGAACCTGGAAGCAAGAAGCTATGTGGGGGAAGCAAACCTCCAGTTGGGAGGATGCAGACTGCAGGTTACAGAAATATTTGTAGGACAACACAGATCAGATCTGACTGGAAGCTGGGAACTGACCGACAGTGGCGTGGCATCCAGCAGGTGGACCGAGCAGTCCATTAACTGCACCGACACCGCCTGGCCGGAGTCCCTGTGGAGCCAAAGCATGGCAGCGGGTAGCGTAACAAGAAGAGAGAATAACGTTCAGATGGAATGCAGCATCTCAACACCCCGGGAAGAACCAGTGACGTGTCCCCACTAAAGAAGAGGTAACAGGAATCATGGTAACCCCATAGGGGATTGGGGAAGGGTGCCGAAAGTAAAGGAGGCATCAGGAGTAATCTCCCTCTTCTCAGTCTTTGCCACTGAAGTACAAAAGGCATTGGGAGTAATTGCAGTCTTTGTACAGGAAGTACTGAATGTAAAGAAGGCATCAGAAGTAATATCCCTCGTCTCAGTAGTGGTGTCAAGAATATTGAATGGAAAGAACACATCAGGAGTAATCTCTCTCGTCTCAGTAGTGGTGTCAAGAATATAGAATGTAAAGAAGACATCCGAAGTAATCTCCCTCGTCTCAGTAGTGGTGTCCAGAATATTGAATGGAAAGAAGACATCAGGAGTAATCTCCCTCGTCTCAGTAGTGGTGCCAAGAATGTAGAATGGAAAGAAGACATCTGGAGTAATCTCCCTCGTCTAAGTAGTGGTGTCAAGAATATTGAATGGAAAGAACACATCAGGAGTAATCTCTCTCGTCTCAGTAGTGGTGTCCAGAATATTGAATGGAAAGAAGACATCAGGAGTAATCTCCCTCGTCTCAGTAGTGGTGCCAAGAATGTAGAATGGAAAGAAGACATCTGGAGTAATCTCCCTCGTCTCAGTAGTGGTGCCAAGAATATAGAATGGAAAGAACACATCAGGAGTAATCTCCCTCGTCTCAGTAGTGGTGTCCAGAATATTGAATGGAAAGAAGACATCAGGAGTAATCTCCCTCGTCTCAGTAGTGGTGCCAAGAATGTAGAATGGAAAGAAGACATCTGGAGTAATCTCCCTCGTCTAAGTAGTGGTGCCAAAAATATAGAATGGAAAGAAGACATCAGGATTAATCTCCCTCGTCTCAGTAGTGTTGCCCAGAATATTGAATGAAAAGAAGACATCAGGAGTAATCGCCCTCGTCTCAGTAGTGGTGCCAAGAATATAGAATGGAAAGAAGACATC
The DNA here is from genome assembly GCF_040938575.1 of Ambystoma mexicanum. Taxonomy (NCBI): domain Eukaryota; kingdom Metazoa; phylum Chordata; class Amphibia; order Caudata; family Ambystomatidae; genus Ambystoma; species Ambystoma mexicanum. The sequence goes on from NC_090941.1 coordinate 1,123,633,368, forward strand.
TGGAGTAATCTCCCTCGTCTCAGTAGTGGTGCCAAGAATATAGAATGGAAAGAACACATCAAGAGTTATCTCCCTCGTCTCAGTAGTGGTGTCAAGAATATTGAATGGAAAGAAGACATCAGGAGTAATCACCTTGTCTCAGTAGTGGTGCCAAAAATATTGAATGGAAAGAAAGTCTCGGGAATAATCTACCCCGTCTCCAAAGAAGTGACCGAAATACAGTACAGAGATTACATCACAATTGATCTTCCTCATCTCAGTTGTTGTGTTAAAGAGATTGAAAGAGAAGAACACATCAGTAGCAGTCTGCTTCAAAACTCTAGTTTTAAGAGGTACACCAAAGCTAGAGAGTACCAAAGGTTATGTGTGAGGAAACCCTATCACTGTCTCTCGCATGCATTTCCTACACAGCCTCTCATTCGTGCACATCTCCATCACACACCTACATATGCATTCCTGTCATAGAACATTGCGTGAATCCCCATCACAGTCCCTTGCGCGCATCCTCAATGTAGTCTCTCACAGTAATCCATTTCAGTAGTTCCTCTGCCTCCCCATCAGAGTTCCCATGTCCAAGCTTTTCACAGGTCTGTGTGTGCCTCCCTATCACAGCCCCTCGTCCTCTTCTTTGACACCCTTCTTTGTTCTAGTCCCTCTTCCTTGTCTCATTTCATCCTCCTTTGCCTCATCCTTGGCACCACGAGGCATTGGGGGTGGACAGAGGCCACGCTCTGGAAAAGTCGCAACTGCTTATCACCGTAGGCCATATTCTGTGGCCCACAGAACCTCAATGGGGAGAACCTCAAGATGGGGAGCTAGTAACACACTGGGAACTGTTCATATTATATGAATTATAATATTAACATGAAAAACTTCAAAACTGCATGTGGTATGAAATAAAGAATAACCACGCCCTTGAAATTAATTGAAAAAGCTTTAATTAAGAAACAGTTAATGTAAATTAGCCCAACAAAACAACCCCCTCGAAAATCAGTGGAAAAAAAAACATTAGGAGAAGTGGCGCAGAGGTGTCAGTTTAAGCACAGTCTCTGAAATTCAGCTGGTGTTGTAAGGTGCACCACCCAGTTGTGTAGCCCATGAGTACACTGCTGACATCACTTGGTTCGTCACATATGACATCATTTATGTCCTCATCGATGACATCATTGGAAACTAGAGCAGACGGATGCCCTCACAAGCGACATCGCTGGAATGTTAAGGTCAGCATGAAAGATCCATGTAATCATTATCTGCATTTCAGAAACATTCTGCCTCTGGATGTTCAGTGTGTACTAGCACAGTAGTCATATACACTTTCAGTGTGTCAAGCCTCTCAGAATGGGCCACAAGATTCAGTATAATTCCAGCTTTATCACAAGTACGAATATAGTGTAATGCCAATGTACTTAATCTGCCTTTTCACTCTTGCTGTTGCACTGTAACCATAGTAACAGTATAGTATACGTATTTCTCTGTCCTCATGTGATACCTGTACACATATGATTGTACTCTGTACTGTCATACTACCGCTTCAAGCTGAGCATTCTGTAACAGTGCACGATGCCCCTGGGCCGTTTGTGCGCTTTATAAATACAAATAAATACATTTTAAAAAATCGGTTTTGCACACAACTGCATTCCCTTTGTCCGTCCTAATACCCACAATCTTTAACTAAATTCTTCATGATTGACATTTGCCACCCATCTTCCCAACCCATTGCCATTTTGCATTGTTCAGGGCTCTGTTCTCCTTGGAAGTCCAGACATGTGTGATGTCCAAAGCAAAGGTATTTAGTGAACAGTTCCTACACGTTCACATTACTAGCCTTCTGTGTAATACTGCAGAGTTACTGTTACACTGCACACATCTTGTCATTGCATCATTGTGCATTGAAGGAGCATAGTGTGTACATTATAACAAGTGAATGTTGCCACACAGACATATCCTGACGGACGCAGCTACTGTTTTTCCAAGTGTATGTCTTCACAACTTAGTGGAAATGGCTTTCAGGGAGAGGCTTATCTATTACTCTCGGAATCAGGGCTGCCTGTTTAAATCTTATGGCTAAAGCATGACAATAATTTGAAGTTTGAGTGTGTATATGTAATAACAAGACACAATAAGCACCTGCGTCCCTGCACTTATTTGATTTAAGTGTGTAGTAGTATTATCAAAATGTAAGCATTGCATCTCGTTCACTTTCATTTGTAATGTTTCATCAATGATATCATACGTGATGTCATAACTGATGGCATCAGTGGTCATCAGCGTGCTCTCGTTTCAAGTGATGTCATTGATGATGACATAGGTGATGGCAGAAAAGTGTCATATCTGATGCCATACGTGATACCATGTGTGGTGTCATCAGTGGGTTGTAGTGTCACTGGGATGGCATTGATGATGTCATAAGTGGTGTCATAGTTATGCCATATCTGAGATCATCTTTGATAGCATCAGTGTGGTAATGGGCTGTGCAAGAGTTCAGCTCTGAGGTAAGGTGGCACAGCTTCCAACACTTGCTGAGTTCCAAGGGTTTTGTGGAGTTTAACTTGAATTGTGCTGACTCACAGAACAGTGGCCATCCTCAATGGCAGGAAATGTTGTTTTCCCCTCACAAATAAACCAAAATCAGAGAGCTTGCTCCCAATAATCTCGTCTATGCCCAGTATTGACCTGCAGCTGCCTATTGGGAGCAAAATGCTTCAGTTTCCCTGGTGCAATACAGTCAAGTCGATGATACTTTGGAATATTGTTTCTCTTGCCATGACCCCCACAACGGTGGGCATTCAGGACAAAGGTGGATATGAGGGTGGTGTATATAAATATTATTATATTTCATCAGTCAATATTTTCAATAACAATTGAGAGGCAGAATGATGACTGGATGCAGTAAATAGGACAGCTTCTTTCAGAACTCTCTTAATGGCAGTAAAAAGAGTCCATGCTCTGTGGGCTCCAGAACTCAGTTCTGTCCACATTTCACCACCACACTCCATGATACAATGACGGCTTTCCTACGTTGTGGGATTGTCCTTTTTCTCTTAGAAATGTAAATGTGCGCCTCGAGAGGAAGCTTGGGTTCATTACCACCAATGAGATGGGAGCAATACCTGTTGCTATTTGTAAGCAATTTCATGGGTCTTGTTGGCACGCATTCATCCAACTCTTTCGCTGGCTGCCTGGCTGGACCCCTTATCCCCCACACTATTGACTTAGAGGTGGACTGCGGGTCTCCCCTTGTTAACTTCTTTTTGCTCTGGAGCTTTTTCTCTGATTTTTTTGTTTCGGCCCCTTTCACTTTGCCTTCATCAAGGACAAACTTAATTTGCTTGAAAGAGATGTTTACTCCCCTAGCTGCAGCCACATTTGTATAGTGTTTTCAGACCTATAATGCTAGGGTTCATGTGTTGTCACCGAGTGCTCTGTGTTTGGCTTCAGTATCTGAAGCCCAGTTCCCTAATGTAAAGTCTCACTCTATAGCCACTTGCTATCTTTATGTGTTTAATGTCCCTTCGACGTTGTTCCTGGTCCACACATTGCTCAGGTGGCTAAAGTGAGTCATGTAACTGACATTAAGTATAGGATTCAGGGAAATCAGTGTTAGGGTGAATTCTCTGTTTAGGCTGAATTTCCTACCCTAGTGAGTCCCCCAGCAGCTTTGCTGGATTTCTGGAGTTTGTTTTTTTACATCCTGCCATGAGTGAGATTCTTTTCCACCCACTCTTGGACATGAATGTGTGTAATTCCTTTGAATTTCAACGTGTTCTATGGGCTATGGGGTCTTTTACTCCATAGGGCCTCATGTGTTTTACTATATGTGTTACACCGCACCCTCCGTGCCGTAACACTGGGGTGTCCTAGAGTATCCCATTGGCTTTACTAGACCTAAATTTGCTAAAAGAACTAGTACAAACCATCCTATTGTGGACATACTGGTAGGGGTAATTCGATTACCCCTGGGTCTGTTGTTCGAGGGGGCACTGTCCCGTCCCCCTTCGTCGAGTTTTGGCTGGTGGCAGTGGAAACTACTTTTTATATTCAACCCGAATATATTCCTATGGGATTCTTCCCATTGTTGGGAGCCACCCCGCTCACCACTTAGCGTGTTTTGATTGACAGCTAGGCTGAATGAATGGGGGTTTTCTGCATAAAAGCAGGGCTTTTGGGACTGGATCTTGAGAAGTCGCCACAGGACCTAAGAATCCGACGAGGGTAAAGCTGAGCTGACCTGCAACGACGACACCTCCGGTGGAGCCCTGCTGAACCGACTCACCACTTCCCAACGACAGAGGAGATCTCCCTGCTGGAGAGTCTTCTTCCCCTAACTGGTGGGAACAACCAGTCCCTTTGCTTTTTCTTCGCTTCCAGGGTGTAGTGGTCGAATTGCCCGTGCTGAGCATCCCGGCAACCGGATAGCCACTAGCCCGTACCGCGACCAAAAGGTGGTGCCTTGTGACAGAGCACTCCGCGGCTGGTCTCTTCCCTGGTGGTGCAACGATCTTCAACTTTCCTTCGACTACGAGACCATCTCATCTCTTGGCAAAGCCCCAACTTGCATCCACCACCAGGAACAACTGCCCCCGCCGGAGCTGTCTCTTCACTTACAAGGTACTGTGTCCGCCTGGCTTCCCTTGTGACGGTTAGCGTGAGTTGTTTCCATTGGGTCGCCTCCAGACCTTCTTAACTTTTTGTTCTAAACTGGTCCAACCTTTCTGTGACAATTTGCTACAGAGACTCGAAGTGCATTTTCCACTGTGATACTTTTTGGGACATATCGCCTTGCCTCTCTCCGAGTGGGCTTGGCCTCTGAACTTTGTGATTTACAGTAGACCCTGCCTTGCTTGCCTTGCATTTGCTTCGTAAAAGTGTTGGTACCCAGTTGGTTTTATACCCTGCCTTTTCTCTCCCGTTCTAACGAATATTAGAGTGCCATCTAGGTTAAAGCATTCACCTCTGTCTGCAAATAAGTGGTGCCGTTGAACCTAGACTTGTCGAAATATTGTTAGGGGATTGATATATACTTATAGTAATTGTAATTGAAGTTGTTTGCCGTATTAGTGCCAGTGTGTTTTTCATAGATGTGTTTTTAAAAATAAATAATTATATATCTTTACACCCAAGCTATGTGCCGTGTCTGCTTGTTCTGCTGTGTAAATTGCCCTATCTTGTATACTCCACATACTGCCTAACTTTTCTTGAGGGAAGTCTGACTACTCAGCCACAGCTACCAAGTGAATCTGTGTGGTACAGACTGCTTCCAAGTGGGTTTACTGCCAAACACCTGTAGTCCTAAATCTTTTGCAGTGGTCCCAGAGGGAACTGCACAGGTTTCTGTCTAACAATTAGGCTAAAATGTAAGTCCATCACATAGTTCTCAGTTTGTTTATATGCCTCAGACTGCTGCAAAAAAGTATCAATACGTTTGGGCCACGCAAATCAAAATCAGTGAAGTTACTGAGGGTGAATACCACTTGAAATTGTATTTATTTATTTATATTTCCAAAGCGCTCACACAGACCGCGGGCATCGAGGTGCTGTTACCGGAATAGTTTTTTTGTTTTTTTAGTAATTGTTTTTTGTCTTAGTTGCGTATTTATAATGTGCTTAAATACCCAGAAATTTCGAAGTGTGGACCCGGGGATTGAACCTGTGTTGCTTCGTGTTGTCTTGCTTCCAAGGCGCTGAGCTATACTCCCGGGAAATATTGTGACACTCCGAATTTGCCCGATTCTGTTCACCCAATACCACCTGTCTAAAACTCAAAGCCTGTTTCTCTATGGTATAATGATACTTTTAAATATTTTAATTTCCTCACTGTCCTCTGGGCCATCGCACACGCTTTCGCCTAATAACACTTCCCGAGAACTGAAAGCAAAGGTCGGATCGGACACCGCATATAAAAAGACCCTCCTTTCGCGCACTGAAGAACAGGCGTCGAAAGGCATCTCAGCATCTCCTAAAAAAGCGCCAAAAATACAAGCGCTAATTAAAAAACATGTTAGCGCCAACAAAACAGAAAAATCATCAACATGGATATTCTATAAATATTAAAGAAAAAGACAGAGGGCTCATTCCGAGTGGGGTGGTAACGGATCCCTTACCGCCCTACTACAAGGTCCCTTAGCGGGTCCCTCCTTTAGCGCGTGGTCTGACCTGGCGTTATGGACGGGACCCGTTAAGGGACCAGGGCGCAAATAACGGGCTTGACATACGCTAGCCCGTTATTTGTGCCCTCCCCATTCCCGTTGAGCCCTATGGGGGCTCAAATGGGAATGGGAAATGGTATTTTCAATGGGGACTTACCGGTCCCGCACCGGTAAGTGCCCATTGAACTAGACCGGTGCCGGACCCGTTATTGGTGGCAGTCATGGCGCAAATAGCGCCATGACTACCACCAACCTCGGAATGAGGCCCAGAGTATACAGCTACCCCTCCCTCTGGTGTACAGACTTCGTTGTTCCTCTCACAATAGTGCAAATATAGAGTAAATATTACACGATACAGAGCTCAACCTTCTGTATTAAAAGACATAACAGTTTATTTCAATATTGCTCAGTACAGCTCAAAAAAAGCATATGCAAAATACATGTATACACAAAAACACTAAGACAGTGTGGGGTTAGTACGGGTATTTCCTTAGTGTGTGAAAGACGTGTTCAGACACATTATACATAGTCGGTTTATGCTGGGAACCACTAGTACGGATATCCAGAATGGGTTGTCTTGTGTTACAATCCACTTTGTATGTCTGGATAAAGGTTATAATTCAGAAATGGCTACTGCAAAGCATTGTCCTGCAGATTGCATGGAAATGGCTCTATTTTCTGCTTTCGGGATGTTAATCTTATTCAGTATTGTCGGGGGTAAAAGTCTTCTTCTATAAATATGAAATGTTATGTTTGAAAGGAACTTACTATAGCCATAAGCACCCGTTCTGTGGGCTTCACTGAAGGATGGACCCCTGTGTCATTACCACCATGTGAAGCCCCCGAATGGGTGGTTATTGCTATTAGCACCCCAAGTCTAACCCTCGGCTCTGAACAGCAATACATTTGGGTAAAACAGAGGACCGTGGTAAGTGCACGACTCGTTGTTTCGCACAAAGACATCCTCACCCAACATGGCTGCCATGGAAATGGAGGGCAGGTTCCATGTGGAGTCTCTCTTCATCTTCATAGAAGCCAGAACCATGAGTAGAGGATGAGGTGTGGACTGACAATGCTGCGTCAGGTAAGTGGGGGCTGCCGGGACCTGGGGAAGGGATAATGGGTTAATTCAGACCTGGGCTTGGCTCATACAATTCTGCCCAAGTTTGCAACCCAATTGCTGGACGCACCGCAGAGGGTGCCACTAAGTCATATGGAAAGCCACCATCATATGTTCTGCAAGGTGAAGGTGGTATGCTCCCTCGCCTTATGAGTGTTGACTTATTTTTCTCATGTATGTGTTGGCTGTTCCTTTCCCTTTGCCCGGTTTTGAAATACACTTTTGAGCGTCAATAAAGACATTTGGATCAAAGATTTCAACTCCAAATGAGGCATACACCATTTTATCTGAAACATCTGGTCTGAAATCATTGATCTTTAAAAGATGTCTGCCCATTTACCTGAGCATAGCGAAGGCTTCCCATGATCCGGGCCATAGAGATGGTTGCGGGTGATAACGTGTCCCCAATGATGGCAGCCAGCTGTGGACGCGTCGGGCATCTGTATCCAGGGACGGGCCCCTTCTGGCCTGAGAGCAGGTCCAAGGTCGCCCGGACAGTCCTTATCTCGGACAAGCAGGAATCAAAGATCCGGAACCCCAGGGTGGTGTTTGGTAAAAAGTCTGGAGTTTGGTTTATTTCTTTTATGGCAAAAACCATGGCCAGGACTGCCCGATAGTATCGAATGTACAACCTGCAATATTAGAAGGAACATACATTGTTACAGACAATGAACATGATGTGTATAAAGGCAACAGTTGAACACTATTGAGAGCATGAGAAATGCTGCAAACTATTGCAAGTTCTGCTGGATCGGTCTTACCCCAAATGAATTATTTACATTACCTGTAAGAGTTGAACAACTGCCTGTCCTCACTGTAAAAACACATCTGGGGTCTTTGTAGAAGCCCCCAACGTCTACACGTGAGGCGTAAAATAGAGGGGTAAATGATGTATGCCCCAATTTTACGCCAAGGCCAATCCACCCCAATGGTGAGCGAACGCTTTCCCTTTACAGCTCGTAAATGAGAGACTTTGCAGCGTCCTTGGCCCGTTCAAAGTGACTTTGCACTTCCGACACACACTATTATTCATGGGACCGTGCAACGTGTATTTGTGCCGTGCAAACTCTGGGCAACGACATTGTGGACTGCAGAAATGACTATGCCCGGACGTTGCAGTGCAACCACTTTATTTACACAACGAAAGTGGCCTAGAGCGTTACCTCACCTGGATTCCCAGACCTATGGAGAGATCATCGTATATAAGATTTCGTCGGGGTAGTCTCCAGTTAAACCAATGTGCAGCTGTGTTACGGAAGTTGTAGTTCATGTTTTGTTTGTTTGCCCCCAGCTGACATTTTCTCATCGGAAATGGCTTTTATCTCTGTTCTGAATAATCAGAATGGATTCGGTACTTGGCGCGTTACTCTTTTGCAAAACAGCTGCCATGCCCATGGGGGCCCATGGTGGCCCTTGGGGGCCATGCAGTCTCGAGTTACATCGCAGAAGCCTGGAGATGGCGCCAAAGCTGTATGGCGTAATAGATTCACATGCAATATTTAATGTGCCACATTGTCCTGAGTGAGACTTTTAAGCCTTCTGTGTTTCAATGGGCAGAAGGCAAGCAGGTGCTGCGACAGGTTTCAGGTGTGAGTGTGCTTTCCTCGTCAGGGCTTCATCTTGCGCATGCGTGCGTGGGTAGTTTCATGCACTTATGAATCAAATACCGAGATTAAGTCTTAGAAATGTGTGTGGTTAAAGGTTGCATTTATCCCATGAATTGAATTGATTGTATTGATGTCTGAGGATCAATTGCTGCTGATATTGTTAAGATGTGTGTTCGATGTGGATTGATGTTTAAATGGGTCGTGCCTTTATGGTTTATTCTCGACCAAAATAAAGCTGCTTCTGCTACTATGCTGATATGGGAACTGCAGTCCAAGAGAATCTGGCGAGGCGAAGGTTGCAGGCCCCTGACTTTGACAACTCACTTTTACTCCTTGACATAGCAACTGCTAAAGACGCAGGCATGCCTCGCTTGCCTCCTCCATTTTAAAAGTACATTATTTCATGCTCGCCTGACTTTTTCTTCCAAGCGTGACCGCAATGGATCTGTAATAAAAACGCCTCCATTTACCAAGGACTGTGAGGCAGATTCCATAGGAATCTGTTGGTAAATGTCATCTTCAATACCTAGGAATGTGAGGCAGATTCCATAGGAATCTGTTGGTAAATGTCATCTTCAATACCAAGGAATGTGAGGCAGATTCCATAGGAATCTGTTGGTAAATGTCATCTTCAATACCAAGGGATGTGAGGCAGATTCCATAGGAATCTGTTGGTAAATGTCATCTTCAATACCTAGGAATGTGAGGCAGATTCCATAGGAATCTGCTGGTGGTAAATGTAATCTTCAATACCTAGGAAAGTGAGGCAGATTCCATAGGCATCTGTTGGTAAATGTCATCTTCAATACCAAGGAATGTGAGGCAGATTCCATAAGAATCTGTTGGTAAATGTCATCTTCAATACCAAGGAATGTGAGGCAGATTCCATAGGAATCTGTTGGTAAATGTCATCTTCAATACCAAGGAATGTGAGACAGATTCCATAAGAATCTGTTGGTAAATGTCAAAATGTCATCTTCAATACCAAGGAATGTGAGGCAGATTCCACAGGAATCTGCTGGTGGTAAATGTAATCTTCAATACCTAGGAAAGTGAGGCAGATTCCATAGGCATCTGTTGGTAAATGTCATCTTCAATACCAAGGAATGTGAGGCAGATTCCATAGGAATCTGTTGGTGAATGTGAGGCAGATTCCATAGGAATCTGTTGGTAAATGTCATCTTCAATACCTAGGAATGTGAGGCAGATTCCATAGGAATCTGCTGGTGGTAAATGTAATCTTCAATACCTAGGAAAGTGAGGCAGATTCCATAGGCATCTGTTGGTAAATGTCATCTTCAATACCAAGGAATGTGAGGCAGATTCCATAGGAATCTGTTGGTAAATGTCATCTTCAATACCAAGGAATGTGAGGCAGATTCCATAGGAATCTGTTGGTAAATGTCATCTTCAATACCAAGGAATGTGAGACAGATTCCATAAGAATCTGTTGGTAAATGTCAAATGTCAAAATGTCATCTTCAATACCAAGGAATGTGAGGCAGATTCCATAGGAATCTGTTGGTAAATGTCATCTTCAATACTTAGGAATGTGAGGCAGATTCCATAGGTATCTGCTGGTGGTAAATGTAATCTTCAATACCTAGGAACGTGAGGCAGATTCCATAGGAATCTGTTGGTAAATGTAATCTTCAATACCTAGGAAAGTGAGGCAGATTCCATAGGCATCTGTTGGTAAATGTCATCTTCAATACCATGGAATGTGAGGCAGATTCCATAGGAATCTGTTGGTAAATGTCATCTTCAATACCAAGGAATGTGAGGCAGATTCCATAGGAATCTGTTGGTAAATGTCATCTTCAATACCTAGGAATGTGAGGCAGATTCCATAGGAATCTGCTGATGGTAAATGTAATCTTCAATACCTAGGAAAGTGAGGCAGATTCCATAGGCATCTGTTGGTAAATGTCATCTTCAATACCAAGGAATGTGAGGCAGATTCCATAAGAATCTGTTGGTAAATGTCATCTTCAATACCAAGGAATGTGAGGCAGATTCCATAAGAATCTGTTGGTAAATGTCATCTTCAATACCAAGGAATGTGAGGCAGAATCCATAAGAATCTGTTGGTAAATGTCAAAATGTCATCTTCAAATCCAAGGAATGTGAGGCAGATTCCATAGGAATCTGTTGGTAAATGTCATCTTCAATACCTAGGAATGTGAGGCAGATTCCACAGGAATCTGCTGGTGGTAAATGTAATCTTCTATACCTAGGAAAGTGAGGCAGATTCCATAGGAATCTGTTGGTAAATGTCATCTTCAATACCAAGGAATGTGAGGCAGATTCCATAGGAATCTGTTGGTAAATGTCATCTTCAATACCAAGGAATGCGAGGCAGATTCCATAGGCATCTGTTGGTACATGCCATCTTCAATATCTTCAATATCAAGGAATGTAAGGCAGATTACATAAGAATATGTTGGTAAATTTCAAAATGTCATCTCCAATACCAAGGAATGTGAGGCAGATTCCATAGGCATCTGTTGGTACATGCCATCGTCAATATCAAGGAATGTAAGGCAGATTCCATAAGAATCTGTTGGTAAATGTCATCTTCAATACCAAGGAATGTGAGGCAGATTCCATAGGCATCTGTTGGTACATGCCATCTTCAATATCAAGGAATGTAAGGCAGATTCCATAAGAATCTGTTGGTAAATGTCAAAATGTCATCTTCAATATCAAGGAATGTGAGGCAGATTCCATAGGCATCTGTTGGTAAATGCCATCTTCAATATCAAGGAATGTAAGGAAGATTCCATTGGAATCTGTTGGTAAATGTCATCTACAAGGTCTCATGTGCAGTTAGAATGTACTTTGAGTAACAGTGAAGTGTTTAGAGTGATTACTTTACATAAGTAATCTATAAAGGTACCCACAAGTACTCCACAGAAGAGTAGACACTGCACAAAAAAAACCCAGAGCTTTATTGATCTCACAGCTGGGAGACACAATTCAGACAGTCCCGCAAGCTGAACTGGTTGAAAGGTCCTCAAATTCCACCCATGAGAGGGCACAATATTTATACAACTAGACACACATTAACATAATCCAAATTAGTTACATTGTGGGGCGGGTCAAAAGAAATGATTGGCAAAGCATGAGCAGGCTCCTATAGTGCTGTGTGCACTGGGACACCTCTATTGGACAAATCCTTTCCTGAAACAAAACCCAAACACCCCATCAACATATTCCACCCCTTAATTACATCACTTAAGCTGACCTACAGAAAAACACCTCTCAATTATGATTGGCTGGCACGGTTCACATACAAAATAGCTACGCAGCTACAAGTTCTACCTAGATCCTGCTGTCTGGAGATAACGTTAGACAAGCAAGACCATGGAAATTGCAGTCTTGACTTCCTGACTGGCTCCCTGTCCCCTGCCGCACAGCCCCTGCCAGTCCTCACCATCCTTTCCCTTGCATTGTGCCAACTTTACTCTGAAGACACCTGACGACACACTGATGGAAAGGGAATTTACTGTATTTGGTACATTTTGGCCTCCTGATCTTGCTTGAGCTTCCAGGTGCCTAGTACCGTGACCTTCGAAGAATCGCATGAAAAGGCTCCAGCAGGATTTCATTCTTGGTAAGAAAATCCTCCCCTTACAACATTAATTTGGCATTACGTGTTAACCGGACCTTCACTGCTCAGTTTCCAAAAAATAAACACAGGAGACATGAAGCCTGCAGCCTTTTAGTATGGGCTGGCTAGAAGAATGCGTTTCCAACTGTGGCCTACAAGAACATGGCCAATATGTGGATTCCTATTTAACCCCTGCCACCGCCTCAACCTACCGCTATACAATAATATAAATGTGTTCACCATCTTGTGTTTTGAAAGAAAATATAAAACCACCAAGTGACAATGATGCACCAGCAATGAATAGTAATAGGAGGGAAAGCAGATCTTGCACCTTGCACGCTACTTGTGCATAGGTGCGCTGTGGAGATAGAAAGAAGCAGGAGGAAAGCATATAGATCCAGCCTTTGCTCCACGTGTGCTATTACTCGCTGCAGCCAGGCTCTTCTACCTAGCCCACCATACCTACTACATATAACCTCTATATCTTTGCATGTATAGTTCTCTGCGCAGAGCCCTGCCCCCTGACATGTGGCACTCTAGGTATAATGTACGTGGGGCGTGACCTCACACGACACGTGACTCTTATATTCCTGCATCACTTACATAGCTGGTGCGTGCGCCCTCACCCCAGGACACGGTGAAATCTAGTCCTTTACAGAAGAGTAAAGACATGTTCATGTGGTTTTATGCTGCACTCTGCCTTGTAGGTGCTTAACATGGCATAACGTGGGCCAAACAGCTCACACGTGCTAACATTGGATGTCTTATACACGCAAATAAACGTTTATAAAATGGTAATGACAAATGCCATCTGATAAAAGGAAAACACATTCCACAGAGTGCTAAGAGTGGCAGTAACCACAGAAGATATGTAAAAAGAGACCTCATGGGGATTTGTGAAATGACCTTCATGATCATAGTGGCTGTCTGTGCCATACTCTCCACTCTGCAGGTGATGGGGTTGCCCCCTGTGTCTCTGGGTGATGGCACCTCTATAGAATCCTGTAAGCCCCAGACAGCAATGTTGCAACACTGCCCATACCCATACCCAGAACCCCGATGAGTGCTCAATTGGGGGTTCTGGAGATGTACTTACGGTACATCTCCGGGACAGTTTGTACCATCCGCAGAAGTTCTACCTCATTGTGCCCATCTGCCTGGTGAGGAAGATGTTGATCCTGAAAAGGACCATGGCGGCCATGGCCATGATTGGGAGCCTTCAGAGGCTCGGCACCCAGAGGGCCCCATTGATGGGACTTGGCACAGGGCGGAAATAATAAACACTTTCTTCGAGCAGAGAAGTGCATCTAGAACATGGCACTGTCCTCTGTACCAAATCCACAAGCTGGAGGAAGAGGAACACTCTGCTTGCTAACCAAGCTTTACTCAACAGGTTTCAGCTGAAAGGATGCTGGTGCCCCATTGGGCTCAGAGTGGAACTGTCTGCTGCACTGTCCATTCTGGGGACATGTAGAGTGCAACACCACTCCCCTGGTGTAAACTGAGACCAGAAAGTGATGTCCACAGAACTATAGAGGCGTGGTCCACATGTGTTTGCTTTTTGTAGGAGATGCCTCCATCTCACTCGCTGCCATGATGGAAAGGGTGCTTCTAAGAAATGCCAATAACCATGTGTGCACCCGAGGGACATTTCTGAGCAAAGTTCATGAAAATTCCACAAACTGAAACCATGTGTAGGGCCTTTAACTATAATTCCAAAGTCTGAGTCAATGCTCAGGACATGAAGAGAAATATCTCCATGGAAATTGAAATTTTGCCACTTCTAAAAAGGGTACAGCCCTGATATTTGCAGTGTATTTACCATCAGAAGAATGCAGTAGGCCCCACAGCATGGACTGTAACTTTCGAACATACATGAACAATTCCAGGATCTCTTACAGTGCCATGTTTCATACTGGCAGAATGTGCATCAGTGAATTCTAACAGAAAATAATATGTTATCCACTTTAAACTATTGTATCTTGCCATACATGTAATTTAATGTGGGTGATATGATGTGTTCCATTTAACTTGAAATGAGACATGTCTGTTCACATCCCTGGATTCAGCTTGGAGCAGCCAGCCCCACCCTCAGGAATGTCCATCACAAGTCAGATCATGGGTTCTATCGACCACAGTAAGAATCACCAGATTCATGCTGTTCCAACTGGCTTTTCCAGAACAAGATTCTAAGCTTCCCATATCTGTCCCATGCAAACGAGCCTACTCCCTCTGTGCCAACAGTGACAGCTGCAGGTAGAAATCAGCATGTATTACATATCATTCTTGTCAATTCAAAAGAAATATTCATGTATGCATTTCAAACCAAAAGTAGATAGAACGACAATGCACATCTTTATAGTGGACCACTATTGCACACAGGGGGCAAAGGGAGAGCTGCCAGGTCCTGCTCTAAGCTCAAACATGCAGCAACACACACCTGGACAGTGACCCACATTATTCCTCTGCATGCTGGATGTCTAATACTCAAAAGAGAAAGGAGGATATCACTCTCCCTAAAGACACATGCAACCTACCCCTAGACTGGGGTATGAGTCACCTATCTATCACAGTGGATAGAAACAGAAGAAGATCCAGTGAAGGAGAGCACACCAGCACACTTCTATGTGAATGTTTGTGAATCGTTTCCACTGCATAGCACGCTATTCACATACATATGCCTTCATAGGTGATGCAGACAACAGACTGCCTGGTTACTCAACAGCAGACCAAACATTAGAACACAGCAGTATATACATGATAAAGTCAGTATAGAAAAGGGGGGGGGGGTTCAATGAGGCATCTCACTGTTCACAGTTCCCGCAGCGTATCTAGATCTCAAATTTAAAATAAACGGGA
Organism: Ambystoma mexicanum; assembly: GCF_040938575.1. Taxonomy (NCBI): domain Eukaryota; kingdom Metazoa; phylum Chordata; class Amphibia; order Caudata; family Ambystomatidae; genus Ambystoma; species Ambystoma mexicanum. The sequence continues at coordinate 1,123,648,713 of NC_090941.1, forward strand.
AAATCTGTCATAGAAAAAAGGGGGAAATTCATTCCTAATAACCCCTATTTTAGGTTGACCGGTTTCAGCAGCATATGCTGATTGTTAGTCGCATTCGTCAGAACAGATTGGCAAAGTGTATCAATAACTTCTGTTCATCCTACTTCCTTGACACCAGGGCTTGTCATTTTCATTGTCCCTTCTTCTTCTGAGATATTTTCATGGGGTGTAATAACAATTGTAATTGTAATTGTTTATTTGTAGAGTGCTTATACATAAGTGAAGTGCTTCAAAGTGCCTCAAGGCGGGAAGGGAACAGGGAAATACAGTCGTCATTCTTAGGCTTTGAAGATTCCCAATGATCTTACAACAATAACTAGCATACTAGACCATAGGCATTTCTACTAGTGTAAGTGTCTGACAGGGAGAAATGGGGGAGGGGGAAAAGGACATACAGTACAATAAACTACCGTACTAGCTCTGGCGACATTTCAGAATGATTGGTGATTGGTCCTCTAATGCGCCTATGCATGAGTATTTCAGGCCCAACCAAGCTGGGGAGGGGAGACAGAGGGAGGGCAGGACAGACACACTTGCTAGGCCTAGTACATTCAAGGTCTTGCAAGTGCGCAGGCAGGAAGTTCGAGGGAGGGGCGGGGGGACACATGTGCCCAGTCCACAGAGGCCTGGTTTAAGTGCAGAGTGGTTGCCCCTCTTATGGAACCTATTCTGAGTGCAGTAGTGCCAAGCAGAGTGCAGAGGCCCGTCTGTAAGCGCAGGACTGGCGGGGGAGCCTTGGACATGTGAGGCTCTGGAGGTGAACCAGGCGACCAGTCAGCGAATTTAGGATGTTGGGGAGAGAAATAAGGAGGGAAGCAGGAGAGAAAGGAGGTTTGCAGGGAAAAGCGAGAGAGAAAGAAGAAGAGAAGGAAGGAACCTAAGGAGTCCAGCTCAATCCCAGGTTATTGTCATATCTTCTATGGGGCAGGCACCTTTCCATGAGGCCTGGGAAGCGAGGGCACACCGGATAGTCCCCTGTGGGTGGTGTTCAGTGGGTGGATCTCATGGGAGGGGGAATCCTTCATGGGGTTGGCGTTAATGGTGCTGGGAGAATGCAGTATTCATCCTCCCCTTTGGTGTTCCCACCTTCCTTAACCCCACTCAAGTCCCTTTGGTACCGCACACCACTGTTTGTTATGGGTTAGCAAAGGACATTGTTAAAAAGACTGGGATGAGGAAGAAGGAACCTTACCCAAGCATGATGCATAATATCACTTTGACGAGGAGGATGAGGCAAGGAGGTTAAAGCCCACCAGGGAACCAACACGTGCAGTAGAAATGCCCAAAGGTGAGCCTAATGTTTACAAGGGAAGGAGGACTCACTCTGTTGTCGAGAAGCAGACCTGGAGGAGCAGGGAATGAGACACTGGTCCTGTACAAATGTACCCGAAGACTGGAGACCGGGATGCGGACTGTCACAGATACCTGAGAGGTTTCAGCGAGACGGACCTGATCGGTGGCAGGGACACAGGAAGCCAGATCATCAAAAACCCAACAGGAACAGAGACACGGGCAGCTGAAGGTGAAAAATAGATGGTGGCGCTGCAGAGATGTAAGAAGGAGAACGCTGAGCACGTCTGGACTGGAGATGCATTTCTCCAACTCCCAAAGAGACTGGAGACCACCCCAACAGTTCTGATAGGTAGGGAAAGGGGTCATTGAGGGAGCTGAGGGAGCTTGTGAAAAGTCCTGAAAAGCCCAAGGGGGTGAAAGGGATCCTGTGAAATATAATGCAAACTTTGTAAACTTTATAACAACACCCTGAAGATAACAAGGGGATGAAAAGGGAGGCATACAAAAAAATATGGACATTACAAACCCTCTAAGAACATCTTGAAGAGCACACAGGGGTGAGAAATAGAATCTATGTGTGAAGCAGATAAACATTTCCCGATGGACACAAGGGAATAGGAGAAGAGTAATACAATCAGATATGAACATTGAGAGTGCACCTAGGTGTGACAGTACCTGGTATGGGAGTATACCAGGTCTGTCCAAGTGGACACCAGCTAACAAAGGGGCAAGGATCCTGCCAAGCCAAAGGAACAGGATCTGGGACCCAGATAAATGGCAAAGCCATCAGTGGAATGCATAAGTGTTGAGGACCGACCTCAGTACCAGAAGAAGTATAATCAGTGGGCAGGAGACCAAAACACAAATATCTTTGAATGTCTACAGAGTTGTGGAAATCAAGTCTGGAAGGCAAGTACCCCAGACTTGATACACTATTGGACAAGTCTACGGCAAGGTCTGGCAGGTTAGTGAACCAGACCTCACAAGAGACTGGGAAGGGTCCATGTTGGTGCTATGGACTGGGGTAGAGGAATTCTCCAGAGGATATTTAAGGAACATTATTTTGTTAAATAAGAGGAACCAGCAACCCAGGAAGAGGTTTCTCCCAGGAGACCAGGTTTATCTTTGAGTTGGTTGAACTTTTGAACAGTGAACATTGAACTATATACATTCTTTTGCAGAAGAACTGTGCTTGGTGTCAGCATCCAGAACAGGAGAGGCATCCTTCTGGAATGAAGAAGACACCCACTTTAGTTAGATTGGGCATGTAAGGGACAAAAATAGGCTTAGACACTGGATGGTGGACTATGTTGTTTGACGGACATCCTGACCGGGTCCATAGTATTCTTTTGTTGAGGCAGGGCAAGTGGTGAGGGACAGTTAGTCATTTCCCCAAACCCCTTTACTTTCTTTTTGAATCAATACAAGTCTTTAACCTAAATAAACATTCCACCTGTGTCTTGTCTATCTCCTCTGCACCCTTAAATATTGTGGCATGAGTGAGATATGATATGTCTGATCCAAACCGGGGAACCCTAACATGTACTAAACCCAGCAATAGGGCCTCCAACCCCTCAGTAGGTACAACCAGAATCAATTGGGTTTGATTTGTCCAGCAGCCAGGATCTTGTTATAAACCTGGGTGAATGTCAACTCATATCTATAGGTCAAGGTTTTCAGCCTCTAAAGGGACATACATCAGATTAACCTCAATGTCAGGACTACCTTGGAAGTATGTCTTAGATGTTTTATCTGGGGTGGTGGACCCTGATTATATGGTAGATGTTAAGGTCCTCCTACAAATCAACAGGACAGTTAGGCCTTTCCCCAACCCCTTTTCTTTATTTTTGAATCAATAAATGTCTTTGGCCCTCATTACGACCCTGGCGGAAAGGGAAAAACGATGGCGGAAATGCAATACCGCCATCGAATAGCGCTCGGTGCGACTATGACCCGTCACCGCAAAGTACGAAGCCATTAGCGACACCGTAGTGAACGCCAACGCTAACTGCACTAAGCACGCGCGCGCGCGCCATGCCAAACCGCAAACACCACCATGGTGCAACGGTACGCCAATTCCGACCCTAGCGGACATGTACCTAACGCCATCAGGCATGGCGGAATGGACCATTCCGCCATGGCGAGAAGTCCGGCATCGCGAATCAACCGTAAACGGCCCCACTGAGTGCCTGTACACCGCTCCCTGCCCACAAAGTACAACTCCCTGTAGGTGCAATGAAGTCACAATGCAACCATTGAAATGTACAAAGCACCCATGCATGCCAACGAACAAAAGAAACACAACAGGGGCCAATGGGAGCTGCAGGGCACAGATGGCACGAATACAGAAGCCATCCCAATGGACATGACCACAGTCCCCCCCCCCCGAAACGCACGCAAACACAGGCACCTGTGACCAGCAACATTCCGAAAATAACAACATTCCACCAGTCCACCTGGCTGACCGCCATCTGTCACACAAAACCCAATCCCCCGCCCCTGAGCATGACAACATCCAAACTGTCATATAGGCAGCCCCCATCCCTGACCTCACGGGCTCAGTAGGCAAACGCGCCCAGCACAGTACCACGCAACTAAACCCCGAAGCAGGAACCCAATGCAGATCTCCTCACAATACATCGCCCCACATATAGGCACATGCCACATCACTTGCAAAGAAAAACGCTACACGGCCCAAATCAGAATAGAAATTTAATGCACAACAAAATCACCAAGCCCATACAGCCATCAGGCCATGAACTCCAAAACACATTTCACCATTGTGGGCTGCATCCGCAAGAAAAGACCAGCCACTACTTGTGTGACGCCCTGTCCCATCATGGTACACAGAGCCACAATCACGTACGAAAAGGCAAAAAGGAAGCGCACACAACCGCAGGGCCGTCCCAATGGGGAGGCACTAGTCCAGCTGAAAGGCCGAAATGTTGCTCCGAGCCACCAGTACTGCGTAAGGGCATGTGGGCCACTGGCGATCGTCCCATAAGATCGTAATGCTGCTCCACCGATTAACACGAAGCAGCAGGTGTCGGGAGTAAAATCCATCTGCAGGAGTGGCATACAGATGGCAGTGGCAAAAGGGGAGGAGATACCTGTCAACCAAAAGAAAAGAACAAGAACAGAATGGCCATCAGAACTACATTCGAACAACTCACTTCAATGAGCACACGAAATCCACAGCCATATGCATGCCAGCCCACTCCAAAGGATCATCAACACCCCAAAGCCACTTGCGACTCATAACCATCTATACCTAGGTGTAAACACCATCACGAACGAGTGTACCTGTGCATGCGTCTGCCAAAACAGAATCCATCAGATGGGAATGTTAACGTGCATGGACACAAGTGTCTGAGGGCGCGTCGAGACAGGGAGGGCTCAACAAGGCCAGATAGACGATGGTCCCACTATGGCAGCCCTGCATCACATAGCGTAGGGGAGGCGGATAGATCCCAAGAAGCCCTGTACATGGCAAACTCTGCACCAAATCACCTGCCCATGCATCCATTCATCATTCCCTCATCCCGGGATCAAAACGCCTGAATTATTACTCACATGACATTAGAAATGTCCATTGAGTCTGTGCGTAATGCAGCCTGCTACATCCACAGTGCCCCAGCCCGTGAATCCAGTGTTGTGAAGTAACATGTATTTGGGAATGGCCGGCCTCATCGCCCACGTAGCTATTGCGCATCCCAAACTATTCATATCAATCATTGCTCCCTCGCCATGGGCCCTGTCTCAAGGACATAGAACAATAGAACGTTACATTTGCAGTCAGACCTGTGGGCATCTCCTCGCCGCTAGCTGGAAACCGAAAGCGCCGCCCTTCGAATTCCTCATTTGCAACATCACGTCGAAAAGGCATCTGTGGCCGTTTGAAATCACTAATTATTCCATCGAGTGCGGCTGTGTGTGAAAATGGCAACTGCCTTCACCCACAAATGGGACGCCCCGCCCGTCGTTGCAACTCGGTACAGTGATGCATGAGGGCCCACCGTTACTCGAGTACTACGTTCCACTGACCCTTCACAAGTCCGTTCGCGACTGCACAGATAGTATGGGAAACAATGGGACCACAGCAGAATGAACATATCAACCAATCTTACACGCCCATCGGGTACAAATACATGATTGCAATAGCAAGATACCATTACCCGAATTGCAGCGTAGTGCGCGGGACGTGCTCGGCCAAAGGGGAGAGCCGTTTGCACAGGTGGAATCAATCACCACAGGTGGAGGCCATACAGCCTGAAAACACATAAATTGCACAGCCAGTCTCCTCCCACAACCACAGCGAAATGCTACCGGCAGGACTCGCGATGTTGGCCCTGGGGGACCTGATAGCACTGCAAGTGCTCCGACTCCAAGAAGAAGACGAACAACAACTACAACCAGCCGCACGGAGGAGACGCAGGAGGAGGAGGAGGGCAAGGCAGGGCCAGCAAGGCCCAGCAGCACAGCCACTACCACCACGCAGGCAGCCCGCAATCCCACGCCTCCGAGCACATCCGTTCAACCTCACTGATGAGCAGATCCACACCCTCTACCGTCTGGACCGGGACACCATAGCCGCCATTGTGGACATGACACAGGCTGACCTAGTCAGCATGATAGATAGCCCAACCGCAATCCCACCCCTACTGAAGGTGGTGTCTGTACTCCACTTCCTGGCCACAGGCACCTACCAGCACACAGTCGGACAGTTGCATGGCATATCACAGCCACTGTTTTCACGGACACTATTGCAAGTGCTCGATGCCCTCCTGCAGCACGCAGACGACTACATCTCCCTACCACGCTCGGAGCAGGAAATTACGAACACAAAAGTGGGATTCCATGCACTTGCCGGCATACCGGGTTGCATTGGTGCCATCGACTGCACCCATGTTGAATTGGTCGTCCCACATGCCATGGAGGCCCAATACCGCAACCGAAAACAATTTCATTCCCTGAATGTACAAATGGTGTGTGACTCCAACAGGATCATTACGCATTGTTGTGCCCGATTCCCTGGATCAACCCATGATTCCATGGTCTTGAGGAACTCTACCATACCACGCTACATGGAGCGACACGCAGGGTACAGATCCTGGCTACTCGGTGAGTCTCATCTCATGCATGATGATGTGGGGTATGTGATTTGGCAATGTACTGGCAGGAAGGGGGGGGTGTGCGTACGTATCAATGGCATTCCACATCCTACGTTTCTCGTCCACATACAGGTGATGCTGGATATCCACTGAAGAGATGGCTCCTCACACCAGTCCGGAACCCACGGGACCAGCATGAGGAGGACTACAACCATGCCCACTCACGTACCCGTGTAGTCATAGAACAGGCATTCGGCCTACTGAAGACTCGTTTCCGCTGCCTCAGCAGGTCTGGCGGGGCACTCCTGTACCGCCATGAGAAGGTTGCAAAGATGGTCATGGCATGTGTCATGCTCCACAACATGTGCGTACGTAGAAATGTGCCCATGCCCCCTGACGCTGAACTGCAAGCACCGGATGATGGTCATGATGAGGGTGGGGATGTGGCAGCACCTCAAGGAGTCTGCGAGGCACCGGAGGGCCGTGACATCCGTCAGCATCTCATTGATGTATGCTTCTAGCACTCACGCCTGGGGGCTGATACATGGACACGGGACTCGTGGCACTGCGTGTGTCTGGGACATGCACAATATGGACTGTACGCCTATGATGGCCTAGTACACAAAGATCAATGTCCACACATCTCATTGGGTGATCGTGCACTTTTTATGGCATATGTGATATCATGTTGAACACCCTATCGACCCGCCACCCAAGTGAGCCCAACACACCCCCTCCACCCTCCTACCTCCCACCCGAACACCAGTGTCCAAAGATGCTCATTGTCAGTGGCCTGTCGCTATTGCAAGCCCCCTCTGCGGGTATCAGGGGCACCCCTGCCTGTGGAGCGCAGGTTCCTCCCTGATCTACGTTGGGGGCTGCCCTGGACGGAACTTGCAACGGATGATGTGTCTGCCTGCTCACGTCCATGCATGTCCCTAAGGGTTTGCGAGAGCTCAGTGAGCACACGGCGCACTGCGGCAAGTTCGGCACATACGTCTTTGGACGTCGCATGCTGTTCCCCCCTCAGGCTCTCGGTGCTTCTCTCCATTTGGACTCTCAGGCTCTCGGTGCTACTCTCAATTTGTGCCCTTAGCGTCTCTGTACATCTCTCCATTTCTGCCCTAAGTGTCTCTGTTGATGTTTCTATGTCTGCCTTGGTGCCCCCACATTCATCGGCATGGTCCTTGAGGAGTGTGGCCATTTGCTGCTGTTGGACGATTAACTTGTCGAGGGACTGTTGCCTCTGCTGGGCCATGCCCATTTGCGGGGGTGTCACAGAGGGGCTGTTGTCCTCATGTTGCCTTGCCACAGGGCTTGGGGGGGATGGCCAGTCGTCGTCTTGTGGCTGCCCCTGCGTGGTATCCTCATGTTGTACGGGATGGGACAGACAGGGGGATTGGGACAGGTCATGGATGGATCTGACCTCGACATCCCCGTCTTCTGTGTCCGAGCATGCTGCCATCAATGGGGTGTCACCTATGGTGCTGCTGCCACCAGAGGCAGTGCCTTCTGTGGCATCCGTTGGGGGGACCTGTGGTGGTGGTGTTGTGGCCATGCTGGCTGCTGGGGTGCCTGTTGATGTTCCCTCCTCTGTGCTACCACCTGATTTGTGCTGCTGCCGTGTCTTGATGCGTGCAGCTGAGGTGGAGGGTCTCTGGCCGTTGGTCTTGGCCCTCTTTGCAGGTGTGCTGGTAGGGGTGTCCTGTGGCTCGTCGTTTGGATCGGACCCTGTGGTGGAGTAAAGGAGGGCGAGGGTTATTGATGGGTCTGTGGGAATTGGAATGGCATTGTATCACATGCTTTGGGGTGGTACCTGAGGGTGATTTGGGTCGGGTCCTTGGAGGTGCTTTGATTTGTGTGTGGAGTGAGGGTGCAGTTGTTTGGCAGCCTGCAGTTTGGGTGTGCCTGCTGCACGTGTAGTGCGTGTATTAGGGGTTTTTAATTATTTATGTATTTATTGTGGGTTTTAACGTGCGCTATCAGGCCGATGTGTGTGGACCTTATCCTGGACATGTGTTTCTGTTGCACTATGTGGACGCATGGTGCTTCACATGGATGGACTGTGTGGCTTGTTATATCTGGCCCACCTACCTGAATCTTCGGATGTCTGCACTCCTTTCTCCATCCCTCCGACTCCCTCAATGCTCTCCATTCCGATGGTGGAGGCACAGATTTCTTCCCAGGGGGTCAACTTGATGGGTGATTCAGGACCTCCCCCGGTGGCTGTGGCAATGTTGCGGTTGGCAGAGAGTATGCTGCGGACGCGTATCCGCAGGTCGTCCCATCGCTTGCGGCATTGCTGTGGGGTGCGGGGTGCGGTCCCCACCGCACTTACCCGCTGTGCCACCAGAGCCCATATGGCCTTCTTGTTTGCAAGTGCCGTCCTGGTCATTTGCGTGGAGAAGACCACGGCAGCATTCTCCTGGAGGGTCTCTGTTAGCACGGTGAGTTCCTCACGGGAGAAGTGGACCTGCCGCTTGCGGTCGCACGCTTTCTTCGCTGCTTTTCCCATTTTTCTTGGTTTCGCTAGGGTGGTTGACGGGGTGGGGTGTGTCTCAGGGTAGTGTTTTTAGTGGTTGTGTGGTTTTAGTGTATTTATAGGTGTACGCCGGGATGTTTCCCGTTCCGGGCCCGTGTTTTAACTTCCGTTTCCGTATATTTCCGGCCACCGTACTTTGCGGTAGGCGCACACTGCGGTGACCGCTAGGAGGGGTGGCGGTATTGCACCTGGGGCCCCGTACGGCGGCGGTGTGGGCCGTTTTGGGGTCTTTTCCGCCATCGCGGACTTAGCACTTCCGCCATGCCGTGGTGCTCGTGCCCGATGGGTCGGAATGGGCCGCACTTTGCTCCTTCGTGCAATGGCGGAAACGCTATTTACGCTGTGGCGCTCCGGTCAGTCGATTTCCGCAAGGGTCGTAATGAGGGCCTTTGACTGAAATAAACATGCCACATGTGACTCGCTCCTTCTGCAGCCTCATACTACCCACTGATTTCTGTAAAAAAACCACAAAATGATAAATTGCATATGTCGCCCTATAAACAGCTGAAGGTAGGAACTTGTGTAAGTCATAAACATAGTCCTTGAACTGTATCGAGGCTTACTTGTATACATGAGGATGCTATCTCACTCTTAGCTGGTACAGGCTTGTCACAATACGTGCTTGACATTTTCCTGCATTAAAAGAGTATGTCAATATCAGTACTGTAATGGAGCAACCAATGCAAGTATAACCACTTTTCTCAACTCTTTCTTTTCTATGTCTCAATTGCGCAATCTGTCAATTTGTCTGGTAACTGCTAAGAGTTACCAGGCTGCTCCTCCATCTGGATAAATGGATGGACACTGTTGTCCACACATCAAGTTATGCAGTGACGGGCTGACATCACCTTCGCAACCACTTCCAACATTGCGTAGAAAAAACACTTATGGTGTATGCGATCCCAGATTGTTATGGAATGCTGTAAGGAGTTACACTATGCATGAACACAATTTGCATGTTATGTTTTTTATTTTTTATTTCTAATCTCTAGGGGTGATTGTTGTTGACAGATATCCTAAAGCAGTATCTGTTTTTTGGAATGCCTTTGTCAATATTCCTTAGGTATTGCTGCTGTATCAAGAAAAAAATAACATAACTTGATTATCGATCAGTCAAACCTGTCAATCATTAAAGGGTAAAGAGTGATTGCCAACATATGTGTTCATTAAGACCACACATATTGGTATGTAGTCCATACATCCAGTGCTGCTCTCATTTCTATAGGAGTCCATGCATATTAACTCCATGTGCTGGTCTTATAACTTTCTCCAGAATTGTCCACGTAAAGTCGTTCTCCATATCTTTTTCCTTCATAAAGTTCTTTTACATTGGTGTTGTGTTGTTTTGTGTGCAAAGGCATAATTTGTGTTCAATAATACATTTTTTGGCTGGTCTATTTATCATCCCAACATATGTGAGTTGGCAAAGGCATGTGATCAGGTAAATGACCTCTAATGTATTACATTTTATTTATTTATTTTTTTATACCCATGTTGTATGCCAACCAAGATCCACAGATAAACTGCATGTAGTTTGCATGCAGACTGAGCAAAGGCCACTTGGGCTGTGACCATTCGGTCTCGGTGCAGCCCAAATTGTCTAATGATTGTTCCTATGTCGAGGGTATAGTAAGAATGTACCAGGGAGTCGCTGGGTTTTTATATCTCTGTATATCAAATCTAGGACAAGGTATCAACGTAAAGCCTACATTTAATATCTGCCACAGTTTCTTTCTCTCTCTTTTGAGTACATTAACCAGAGGTGAGCAGCTTAGCACAGCTGTAATTTGATTGCCAACTGCCTGTCTCTTTTCTTGTCTCAGAGTATCATCTCCAGGTATATTGTGCACTCATTCTTTTGCATTCCCTTATAGCTTCCTAGGATAACCTCTTGCGTCCAGATGTGCAGATATGTTGTTCACCTGCTTACTAAACTATTGGGCTTCTGAAGAGTTCCTCCTATATCGTAGCAACTGAACAAAGGGTAGAATATCTCTAAGTGGCTTTGGATGGTAACTCAGTTAATTATTCCTAACAGTTGGTTTTTGGAAGACTGATGTTCTCAGACCACCAATTTTAAGGTGCAGGATTCTTTGGAGGCACAGAGGCTGGCGCGCTGCGCCGCCAGCCCCGGTGACAGTGCGCTGCCAGAGGTGGAGTATTGTATGCAGGACAGCGGAGCATGGGAGAGTCCACCCTCAAGTGTAAGCTGAAGAATGGCGCACTTGGGGTAAGAGGGATCGGGTGGTACTACATGGCCCCCAGAGTGGAAGTCCCCGGAGGGCCAGAGGTCCACACCTTACAGAGCGGACCAAGAACACCTGCTCGGATTGCCCAGAGTGGGCCTTCCCAGGAGGCACTGCAGTACATGAACAGGCACCGGCCCCATTACATGTCTCCTGCGTCATCCTGTACTATGACACTTGCAAAGCCAAGAGGTAGTGGCTCAGACCACATACGGTGGAGTGAAGGCGCCCTGGGGGTTACGCATTCCCTGCCCCTGTGGTGGGATTCTTAGACCACAGAGGCAGTGAGATTGGCGATTGAGGCCCACCCCCTGCTTACAGTAGTGTGGAAAACAGAGGAGCAGAGCAACCAGTGGGTGGGGTACCCACACACTGGATGTTGACGGTGGGTTGAATCCAATGGATCAGACACTGTAGTGTTAAAATAGGGGGCCGAGCCACTAGTGAGGGCACTCATACCCTGTGGTGATTCTGACCTACGCCTTGCACGCAGAGTGCTCCCAGGGCAAATAGCGATTGCAGCCTCCTTCCCAGGGTCCACTGACGGCTGCAAGACCATGGGGGATCAGGGTTTAGGAATAAGCATCCTTGGCAACCTCTTGAGGGGTTTCCTCCATCAGCCACAGTATCGCAGTCGGTGCCCAGAATAGAAGGAGCCTGCAACCTACCTACATTGAGCTCCAGGCCCTGACGGACACCCGGGGAAGACTGAGTAGAGGAGAACAGTACACCGAGGGAGGGGTGGGCTCCCAATTTCGGGGTGTGTGCCCTCTTCCCAGGTTCAAGGAGACCCCAACAACCTGCACCTGAGGCACTGATACAGCAGAACGTGAACTCGCCTTGGAAGTCCTTAAGTTCCAGAAGGACAGTGAAAGCCAGAGGCCTCACACCAAGATAGAGGCAAGGCAGCGAAACAGATCAAGGGCCAAACACTGAGGCTTGTTGGTGTGGGTCCCTGATACTGGGGTGTGTGCCCGCCACATTGGCTATGATAGGGGTGCAACGGCTCAGTTGATCATGAGCCACTGAAGAAACAGGCAAATAAGTGACTGCACCTGCCCCTTGGAGGAGTGCACGGGAGGAGGGTACTGAGTAGCAACAGTTGGAGCCTAGATGCCGTAACACTGAACGACCACCGATAGGGAAGTACATCGCTCTGTGAACCACCCAGAGGCCTGACTGGCCCCTGATTTCCTCCTCTCACATGATGCACCATGGTGGCACAGGCAGAATGGAGCCCTACTAGGCCGCGGTCGACCTGAGCCGCAACAGGAGTGGTGTGAAGGGCGTGCTCTACCACCCAATCACTTATTGACTCTGACAGATGCACAAACTAAGGAATACCTGTACTACCCAGGCGTAAGAAACCCACCACCCACCTGAAACAGTCCAAGCTGAAGACCTGGACGCATACCGGCACCAGATTGAACAGAAGAAGACAGTACACCCAAGGTGGGGTAGGCCCCGAATCCTGGGTACGAGTGCCCTCCTCCTGAGCTCCAGACACAGGGTGCACCCGCCAACCTGATACTGCTGAGTGAAGGTGGCAGAGGAAGTGAATTGGCCACAATAGGCTTTGGGTACCGGAGGAGGCCCCAAAGAGAGACAATAGTGTTGCACCGACCAGACCGCGTGGAGACAAATCCGTTTTGGTAAGTTTGATTATCTCCCATCTTGATCTTACTTCTATGGTGTGGGCCCCCGATCCACGGGCGTGTGCCAGCCATGGGGACTATGGTGGGTGACCTGCCACCAAGGAGAACAGCAGGCCGTTGAAGGGATTGTAGCACTAGAAGCGGCAGCTACCATCCATAGGCGAACATCAGTGGTCAGAGTGAACTGAAGGCCACGCAAAAGGCATTGGAAGGAGATGTATGGAAGCACGTCAGAAGTTAGCCACCTACAAATATAACCCACAACGTCCTGGTCAGGAGACGCCGAATAACCTCAAAATGGTGGCATCAGAGGAAGAATCGGTAGCAACCAAGAAGGTCGTGGCTGCCCTGATGGAGGAAATAAGAGACATGAGGGTGGATATCGGAAAGTAGGGTAGACAAAATTACCCACAGGATAGACACGATGGAAGAGCACCTAGAGGAAGTCGAAAACAACCAGACCTCATTGACTGATCTGGAGGCTCAAATGGGCCTACGAATAACATACATGGAGAGCCGAGATGAGGAATTCCATTTAAAGATGGATGATTTGGAGAATCGGGAAAGGCGGAACAACCTGAGATTCTTTGGCATCCCGGACAGAGAAGGAGAATTGGAGCAAGACCTGAAAAGAATGCTTCATGAAGTTATAAGGCTGGTATTTGAGGATGACTCCAACGAGGAGGTGAAGATCAAGAGAATACACAGAGCGGGGGGACTTCTGGTGGCCCCAGGTCTATTTTAGCCCTGTTCCATAACTACAGTGATAAAACCAAAATCTTGGAGAAAGCAAAATAAAAGGGCCCAATCAAGTATGGCTCTGCTAGAGTGACAGTTTTCCAAGATCTATCCTCACTGACCCTGGCCAGGAGAAGAATGTGCATGCCCTTGCCAAAGTGGTTACAGGAACAGGGTGTACACTATAGATGGGGTTTCCATTCTCCCTCACATTCAAATTGGAAGGGCAAAAGCAGAGGCTGAGGTGGGAGAGGGACAATCATCCGCAGATGTATTTTCCGAGCTGTTGGGCGAATCTGGAAGTGAGCAGAACCAGGTTGAAAGAGCGGGTGACGACAGGGAGTGGCGTATCCAAGGTCCGAAATTGAGGCATATACCAGGCTCCAGAAAATACAGGAGAATGAATGCTTTGCCTTTGGTGGACACCTGAAACACACCGGGTGCACTGTAATGTTGGTTAAATGTGATGGAAGTGGCTGTATATTTAGATGTGGGGGCCCCATGGGAGTTCCGGGGTGTGGGTGTCCTAGTAATGAACCAGAAGGTGGGGTACGTGACTCACTGCACTTGTTGGGGATATGTAGTGATGTGATCTGGTTGGGGGGGCTCCATAATTATGAGGTTGTGCTATTGAGGGACCGGGAGGTGAACGGTCCCCACTGGTGGTCAGAGTTCGGCCTAGTGCTGTTAACCGGGTGGTGTCTGATGCCTTTGAAGGGGGTAGGGAGGTGGGGTGGCTGGGAAGGAAAAGGGTAGGAATGGGATCTTCTTTAAGCTGAGTGTAAGCGGCAGTGTGGAGGCAGAATATTGGACTTGGGCACCCGGGGAGGTAGGTGGTGATACAGGTGTTGAAATGCAAAAATTGCGGTAGTTACAGGTTCTCATGGGGTGGCCTACTTAGGGTGGGCATGTTAAATATTAAGGGATTGAATTCACCCACAAAAAGGTCACTAATGGCAAGGAAGTTTCGGAGAGCGGGCCTTGATGTGATGTTCCGGCAGGAGACCAAATATGCAAAAGGAGAGGAACGGAGGATCCTGGGTGTTTGACTGGGACAAGAATACTGGGGCTCAGGTCCTTTGAGGAAGGCAGGGTGGGTATTCTCATCAGGAAAGGGCTAAAAATGGAGGTGATCAAAGTGTGGGCAGATGTAGAAGGTAGGGCCCTGATGGTTGTGGGCACCATACAGAAAGTGAGTTTTACACTGGTGACAGTATACTGCCCAAATACGGGTCAGCCTCGGTTCCTGCTGAGGAGGCTCCCGAAAATGATGCTGGAGGCTTCTGGGCATATAATCCTGGGTGGTGACTTCAATTTATGGGTTGATGTTAAGCCGGACGGACAGGTGGGAAATTCCGAAGCACAGGACCCGCTGGGTAGGGGTTGTGCTGGGGTCATGGAGATGTTGGGGGTTTATGGGCTCAGAGACGCATGGTGAAATTTTCACCTGAATGAGAAAGGGTACACCATTTACTCAGTACTCCACGGTAGTTTCACTAGAATCAATTACTTGTACATCATGGGTGGCCTATGGGATGTGGCACTGGGCACAGAAATCTCCCTGGCCGCATGGTCGGACCATGACATGGTAACGGTTAATTTAGACTGGTCAGGCCTACCGCATATAGGGTCAAAGTTGAGATCCAATGAGTCACTGTAGAAGGACCCCGTGTTCCGAACGGAGATGGCTGGGGAAATTGGGGAATACTTCAAAATGAATAATACAGGAGAGGTCCCAAGGAAGACGGTGTGGGAAGTGGGGAAGGCGACGTGGCGTGTGATCCTGATTAGGGAAGGTACTAGGAAGAAGAGGGAGAGGGCTCTATCAGAGAATAGGTTGAGGGGGGAGATTGCCCACCTTGACAGGTAGGCAAGGGAAGCCGCCGAGGAGAGGGAGATCAGGATCCTCAAGACCATACAGAAAAGGGTAGAGCTTTGACTCCTGCAGGAATGCCAAATAGTTAGGAAATTACAGTTCCTGAAATACAAATTTTATGAGAAGGGAGACAAGGCGGATGCGCTGCTGGCCGCCAGACTACACAGACAGTGCTCTGAAAGGTGGGTGACGACCAAAGAGGAGGAGGGAGGGGCGCAGAACCCAGGGACGGAGGGGATCCCAGAGGCATTTGTGACATTTTATGAGTCCCTATATAAATCAGAGGCCAGTCCATGGCAGACAGGAATAGGGTCATACCTAGCTGATGCGCAAATGCCGAAACTCTCTTGTGAGGCGGATGGCGCATTGGATGCCCCAATTATGGCAGAGGAAACTAAAAGGGCGGTGTTGCGATTGCTGCTGGGGAAGGACCCGGGAGAAGATGGTTACACGGCTGGCTAGAAAAGTAATTTATCTCCCCCCTCTTCCCCTTCATGGTGGAGCTCTTTAATGACGTTCTTGAGACGGGGGATGCCCCTGAATCATTCTCACAGGCATTAATTATGGTGATCCCTAAAGAAGGCAGGGAGCCCAAAAGGTGTGGGTTTTACTGTCCCATTTTTCTTTTGAACATCAACGCCAAGATCTACACGAGGGTACTGGCAGCGAGACTTGAAATACATATGCCCCGCCTGATACACTCAGATCAAGTTGGATTTATAATTATAATGGGATGACAAGGCGCAGACACGATGTGGAAAACCTTGCTTTTGATTCATGAGTGACGGAACATGGGGGGTGACCCGGCCCTTCTCTCAGTGGACGCAGAGAAAGTGTTTGACAGGGTGGAATGGGGCTTTCTGGAGGAGGTCCTGAGATAAGTGGGATTGTGTTCTAGATTCATGCTGGGGGTGATGGCGGTGTACACCTCTCCCAGGGTATCAGTTGCTGTTAATGGAGACTACTCCCGCTGGTTCAACTTAAGTAGGGGCACGAGGCAGGGCTGCCCCTCTCACCGATCTTGTTTGCCCTCTCCCTTGAACCCCTGGCTTAGAGAATTAGAGGAGACCCCCAAGTAGAAGTTCTCATGGTTGGAGGGGTGGAGTACAAGGTGGCTCTATACGCGGATGACTTGTTGTTGCACATACGGAATCCCCTGGCCTCCGTACCTAGAACGATCCAATTGATTGAACAATATGGTGAACTATCTGGCTTCAGGATCAGTAGGGCCAAGTCGATCCTATTCCCATTGAAGGACCTTGGGCAGGGTGATGGTAACAGATTTGCTTCACTGGGACTAATGGTTGGAGGGCACACCCTGCGATAGTTGGGGATACATCTCACAAGGGAAATAGGTGCCCTATTTGATGGCAACTTCCCCCCTCTTATTTCTGGTTTCCGGGCTGACATAGAAAGATGGGAGAAACTGACCATATCCTATCTTGGGCGACTCAACGTCCTGGAGGTGGTTTGCCTACCTATTCTTATCCCCATTTCAAATGCTCCTGTTTCGCCTTCCCAAGCCCTTCTTTTGAGAGGTGAAGGGGGCAATGTTGGCGGGGAAGAAAGCAAGAGCATCATATGATGTCCTCACATTGCCCAAAGACAGGGATTGGGTGGGACTTCGGAATCTGAAGAAGTACTATGAAGCGATACAGCTAAGGGTCCTCATTCCTCATCTAAGAGGGCAGAGGAACTTCAGTGGATTGATCTAGATAATATTAAAATTGCCGCTGCCACGGTGGCAGAATGGCTGTGGGTACCGAGAAGTAAGCTCCCGTGCAGAGTTAGGGACCACCCGATACTGGGTACCATATGGGAGTTTTGGCAGGAGTGGGGTTGACGTGCATGGAATTACCTCATGGCCATCTCCCTTGAGTCATATCTGGGCACCCGGGGTCCGGGAGGCAATCCCAAACCCCGGAAGATTTCAAGCTTGGTTTGAGGCGGGCCTGGAGAGGGTGGGCAAACTCTGGGAAGCGGGCACCTTTATTACAATCACAGACCTGGAAGAGGCACTGGGCATAGGTCCCCTCTCGGTCTTTTCATTTCTCCAGTTTAAAGGGGTCTTTACGAGTGAGAAATGGAGGGATACGATTCAGAGAGAACTTACCCCCTTTGAGGATCTCCTAGACAAACAGAGGCAAACAAAGGGCTTCATCTCTGCCATGTACAGAGCACTGCTGAATGCTGGGAAGGGGTCAGCAGAGAATCTGAGGCTAAGGTAGGAGAGGGACTTGAGAACGAACATAGACCCTGAACTTTGGGGGAGAATATGAACGTGGGCCTCGCCAATTTTGATTGCTAGTCAGTAAAAGCTGCACGCCATTAAGCTTCTCCATAGATGGCAATATGACTGGCTAAGGCTTTCAAAGATGTTTCAGTCAGCTAGCCCCAGGGGCTGGCATTTGTGTGGTGAGAGAGCCAATTATTGGCACATGTGGTGGGGTTGTCCCTGTATTAGGGTGTTTTGGGACAAGGTCCTGGGGTGGATTAGGGAACATGACGGGATCCAACATACTAATGGGCCATTTTTGATACTATTTGGGATGGAGGAGACCGATGACGGGGGTGACAGCGCGCCTCTTGATTATGGCAAGAGCTTGCCTTGTGATGCAATTGAAAGGTGCCAAGATACCAGGAAAGAAAGAGTGGATTAATGTCACCACAAACATACGTATAATGGAAAGGATAACCGCAGCACTTCATGGGAAAGTGGCGCCATAGAAAATGTTATGGTGTGAATTTATGGCTAAATATTTGGACAACACGTAGAAGAATGCATTGTACAATGTGTAGATAGATGGGCTGCAGTAGATGGACAAATACACCAGGAAAGTGCCCTCCCTCGATCACGGTAGGGTCTGTCCCAGTTGGATAATATTGCATTCTGGAGTATGCCTCTCCAGAGTCTGCCAAAGGTATTGACTAGCAACAGGAGAAGGAACTGCCCACACATCACAACTGAAAAGTCTGGGGATGGTGGAATTTTGTAGAAGACACCGTTCAATGGGGGGAGGTGGGAGAGAGAGTAGGGGATAAACCAGTATAGAATAAGGATGGGGTAGTGAAGGGAGGAGGGGAGAAAGGGAAGTTCTGGTCTGTATCACAGTCCTAGTTACGCTGTTGATGTTTTGGATGTAATAAAACTGCAATAAAAACAAATTTTAAAAAATAAAACAATTTTAGAAAACCATAACTATGCCTCGCTAGGGCAAAGACATATAGTAAAGGGCCTGCGGTAGTGGCCCTGTAGTTATGGTTAAGCTGCTCAACTCATAGAAAGAGCACCTATTGGGTGGCTTATAACTTTGACCCCCCCCACCCCCCGGACAAATCCTCACCAAACTTTGGCACCTATAGCCCAAATTGCTGTAGCATGCTTTTGTAAATTTGGTGTAAATCCGTCCAGTAGTTTTTATAATCAATTGTCAAAAAGTAGATCAAATAAATGGTGTGATATCTGGGTCGGGTCCGCTGACTCATTTCCTTATTTGGAGTCGGTGGACACCCCTGGACTAATCATTGGGTCAATGAGGAAAAAATCCATAGAGGATTACAAAAAAACTATTCTAATTGTGTGAGTGTAAGTGCGATAGTATATTTGCTTGATGTGTGTTATAATTAAGCAAATGTTTGAAGTAGTTAGATACCTTTTGGTGTATTCTAACTATATTGGATTTTAGAAGATGTTTTGCAGTAATAATAACTGTGATGGCATATTTGACTTGTAATGAAGGGTATTTTAGAAGTAGTTAGATGTATTATAATTGTTTTGGGTTTTAAAAGGACTATTGTAGTATTTTAGATGTATTTAGCTATCAGTTGGCGTATTGTAACTGTTTATTATACTATATTTTAGCGAGTACATTTGGGGTGAAGGAATATTATGTAGACATTTGTTATATTTGGTGGTAATGGCGTATTGTAATAATATTGGATTTTACATAAGGTATTGTAGTAATAAGAACTATGATGGCATATTTGAAGTGTATTGCAATGAAGGGTATTTTTGAAGTAGTTAGATACCTGTTGCTGTATTCTAACTGTTTATTGTGCTACAGTTTAGTGACTACATTTGGGTTGGAGGAATATTAAGTAGGCTTGTGTTAGATTTGCTGATATCCTATGCTTTGGAGTAACAGAGGAGTCAATACATTCAAACCAACCACGTTTTTTGTTTACATATGCAGTATAGTGGCCTAAAGTGGTTGTGGCACCAGTGTGCTAGATTATGCCCACTGTTGTGAAGGATTTCTTGCCAAGAAGTACTTGGTTGTGTGTGAAGCTAGAAAGCACTACAGATTTGGGTACTAGTTGCATTGTACCTTAGAATCATTAGTATAACATATTGGTCATGAGAGTTTATATGTATGTTGGGCCGATTGTCTGAATTGCAAAAATAATATGCTAAGAATTGCATTCTGCAGAAGCTGGTGAAATGGAATGGATTCAGAATTTGGTATGGGTACATACAAATATTGTTCATTAGGGATGTGCTCTTGTGAAACATGGTTGCAGAAAGTGAATGTATCTTTCCACATGTATGAAATCTGTAAGATTTCATTTATAGGGATATTTTTGGTTTCCAGTACTTATAGTAAGTACATTAGGAATTTGTGTGGATATTCCTGTGTGTTTATGGTGAATTTTACCATTCCTGTAAAGTAGTCCAATTCTTGCCTTATACCTGAGATACTGTAAGTGTTGTCAGGATTATTTGTGACATTTCTATGAAGGTCGAGCATTTGCAAACACAACTGGTCTAAGCCGTTTAAATAAATGTTATGAACAGTTGTTGACAAATGGAGGAGGTGATTGATTGCTACATTTGCATACCAATTTACTCCAGTTGTGTTGCTGAATGTAATTGGACCAGAGAGTTGTGCTTCTGCATCCTTTGATGGGCCTGTAGTTGTTTTTGCGAAGAGACGTGTGTCTCTTTTTATTCTGATGGACGTGCAATTGATTTTGTGCAGGATAGTTTTGTGTTTCTATTATTTAATGAAGAAGCAGTTGGTCTTTATTTCTTTAGTTGTATTGTTGGGAGATCTGTTATATGTTATGTTTGAATTAGATTTCTTTTAAAGGTTTTCTTTTTTGAGGTACATGGTACATATCTAGATGGGGGTTGCACAGTGCATGTAGCCTGTTGTATTCTAGGATGCAAGAAATGTCAGCATTAACTTTGTTTGCATCAAAGTTAACTAGGAATAGACCTTTGAGTGCTTGCAACCATGAAAGTGCTGCGTAACTCATACCTTCTATAAACACTGTGCTCTCAATGTCAATCAATGCGGATATAGGGTTAGACATTGTGATTTGTGAATAGTGACAGTATATGCAAGAGATAGAGAGAATTGTTCTCTGTGTACATACATGTCTTTGAAAAGAAGGAAACGTGCTATTGTGCAGCCTATTTTTTAACTTCTGCACCAAGTTTGTCAAAGTTGATGTTGACAAATTGAATGTTATCATGTGGATGTGTTTGGAAGCCAACTACTGTATCAATTGCTCCATTGACAAAGCCTTGTTCTACATCAAGGTTACATTTTAGACAAATGGTTAATAGTTTTTATAATCCAGGTGGGTTGTAGATACATTTTTCTAAGCTATTTAGTTGTGCTTTTGCTTGTTGACACATAGGGAGTGTCATGCCGTACACTACTTATTTGTCTGTGGAGCTGATATGCAGTATGGTTTGCATGTCTTGTTTCAACATGTTATAGTTAAATTGACTACAGCTTGCAAAGGTTGGCATTAAAGACATGCATTTTATGTTTATTTGCTTTAATTGTTCCATGACATCAGGAGCAGATGTGTTTCTAGTATTTAAGATGGATTTTGAATCTTTTGTAAACTGGCCAGTTCTAATGCTTTTTTATTAGCATAGGTGAGATCTGAAGACTGACACATGTTTTGAGTTAGTTCTCTGTAGCAAAAATATTGTCAGAGATTTACATTTCCATTGCTGCCGATTGTGTTGCAGCATTTTGTATGTCCTAATGATTTGAAAATAGGTTGACCTTTTACTTGTGTTAACTGTAGGAGGTCTCTGAAAACAATAATGTGTTTTCCTCCAGTTCATCGCAGACGGTTTTTAGGACTTCTTGCATTCTGAGATGAATTATGGTCACCATGAGGTCGGAAACCATGCATACTTCATCTATCAGGAGCACTTTCATTTGATTCAGAATTCTGCCTACTTCAGTAGCAGCTTCAGCTGATAACTTGTAGTATTCTAATTTGTTTTGGTATTCTACTGGGAGGAGCAGTAGTCAGTATAAAGTTACACCTCCTATGTGTTAGGCAACTAAACCTGCGGGGCTGTTAGACCAGCTGAAAGGTTGTTGTTTGTTAAGTCTTGTAGAACTGTGTTGATTATTTTAATTAAAAGCATTTTGCCAGAACCAGATTCACCACTGAAATAAAGGAGAAGAGCTTTCTAATTTTTACAGCTACAAGTTTTTCCTTCATGTTTAAAACCATGTTGAATTTCTTCATTGACTTCTTGATGAATTGTGAATTGTTCATCATTTGGCTGTGATTTGATCACGGACAAGTCTTCTTCACATTGTTTAGATACCTTGGATTTTCTACCTCAGTCATGGCTATTTCTGCTTCATTTAGACTGAGTGGTTCTCCAAGTGGTACTTGTCTTCCTGTAAGGGAAGGTTGACTGCCCTCAGGAGTGTCTTTGTCTAGTATAGCTTCAAATATTTTCTTCTTGTTAGCGTTCATTGTCCAACATTTATTTTTATTGTTTGAATTTAACAAATGTTAGACTGCTTTTGTTTGCTTTTAATTAAGCTTCAAATGAGACATAGTGAACTAATAATTCTTCTTCTTTTTCCAAGTTTTAAAAAGTTGCAGTAATAAAGTCTATGTAATAAAGTTCTCTGTGTTGCAGAGATTTAAATGATAACTTTATATGATTAATTAGGCTGGGTTTGGGAAGTTTCACTAGGCTTCCCTCACAAGTGAGACTGAATATTTGCCAGTTGTCTCACCTGGTGTGACATTGTTTTGGTACAAGCAGTTTTGGTATATCTCATACAGGCATATGTTTTCTAAAGCAGTACTTATGTTTTGGTAGTATGTGTCAATTTAATTGTTTTTTAAAATGTCCTGACTGTTGGGATCATTGTGGCTATTGTTTCTATCTCTTCGTAGGATTTTAGTACTCTTTTTTGGGATGAAACTGGACCAAGGTTTAGCCAAGAAATGTGTTCAGATTTGCCATATACGGCTGTAGCTGTTAAACGGTCTGCAACTTAATAGAACTTGCATTCTCTATGGGAGAGCATTTTTGTGACTGTGTTTTGTCTGATGATATGTCTTTTGGTAGGATAGGCTGTGACATATCTAGCAACTGCAGTGGAATTGTCTGCAATGTATTGTATGTGTATATTTTCATTCCACACGAGGGCAATGATTGTGTTGTACTCATTGATGTACTTGGATGCTTTGTCCCATTTATCTTGTTGCATATGTTTTTAGTGGATTTGCCTTTTACATTGTGCCTGGAAGAGTAAACCTTCAACTTGAAACACCCTAGATTGGCTGAAAATACAGTTTTAAACTGTCCGCGGTGATGGACACTGTTCAATGACATGTCAACACTCTGCATGGGTGCGGCCACATGATGACATCCAGGGATGTCCGTGGCGCTGACGGACGTCTGTGGACACCATCGGGTGTGAGACAGCTGGGCGCATGCGCATGGATGTCCGCAAATGAGTGCGATGTCAGCAGACTAATTAAAAGTGCGTAATGTGAAAACGGACATGTCCAGGCATGACTCAATGTCCGCAGACACCCCATGTCATGGACAGACACCCCTGGACAGTCGTATGGTTGTTAGTCTTATAAGTGCATGGTGGTGGCCCGAGTTATCGTTGCTTAGCTTACCATAACTGGCGAATTTCTGGGGGTTTATGGTTTTGCTTGTAATCATAACAGCCCATTAATGTTTTTTCACTGAATATACACATATATATGCATTGGCTTTTCCATATCGAAATATCTGCATTTTTCATGCACACAGTGTAAACTACTGGACTGGTTTTCACGGTTTATAGTCATAATGTCGAAAAAAAAATGTCGACAGACAAAAATGTCGAAAAAAAAATTTCGAAAATAATAATGTCGACATGCTATACTTATAATGTAAAAAGTCATTTTTTCGAAAAAAAAATGTCGACTTTTTTTTTTGACATTATGACTATAAACCCTTAAAACTTAAAACTATTAAACACCCTCCTGCAACCCCCCCACACCCCCACCACCACCCTCCCACCCCTCATACTCAACACATCCTAATTATATATTTATTTATTTATTTATTTATTCAATAAATAAATAACAAGAAAGAGTATCATCCCACCCCCAACCCCCCCTCACCCAACACCCCCCTGCCACCCCCCCCCACACCCCCCACCACCACCCTCCCACCCCTCATACTCAACACATTCTAATTATATATTTATTTATTTATTTTTTCAATAAATAAATAACAAAAAAGAGTATCATTTACTATTGGGGGGGTCCCCCCAACCCCCCCTCACCCAACACCCCCCTGCCACCCCCCCACACCCCCTCCAACCACCCTCCCACCCTTCATACTCAACACAATCTTTTATATATTTATTTATTTATTTATTCTTACACTAAGTACACAATTTCGAAAAAATATCGAAAAATGTCGACATTTTTGTTTGTCGACATTATTGTTTTTCGACATTTATTTGTCGACATTTTGACTGTCGACATTTTGACTGTCGACATTATGACTGCACACCGGTTTTCACCATTGCTTTATGGATGGGGAAAGAGTGATAATATATGTTTTGCTTAGTTTACTGTAAATCCATTCAGTAGTTTCCTGTAAATAAGATTTGTATTGTCCACAGGGACCCCTTCACCACTTAATTAGAAAGGAAATATGCAAAACTATCAATATGTGGCTGGTAAATTCCACTTGAATAAAACAATTACTCACACAGATATGTAACAACATTTACCCATTCTGCATGTTTTACAGTAGATGTTGATTCAGTCCCTGCTTGCTTCTATGACATTATTTTGCTAATCCTTGTCAAAGTAAAATGGGTAGGCTGCTACCATGGGGATATGCAGTAGTGAAGGCAGGCACATGTATTTCATGGCAGCTCTGAATACATTTGCGCACAGTGATCCACTAACACATTGGTATGAAGCCAACTTTGGCACAGACTCCCAGGGACCCTTTGGATTCCCTTGCCACCATCTACAACATGCTGATAATGAAGGGAATCTGTTGTAACAGACACTAACCACAAAAGCAGAAGCATCTGGGTACATTCTGATGGCTCCTCTAAACCATCTTAAATGAAATGCTTTCTGTTAAAAATAAAAAAAAGGAAATGTGTTAGCTAAACAATTGTATTTGTTCAATTTGTCTATACATCTCTTTATTTCCTTTCAGTTTTTTAGAGTGCTTAGCACTAGTTCAGAACCACCCAACAAGTGTCTGCTACAAAAAATTGGACATTCATCACTGAATACATGGGAGACACCACTACCGTATACATTAACTTACTCTCTGACTTTTTAATAATGCTCTGTTTAGACAGATCTATTTATGAAGCCAAAGAAAAAAAGGAGAAAATATGAGTTATACGTTTTCTTTTATATTTTCATGTTGTACATGTTATTCTTTTTGGTTTCCTCTATTTACATGTGGCCCTTGTATGAACCAAGAAATGTTTGTTCAGAAAAAGAGACATAACCATTGAAAAATGGAATGAGCTATCTATCTGCATGTGTATAGTGCAAACAAAATCACTGAAGGCATCAAGGTGCTAACAGCTGTAGGTGGCAAACACCAAGTATAGACACATTTAAGCAAACAGATCAGTGTTCAGTCTCGCCCTAAATAGATCAAAGTTTGAGATACCTCGCAAAGACAAAGGGAAGGCAGTCCAATGTCTAGAACCGGCAATCAAAAAGGCCCTGCCGCCGCAACCTTTCAACTGAAAATCTGGTATTGCCATTTACAAGGCAGAGGCGGAAAGCAACGTCTGTCTTGGTAGATAAGGCAGGGATTATGTCTTTCTATCAACAGGAAGTCATGAGTCAATGGGAAACTAGGGGACATTATCAGATTGAAAGAACATGTCTCCCTTTGGTTTGCAAAGTTTTGTCTGAGTACTGTGACAAATGAACGTTATTCGCCCCTTCTCACCAAAGGGCATCCGCCCTCTTTGAGGTTCGAAAGGTGAGCCCATTCTGCGATACCTTCCCTAGGGGTATGGGCAAGTGGGACCTCACAGGGACTGACTCCCCCTTAGGTGTCAAGGAATCCTGTTCCTATGAGGAACTCCCTAAATTGCCCAACATAGCAGCGTTTATGGGACTGCCTGCTAAGAAATAGAATGTAACATCTTTATATTTTGCTGTAGGCAATGCTGAAGTGAATCGATCAGAAAGAGGAAAAGATAAGGACTCTTTAAGACAAGACATATATTATAACTGTAACGAGTGGAGGAGGGAAGAGGAGAGAGTATGGTATACAGGGGAAGCCCCCTGAGGTGATTGCGCTTTGGAGAGGCCCTGCAGAGCCAAGTCGTGAAACCCTCGACTTTCAAACCGGATGAGGAACGCCAGAGTGAGATGCAGAGAGACCGGCAAGAGCTGCAATGAGGAAACCACTACCTGAGAAGAAAGAAGTATCCAGGAGCTGGTGGTGGACCACGATCATCTCATGGTGGGTGTGACGCCTGCCGAATGACCCCACAAACATCACATCAGGCAGCACGAGAAGCTCCCTGTCACTCAAACCATAGACAGCTGCAGCCTGAGGGGAAAAACCAGAACAAGAGAAATGACAATGGAGAAGAACACCAAAGCGCGTGCCAAATCCTGCAACATTTCCCTACTCAGATGAAGGTACCAGGGATAATGGGAAATGAGGAAGGCTGCCGGGGTAAGTGTATACGAAGAGTGCCACTCGTCCCAGTGATGAAGACGAGATACAAGGAATACAAGAGTATATGAAGAATGCAACTAATTTCAGTCATAAAGAAGAGATACAACGAATCTGAGAGTACACAAAGCGTGTAACTCTTCCAAGTCATAAAGATGAGCAACAAGAAATAAAGTTGTGTGATTGCCAATGTGACAAGTTCAAAAGGCAAGTCACAAATAACCCTGTGAGAGGGAATGAAGACAATTACCCTAGGAAGATGGGTAAACATCTAGTGAGCAAACAGACAAAGACTGGTTAAAGCAAAAACCAGCATGGCTTCTAAGGAATATGAAATAAGACTATCAAGAGATCCAGATGATAAAAGAAAGAGTATAGAAGAAAGAACTGAGGAGTGGGGGAATCTAAAAGGGGATCAAGTCCCATGCAAAGTAGCCAAGGATACATTGAGAGGCTGTGATAGAGTCCTACATGTTGACACGTGTGAGGGATGATCTTAAAACGAGCTGTAAGAAGCATGAGCTTAAAGAGAACACCAAGCACAGAAGTGTTTTACAAGAGCTCATGGAGGAAGTATTCAGAGCTTACCAAAGAAGATTGTATAAAGAAACTCAAGTACACGAGAGAGATCTTTTCAAACAAAGACTATCAGGAACTACGAGAAGTCCAGGGGAAGAAGGCCTTCTCTTGGCTTAGTTTTAGTTGGTTACACTAGTGGTTGGGTCAGGCAGGGTTACGTTTTGATAGAGGGCATTTTTTTGTGGGGACTTGATGACAGACGAGCACCCTTAATTTCTTTAGATCAGCAAGGGGAACCCTTTAGCAATAGTGAAAGTTAGGCCTTTTCATATAATTCCAATACATAGAGTTCATAATGTTCCTAATGTCCTTAATGACTCTGACTCCTTTTTCCAACCCGCACAGTGTCCTGGACGACCTCACAATAAATTATGATATGATATGATGCATCATTTATAACCTACCTCTACACAAGTCTTTCTAGGCGCGACAAGACAAGCTAGGGAGACATAGTGAGGATGATACAAAATGATCTTACTAGGACTTGCGTCATTCAGATCGTGCAGGGGATAAGGGGAGAGGAGAATTACTGGGGGGGGGAGTGTGATCAGGGCAGCTGCAGCTGGTGGAGCCAGCTCTGGGTAATGCAAGGAGGCAGGGGATTGTAGGGTTACAGATACAGCCCCTTAGTGTGGGGAGGCCTGGAGCCCGGAAGCAGGGTAGGGGTTAACAGGTCATGGAGGTGCCTGGTGCTCATAGGGTTCAGAAGGTAGCCAAGTGATCAGTCAGTGCAGCAGACAGGTAGGTCAGCGAGGGAGAGAAAGATAGAAAGCAGAAGCAAATGGGAAGGTCTTGAGCTGTTTCCGGAAACTGAGGTGGTCCTGCTTGAATTTGAGAGAGGCAGCAAGGCCATTCCAGAGGGAGGCACATGCAGAGGAGAGCGATCTACCTGCACTCTTTGCCTGGAGAAGTGTCTTACCATCAGAGAGTTGGAGGTAGCTGAGCAACGGGCTCGAGAAGGAAGATGTTTATGAAGAGAGAGTTGGATGTAGTGCAGACCCTGGCCCCAGAAAGCCTTGTGGCCATTACAAAGGGTCTTGAACTTTATCCTTGAAGCCACTGGGAGCAAATGGAGAGATTTCAGGGCTGGAGAGATATGATCCCTGGGCTTGAGGTCAAGGACAAGTCTTGCAGTACTATTCTGGATTAGCTGCAGAGGGAGGAGAGGAGGGGAAGGCAGGCTGAGAAAGAAGTTGTTGCAGTAGTCCATCCCAGAAAGGACCAGGGTGCTTGAGACAGTGAGCTTCTGGGGGAAAGTGAGAAAAGAAAGAATAACTCTGAGGAGGTGCAGCTAATATTTGGACTTCTTAGAGAGGTCAGTGATGTGAGGAGAGAAGGAGAGAGTGGAGTCGAAAATGACCCCAAGGTTTTCTGCCTCACAAGAAGGCACAGGGAGTGGGCCCAAGGAGGGCGGCCAGAGGGAAAGCGGGAGCAGGGGTCTCAATGAGGAGGATCTCGGTATTGAATCTCCTTTGCACAAATATTACTAGGCCCCTTGAAGTCAGTGACTAAAATCCTTAACATTAAATGAAACTCCACTTTTATCATTAGTAGAGAACCAAGCTGTGCACATTTCTAGAGGGGCTGCTGCGTTTTCAAACAGAACATTCTACTAATTCACATTTTCAGAAAATAGGTGTAGAGGTGCAGGGAAGAGGAGACAATGGGAGAACACAGTGGGCCATGAGGGCCCTCCTTTGAAGGTCATTTCAGGAAAATGTGGGGGGCTGCTTTGTGAAGATGAAGTCATTCACTTAACGTGAATGACATAGAAGGTCAGCAGAAACCCATATGCGTTCCCAGAGAAGTGATGGGCTGGTGTAAAACCGAGCTACTCAATCTCTCTATCCAACTCCTGACCCGGATGTAAACTACAATTCGTCACCAGTTCCTCCTTCTCCCGGAAAAGGCACCCTGAGCTACCCTTTTCTTTATTTAAATACAGAGAGCCTGGAGTGATGATCAGTGATGGCTCCTCAGGCTCAGATGTTCATGCAGGCCTCAGCATGTGCCCAAAGTCACTCTGCATCCCAAAACAATCAAAGGAGAAAACTGGAGATCTAGTAGCATACCTGTAGCCTTCTTTCCTTTTCCATAGTTGGAAAACTGATCAGCACAACCTGTCCAATGAACGCCTGAATCTGGGGCTGGGTAACCAATTTGTTCTTTATTACATCCTTTAGCCCCCTTGAAAACAATACAGATGGGACCTTTCCCAATCATTTTCCCAATCATTATCTGCAGCATCTGCTGGAACCTTAATATGTAGAAGAGTAGTGTGTCCATGGGAACCAGGCTGCATATCAGTTAGTAACTCTTCAGGTCAGATGATGGCATAAATGTAGCATCATTCTTAGGATGGAATCACTAACTGATAGAAATGGAAAAGCCAAATAAGGGACATTTTCCCAATCGACAATACCATATTTTACAAATGAATGAAGGTGACTTTAAAGTATGCTTCTGCATGGAGGAGTCAAGCCACGTTCCCTCCTAATCTCAAGTTCAAAAAGATGGACTCTTGAAGTCTAGCAGTGGGGCATAACATTGCCAGCCTACAGCTAAGCATCTACCTTTTCCTCAGAATTAGCTTATGATCACATATATCCAGTCTGGAGTCAGAGACTTTACCCAGGTTGTTGCCTGATTTAAACACCTTGAAGATATGGAGTATTCTTTTCTGGCAAAGACCAAGGGAGCCTTGTCAACACAAAGATGTGTTGATTTTGCTATCCCACATTCAAGAGAAGTGTGACTATTTTGCACATGCTCTTTTTGTTTCAACGCTGGAACTTCAAAAGGAGGTTTTTGAAATGTGGCAAGATAACATTGCTTCCTTTCAATGGAGAGTAAATCCAAGTTGGAAACTGCAAAATGTTCCTTTTGTTTGCCTACAGTTGCTGCTAAATTATGTAAGCAGGTTTTGGGCTGCCCTGCGTGTCCTAACGGCAAATCGTCCCATCAGTTGCTGATCTGGTTGACAGACACACGGTTTCCGAAGACCTCAGTGACTCCAAATCCACACAATAGCCAGCCTAGCATCTATGATAGTCAAGCAAGAAAACATAAAGTAGATCTTCTCCAGCTACAGGTTGGTGTCTGAAATAACACACCCACACACCAACACCCTCCTGATGTGCACCACCTTTCCTGCGCTAGAAGGAACTGGATCCCTTGCTTGCCAAGGTACACCTTGTCACGTTTTAACCCACTGAAACCACTCCTTATCTCATGTCACCTCCACTACTTATTGCTGGCGTTGGGGTTTTATCAACAGTTATCTGAAAATGTTGGGCCTTGGAAGTAGAGGGTAGGCGCTGCAGTAATCAATGAGTGATTCAGTGTCTGGGTGGCCTAAAAGCAGTAGTATTTGTATTTGTATTTGTATTTTGTTTATTTATAGTGCGCACCTTGCCCCGGGGCATCTGGGCGCATGTTTAAGGAGGCGGTTACAAGTTACAGCAAATATATACACTAAACATTTTTACACATATTTACATAGAGTTCAGAGCATCAACAGAGAGGAGAGGAGCAAATCTAAGAATGCAGTAAAAAACAGTCTATGTACAATGAGCAGTCGGTAATGGAATTGACAGGTGTAAGGCTTATAAAGAGGAGGCTATGGCGTCCCGTTCATGTAACCACAGTTTAGTTTTAGCTTTGAAGGCATAGATGTGAGGAACGTTTCTGAGAGCATTGGGAAGAGTGTTCCAGAGCTTAGCAGCGAGGACAGGGACTCTAGAGCCTCCGGCTGTCTGTAGCTTGAAGCTGGGAATAGTCAGCGTATGAGCCTGAGATGATCTTAGTGGTCTAGTTGCTGTGTGTTGTATGAAGCGCGCAGAAAGGTAAGCCGGGGCTGCGCTGTTCTGGGCCTTGTGTGTTAGAACAAGTGCTTTGAGGGATATGCGGTGAGTAATGGGTAGCCAGTGCAAGTTGCGTCTTGTGTTAGATATGTGGGAACGCCTAGGAACGTTGAGAGCTGCCCTTATGGCATTGTTCTGCATGACCTGGAGTTTATCAATGTTTCTTTGACTAGTTCCTAGGTAGAGGGCGTTGCAGTAATCGATTTTGGACATGATGAGGGTTCTGGCAAGAATCAGACAGTTCTCCCTAGTCAAGAATGGGCGACATGCTGTAATCAATTTGCAAGTATAGGATGATGCTGAGACAACTGCGTTGGTTTGTCGATTGAGGGATAGAGTCGAGTCAAGATATATTCCAAGTGTTTTAGTGACGTTGGAGACTTTAATATCGTTCCCATCAATAATGAAGGAATTGAACTTGGGGTCAAGTTTAGAGAGTTTGTATTGAGATCCAAGAATGATTAATTGAGTCTTTCCATCATTAAGGCGAAGCCCATGATGAGCCATCCAGGCTTGAATGACAGTGTAGACTGTATTGAGAGCTTTGGCATCTGTTACATAATCGCCAGTGATAGGGATGAGTATCTGGGTGTCATCCGCATAATTAGTGTAGGAGACACCCAGATAGTCAAGTATATCAAAGAGCGGTTTAGTAAACACGTTGTAAAGTGTGGGAGATACACAAGATCCTTGTGGAACTCCGCACGGGACGTGGGCTGCATCAGCTGCGGCTATGGGAGAGAAAACCCTCATGGTTCTGTTTGCCAGAAAAGAGCTAATCCAAGATGTGGCTGCGTCGGAGAAGTGGGCCGCAATTTTGAGGTGGTGGCAGAGGATTTGGTGATCGACCAAATCAAAGGCAGCTGAAAGATCAAGGAGGAGCAGGAGTGCCAGTTTGCCCTTGTCTTTCAGCTCCTCAATTTGGGTTTTTAAGTCGATTAAGGCTGTCTCAGTACCGTGTCTATGACGGAAGCCAGATTGTCTAAGCTCTAGAAGATTGTTGGTTTCAAGATAGTCTTGGATTTGGAGATAGGCTTCGCGGTCCAGAATTTTGAGAAGGTAAGGCACTGTGGTGATGGGCCTGCAGTTAGAAGGATTACTAGGATCAAGATTAGGTTTTTTGATTAATGGGATGACCCAAGCATCCTTAAGGTTGTCAGGTACAATGCCCGATTTGAAAGAGGCATTAATGAAAGAGGTAATGAAAGGGGCAAGATCATGAGCAGCTTCCTTTATGACCGGTGCAGGGCAGGCGTCACCTTGGCAATTGGAAGGCTTAAGCTTCGTTATGATATTTTCGACTTCCTTAATGGTGAGGGGTGAGAAGCTGAAAGGTTGGACGGAATGTTTGGGAGAAAGGGTTTTGTATGATGGGGGGTTACCCGTTGAGTCGGCGAGGTGGCTTTTTTTAGTGTTAATCTTGTCTTGGAGCAAGGCAATTTTATCAAGCAGTGGCTTTTGAATATTGGAGCACCATTCAGTGTCCGGGGTGCATGTATCAAGCGGGGCAACAGGGGACTCCAATTCCTTAAGGATCTTGAAGAGTTCCTTGGTATTTGATTGGGCTTGAGTGATCCTTTTGTTATATACTTCCTTTTTAGCAGCTAGGATGGCTTCTTTGTAGGTAAGGGAGGCTGTGGTGAGGTTTTGTTTGTTGACTAGGGAAGGTGAACTTTTCCAAAGGGCCTCAGCTTTTCTTTTTTCTTTGCGCAGGTAGCGTAAGTGCGGGGTAAACCAGGAATTAAGGTGGAGCCACGGTTTTTGTTTGCGTAGTTTGAGGGGGGCAATGGTGTTGAGGGCTTTTAACATGACACGGTTGTAGGTGTCTACTAGCACTGTGGGGTCCGAGCACGTGGTGGACGCCGAGTTCAAAAGAGGAAGGATAAGTGGGAGTAATTTCTCAACCGTAATATCCTTTTTGTTGCGTGTGGAAGTGGGAGGGGCAAGGTTGGGTTTATCTGTGGGTGGAGTGGAATTAATGGAGAATGATATTTTGTGGTGATCAGACCATGCACATGGCGACACAGAGGTGAGGTTAAGCGCACAGTTCAAGTCAGAGACCTAGTCAAGAGTGCAACCCTTGATGTGGGTGGGCTCATTGACATGTTGGGTGAGACCGAAGTCGGCCAGGTCTCTTTCTAGGTCAAAGGCTTTGGTGTCATTCGTATCTTGGCAGCCTAGATTGAAGTCTCCCAATATAATGATTTACGAGTTGGGCTTAGTACTAGTAGCTAGGATAGATAGATAGATAAAATGTCCTCTGCGAATGAAGAGGTTGGGCCAGAGGGCCTGTAAATGAGATGTATAGTGGCCGTGTGATTAGGAGAGATCGGCAGTTTAATAGACAGTAGTTCTGCTGATGGTAGCTGCAGGCTGTTGGCAGATCTGAGGTTAAGTGAACTCTTAAATATGAAGGCTGGTCCACCCCCCTTAGTTTGATTGGTGTCCCTGTCACACCTGATAATGGAATAGTTGTCTGGGATGGCCAGGGTCAGAGAAGGACCGTTTGCTGCATGCAGCCAAGTTTCCGTGATTGCGAGAAAGTCAAGGTTTTCTGTGACTATGAAATCTGCAATATCTAGGGCGTGTGCAGGGATGGAGCGTGCGTTAATGAGCGCGCCTTTGAGTTTAGGGGCAGTGATGGCAATGTGAACAGGAGGAGTTGAGTCAATTTTAGGTGCCGAGTGGGCCGTGGTTTTGTTATCGCTGGAGTTTGAGATATTGACAAGCGTTGTTCAGGTGGTAGGACCAGTGGAGACATCTGGAAGCTAATCTTTGGTTTCTAACTGATGAGGCACATGGTTGACTGGAATGGTTGGGAGAGGTCGATATGGCATGATGAGGCAATGGTGGACAATTGGCAACAGTGTGTTCCTGTGATAGAGACGAACTCGCCACCAGATTGACTGTGCCTATGTCAGGCCTAGTGTGGTGTCTGGCGGATGTAATCAGGTTGTTGATGGTTGTGGGATGGTGGTGAGGTAGGTGGCGCAGGCGCGAGCCGAGCCTGGAATTTCTAATGATAGTGAGACATGGTTGATTAGGGGTCGGTTTGGTGGCGAAATGTAGTAGCCAGAGGGCTGGCGCGTTTAAATAGGGATTAGGACCTGTCATGATGAGAGTGAGAGGTAGTTCAGGAGATGATGTTATACTGATTGTGGAAGTGGGCGAGGCGTAGAGCTGTGTGGTGCAGGTGAGAAGGGGTGACCAGATAAGGATCTGAAAGGTGAACAATAAGTACGTGAACAGATGTCGAGTGGACTGGGGTGCATGCTTTGGTGCAGTAGGAAGCGAGGGTAAGTGGTAAAGGTGAGTGTCAAAGGTGCAATGCATTTTACGGGCTAGGTCAAGGTGAAGTGAGGTAGGGGAGGAACCAAAGTTATCTTCCTAGACGGTGGGTCAGTACCAATTGGGCAGGAGAGCAATAAGAGGTAAGATAGGCTGGTAGGTAGGTACAAGTGCCAGCATAAAGAGGTGGCCAGTAGATGTGCAGTTAGTAGGCTATGCAGTGTCCGAATCAGATGATTCGTAGGTCACAGTAGATACAGATCAGTTTGGTTGGGCGGGCACAAGGGCAACAGGCCTGGAATATTGACCGAACAGGAGTCCTGGGGACCAGGCAAAACAAGAGGCAATTCAGATATGCTAATTGACTAGCATAGGCAATATGCAGCAGACAAGGGGATGGCAAGCGACCAATAGTGGCACAGTCAATACAGTTCAATATTGCTGGCAGCGCACAAATGTGGCATACATAGAGTGGCATCCGGCCAAAGTAGCGCAGTGACCATGCTATTCAGTAGGCAGTTCAGGTTAACTAGCATGGGCAGCACGTCATAGTGAAACATGCTATATACAAAATACAAAGTGAACTGGTTAACGGGGCACACAAACACAGATAGTGCTTGCAGTTTGCATAAGCTAGTAACAAATGTGAGGTAATTGCGTTTCGAGCGGTGTGATCAAGCAAATGTCAGGGCACCGGGGCCAGTGAGGCTGCGCAATGCGGTAATCTACAGAGTGTCTGTCACCAGTGTGGCGAATAGGTCAGAAGAAATAGTACCTGTGGTGTGCTGCAAGGCGGTGCTAGCACTCCATAGGAGACGTGCAGGGGTCCAGGCGGACGGCTTTGCAGGTCTGGATCAAAGTACAGGCAGTGCCAGTTGTATCTGCGTTAGTGTATGAGGATGAAGGTGTCGGGCATCATGGCGTCGCCTAGCCGCAGCGTCCTGGGGCGAACAGGGGAAGAACAGGGCCTTTTCCTCTGGCCTTCTACCGGAGCCGGCTTCCGCCTACCGGTGTAGGGTATTGGATAAAATATCAGCTGGTTGCTTAGGAATACAGGCAGCCTCGTTTTCAGGCCGTGTTGCGACCGCCATTTTGGGGTCAGGCTACAATTGGGACAAAATGGAGGATCGTCGTAGCAGCGATGTGCTAATGCACAGGAGGGGCTCTGTTGGGCAGCAGGGCTCAGAAGGCAGATGCAGAGTGGGTGAAGGAGGCTAGTTAGCCATTCACTTGCCTTATCTATATTGCTCTCTCCGTGATTGCTTCATCATGAAGGTCAGGCAGCATATTGTTCCGGCGGGCGCTTCAGGTCCTGAGAGGGGCAGGGAGGGGCTCCAGCCCTCTCACCCTTTGAGGTGTGTGGATGTGGCTGAATGGGGCTCACTGGGGAAGAACAGGGCCTTTTTCCTCTGGTCTTCTTCCGGAGCCGGCTTCCGCCTACCGGTGTAGGGGATTGGATAAAATATCAGCTGGTTGCTTAGGAATTCAGGCAGCCTCGTTTTCAGGCCGCGTTGCGACCGCCATTTTGGGGTCAGGCTACAATTGGGACAAAATGGAGGATCGTCGTAGCGGCGATGTGCTAATGCACAGGAGGGGCTCTGTTGGGCAGCAGGGCTCAGAAGGCAGATGCAGAGTGGGTGAAGGAGGCTAGTTAGCCATTCACTTGCCTTATCTATATTGCTGTCTCCGTGATTGCTGCATCATGAAGGTCAGGCAGCATATTGTTCCGGCGGGCGCTTCAGGTCCTGAGAGGGGCAGGGTGGGGCTCCAGCCCTCTCACCCTTCGAGGTGTGTGGATGTGGCTGAATGGGGCTCACTGGGAAAGAACAGGGCCTTTTTCCTCTGGCCTTCTTCCGGAGCCGGCTTCCGCCTACCAGTGTAGGGGATTGGATAAAATATCAGCTGGTTGCTTAGGAATTCAGGCAGCCTCGTTTTCAGGCCGCGTTGCGACCGCCATTTTGGGGTCAGGCTACAATTGAGACAAAATGGAGGATCGTCGTAGCGGCGATGTGCTAATGCACAGGAGGGGCTCTGTTGGGCAGCAGGGCTCAGAAGGCAGATGCAGAGTGGGTGAAGGAGGCTAGTTAGCCATTCACTTGCCTTATCTATATTGCTCTCTCCCTGATTGCTGCATCATGAAGGTCAGGCAGCATATTGTTCCGGCGGGCGCTTCTGGTCCTGAGAGGGGCAGGGAGGGGCTCCAGCCCTCTCACCCTTCGAGGTGTGTTGATGTGGCTGAATGGAGCTCACTGGGGAAGAACAGGGCCTTTTTCCTCTGGTCTTCTTCCGGAGCCGGCTTCCGCCTACCGGTGTAGGGGATTGGATAAAATATCAGCTGGTTGCTTAGGAATTCAGGCAGCCTCGTTTTCAGGCCGCGTTGCGACCGCCATTTTGGGGTCAGGCTACAATTGGGACAAAATGGAGGATCGTCGTAGCGGCGATGTGCTAATGCACAGGAGGGGCTCTGTTGGGCAGCAGGGCTCAGAAGGCAGATGCAGAGTGGGTGAAGGAGGCTAGTTAGCCATTCACTTGCCTTATCTATATTGCTGTCTCCGTGATTGCTGCATCATGAAGGTCAGGCAGCATATTGTTCCGGCGGGCGCTTCAGGTCCTGAGAGGGGCAGGGTGGGGCTCCAGCCCTCTCACCCTTCGAGGTGTGTGGATGTGGCTGAATGGGGCTCACTGGGAAAGAACAGGGCCTTTTTCCTCTGGCCTTCTTCCGGAGCCGGCTTCCGCCTACCAGTGTAGGGGATTGGATAAAATATCAGCTGGTTGCTTAGGAATTCAGGCAGCCTCGTTTTCAGGCCGCGTTGCGACCGCCATTTTGGGGTCAGGCTACAATTGAGACAAAATGGAGGATCGTCGTAGCGGCGATGTGCTAATGCACAGGAGGGGCTCTGTTGGGCAGCAGGGCTCAGAAGGCAGATGCAGAGTGGGTGAAGTAGGCTAGTTAGCCATTCACTTGCCTTATCTATATTGCTGTCTCCGTGATTGCTGCATCATGAAGGTCAGGCAGCATATTGTTCCGGCGGGTGCTTCAGGTCCTGAGAGGGGCAGGGAGGGGCTCCAGCCCTCTCACCCTTTGAGGTGTGTGGATGTGGCTGAATGGGGCTCACTGGGGAAGAACAGGGCCTTTTTCCTCTGGCCTTCTTCCGGAGCCGGCTTCCGCCTACCGGTGTAGGGGATTGGATAAAATATCAGCTGGTTGCTTAGGAATTCAGGCAGCCTCATTTTCAGGCCGTGTTGCGACCGCCATTTTGGGGTCAGGCTACAATTGGGACAAAATGGAGGATCGTTGTAGCGGTGATGTGCTAATGCACAGGAGCGGCTCTGTTGGGCAGCAGGGCTCAGAAGGCAGATGCAGAGTGGGTGAAGGAGGCTAGTTAGCCATTCACTTGCCTTATCTATATTGCTGTCTCCGTGATTGCTGCATCATGAAGGTCAGGCAGCATATTGTTCCGGCGGGCGCTTCAGGTCCTGAGAGGTGCAGGGTGGGGCTCCAGCCCTCTCACCCTTCGAGGTGTGTGGATGTGGCTGAATGGGGCTCACTGGGAAAGAACAGGGCCTTTTTCCTCTGGCCTTCTTCCGGAGCCGGCTTCCGCCTACCAGTGTAGGGGATTGGATAAAATATCAGCTGGTTGCTTAGGAATTCAGACAGCCTCGTTTTCAGGCCGCGTTGCGACCGCCATTTTGGGGTCAGGCTACAATTGAGACAAAATGGAGGATCGTCGTAGCGGCGATGTGCTAATGCACAGGAGGGGCTCTGTTGGGCAGCAGGGCTCAGAAGGCAGATGCAGAGTGGGTGAAGGAGGCTAGTTAGCCATTCACTTGCCTTATCTATATTGCTGTCTCCGTGATTGCTGCATCATGAAGGTCAGGCAGCATATTGTTCCGGCGGGCGCTTCAGGTCCTGAGAGGGGCAGGGAGGGGCTCCAGCCCTCTCACTCTTTGAGGTGTGTGGATGTGGCTGAATGGGGCTCACTGGGGAAGAACAGGGCCTTTTTCCTCTGGCCTTCTTCCGGAGCCGGCTTCCGCCTACCGGTGTAGGGGATTGGATAAAATATCAGCTGGTTGCTTAGGAATTCAGGCAGCCTCGTTTTCACGCCGCGTTGCGACCGCCATTTTGGGGTCAGGCTACAATTGGGACAAAATGGAGGATCGTCGTAGCGGCGATGTGTTAATGCACAGGAGGGGCTCTGTTGGGCAGCAGGGCTCAGAAGGCAGATGCAGAGTGGGTGAAGGAGGCTAGTTAGCCATTCACTTGCCTTTTCTATGTTGTTGTCTCCGTGATTGCTGCATCATGAAGGTCAGGCAGCATATTGTTCCAGCGGGCGCTTCAGGTCCTGAGAGGGGCAGGGAGGAGCTCCAGCCCTCTCACCCTTCGAGGTGTGTGGATGTGGCTGAATGGGGCTCACTGGGGAAGAACAGGGCCTTTTTCCTCTGGCCTTCTTCCGGAGCCGGCTTCCGCCTACCGGTGTAGGGGATTGGATAAAATATCAGCTGGTTGCTTAGGAATTCAGGCAGCCTCGTTTTCAGGCCGCGTTGCGACTGCCATTTTGGGGTCAGGCTACAATTGGGACAAAATGGAGGATCGTCGTAGCGGCGATGTGTTAATGCACAGGAGGGGCTCTGTTGGGCAGCAGGGCTCAGAAGGCAGATGCAGAGTGGGTGAAGGAGGATAGTTAGCCATTCACTTGCCTTTTCCATATTGTTGTCTCCGTGATTGCTGCATCATGAAGGTCAGGCAGCATATTGTTCCAGCGGCGCTTCAGGTCCTGAGAGGGGCAGGGAGGAGCTCCAGCCCTCTCACCCTTCGAGGTGTGTGGATGTGGCTGAATGGGGCTCACTGGGGAAGAACAGGGCCTTTTTCCTCTGGCCTTCTTCCGGAGCCGGCTTCCGCCTACCGGTGTAGGGGATTGGATAAAATATCAGCTGGTTGCTTAGGAATTCAGGCAGCCTCATTTTCAGGCCGTGTTGCGACCGCCATTTTGGGGTCAGGCTACAATTGGGACAAAATGGAGGATCGTTGTAGCGGCGATGTGCTAATGCACAGGAGCGGCTCTGTTGGGCAGCAGGGCTCAGAAGGCAGATGCAGAGTGGGTGAAGGAGGCTAGTTAGCCATTCACTTGCCTTATCTATATTGCTGTCTCCGTGATTGCTGCATCATGAAGGTCAGGCAGCATATTGTTCCGGCTGGCGCTTCAGGTCCTGAGAGGGGCAGGGAGGGGCTCCAGCCCTCTCACCCTTCGAGGTGTGTGGGTGTGTGGATGCGAGTCTCTGAGATCACAGGGCCTGTGCTGTAATGACGGTGCTGGGGACACAATGTGGCAGCACGTGGAACTGGATTGCACTGGAGAGCTGTCATCCTTTATGGTGACTGGGACATGACCTTTGAAGGTATGTTTGCTCCCATTTGCAATATGTCTGCTATTTATGGTTTGCCCGCATTGTTGTCTGGTAGCTAGGACATGTCATTGCCGTCACGATAGATGCTGGATTTCTATCAACTGGTCTGTGATCCACTGGCTTAGTAGTACCGCATTCAACCCCTGCAGTGTGATGGGGGTAGGGCCATAGGGGGTTATACAAGAGACCACAGTAGCAATCTGCTTTCCCCCTCTAATCCCCACCGGGGACATTGTTTCCATGGCCAACGAATCCAATGAGCAAAATGAAAACTGGTGTTCTGCTCAGTGCAAGCCCCAACCTTGAACGAAAGGAATGTCCAAATTGCTATGTAAAACTTATTTAGTACCCGGCGAGAGTCAAGCAGAATGCAACATGCATGCTGATTGGTTCTCGCCGGGTCATTACCCGGCCGAGAATCCCTCGGTTCTCGGCCGGGATTCCAGCCTCCTTGTCCGTGGCGGGGGGTATGGCAGCCCCTAAGCCAATGAGGAAGCTCAAAGCGGGGCCATCCCCGGTCCGAGCATCCCCGCGGCTGAGAGGCTGCCTTCGCCCCCCGTGGGGGACTCAGGTAACGTTTTTTTTGTATTGTTTTCCCTCCCCTTTCCTCCCTCCTCCGAGCCCTCCCCACCCCACTTACCTTCTTGCTCCTTTGTCCCCTGTGGGGGATGATGGCAGCCTCCAGCCGTGTGGAGATTCGGAGCGGGGCTCCACACAGCTGGAGGCTTCCATCGTCCCCCACCAGGGACTCAGGTACCTTTTTATTTTTTCCTTTTTTTTCCCTCCCTCACTTCCGCCCTCCCAACCCCACTTACCTTCTTCTCGCTTTTGTGCCGGGAGCGGACATGCTGGAAAAACTTCTGTTCCCAGCGTGTCCGCTCCCGATGGCCACCATGGAAAGGGAAAACAGACTCCGTTTTCCCTTTCCTGGCAGCCATTTTCTTGGTCGTTTTTTTTTCTTTTTCTGTTTCCTTTCTGTTTCAGGACAAAAAGAAAATGCTTTTAGTGCCCCGGTCACGCAAATCTTGTGGGCCGGGGTACTAAAAGCAATATGACCCTTCGCTCGGGCCTATAACTATGGGCCCTGGGGCATTGCCTGAGTCGGTAATGCACCCACCGCTCGGGCCATATTGCTTAAATATTTCATACAAGTACCTTTTAGGGAGAGTACTGTGATACATAGCATGAGCATCATGCTCAGTGTGCATTGTGTGCTCAAGATAACTGCATGCTTACATTATTATCACAGATATATGTGTTAAATATAAACCTCTGTATCATTTTTTATGCTCCCAGAATCCTCTTTGATTTCATGCAAAGCAGCCAGAAACTAGTGTGCAATGTGGGTCGTCTATTCATACTGTAATACATTGTTCATGCCTTTTACAGCATATCAGTTGTGGCACTTCTATGTATACTGTAATACCTTTCTCTTACCTTTTACAGCATATCAGCTGTCACACTTCTATACATTATGTAATACATTGTTCATGCCTTTTACAGCATATCAGTTGTGGAACCTCTATTCATACTGTAACACATTGTTAATGCCTTTTACAGCATATCAGTTGTGGCACTTCTATGCATACTGTAATACCTTGCTCTTACCTTTTACAGCATATCAGCTGTGGGTCGTCTAGTCATACTGTAACACATTGTTCATCCCTTTTACAGCATATTAGTTGTGGCACTTCTATGTATACTGTAATACATTGCTCTTACCTTTTACAACATATTAGCTGTCACACTTGTATACATTATGTAATACATTGTTCATGCCTTTTACAGCATATCAGGGGCAGCATCTTTCCAGCACTAAAAACTCTCCACTGGCTCCAAGTTGCTGAAAGGATCAAATTCAAATCACTCTGCATCATCCATAAGGCTGTCTGGCACCGACGACCACGCTATACACAACTTGCCCTCACTACTATCCTCCCACCTCACCTTCCCTACCCCACAGGCAAAGCCACCCTCATCACTGCCACTCGCCTTCGCAGTCATCTGACCCATGAAGCGCGTGTCAGTTGAGGCTTTCGCTACCACCTTCTCGCACCCCCTCCCCCTTTGGCTGACTCCCACCCTGACACAGCCCTCTCCACTCTCCACTCTGCTATATCTGATACCCTTGATATCCTTGCCCCTGTCATGAGAATCTGCCTGAAGCCCAAAGCCAAATGTAATTCCTGGTATGACTCGGATCTCATCACCCTTAAACGCAAGTGCAGGGTGGCAGAGAGGAAATTTCGTGCTTCATGTTCATCCTCTGACAAACTGGCCTGCCGCCTGCTCCAAAGGCAATACCGGCTCTCCGTTCTCACTAAGAAGAGAGCCCTTATCCAAGCCTGCATCTCTGCGGCATCTAACAATTTGGCCAAACTCTTCAAAATCTGCAAGGAGCTGGCCAACCCTGCTGCAGTCTCCACCACTCCTGTCCCCTCCCAGGCCCTCTGCATGGCACTGGCCTCTTACTTCATTAAAAAAAACTCAGGACATCCTGTCTTCACTCTCCTCCTATCACCTCCACTCCTCTATTACCTGCTCTCCCTCTGGCCCTTCTGCAGCCACCCCTCCTCCCTCCTTCTATGCCTTTCCCCTTTTTTCTGCTGACAAGGTTTCGAGACAAGTCTGATCTATGAAAGTCTCGTCAAAACAGGTCAACCCCTGTTCCTCCAAAACTATCAAGGACCACATCACCTCCCTGACGCCTGCCCTGGCTGACTTCTGCAATCACTACTTCACCTCTGGAGTCTTCCCACCCCCCCTCAAGCACTCCCTTGTGCACCCCCTTCTTAAGAAACCCTCTTCCGACCCCTCCTGCCCAGCTAACTATGGTCCAATCTCTATCACTCCCTTCCTGGTCAAGCTCCTGGAGAAAATGGCCATCTCCCAGCTTAATCTCCATGCTGAATCTGTTGGTAGTCTTCATGACCATCAGTCTGGCTTCAGAGCTGCCAGAAGCACGGAAACTGCTCTCCTGAACATCTGTGAGGACCTGCTCTCAAACCTTGACTCTAACACCCCTTGTGTTCTCATTTTGCTCAACCTCTCTTCTGCCTTTGACACTGTCAACCACACCATCCTGCTCAACCATCTACGTGCTAACCTGGGTATCACTGGTCAAGATCTGGTGTGACTGACCTCCTTCCTCTCCAATCGACCCTCCCAGGTCCAACTGGGTTCCTTCCTCTCTGACATCTTTTTCTCTACCTGTGGTGTCCCACAGGGATCTAACCTCTCCCCCTGGCTGTTCAACCAGTATCTGGCACTTCTTGCTCACTGCATCGCCGCTCTCTGTCCCAACTTTCAGTGCTATGCGGATGATACCCAGCTCATTTTCAGGCTACCCTCGGCCTCCTCTTCCCCTTCCCTCATCTCTGACTGTCTTTCTGCTATCCAGGAATGGTGTGCCGCCAACGACCTCTGCCTTAATGCCAGTAAGACTGAGATACTACTTATCGGCACACCCACTCACTCCTTCCCTGCAGCTCTCTGGCCGGCCTCCCTTGGCCCTCTTCCTGCTCCTGCCTGCAAGGCAAAAAACCTCGGGGTCATCTTCGACTCCACACTCTCTTTCTCTCCTCACATATCTGATGTCTCTAAGAAGTCACACTACCAGCTACACCTCTTCAAAGGTATCCTTCCTTTCCTCTCCTTCCCCCAGAAGCTCACGGTCTCCAGAGCCCTGGTTCTCTCGAAGCTGGACTACTGTAACAGCCTCTGTCTAAATCTTCCTGCCTCTACTCTCCGCTCTTTGCAACTCATCCAGAACAGGACTGCGAGAATTGTCCTTGGCCTCAAACCCAGGCACCGTATCTCTCCAGGACTGAAATCGCTACATTGGCTGCGAAGTTTAAGTTCAAAACCCTCTGCATTGTCCACAAGGCCTTCTGGGGCATTGGGCCAAAATACCTTCAACTCTCTCTTCCTAAATATCTTCCTTCTCGAGCTCTTCGCTCATCCGCCTCCAACTA
Organism: Ambystoma mexicanum; assembly: GCF_040938575.1. NCBI lineage: Eukaryota > Metazoa > Chordata > Amphibia > Caudata > Ambystomatidae > Ambystoma > Ambystoma mexicanum. The sequence continues at coordinate 1,123,692,289 of NC_090941.1, forward strand.
CCTCAGGGTCAGCCTCTTCTCCAAGCAACGAGCTGGGGGTAGATCTCTCTCCGCAGCAGGGGCCTCCCTCTGGAACAGCCTTCCTGCCTCCCTGAAACTTGAGGAGAACCATCTCCGGTTCCGGAAGCACCTCAAAACCTTCCTCTTTGCCTCCGCTTTCTCTCCCTCTCTCCCCTGCTAAAATCACTGAACCTGCACTGAATCTGCAACTGGGCCACTCACTGATCTCGGTCCTTGGCCCAGCCACTCTTCCCTGCACTGCCTACCTGCTCTACGGGACTGTCTCTGTATCCTACAGCCCCTTCTCCCGGCACTTACCTTTCACTTGCCACCAGCTGGCCCTTTTATTTATCTTGTATTCTACTAACCATGTACTGCACTTTCCCCTCTCCCCTTCCCCTTGCACTTTTTCCCAGTCCCCCTACCCTTGCACGTGCGCGATCTGAATGACACCTGGCCTAGTAGGATCATTGTCTGTCTCCCCTTGTTCCCCCCCCTGCCTCGTCGCGCCTTGAAACACTTGTGTATAGGTGCGATACAAATGCCATATCATATCATATCATGCGTGGTGTGCCTCCAGATCTTTATGTTCCTCCGGCACCAACTTCCGAAGTGTCAAGCGATTTGCCAAACAGCGAGCTGGTGGCCGATCTCTTTCCTCAGGAGGCTCCCTCCTGTGGAACAGCCTCCCCCTTCCTCTTTGTCTTGAGCCAGTTCTCTTAAGATTCCGGAAGCTCCTCAAGACTTTCCTTTTCACCTCACCCTTCCTTTCCTCCTCCTCATCCCCCTCAGCTGCTAAAGCCCACTGTTGCTAACATTGGTGACCAGGGCCCTTATGTGTCCACTTTAGTTCTGGCATCTCTCTATTATTTTTTATTTTTTAATATAGCGCTACAAACCCGTAGGCATCCGAGCGCTGAGATAACAGTTGATATTATTATCCCACAGCGACCTCGGAAGGATGAAAGGTTGAGTTGCCCCTGCCGGGATTCGAACCTGCATCAGCAGGCTGCACACAGATGTCAGAAACAGGCGCTCAGCTCATTGTGCTATCTGACCGGCCTCCCACACGCAATCGTCTTTAGCCTCTGCCCACTTCCAGCACTTGCGTTGGCACCCACTGGCCTATGACACCACACGCCTGCACTTACTTATTTATTGGCAGTTCACCTCTCTCACTTAAGCACTTTCAGATGCTCATTCCCTGCACTCAGGGTACAGATATCACTCCCTTAACCCTTCTCTCTCTCTGCACTTGCACGTTCTGAATGCTCACAAGGCCTAGTACGTCCGCTTCTATCTTCCATTGTTATATTTGATTTTCCTTCCCTGTTCCCTGCCTGTTGCCCTGTGGGTGCTTTAAAAAACAATTTACTTGATTTATAAGTGCCTTACAAATGCACAATACATACATAAATATCTATCAGCTGTGGCACTTCTATTCATACTATAATACATTGTTCTTACCTTTTACGGCGTATCAGCTGTGGCACTTAGGTTAGTATTGTAACACATTGCTTTTATTTTTCTAAACCTAGTATAATAGGCTATCAGCAACTGCTCATATGTTATCAGTTGTGGCACTTGTATAAATACTGCACTGAACAGCACTTATATCTCATAACATATCAAGAGTGCAATAGATGTATTAAAATTAAGAAAACATCGAATGTCACACTTCTCTATACGCTGTCATACACCAGCCTTATCTCCAAGAGCAGGTGGACGCATTCTACCTAGTCACCACGCCCTCAACCCCTTCCTATTGGAGTAGCAGACAAGAGCTACAATTGGGAACCCATGCATGACTTTATGTGACATATCCACACCGTGTTGATTATATGAAAGACGATATGCACTTAGACAACCGTTCAGAACAGACCCTCACATTGAAACCGTGGAAGAATGCTACCAAGCAGGATGCCTTGCCAAGTTGCTGGAATGCAGTCATGAATAAAATAGTGTGCGACCATGATGTATGTTAAAGTCTAATGACAGCAAAAGAATGTCCAAAAGAAGATGTATGAACATATGCTGAAACGATATGAAAATACTTTAAAAAGACAATGGGCCTCATTCCGAGTACGGCGCTAACCAATGGCGCTATTAACGCCTTGGTTGACGCCGTACCCGGACCGGCAGCGCCTTGGTGGATGGCGGAATTACCGCCCCATTCCAAGGTTGGCGGGGCGGTAATTCCCCATTCACCAAGGCTCTTCCCCATTCCCAAATGAGCCCCCATAGGGCTCAATGGGAATGGGGAAGATGCAAATAACGGTGACCGTTCATTACGGTCACCGTTATTGGCTTGGAGGCCCCTTTGCGCCCTCGACTTTAACACCTGCTCAAAGCAGGCGTTAAGGGCGAGGGCGCAAAGGGAACTCGGAGTATGGCGGTAAGGGATCACCGCCACCGGTCTCGTTACCGGTGGCCGCTATCCCTTACCGCCATACTCGGAATGAGGCCCAATGTAACTGAAGCAGTAAGAAAAACATGCACTCTATGATGCAGTATTTATGAACACAAAGAAGAATGAAAAGACTCACCGGTAAATAACTGTAAATACGCTTAAACGCAAGGTAGAAAGAATAGATAGAAGCTTGCTTATCAGAGGTATATGTTCAACATTTGGCATGACCATTAGAGGAAGATGGATGACGACTTATGTCAATCTACTCACCTTCCTCAAAATACGAGCCCAGGATCGTAATGTGGAAAGAAAGATGATGCTGAAGCTGTTTTCCCTTGCAAAGTAATGTAGTACGTTGGCTTAGAACCAAGGATGCTATTTCGAGAGATGGAGGAAAAGCACAAAGGGAGTCTACGAGCAGACCATGCGCAAGGACATATTTCCCAAAGATTAGGAGGAACAAGAACATTTACTGATGCCGAATATTGGACAATTAAAAGGGCATGAAGTTAATGGGGGACAGAGTGAGCAAGTCTTTAAAGGGATAAAGGCCAAGAGAAGTAACTGCACCCAGAATAATTGACTCAAATGGTATTAAACGCACCGTCGAAATAGACAATTTCATGTTCTTGTAACATGTGACGAAGAGCTTGCAAACAATGGCTATTCATTAAGTCTGAAACTAAAGATAATTGAGTGCCTACACTCCCTCAAATGTCCTGAGACAGTGCAGACTGGCAAGGTCAGCCTTCAAACAGAAAACACCGGCATGAGGCCTACCGATGAGAGAGGGTAGACTAATTGGGGAAACAAGAGGAAAGCTGACGTATCTCCAAGCATGTGAGTTTCTATGAGCCTGCTGCTAGCACGTGGAATATCCAAAGTTCGATTTGGGTTGCTAACCAATTAGAATAGTCTGCCATGCACTTTTAGATACAATGTTGCAAAGTATTATTCTGCTGCCATATTCTCTGCTATGATGGGTGTATTACACCATGTGTATAGAAGCAGCTCAGGGTGTGTCTCACAGATAAGAGACCACCAATGAGGGACTAGCATGCGTATTATCTATATGTAGACATGTTCATTTAATCCAATCCCACCAGGCAATATGTTTTTGCAGCTTGCCACATAGGAGAGTTTATCCGCCCTGCTTCACTTCTTTGAGATTAAAACAGTATTTTACCATCTCCTTTGAGTCTGTCCAAATATTTGGTCTGAGATATTTTATTGGTAGTTCTATCTAGCACACAGATGCCTCAAGGTGCTAGAGCACAGGTGTGACACGTTGTACTTGCATACAGTATACACAATGATCATTTTATTACCCAGGAAAAATGGACACTGGCCCTCATTACAACACTGGCGCTAAACCATGGCGCTATTAGCACCATGGGTGGTGCCGGTGTTGTAACAAGTCCGCCATGGTGGAATGGGGAAATACGCCCCATTCCAAGGTTGGCGGGGCGGTAATTCCCCCTTCCTCCATGGCCCTTCCCCATTCCCATTTTCGCCCCATAGGGCTCAATGGCACTGTGGAAGGCGCTAAGTACGGTACCGCAAATTGCGGTACCGTAATTAGCACCGAGGTCCCTTTGAGGCACCCTACTTTAACGGCTGGTAAAACCAGCCATTAAGGTCGGGTCCCACAAAGGGACCTCATAATTAGGCGTTAAGGGTTTAACGGTGCTGACACCTTTTACGGTGCCGTTAAACCCTTAACGCCAGGGTCCTAATGACCCCCTCTGTGTGTAATCCTTGTATAGATGTTCTGCCGACCACTGAGATCACTCCTAGTTGCTGGCCTATCGAAGCCTTGTGTAAGGAAATCGAAATCACACTAATGCAGCAGAAATGTGACATGGTTCCAGCCCTGATTGTATCCCAATGCACCTTTTTAAAGAACAACCAAATATTTGGGTTCCTTTTTAGTAACGTTTTTTTACAGAATTCTGCAGTCAGACATGATACCACATATATCTGTAAGGTTTTTGGTAAAGGTGCTCCAACTTAGACTAGAGGACTGGTGTCATGTGCACCAGTTACTAGCCCATTTTCAGGCAGTTTTTAGGAGAGGGCTCAGCACAATGAATGAAGTCTTTTGTTTACTATTAATGATATATACATTTGTAAAACTCAACAGGAAAAACGTTTATTTCACTTGTGTTGATCTGTAAAATGCATTCAACACTGTATGACGTGCAAAACGCTGGGTCAGACTTGACCAATTAAAGATTTGTTCTGCCCTTGTTATGGGTGCCAGGCTGCTTCACAGTAGTAACATTGCCTCTGTACAGGGTGCTTTTAGCCAGGGTCAGAGGTCTACATTTGATATCGAGGTTGGGGTGGTCAGGGCTGTGTTCTGGCCCCTTTACTTTCCTCCCTGTTTATTAATGATATAATAGACAACATCTCAGAAGTAGAGGCAGAAGCCCCGAGCCTAGGTGGGAAAAAAATTGCAACTTTATTTCATGCAGATAACAACATTTTAGTATCATAACCTCTGTTGAGCTGCAAAGACAATTATCTGTTTATTAGCAATTTAGCAAAGGTCAAAGGACTTGCCTTACCGTTAACGGCAGACCCGATATCCCGGTGTTACAGGGGTATTACAGGTGCTGCTAATGGCGGTAAATTCTCATTCCATGGGTCTGACAGGACTCCATGGAATGGGCTTATCCCTATCATCGGCACCACTGATAGGGGCAGTTCTATTCCGGTAGGGGCTTGAACCCCTGGCTGGTCGGGCCTGCAAGAAGTTCACTGTGCCCTGCTGGCAAACTCGGAGTATGCCGGTCTGGGAAAGATTACGGATCTGGTATTGCCGGCAGTTTTAGGGAGGGACAAAGTAAATATTGCTAAAACAAAGATTTTAATGTGTGACCCACTCAGGGTTAGTATCCATCCAAGTTGTGATTCTCTATAGAGGACAGCCCCTGTGGACATTGTTGAAGAGTTTGACTTTCTGTGACATCAGAATTAATAATGTCATCCGTTGGAAACCTCATATTGTCAAAAGTAGCACAATCCTGAGCAGAAGAGAGGAAACCATCCTGAAAATCTCTAAGTGCCATGAAGGTGTGTCATACACAGGCAGTGCCAGCTTCTATATATGGTGCAGAACATTGGGGTCATTGTGATACCTCAGTGCTGGCAACTAAAGGAAGCAACATCCTGAAAAGGCTTCTTTCCCCGCCTTACAGTGCCCCCTCGCTTCCCACCGAGTTGGAGGGAGTGCTACTTGGGAGTCTGAATGAGATGAGACTCACACCTCTCCGTTTGTCTTTGAAAGTCTGGAACATTGACAGTCTCAAAGTCTATGTGGTTCATTACATGAATTGCTTAGACTGCCAGCGGCCGGGCAAGTCACTTGGTTTAAATACATTAAAAAGTCTGCTATGCAAGTTGAACCTAGGAGAGCCCTAGCTTGAGCCTCGCTGATGTGGTGCCCAGGAAAAAGCTGTATTGAAGAGGACATATAATGCTTAGGTTATACATGACCTCATACGTACCAGTGTGGGCACTTGTTCACCAAGTGACGACTTGCTGAATGATTAAAACCATAGTACCTTTGAGATATACCTTGATAGACATGAGATGGCTGTTCGCACCCTTTTGCTCAAGATGTGACTGGGATTATGGCTACTTAATTCACTGACCTTTAAATGGGCAACTTTGCGATTGGCCGAATGTTGTTATTGCTCTTTAGAAGACGAAACACGATCACACGTTCTTTTTATCTGGCCATTGTACACACCAATAAGAACTCGCTGGCTGCAACCTCTGTTGCAAGGCAAAGGTATTCATTCTGTATTAGATGCACTTCCTCTATTCAGCTCTCCAAATGGTCCATCCTTGGGAGGATAGCTCAGGGGCAACGTGCTCACCCTGGAAGCAAGATGATGAAGGTTCGATGCCAGGGTCCGTGCATAGAAACCACTGGGTATTAAGTGTGTAATAAATAACCAGTTAAAAATACATTTAAAAAAAATCCTGGCACTGATAAAACCATGGCTTCCTGGAAGAGAAGACTTAGATTAAAGCAGGTGACTAAGTCATGTGTTCCGGTCCGAACAATTGTGTTGCACTGACATTTTTACCGCCCTGTGTGGGGTAACTTCCTTGTCCTACAGAGTGAGTTTTATTTACTCAGTTTAAAGTTTACCGCATAACATTTCAGTACCGGTCAGAGTATAATTGCTTTTTCAGTTCATTCAGAGCCTTTTTCATGCGTATTTTTATTGCTAAATGAAAGTTTGTTTGTGCACTGGGTCCTGATATTTCGCATCCTAATGTGCTGTGAACTTTATATCTGTTGTACTGTAGGAGCTCTACAACTAGTTTGCTAATACACAGGTTCTTACCGCATTCTCAGTTGTGAATTTGGACATAGTGGATTGCAGAAACACATGTTTAAAAATGTACTTTGTTTTGATTTTCTATATTTTATGTCCATTCTACTGTTTGCCTTTGCCACAAGTTAATAGTAAGTCTTTAGTTCAGAAGTATTGTGAAATCGGTGGATGTATAGAGCAGATTTTAATGTTAGTATTTACATTTTAAGTTGTATTTTTATTGTGAGTACATTTTGAGATGCATCAATGAATTTAAAGCCCTAATTCTAACATCTGTAAACATGCAAGTTGTTTCACATTGTATGTACGTATGCATGTTTTATGGCTTGGCCATAATAAGCAACTATATGTAGTGTGAACATACTCTAATACACAGCTCTTGATCTTGTCCTAAGACATGTGACACTTGTATACATAATGTAATAAGCGGTCACACTCTCATACACTGTTCTTATGCCCTAACATGATTCTAGCTGCAAGACCCGTGTATCAGAATATGAGCTGTGACACTGCATGCACACTCTCATACACTGCTCTCATCCCCTAACATGATTCTAGCTGCAAGACCCGTGTATCAGAATATGAGCTGTGACACTGCATGCACACTCTCATACACTGCTCTCATCCCCTAACATGATTCTAGCTGCAAGACCCGTGTATCAGAATATGAGCTGTGACACCCCATGCACAGTGACACTGCATGCACACTCTCATACACTGTTCTTATACCCTAACATGATTCTAGCTGCAAGACCTGTGTATCAGAATATGAGCTGTGGCACTGCATGCACACTCTCATACACTGCTCTCATCCCCTGACATGATTCTAGCTGCAAGACCTGTGTATCAGAATATGAGCTGTGGCACCCCATGCACAGTGACACTGCATGCACACTCTCATACACTGTTCTTATACCCTAACATGATTCTAGCTGCAAGACCTGTGTATCAGAATATGAGCTGTGGCACAGCATGCACACTCTCATACACTGCTCTCATCCCCTAACATGATTCTAGCTGCAAGACCTGTGTATCAGAATATGAGCTGAGACACTGCATGCACACTCTCATACACTGCTCTCATCCCCTAACATCATTCTAGCTGCAAGACATGTGTATCAGAATATGGGCAGTGGAACTGAATGTACACTCTCATACACTGCTCTCATCCCCTAACATGATTCTAGCTGCAAGACCTGTGTATCAGAATATGAGCTGTGACACCCCATGCACAGTGACACTGCATGCACACTCTCATACACTGTTCTTATACCCTAACATGATTCTAGCTGCAAGACCCGTGTATCAGAATATGAGCTGTGACACTGCATGCACACTCTCATACACTGCTCTCATCCCCTAACATGATTCTAGCTGGAAGACCCGTGTATCAGAATATGAGCTGTGGCACTGAATGTACACTCTCATACACTGCTCTCATCCCCTAACATGATTCTAGCTGCAAGACCTGTGTATCAGAATATGAGCTGTGACACTGCATGCACACTCTCATACACTGCTCTCATCCCCTAACATGATTCTAGCTGCAAGACCTGTGTATCAGAATATGAGCTGTGACACTGCATGCACACTCTCATACACTGCTCTCATCCCCTAACATGATTCTAGCTGCAAGACCCGTGTATCAGAATATGAGCTGTGACACTGCATGCACAGTGACACTGCATGCACACTCTCATACACTGCTCTCATCCCCTAACATGATTCTAGCTGCAAGACCCGTGTATCCGAATATGAGCTGTGACACTGAATGTACACTCTCATACACTGTTCTTATGCCCTAACATGATTCTAGCTGCAAGACCTGTGTATCCGAATATGAGCTGTGGCACCCCATGCACAGTGACACTGCATGCACACTCTCATACACTGTTCTTATGCCCTAACATGATTCTAGCTGCAAGACCCGTGTATCAGAATATGAGCTGTGACACTGCATGCACACTCTCATACACTGCTCTCATCCCCTAACATGATTCTAGCTGCCAGACCCGTGTATCAGAATATGAGCTGTGACACTGCATGCACACTCTCATACACTGCTCTCATCCCCTAACATGATTCTAGCTGCAAGACCCGTGTATCAGAATATGAGCTGTGACACTGCATGCACACTCTCATACACTGCTCTCATCCCCTAACATGATTCTAGCTGCAAGACCCGTGTATCAGAATATGAGCTGTGACACTGCATGCACACTCTCATACACTGCTCTCATCCCCTAACATGATTCTAGCTGCAAGACCCGTGTATCAGAATATGAGCTGTGACACCTCATGCACAGTGACACTGCATGCACACTCTCATACACTGTTCTTATACCCTAACATGATTCTAGCTGCAAGACCTGTGTATCAGAATATGAGCTGTGGCACTGCATGCACACTCTCATACACTGCTCTCATCCCCTGACATGATTCTAGCTGCAAGACCTGTGTATCAGAATATGAGCTGTGGCACCCCATGCACAGTGACACTGCATGCACACTCTCATACACTGTTCTTATACCCTAACATGATTCTAGCTGCAAGACCTGTGTATCAGAATATGAGCTGTGGCACTGCATGCACACTCTCATACACTGCTCTCATCCCCTAACATGATTCTAGCTGCAAGACCTGTGTATCAGAATATGAGCTGTGACACTGCATGCACACTCTCATACACTGCTCTCATCCCCTAACATCATTCTAGCTGCAAGACATGTGTATCAGAATATGAGCAGTGGAACTGAATGTACACTCTCATACACTGCTCTCATCCCCTAACATGATTCTAGCTGCAAGACCTGTGTATCAGAATATGAGCTGTGACACCCCATGCACAGTGACACTGCATGCACACTCTCATACACTGTTCTTATACCCTAACATGATTCTAGCTGCAAGACCCGTGTATCAGAATATGAGCTGTGACACTGCATGCACACTCTCATACACTGCTCTCATCCCCTAACATGATTCTAGCTGGAAGACCCGTGTATCAGAATATGAGCTGTGGCACTGAATGTACACTCTCATACACTGCTCTCATCCCCTAACATGATTCTAGCTGCAAGACCTGTGTATCAGAATATGAGCTGTGACACTGCATGCACACTCTCATACACTGCTCTCATCCCCTAACATGATTCTAGCTGCAAGACCTGTGTATCAGAATATGAGCTGTGACACTGCATGCACACTCTCATACACTGCTCTCATCCCCTAACATGATTCTAGCTGCAAGACCCGTGTATCAGAATATGAGCTGTGACACTGCATGCACAGTGACACTGCATGCACACTCTCATACACTGCTCTCATCCCCTAACATGATTCTAGCTGCAAGACCCGTGTATCCGAATATGAGCTGTGCCACTGAATGTACACTCTCATACACTGTTCTTATGCCCTAACATGATTCTAGCTGCAAGACCTGTGTATCCGAATATGAGCTGTGGCACCCCATGCACAGTGACACTGCATGCACACTCTCATACACTGTTCTTATGCCCTAACATGATTCTAGCTGCAAGACCCGTGTATCAGAATATGAGCTGTGACACTGCATGCACACTCTCATACACTGCTCTCATCCCCTAACATGATTCTAGCTGCAAGACCCGTGTATCAGAATATGAGCTGTGACACTGCATGCACACTCTCATACACTGCTCTCATCCCCTAACATGATTCTAGCTGCAAGACCCGTGTATCAGAATATGAGCTGTGACACTGCATGCACACTCTCATACACTGCTCTCATCCCCTAACATGATTCTAGCTGCAAGACCCGTGTATCAGAATATGAGCTGTGACACTGCATGCACACTCTCATACACTGCTCTCATCCCCTAACATGATTCTAGCTGCAAGACCCGTGTATCAGAATATGAGCTGTGACACCCCATGCACAGTGACACTGCATGCACACTCTCATACACTGTTCTTATACCCTAACATGATTCTAGCTGCAAGACCTGTGTATCAGAATATGAGCTGTGGCACTGCATGCACACTCTCATACACTGCTCTCATCCCCTAACATGATTCTAGCTGCAAGACCCGTGTATCAGAATATGAGCTGTGGCACTGAATGTACACTCTCATACACAGCTCTCATCCCCTAACATGATTCTAGCTGCAAGACCTGTGTATCAGAATATGAGCTGTGACACTGCATGCACACTCTCATACACTGCTCTCATCCCCTAACATGATTCTAGCTGCAAGACCTGTGTATCAGAATATGAGCTGTGACACTGCATGCACACTCTCATACACTGCTCTCATCCCCTAACATGATTCTAGCTGCAAGACCCGTGTATCAGAATATGAGCTGTGACACCCCATGCACAGTGACACTGCATGCACACTCTCATACACTGTTCTTATACCCTAACATGATTCTAGCTGCAAGACCTGTGTATCAGAATATGAGCTGTGACACTGCATGCACACTCTCATACACTGCTCTCATCCCCTAACATGATTCCAGCTGCAAGACCCGTGTATCAGAATATGAGCTGTGACACTGCATGCACACTCTCATACACTGCTCTCATCCCCTAACATGATTCTAGCTGCAAGACCCGTGTATCAGAATATGAGCTGTGACACTGCATGCACACTCACATACACTGCTCTCATCCCCTAACATGATTCTAGCTGCAAGACGTGTGTATCGGAATATGAGCTGTGACACTGCATGCACACTCTCATACACTGCTCTCATCCCCTAACATGATTCCAGCTGCAAGACGTGTGTATCCGAATATGAGCTGTGACACTGCATGCACACTCTCATACACTGCTCTCATCCCCTAACATGATTCTAGCTGCAAGACGTGTGTATCAGAATATGAGCTGTGACACTGCATGCACACTCACATACACTGCTCTCATCCCCTAACATGATTCTAGCTGCAAGACGTGTGTATCGGAATATGAGCTGTGACACTGCATGCACACTCTCATACACTGCTCTCATCCCCTAACATGATTCCAGCTGCAAGACGTGTGTATCCGAATATGAGCTGTGACACTGCATGCACACTCTCATACACTGCTCTCATCCCCTAACATGATTCTAGCTGCAAGATGTGTGTATCAGAATATGAGCTGTGACACTGCATGCACACTCTCATACACTGCTCTCATCCCCTAACATGATTCTAGCTGCAAGACGTGTGTATCCGAATATGAGCTGTGACACTGCATGTACACTCTCATACACTGCTCTCATCCCCTGACATGATTCTAGCTGCAAGACGTGTGTATCAGAATATGAGCTGTGACACTGCATGCACACTCTCATACACTGCTCTCATCCCCTGACATGATTCTAGCTGCAAGACGTGTGTATCAGAATATGAGCTGTGACACTGCATGCACACTCTCATACACTGCTCTCATCCCCTGGCATGATTCTAGCTGCAAGACGTGTGTATCAGAATATGAGCTGTGACACTGAATGTACACTCTCATACACTGCTCTCATCCCCTAACATGATTCTAGCTGCAAGACGTGTGTATCAGAATATGAGCTGTGACACTGCATGCACACTCTCATACACTGCTCTCATCCCCTAACATGATTCTAGCTGCAAGACCCGTGTATCAGAATATGAGCTGTGACACTGAATGTACACTCTCATACACTGCTCTCATCCCCTAACATGATTCTAGCTGCAAGACCCGTGTATCAGAATATGAGCTGTGACACCCCATGCACAGTGACACTGCATGCACACTCTCATACACAGTTCTTATACCCTAACATGATTCTAGCTGCAAGACCTGTGTATCAGAATATGAGCTGTGACACTGCATGCACACTCTCATACACTGCTCTCCTCCCCTAACATGATTCTAGCTGCAAGACGTGTGTATCAGAATATGAGCTGTGGCACCCCATGCACAGTGACACTGCATGCACACTCTCATACACTGTTCTTATACCCTAACATGATTCTAGCTGCAAGACCTGTGTATCAGAATATGAGCTGTGGCACTGCATGCACACTCTCATACACTGCTCTCATCCCCTAACATGATTCTAGCTGCAAGACGTGTGTATCAGAATATGAGCTGTGACATTGCATGCACACTCTCATACACTGCTCTCATCCCCTAACATGATTCTAGCTGCAAGACCTGTGTATCAGAATATGAGCTGTGGCACTGAATGTACACTCTCATACACTGCTCTCATCCCCTAACATGATTCTAGCTGCAAGACCTGTGTATCAGAATATGAGCTGTGGCACTGAATGTACACTCTCATACACTGCTCTCATCCCCTAACATGATTCTAGCTGCAAGACCTGTGTATCAGAATATGAGCTGTGACACTGCATGCACACTCTCATACACTGCTCTCATCCCCTAACATGATTCTAGCTGCAAGACCTGTGTATCAGAATATGAGCTGTGACACTGCATGCACACTCTCATACACTGCTCTCATCCCCTAACATGATTCTAGCTGCAAGACCCGTGTATCAGAATATGAGCTGTGACACCCCATGCACAGTGACACTGCATGCACACTCTCATACACTGTTCTTATACCCTAACATGATTCTAGCTGCAAGACCTGTGTATCAGAATATGAGCTGTGGCACTGCATGCACACTATCATACACTGCTCTCATGCCCTAACATGATTCTAACTGCAAGACCTGTGTATCAGAATATGAGCTGTGGCACCCCATGCACAGTGACACTGCATTCACACTCTCATACACTGCTCTCATCCCCTAACATGATTCTAGCTGCAAGACGTGTGTATCAGAATATGAGCTGTGACACTGCATGTACACACTCATACACTGCTCTCATCCCCTGACATGATTCTAGCTGCAAGACCCGTGTATCAGAATATGAGCTGTGACACTGCATGCACACTCTCATACACTGCTCTCATCCCCTAACATGATTCTAGCTGCAAGACCTGTGTATCAGAATATGAGCTGTGGCACTGCATGCACACTCTCATACACTGCTCTCATGCCCTAACATGATTCTAGCTGCAAGACCTGTGTATCAGAATATGAGCTGTGACACTGCATGCACACTCTCATACACTGCTCTCATCCCCTAACATGATTCTAGCTGCAAGACCCGTGTATCAGAATATGAGCTGTGGCACTGAATGTACACTCTCATACACTGCTCTCATCGCCTAACATGATTCTAGCTGCAAGACCTGTGTATCAGAATATGAGCTGTGACACCCCATGCACAGTGACACTGCATGCACACTCTCATACACTGTTCTTATACCCTAACATGATTCTAGCTGCAAGACCTGTGTATCAGAATATGAGCTGTGACACTGCATGCACACTCTCATGCACTGCTCTCATCCCCTAACATGATTCTAGCTGCAAGACCCGTGTATCAGAATATGAGCTGTGACACTGCATGCACACTCTCATACACTGTTCTTATACCCTAACATGATTCTAGCTGCAAGACCTGTGTATCAGAATATGAGCTGTGACACTGCATGCACACTCTCATACACTGCTCTCATGCCCTAACATGATTCTAGCTGCAAGATCTGTGTATCAGAATATGAGCTGTGGCACTGCATGCACAGTGACACTGCATGCACACTCTCATACACTGCTCTCATCCCCTAACATGATTCTAGCTGCAAGACCCGTGTATCAGAATATGAGCTGTGACACTGCATGCACACTCTCATACACTGCTCTCATCCCCTAACATGATTCTAGCTGCAAGACCCGTGTATCAGAATATGAGCTGTGACACTGCATGCACACTCTCATACACTGCTCTCATCCCCTAACATGATTCTAGCTGCAAGACCCGTGTATCAGAATATGAGCTGTGACACTGCATGCACACTCTCATACACTGCTCTCATCCCCTAACATGATTCTAGCTGCAAGACCCGTGTATCAGAATATGAGCTGTGACACTGCATGCACACTCTCATACACTGCTCTCATCCCCTAACATGATTCTAGCTGCAAGACCCGTGTATCAGAATATGAGCTGTGACACTGCATGCACACTCTCATACACTGCTCTCATCCCCTAACATGATTCTAGCTGCAAGACCCGTGTATCAGAATATGAGCTGTGACACCCCATGCACAGTGACACTGCATGCACACTCTCATACACTGTTCTTATACCCTAACATGATTCTAGCTGCAAGACCTGTTTATCAGAATATGAGCTGTGGCACCCCATGCACAGTGACACTGCATGCACACTCTCATACACTGTTCTTATACCCTAACATGATTCTAGCTGCAAGACCCGTGTATCAGAATATGAGCTGTGACACCCCATGCACAGTGACACTGCATGCACACTCTCATACACTGTTCTTATACCCTAACATGATTCTAGCTGCAAGACCCGTGTATCAGAATATGAGCTGTGACACCCCATGCACAGTGACACTGCATGCACACTCTCATACACTGTTCTTATACCCTAACATGATTCTAGCTGCAAGACCTGTGTATCAGAATATGAGCTGTGACACTGCATGCACACTCTCATACACTGCTCTAATTCCCCAACATGATTCTAGCTGCAAGACCTGTGTATCAGAATATGAGCTGTGACACTGCATGCACACTCTCATACACTGCTCTCATCCCCTAACATGATTCTAGCTGCAAGACCTGTGTATCAGAATATGAGCTGTGGCACTGCATGCACACTCTCATACACTGCTCTCATCCCCTAACATGATTCTAGCTGCAAGACCTGTGTATCAGAATATGAGCTGTGACACTGCATGCACACTCTCATACACTGCTCTCATCCCCTAACATGATTCTAGCTGCAAGACCCGTGTATCAGAATATGAGCTGTGGCACTGAATGTACACTCTCATACACTGCTCTCATCCCCTAACATGATTCTAGCTGCAAGACCTGTGTATCAGAATATGAGCTGTGACACCCCATGCAAAGTGACACTGCATGCACACTCTCATACACTGTTCTTATACCCTAACATGATTCTAGCTGCAAGACCTGTGTATCAGAATATGAGCTGTGGCACTGCATGCACACTCTCACACACTGCTCTCATCCCCTAACATGATTCCAGCTGCAAGACCCGTGTATCAGAATATGAGCTGTGACACTGCATGCACACTCTCATACACTGCTCTCATCCCCTAACATGATTCTAGCTGCAAGACCTGTGTATCAGAATATGAGCTGTGACACTGCATGCACACTCTCATACACTGCTCTCATCCCCTAACATGATTCTAGCTGCAAGACCCGTGTATCAGAATATGAGCTGTGACACCCCATGCACAGTGACACTGCATGCACACTCTCATACACTGTTCTTATACCCTAACATGATTCTAGCTGCAAGACCTGTGTATCAGAATATGAGCTGTGGCACTGCATGCACACTCTCATACACTGCTCTCATGCCCTAACATGATTCTAGCTGCAAGACCTGTGTATCAGAATATGAGCTGTGACACTGCATGCACACTCTCATACACTGCTCTCATCCCCTAACATGATTCTAGCTGCAAGACCCGTGTATCAGAATATGAGCTGTGGCACTGAATGTACACTCTCATACACTGCTCTCATCCCCTAACATGATTCTAGCTGCAAGACCTGTGTATCAGAATATGAGCTGTGACACCCCATGCACAGTGACACTGCATGCACACTCTCATACACTGTTTTTATACCCTAACATGATTCTAGCTGCAAGACCTGTGTATCAGAATATGAGCTGTGGCACTGCATGCACACTCTCACACACTGCTCTCATGCCCTAACATGATTCCAGCTGCAAGACCCGTGTATCAGAATATGAGCTGTGACATTGCATGCACACTCTCATACACTGCTCTCATCCCCTAACATGATTCCAGCTGCAAGACCCGTGTATCAGAATATGAGCTGTGACACTGCATGCACACTCTCATACACTGCTCTCATCCCCTAACATGATTCTAGCTGCAAGACCTGTGTATCAGAATATGAGCTGTGACACTGCATGCACACTCTCATACACTGCTCTCATCCCCTAACATGATTCTAGCTGCAAGACCCGTGTATCAGAATATGAGCTGTGACACCCCATGCACAGTGACACTGCATGCACACTCTCATACACTGTTCTTATACCCTAACATGATTCTAGCTGCAAGACCTGTGTATCAGAATATGAGCTGTGGCACTGCATGCACACTCTCATACACTGCTCTCATGCCCTAACATGATTCTAGCTGCAAGACCTGTGTATCAGAATATGAGCTGTGACACTGCATGCACACTCTCATACACTGCTCTCATCCCCTAACATGATTCTAGCTGCAAGACCTGTGTATCCGAATATGAGCTGTGGCACCCCATGCACAGTGACACTGCATGCACACTCTCATACACTGTTCTTATACCCTAACATGATTCTAGCTGCAAGACCTGTGTATCTGAATATGAGCTGTGGAACTGCATGCACACTCTCACACACTGCTCTCATCCCCTAACATGATTCCAGCTGCAAGACCCGTGTATCAGAATATGAGCTGTGACACTGCATGCACACTCTCATACACTGCTCTCATTCCCTAACATGATTCTAGCTGCAAGACCTGTGTATCAGAATATGAGCTGTGACACTGCATGCACACTCTCATACACTGCTCTCATCCCCTAACATGATTCTAGCTGCAAGACCCGTGTATCAGAATATGAGCTGTGACACCCCATGCACAGTGACACTGCATGCACACTCTCATACACTGTTCTTATACCCTAACATGATTCTAGCTGCAAGACCTGTGTATCAGAATATGAGCTGTGGCACTGCATGCACACTCTCATACACTGTTCCTATACCCTAACATGATTCTAGCTGCAAGACCTGTGTATCAGAATATGAGCTGTGGCACTGCATGCACACTCTCATACACTGCTCTCATCCCCTAACATGATTCTAGCTGCAAGACCTGTGTATCCGAATATGAGCTGTGGCACCCCATGCACAGTGACACTGCATGCACACTCTCATACACTGTTCTTATACCCTAACATGATTCTAGCTGCAAGACCTGTGTATCAGAATATGAGCTGTGACACTGCATGCACACTCTCATACACTGCTCTCATCCCCTAACATGATTCTAGCTGCAAGACCCGTGTATCAGAATATGAGCTGTGACACTGCATGCACACTCTCATACACTGCTCTCATCCCCTAACATGATTCTAGCTGCAAGACCTGTGTATCAGAATATGAGCTGTGGCACTGAATGTACACTCTCATACACTGCTCTCATCCCCTAACATGATTCTAGCTGCAAGACCCGTGTATCCGAATATGAGCTGTGGCACCCCATGCACAGTGACACTGCATGCACACTCTCATACACTGTTCTTATACCCTAACATGATTCTAGCTGCAAGACCTGTGTATCAGAATATGAGCTGTGACACTGAATGTACACTCTCATACACTGCTCTCATCCCCTAACATGATTCTAGCTGCAAGACCCGTGTATCAGAATATGAGCTGTGACACTGCATGCACACTCTCATACACTGCTCTCATCCCCTAACATGATTCTAGCTGCAAGACCCGTGTATCAGAATATGAGCTGTGACACTGCATGCACACTCTCATACACTGCTCTCATCCCCTAACATGATTCTAGCTGCAAGACCCGTGTATCAGAATATGAGCTGTGACACCCCATGCACAGTGACACTGCATGCACACTCTCATACACTGTTCTTATACCCTAACATGATTCTAGCTGCAAGACCTGTTTATCAGAATATGAGCTGTGGCACCCCATGCACAGTGACACTGCATGCACACTCTCATACACTGTTCTTATACCCTAACATGATTCTAGCTGCAAGACCCGTGTATCAGAATATGAGCTGTGACACCCCATGCACAGTGACACTGCATGCACACTCTCATACACTGTTCTTATACCCTAACATGATTCTAGCTGCAAGACCCATGTATCAGAATATGAGCTGTGACACCCCATGCACAGTGACACTGCATGCACACTCTCATACACTGTTCTTATACCCTAACATGATTCTAGCTGCAAGACCTGTGTATCAGAATATGAGCTGTGACACTGCATGCACACTCTCATACACTGCTCTCATTCCCCAACATGATTCTAGCTGCAAGACCTGTGTATCAGAATATGAGCTGTGACACTGCATGCACACTCTCATACACTGCTCTCATCCCCTAACATGATTCTAGCTGCAAGACCTGTGTATCAGAATATGAGCTGTGGCACTGCATGCACACTCTCATACACTGCTCTCATCCCCTAACATGATTCTAGCTGCAAGACCTGTGTATCAGAATATGAGCTGTGACACTGCATGCACACTCTCATACACTGCTCTCATCCCCTAACATGATTCTAGCTGCAAGACCCGTGTATCAGAATATGAGCTGTGGCACTGAATGTACACTCTCATACACTGCTCTCATCCCCTAACATGATTCTAGCTGCAAGACCTGTGTATCAGAATATGAGCTGTGACACCCCATGCACAGTGACACTGCATGCACACTCTCATACACTGTTCTTATACCCTAACATGATTCTAGCTGCAAGACCTGTGTATCAGAATATGAGCTGTGGCACTGCATGCACACTCTCACACACTGCTCTCATCCCCTAACATGATTCCAGCTGCAAGACCCGTGTATCAGAATATGAGCTGTGACACTGCATGCACACTCTCATACACTGCTCTCATCCCCTAACATGATTCTAGCTGCAAGACCTGTGTATCAGAATATGAGCTGTGACACTGCATGCACACTCTCATACACTGCTCTCATCCCCTAACATGATTCTAGCTGCAAGACCTGTGTATCAGAATATGAGCTGTGACACCCCATGCACAGTGACACTGCATGCACACTCTCATACACTGTTCTTATACCCTAACATGATTCTAGCTGCAAGACCTGTGTATCAGAATATGAGCTGTGGCACTGAATGCACACTCTCATACACTGCTCTCATGTCCTAACATGATTCTAGCTGCAAGACCTGTGTATCAGAATATGAGCTGTGACACTGCATGCACACTCTCATACACTGCTCTCATCCCCTAACATGATTCTAGCTGCAAGACCCGTGTATCAGAATATGAGCTGTGGCACTGAATGTACACTCTCATACACTGCTCTCATCCCCTAACATGATTCTAGCTGCAAGACCTGTGTATCAGAATATGAGCTGTGACACCCCATGCACAGTGACACTGCATGCACACTCTCATACACTGTTCTTATACCCTAACATGATTCTAGCTGCAAGACCTGTGTATCAGAATATGAGCTGTGGCACTGCATGCACACTCTCACACACTGCTCTCATGCCCTAACATGATTCCAGCTGCAAGACCCGTGTATCAGAATATGAGCTGTGACATTGCATGCACACTCTCATACACTGCTCTCATCCCCTAACATGATTCCAGCTGCAAGACCCGTGTATCAGAATATGAGCTGTGACACTGCATGCACACTCTCATACACTGCTCTCATCCCCTAACATGATTCTAGCTGCAAGACCTGTGTATCAGAATATGAGCTGTGACACTGCATGCACACTCTCATACACTGCTCTCATCCCCTAACATGATTCTAGCTGCAAGACCCGTGTATCAGAATATGAGCTGTGACACCCCATGCACAGTGACACTGCATGCACACTCTCATACACTGTTCTTATACCCTAACATGATTCTAGCTGCAAGACCTGTGTATCAGAATATGAGCTGTGGCACTGCATGCACACTCTCATACACTGCTCTCATGCCCTAACATGATTCTAGCTGCAAGACCTGTGTATCAGAATATGAGCTGTGACACTGCATGCACACTCTCATACACTGCTCTCATCCCCTAACATGATTCTAGCTGCAAGACCTGTGTATCCGAATATGAGCTGTGGCACCCCATGCACAGTGACACTGCATGCACACTCTCATACACTGTTCTTATACCCTAACATGATTCTAGCTGCAAGACCTGTGTATCTGAATATGAGCTGTGGAACTGCATGCACACTCTCACACACTGCTCTCATCCCCTAACATGATTCCAGCTGCAAGACCCGTGTATCAGAATATGAGCTGTGACACTGCATGCACACTCTCATACACTGCTCTCATTCCCTAACATGATTCTAGCTGCAAGACCTGTGTATCAGAATATGAGCTGTGACACTGCATGCACACTCTCATACACTGCTCTCATCCCCTAACATGATTCTAGCTGCAAGACCCGTGTATCAGAATATGAGCTGTGACACCCCATGCACAGTGACACTGCATGCACACTCTCATACACTGTTCTTATACCCTAACATGATTCTAGCTGCAAGACCTGTGTATCAGAATATGAGCTGTGACACTGCATGCACACTCTCATACACTGCTCTCATCCCCTAACATGATTCTAGCTGCAAGACCCGTGTATCAGAATATGAGCTGTGACACTGCATGCACACTCTCATACACTGCTCTCATCCCCTAACATGATTCTAGCTGCAAGACCTGTGTATCCGAATATGAGCTGTGGCACCCCATGCACAGTGACACTGCATGCACACTCTCATACACTGTTCTTATACCCTAACATGATTCTAGCTGCAAGACCTGTGTATCAGAATATGAGCTGTGACACTGCATGCACACTCTCATACACTGCTCTCATCCCCTAACATGATTCTAGCTGCAAGACCCGTGTATCAGAATATGAGCTGTGACACTGCATGCACACTCTCATACACTGCTCTCATCCCCTAACATGATTCTAGCTGCAAGACCTGTGTATCAGAATATGAGCTGTGGCACTGAATGTACACTCTCATACACTGCTCTCATCCCCTAACATGATTCTAGCTGCAAGACCCGTGTATCCGAATATGAGCTGTGGCACCCCATGCACAGTGACACTGCATGCACACTCTCATACACTGTTCTTATACCCTAACATGATTCTAGCTGCAAGACCTGTGTATCAGAATATGAGCTGTGACACTGAATGTACACTCTCATACACTGCTCTCATCCCCTAACATGATTCTAGCTGCAAGACCCGTGTATCAGAATATGAGCTGTGACACTGCATGCACACTCTCATACACTGCTCTCATCCCCTAACATGATTCTAGCTGCAAGACCCGTGTATCAGAATATGAGCTGTGACACTGCATGCACACTCTCATACACTGCTCTCATCCCCTAACATGATTCTAGCTGCAAGACCCGTGTATCAGAATATGAGCTGTGACACCCCATGCACAGTGACACTGCATGCACACTCTCATACACTGTTCTTATACCCTAACATGATTCTAGCTGCAAGACCTGTTTATCAGAATATGAGCTGTGGCACCCCATGCACAGTGACACTGCATGCACACTCTCATACACTGTTCTTATACCCTAACATGATTCTAGCTGCAAGACCCGTGTATCAGAATATGAGCTGTGACACCCCATGCACAGTGACACTGCATGCACACTCTCATACACTGTTCTTATACCCTAACATGATTCTAGCTGCAAGACCCATGTATCAGAATATGAGCTGTGACACCCCATGCACAGTGACACTGCATGCACACTCTCATACACTGTTCTTATACCCTAACATGATTCTAGCTGCAAGACCTGTGTATCAGAATATGAGCTGTGACACTGCATGCACACTCTCATACACTGCTCTCATTCCCCAACATGATTCTAGCTGCAAGACCTGTGTATCAGAATATGAGCTGTGACACTGCATGCACACTCTCATACACTGCTCTCATCCCCTAACATGATTCTAGCTGCAAGACCTGTGTATCAGAATATGAGCTGTGGCACTGCATGCACACTCTCATACACTGCTCTCATCCCCTAACATGATTCTAGCTGCAAGACCTGTGTATCAGAATATGAGCTGTGACACTGCATGCACACTCTCATACACTGCTCTCATCCCCTAACATGATTCTAGCTGCAAGACCCGTGTATCAGAATATGAGCTGTGGCACTGAATGTACACTCTCATACACTGCTCTCATCCCCTAACATGATTCTAGCTGCAAGACCTGTGTATCAGAATATGAGCTGTGACACCCCATGCACAGTGACACTGCATGCACACTCTCATACACTGTTCCTATACCCTAACATGATTCTAGCTGCAAGACCTGTGTATCGGAATATGAGCTGTGGCACTGCATGCACACTCTCATACACTGCTCTCATCCCCTAACATGATTCTAGCTGCAAGACCTGTGTATCCGAATATGAGCTGTGGCACCCCATGCACAGTGACACTGCATGCACACTCTCATACACTGTTCTTATACCCTAACATGATTCTAGCTGCAAGACCTGTGTATCAGAATATGAGCTGTGACACTGCATGCACACTCTCATACACTGCTCTCATCCCCTAACATGATTCTAGCTGCAAGACCCGTGTATCAGAATATGAGCTGTGACACTGCATGCACACTCTCATACACTGCTCTCATCCCCTAACATGATTCTAGCTGCAAGACCTGTGTATCAGAATATGAGCTGTGGCACTGAATGTACACTCTCATACACTGCTCTCATCCCCTAACATGATTCTAGCTGCAAGACCCGTGTATCCGAATATGAGCTGTGGCACCCCATGCACAGTGACACTGCATGCACACTCTCATACACTGTTCTTATACCCTAACATGATTCTAGCTGCAAGACCTGTGTATCAGAATATGAGCTGTGACACTGCATGCACACTCTCATACACTGCTCTCATCCCCTAACATGATTCTAGCTGCAAGACCCGTGTATCAGAATATGAGCTGTGACACTGCATGCACACTCTCATACACTGCTCTCATCCCCTAACATGATTCTAGCTGCAAGACCCGTGTATCAGAATATGAGCTGTGACACTGCATGCACACTCTCATACACTGCTCTCATCCCCTAACATGATTCTAGCTGCAAGACCCGTGTATCAGAATATGAGCTGTGACACTGCATGCACACTCTCATACACTGCTCTCATCCCCTAACATGATTCTAGCTGCAAGACCCGTGTATCAGAATATGAGCTGTGACACCCCATGCACAGTGACACTGCATGCACACTCTCATACACTGTTCTTATACCCTAACATGATTCTAGCTGCAAGACCTGTTTATCAGAATATGAGCTGTGGCACCCCATGCACAGTGACACTGCATGCACACTCTCATACACTGTTCTTATACCCTAACATGATTCTAGCTGCAAGACCCGTGTATCAGAATATGAGCTGTGACACCCCATGCACAGTGACACTGCATGCACACTCTCATACACTGTTCTTATACCCTAACATGATTCTAGCTGCAAGACCCATGTATCAGAATATGAGCTGTGACACCCCATGCACAGTGACACTGCATGCACACTCTCATACACTGTTCTTATACCCTAACATGATTCTAGCTGCAAGACCTGTGTATCAGAATATGAGCTGTGACACTGCATGCACACTCTCATACACTGCTCTCATTCCCCAACATGATTCTAGCTGCAAGACCTGTGTATCAGAATATGAGCTGTGACACTGCATGCACACTCTCATACACTGCTCTCATCCCCTAACATGATTCTAGCTGCAAGACCTGTGTATCAGAATATGAGCTGTGGCACTGCATGCACACTCTCATACACTGCTCTCATCCCCTAACATGATTCTAGCTGCAAGACCTGTGTATCAGAATATGAGCTGTGACACTGCATGCACACTCTCATACACTGCTCTCATCCCCTAACATGATTCTAGCTGCAAGACCCGTGTATCAGAATATGAGCTGTGGCACTGAATGTACACTCTCATACACTGCTCTCATCCCCTAACATGATTCTAGCTGCAAGACCTGTGTATCAGAATATGAGCTGTGACACCCCATGCACAGTGACACTGCATGCACACTCTCATACACTGTTCTTATACCCTAACATGATTCTAGCTGCAAGACCTGTGTATCAGAATATGAGCTGTGGCACTGCATGCACACTCTCACACACTGCTCTCATCCCCTAACATGATTCCAGCTGCAAGACCCGTGTATCAGAATATGAGCTGTGACACTGCATGCACACTCTCATACACTGCTCTCATCCCCTAACATGATTCTAGCTGCAAGACCTGTGTATCAGAATATGAGCTGTGACACTGCATGCACACTCTCATACACTGCTCTCATCCCCTAACATGATTCTAGCTGCAAGACCTGTGTATCAGAATATGAGCTGTGACACCCCATGCACAGTGACACTGCATGCACACTCTCATACACTGTTCTTATACCCTAACATGATTCTAGCTGCAAGACCTGTGTATCAGAATATGAGCTGTGGCACTGAATGCACACTCTCATACACTGCTCTCATGTCCTAACATGATTCTAGCTGCAAGACCTGTGTATCAGAATATGAGCTGTGACACTGCATGCACACTCTCATACACTGCTCTCATCCCCTAACATGATTCTAGCTGCAAGACCCGTGTATCAGAATATGAGCTGTGGCACTGAATGTACACTCTCATACACTGCTCTCATCCCCTAACATGATTCTAGCTGCAAGACCTGTGTATCAGAATATGAGCTGTGACACCCCATGCACAGTGACACTGCATGCACACTCTCATACACTGTTCTTATACCCTAACATGATTCTAGCTGCAAGACCTGTGTATCAGAATATGAGCTGTGGCACTGCATGCACACTCTCACACACTGCTCTCATGCCCTAACATGATTCCAGCTGCAAGACCCGTGTATCAGAATATGAGCTGTGACATTGCATGCACACTCTCATACACTGCTCTCATCCCCTAACATGATTCCAGCTGCAAGACCCGTGTATCAGAATATGAGCTGTGACACTGCATGCACACTCTCATACACTGCTCTCATCCCCTAACATGATTCTAGCTGCAAGACCTGTGTATCAGAATATGAGCTGTGACACTGCATGCACACTCTCATACACTGCTCTCATCCCCTAACATGATTCTAGCTGCAAGACCCGTGTATCAGAATATGAGCTGTGACACCCCATGCACAGTGACACTGCATGCACACTCTCATACACTGTTCTTATACCCTAACATGATTCTAGCTGCAAGACCTGTGTATCAGAATATGAGCTGTGGCACTGCATGCACACTCTCATACACTGCTCTCATGCCCTAACATGATTCTAGCTGCAAGACCTGTGTATCAGAATATGAGCTGTGACACTGCATGCACACTCTCATACACTGCTCTCATCCCCTAACATGATTCTAGCTGCAAGACCTGTGTATCCGAATATGAGCTGTGGCACCCCATGCACAGTGACACTGCATGCACACTCTCATACACTGTTCTTATACCCTAACATGATTCTAGCTGCAAGACCTGTGTATCTGAATATGAGCTGTGGAACTGCATGCACACTCTCACACACTGCTCTCATCCCCTAACATGATTCCAGCTGCAAGACCCGTGTATCAGAATATGAGCTGTGACACTGCATGCACACTCTCATACACTGCTCTCATTCCCTAACATGATTCTAGCTGCAAGACCTGTGTATCAGAATATGAGCTGTGACACTGCATGCACACTCTCATACACTGCTCTCATCCCCTAACATGATTCTAGCTGCAAGACCCGTGTATCAGAATATGAGCTGTGACACCCCATGCACAGTGACACTGCATGCACACTCTCATACACTGTTCTTATACCCTAACATGATTCTAGCTGCAAGACCTGTGTATCAGAATATGAGCTGTGACACTGCATGCACACTCTCATACACTGCTCTCATCCCCTAACATGATTCTAGCTGCAAGACCCGTGTATCAGAATATGAGCTGTGACACTGCATGCACACTCTCATACACTGCTCTCATCCCCTAACATGATTCTAGCTGCAAGACCTGTGTATCCGAATATGAGCTGTGGCACCCCATGCACAGTGACACTGCATGCACACTCTCATACACTGTTCTTATACCCTAACATGATTCTAGCTGCAAGACCTGTGTATCAGAATATGAGCTGTGACACTGCATGCACACTCTCATACACTGCTCTCATCCCCTAACATGATTCTAGCTGCAAGACCCGTGTATCAGAATATGAGCTGTGACACTGCATGCACACTCTCATACACTGCTCTCATCCCCTAACATGATTCTAGCTGCAAGACCTGTGTATCAGAATATGAGCTGTGGCACTGAATGTACACTCTCATACACTGCTCTCATCCCCTAACATGATTCTAGCTGCAAGACCCGTGTATCCGAATATGAGCTGTGGCACCCCATGCACAGTGACACTGCATGCACACTCTCATACACTGTTCTTATACCCTAACATGATTCTAGCTGCAAGACCTGTGTATCAGAATATGAGCTGTGACACTGAATGTACACTCTCATACACTGCTCTCATCCCCTAACATGATTCTAGCTGCAAGACCCGTGTATCAGAATATGAGCTGTGACACTGCATGCACACTCTCATACACTGCTCTCATCCCCTAACATGATTCTAGCTGCAAGACCCGTGTATCAGAATATGAGCTGTGACACTGCATGCACACTCTCATACACTGCTCTCATCCCCTAACATGATTCTAGCTGCAAGACCCGTGTATCAGAATATGAGCTGTGATACCCCATGCACAGTGACACTGCATGCACACTCTCATACACTGTTCTTATACCCTAACATGATTCTAGCTGCAAGACCTGTTTATCAGAATATGAGCTGTGGCACCCCATGCACAGTGACACTGCATGCACACTCTCATACACTGTTCTTATACCCTAACATGATTCTAGCTGCAAGACCCGTGTATCAGAATATGAGCTGTGACACCCCATGCACAGTGACACTGCATGCACACTCTCATACACTGTTCTTATACCCTAACATGATTCTAGCTGCAAGACCCATGTATCAGAATATGAGCTGTGACACCCCATGCACAGTGACACTGCATGCACACTCTCATACACTGTTCTTATACCCTAACATGATTCTAGCTGCAAGACCTGTGTATCAGAATATGAGCTGTGACACTGCATGCACACTCTCATACACTGCTCTCATTCCCCAACATGATTCTAGCTGCAAGACCTGTGTATCAGAATATGAGCTGTGACACTGCATGCACACTCTCATACACTGCTCTCATCCCCCTAACATGATTCTAGCTGCAAGACCTGTGTATCAGAATATGAGCTGTGGCACTGCATGCACACTCTCATACACTGCTCTCATCCCCTAACATGATTCTAGCTGCAAGACCTGTGTATCAGAATATGAGCTGTGACACTGCATGCACACTCTCATACACTGCTCTCATCCCCTAACATGATTCTAGCTGCAAGACCCGTGTATCAGAATATGAGCTGTGGCACTGAATGTACACTCTCATACACTGCTCTCATCCCCTAACATGATTCTAGCTGCAAGACCTGTGTATCAGAATATGAGCTGTGACACCCCATGCACAGTGACACTGCATGCACACTCTCATACACTGTTCTTATACCCTAACATGATTCTAGCTGCAAGACCTGTGTATCAGAATATGAGCTGTGGCACTGCATGCACACTCTCACACACTGCTCTCATCCCCTAACATGATTCCAGCTGCAAGACCCGTGTATCAGAATATGAGCTGTGACACTGCATGCACACTCTCATACACTGCTCTCATCCCCTAACATGATTCTAGCTGCAAGACCTGTGTATCAGAATATGAGCTGTGACACTGCATGCACACTCTCATACACTGCTCTCATCCCCTAACATGATTCTAGCTGCAAGACCTGTGTATCAGAATATGAGCTGTGACACCCCATGCACAGTGACACTGCATGCACACTCTCATACACTGTTCTTATACCCTAACATGATTCTAGCTGCAAGACCTGTGTATCAGAATATGAGCTGTGGCACTGCATGCACACTCTCATACACTGCTCTCATGTCCTAACATGATTCTAGCTGCAAGACCTGTGTATCAGAATATGAGCTGTGACACTGCATGCACACTCTCATACACTGCTCTCATCCCCTAACATGATTCTAGCTGCAAGACCCGTGTATCAGAATATGAGCTGTGGCACTGAATGTACACTCTCATACACTGCTCTCATCCCCTAACATGATTCTAGCTGCAAGACCTGTGTATCAGAATATGAGCTGTGACACCCCATGCACAGTGACACTGCATGCACACTCTCATACACTGTTCTTATACCCTAACATGATTCTAGCTGCAAGACCTGTGTATCAGAATATGAGCTGTGGCACTGCATGCACACTCTCACACACTGCTCTCATGCCCTAACATGATTCCAGCTGCAAGACCCGTGTATCAGAATATGAGCTGTGACATTGCATGCACACTCTCATACACTGCTCTCATCCCCTAACATGATTCCAGCTGCAAGACCCGTGTATCAGAATATGAGCTGTGACACTGCATGCACACTCTCATACACTGCTCTCATCCCCTAACATGATTCTAGCTGCAAGACCTGTGTATCAGAATATGAGCTGTGACACTGCATGCACACTCTCATACACTGCTCTCATCCCCTAACATGATTCTAGCTGCAAGACCCGTGTATCAGAATATGAGCTGTGACACCCCATGCACAGTGACACTGCATGCACACTCTCATACACTGTTCTTATACCCTAACATGATTCTAGCTGCAAGACCTGTGTATCAGAATATGAGCTGTGGCACTGCATGCACACTCTCATACACTGCTCTCATGCCCTAACATGATTCTAGCTGCAAGACCTGTGTATCAGAATATGAGCTGTGACACTGCATGCACACTCTCATACACTGCTCTCATCCCCTAACATGATTCTAGCTGCAAGACCTGTGTATCCGAATATGAGCTGTGGCACCCCATGCACAGTGACACTGCATGCACACTCTCATACACTGTTCTTATACCCTAACATGATTCTAGCTGCAAGACCTGTGTATCTGAATATGAGCTGTGGAACTGCATGCACACTCTCACACACTGCTCTCATCCCCTAACATGATTCCAGCTGCAAGACCCGTGTATCAGAATATGAGCTGTGACACTGCATGCACACTCTCATACACTGCTCTCATTCCCTAACATGATTCTAGCTGCAAGACCTGTGTATCAGAATATGAGCTGTGACACTGCATGCACACTCTCATACACTGCTCTCATCCCCTAACATGATTCTAGCTGCAAGACCCGTGTATCAGAATATGAGCTGTGACACCCCATGCACAGTGACACTGCATGCACACTCTCATACACTGTTCTTATACCCTAACATGATTCTAGCTGCAAGACCTGTGTATCAGAATATGAGCTGTGGCACTGCATGCACACTCTCATACACTGTTCTTATACCCTAACATGATTCTAGCTGCAAGACCTGTGTATCAGAATATGAGCTGTGGCACTGCATGCACACTCTCATACACTGCTCTCATCCCCTAACATGATTCTAGCTGCAAGACCTGTGTATCCGAATATGAGCTGTGGCACCCCATGCACAGTGACACTGCATGCACACTCTCATACACTGTTCTTATACCCTAACATGATTCTAGCTGCAAGACCTGTGTATCAGAATATGAGCTGTGACACTGCATGCCCACTCTCATACACTGCTCTCATCCCCTAACATGATTCTAGCTGCAAGACCCGTGTATCAGAATATGAGCTGTGACACTGCATGCACACTCTCATACACTGCTCTCATCCCCTAACATGATTCTAGCTGCAAGACCTGTGTATCAGAATATGAGCTGTGGCACTGAATGTACACTCTCATACACTGCTCTCATCCCCTAACATGATTCTAGCTGCAAGACCCGTGTATCCGAATATGAGCTGTGGCACCCCATGCACAGTGACACTGCATGCACACTCTCATACACTGTTCTTATACCCTAACATGATTCTAGCTGCAAGACCTGTGTATCAGAATATGAGCTGTGGCACTGAATGTACACTCTCATACACTGCTCTCATCCCCTAACATGATTCTAGCTGCAAGACCCGTGTATCAGAATATGAGCTGTGACACCCCATGCACAGTGACACTGCATGCACACTCTCATACACTGTTCTTATACCCTAACATGATTCTAGCTGCAAGACCCGTGTATCAGAATATGAGCTGTGACACTGCATGCACACTCTCATACACTGCTCTCATCCCCTAACATGATTCTAGCTGCAAGACCCGTGTATCAGAATATGAGCTGTGACACTGCATGCACACTCTCATACACTGCTCTCATCCCCTAACATGATTCTAGCTGCAAGACCTGTGTATCAGAATATGAGATGTGACACTGCATGCACACTCTCATACACTGCTCTCATCCCCTAACATGATTCTAGCTGCAAGACCCGTGTATCAGAATATGAGCTGTGACACCCCATGCACAGTGACACTGCATGCACACTCTCATACACTGTTCTTATACCCTAACATGATTCTAGCTGCAAGACCTGTGTATCAGAATATGAGCTGTGGCACTGCATGCACACTATCATACACTGCTCTCATGCCCTAACATGATTCTAGCTGCAAGACCTGTGTATCAGAATATAAGCTGTGGCACCCCATGCACAGTGACACTGCATGCACACTCTCATACACTGCTCTCATCCCCTAACATGATTCTAGCTGCAAGACCTGTGTATCCGAATATGAGCTGTGGCACCCCATGCACAGTGACACTGCATGCACACTCTCATACACTGTTCTTATACCCTAACATGATTCTAGCTGCAAGACCTGTGTATCAGAATATGAGCTGTGGCACTGCATGCACACTCTCATACACTGCTCTCATCCCCTAACATGATTCTAGCTGCAAGACCTGTGTATCAGAATATGAGCTGTGACACTGCATGCACACTCTCATACACTGCTCTCATCCCCTAACATGATTCTAGCTGCAAGACCCGTGTATCAGAATATGAGCTGTGACACTGCATGCACACTCTCATACACTGCTCTCATCCCCTAACATGATTCTAGCTGCAAGACCTGTGTATCAGAATATGAGCTGTGACACTGCATGCACACTCTCATACACTGCTCTCATCCCCTAACATGATTCTAGCTGCAAGACCTGTGTATCCGAATATGAGCTGTGGCACCCCATGCACAGTGACACTGCATGCACACTCTCATACACTGTTCTTATACCCTAACATGATTCTAGCTGCAAGACCTGTGTATCAGAATATGAGCTGTGACACCCCATGCACAGTGACACTGCATGCACACTCTCATACACTGTTCTTATACCCTAACATAATTCTAGCTGCAAGACCTGTGTATCAGAATATGAGCTGTGACACTGCATGCACACTCTCATACACTGTTCTTATACCCTAACATGATTCTAGCTGCAAGACCTGTGTATCAGAATATGAGCTGTGGCACTGCATGCACACTCTCACACACTGCTCTCATCCCCTAACATGATTCCAGCTGCAAGACCTGTGTATCAGAATATGAGCTGTGGAACTGCATGCACACTCTCACACACTGCTCTCATCCCCTAACATGATTCCAGCTGCAAGACCCGTGTATCAGAATATGAGCTGTGACACTGCATGCACAGTCTCATACACTGCTCTCATCCCCTAACATGATTCTAGCTGCAAGACCCGTGTATCAGAATATGAGCTGTGACACCCCATGCACAGTGACACTGCATGCACACTCTCATACACTGTTCTTATACCCTAACATGATTCTAGCTGCAAGACCTGTGTATCAGAATATGAGCTGTGGCACTGCATGCACACTCTCATACACTGCTCTCATGCCCTAACATGATTCCAGCTGCAAGACCCGTGTATCAGAATATGAGCTGTGACACTGCATGCACACTCTCATACACTGCTCTCAGCCCCTAACATGATTCTAGCTGCAAGACCTGTGTATCTGAATATGAGCTGTGGCACCCCATGCACAGTGACACTGCATGCACACTCTCATACACTGTTCTTATACCCTAACATGATTCTAGCTGCAAGACCTGTGTATCAGAATATGAGCTGTGGCACTGCATGCACACTCTCACACACTGCTCTCATCCCCTAACATGATTCCAGCTGCAAGACCCGTGTATCAGAATATGAGCTGTGACACTGCATGCACACTCTCATACACTGGTCTCATCCCCTAACATGATTCTAGCTGCAAGACCCGTGTATCAGAATATGAGCTGTGACACTGCATGCACACTCTTCATACACTGCTCTCATCCCCTAACATGATTCTAGCTGCAAGACCCGTGTATCAGAATATGAGCTGTGACATTGCATGCACACTCTCATACACTGCTCTCATCCCCTAACATGATTCCAGCTGCAAGACCCGTGTATCAGAATATGAGCTGTGACACTGCATGCACACTCTCATACACTGCTCTCATCCCCTAACATGATTCTAGCTGCAAGACCCGTGTATCAGAATATGAGCTGTGACATTGCATGCACACTCTCATACACTGCTCTCATGCCCTAACATGATTCTAGCTGCAAGACCCGTGTATCAGAATATGAGCTGTGACACCCCATGCACAGTGACACTGCATGCACACTCTCATACACTGTTCTTATACCCTAACATGATTCTAGCTGCAAGACCTGTGTATCAGAATATGAGCTGTGACACCCCATGCACAGTCTCATACACTGCTCTCATCCCCTAACATGATTCTAGCTGCAAGACCTGTGTATCAGAATATGAGCTGTGGCACTGCATGCACACTCTCATACACTGCTCTCATGCCCTAACATGATTCTTGCTGCAAGACCTGTGTATCAGAATATGAGCTGTGGCACTGCTTGCACACTCTCATACACTGCTCTCATCCCCTAACATGATTCTAGCTGCAAGACCTGTGTATCCGAATATGAGCTGTGGCACCCCATGCACAGTGACACTGCATGCACACTCTCATACACTGTTCTTATACCCTAACATGATTCTAGCTGCAAGACCTGTGTATCAGAATATGAGCTGTGGCACTGCATGCACACTCTCACACACTGCTCTCATCCCCTAACATGATTCCAGCTGCAAGACCCGTGTATCAGAATATGAGCTGTGACACTGCATGCACACTCTCATACACTGCTCTCATCCCCTAACATGATTCTAGCTGCAAGACCCGTGTATCAGAATATGAGCTGTGACACTGCATGCACACTCACATACACTGCTCTCATCCCCTAACATGATTCTAGCTGCAAGACACGTGTATCAGAATATGAGCTGTGACACTGCATGCACACTCTCATACACTGCTCTCATCCCCTAACATGATTCTAGCTGCAAGACCCGTGTATCAGAATATGAGCTGTGACACTGCATGCACACTCTCATACACTGCTCTCATCCCCTAACATGATTCCAGCTGCAAGACGTGTGTATCGGAATATGAGCTGTGACACTACATGCACACTCTCATACACTGCTCTCATCCCCTAACATGATTCCAGCTGCAAGACGTGTGTATCCGAATATGAGCTGTGACACTGCATGCACACTCTCATACACTGCTCTCATCCCCTAACATGATTCTAGCTGCAAGACGTGTGTATCAGAATATGAGCTGTTACACTGCATGCACACTCTCATACACTGGTCTCATCCCCTAACATGATTCTAGCTGCAAGACGTGTGTATCCGAATATGAGCTGTGACACTGCATGTACACTCTCATACACTGCTCTCATCCCCTAACATGATTCTAGCTGCAAGACGTGTGTATCCGAATATGAGCTGTTACACTGCATGCACACTCTCATACACTGCTCTCATCCCCTAACATGATTCTAGCTGCAAGACGTGTGTATCAGAATATGAGCTGTGACACTGCATGCACACTCTCATACACTGCTCTCATCCCCTAACATGATTCTAGCTGCAAGACCCGTGTATCAGAATATGAGCTGTGACACTGAATGTACACTCTCATACACTGCTCTCATCCCCTAACATGATTCTAGCTGCAAGACCCGTGTATCAGAATATAAGCTGTGACACTGCATGCACACTCTCATACACTGCTCTCATCCCCTAACATGATTCTAGCTGCAAGACGTGTGTATCCGAATATGAGCTGTGACACTGAATGTACACTCTCATACACTGTTCTTATGCCCTAACATGATTCTAGCTGCAAGACGTGTGTATCAGAATATGAGCTGTGACACTGAATGTACACTCTCATACACTGCTCTCATCCCCTAACATGATTCTAGCTGCAAGACCCGTGTATCAGAATATGAGCTGTGACACCTCATGCACAGTGACACTGCATGCACACTCTCATACACTGTTCTCATCCCCTAACATGATTCTAGCTGCAAGACCTGTGTATCGGAATATGAGCTGTGACACTGCATGCACACTCTCATACACTGCTCTCATCCCCTAACATGATTCTAGCTGCAAGACCCGTGTATCAGAATATGAGCTGTGACACTGAATGTACACTCTCATACACTGCTCTCATCCCCTAACATGATTCTAGCTGCAAGACCCGTGTATCAGAATATGAGCTGTGACACTGAATGTACACTCTCATACACTGCTCTCATCCCCTAACATGATTCTAGCTGCAAGACCCGTGTATCAGAATATGAGCTGTGACACTGCATGCACACTCTCATACACTGCTCTCATCCCCTAACATGATTCTAGCTGCAAGACCCGTGTATCAGAATATGAGCTGTGACACTGAATGCACACTCTCATACACTGCTCTCATCCCCTAACATGATTCTAGCTGCAAGACCCGTGTATCAGAATATGAGCTGTGGCACCTCATGCACAGTGACACTGCATGCACACTCTCATACACTGCTCTCATCCCCTAACATGATTCTAGCTGCAAGACGTGTGTATCAGAATATGAGCTGTGACACTGCATGCACACTCTCATACACTGCTCTCATCCCCTAACATGATTCTAGCTGCAAGACGTGTGTATCAGAATATGAGCTGTGACACTGAATGTACACTCTCATACACTGCTCTCATCCCCTAACATGATTCTAGGTGCAAGACGTGTGTATCAGAATATGAGCTGTGACACTGCATGCACAGTGACACTGCATGCACACTCTCATACACTGCTCTCATCCCCTAACATGATTCTAGCTGCAAGACCCGTGTATCCGAATATGAGCTGTGACACTGAATGTACACTCTCATACACTGTTCTTATGCCCTAACATGATTCTAGCTGCAAGACGTGTGTATCAGAATATGAGCTGTGGCACCTCATGCACAGTGACACTGCATGCACACTCTCATACACTGTTCTCATCCCCTAACATGATTCTAGCTGCAAGACCTGTGTATCGGAATATGAGCTGTGACACTGCATGCACACTCTCATACACTGCTCTCATCCCCTAACATGATTCTAGCTGCAAGACCCGTGTATCAGAATATGAGCTGTGACACTGAATGTACACTCTCATACACTGCTCTCATCCCCTAACATGATTCTAGCTGCAAGACCCGTGTATCAGAATATGAGCTGTGACACTGAATGTACACTCTCATACACTGCTCTCATCCCCTAACATGATTCTAGCTGCAAGACCCGTGTATCAGAATATGAGCTGTGGCACCTCATGCACAGTGACACTGCATGCACACTCTCATACACTGCTCTCATCCCCTAACATGATTCTAGCTGCAAGACGTGTGTATCAGAATATGAGCTGTGACACTGCATGCACACTCTCATACACTGCTCTCATCCCCTAACATGATTCTAGCTGCAAGACGTGTGTATCAGAATATGAGCTGTGACACTGAATGTACACTCTCATACACTGCTCTCATCCCCTAACATGATTCTAGCTGCAAGACGTGTGTATCAGAA
Source organism: Ambystoma mexicanum (assembly GCF_040938575.1). Lineage (NCBI taxonomy): Eukaryota > Metazoa > Chordata > Amphibia > Caudata > Ambystomatidae > Ambystoma > Ambystoma mexicanum. The sequence continues at coordinate 1,123,729,097 of NC_090941.1, forward strand.
TATGAGCTGTGACACTGCATGCACAGTGACACTGCATGCACACTCTCATACACTGCTCTCATCCCCTAACATGATTCTAGCTGCAAGACCCGTGTATCCGAATATGAGCTGTGACACTGAATGTACACTCTCATACACTGTTCTTATGCCCTAACATGATTCTAGCTGCAAGACGTGTGTATCAGAATATGAGCTGTGGCACCTCATGCACAGTGACACTGCATGCACACTCTCATACACTGTTCTCATCCCCTAACATGATTCTAGCTGCAAGACCTGTGTATCGGAATATGAGCTGTGACACTGCATGCACACTCTCATACACTGCTCTCATCCCCTAACATGATTCTAGCTGCAAGACCCGTGTATCAGAATATGAGCTGTGACACTGAATGTACACTCTCATACACTGCTCTCATCCCCTAACATGATTCTAGCTGCAAGACCCGTGTATCAGAATATGAGCTGTGACACTGAATGTACACTCTCACACACTGCTCTCATCCCCTAACATGATTCTAGCTGCAAGACCCGTGTATCAGAATATGAGCTGTGACACTGCATGCACACTCTCATACACTGCTCTCATCCCCTAACATGATTCTAGCTGCAAGACCCGTGTATCAGAATATGAGCTGTGACACTGAATGCACACTCTCATACACTGCTCTCATCCCCTAACATGATTCTAGCTGCAAGACCCGTGTATCAGAATATGAGCTGTGGCACCTCATGCACAGTGACACTGCATGCACACTCTCATACACTGCTCTCATCCCCTAACATGATTCTAGCTGCAAGACGTGTGTATCAGAATATGAGCTGTGACACTGCATGCACACTCTCATACACTGCTCTCATCCCCTAACATGATTCTAGCTGCAAGACGTGTGTATCAGAATATGAGCTGTGACACTGAATGTACACTCTCATACACTGCTCTCATCCCCTAACATGATTCTAGCTGCAAGACGTGTGTATCAGAATATGAGCTGTGACACTGCATGCACAGTGACACTGCATGCACACTCTCATACACTGTTCTTATACCCTAACATGATTCTAGCTGCAAGACGTGTGTATCAGAATATGAGCTGTGGCACCTCATGCACAGTGACACTGCATGTACACTCTCATACACTGCTCTCATCCCCTGACATGATTCTAGCTGCAAGACGTGTGTATCAGAATATGAGCTGTGACACTGCATGCACACTCTCATACACTGCTCTCATCCCCTGACATGATTCTAGCTGCAAGACGTGTGTATCAGAATATGAGCTGTGACACTGCATGCACACTCTCATACACTGCTCTCATCCCCTGGCATGATTCTAGCTGCAAGACGTGTGTATCATAATATGAGCTGTGACACTGAATGTACACTCTCATACACTGCTCTCATCCCCTAACATGATTCTAGCTGCAAGACGTGTGTATCAGAATATGAGCTGTGACACTGCATGCACACTCTCATACACTGCTCTCATCCCCTAACATGATTCTAGCTGCAAGACGTGTGTATCAGAATATGAGCTGTGACACTGAATGTACACTCTCATACACTGCTCTCATCCCCTAACATGATTCTAGCTGCAAGACGTGTGTATCAGAATATGAGCTGTGACACTGCATGCACAGTGACACTGCATGCACACTCTCATACACTGTTCTTATACCCTAACATGATTCTAGCTGCAAGACGTGTGTATCAGAATATGAGCTGTAGCACCTCATGCACAGTGACACTGCATGTACACTCTCATACACTGCTCTCATCCCCTGACATGATTCTAGCTGCAAGACGTGTGTATCAGAATATGAGCTGTGGCACTGCATGCACACTCTCATACACTGCTCTCATCCCCTAACATGATTCTAGCTGCAAGACGTGTGTATCAGAATATGAGCTGTGACACTGCATGCACACTCTCATACACTGCTCTCATCCCCTAACATGATTCTAGCTGCAAGACGTGTGTATCAGAATATGAGCTGTGACACTGCATGCACACTCTCATACACTGCTCTCATCCCCTGACATGATTCTAGCTGCAAGACGTGTGTATCAGTATATGAGCTGTGACACTGAATGTACACTCTCATACACTGCTCTCATCCCCTGACATGATTCTAGCTGCAAGACGTGTGTATCAGAATATGAGCTGTGACACTGAATGTACACTCTCATACACTGCTCTCATCCCCTGACATGATTCTAGCTGCAAGACGTGTGTATCAGAATATGAGCTGTGACACTGCATGCACACTCTCATACACTGCTCTCATCCCCTAACATGATTCTAGCTGCAAGACCCGTGTATCAGAATATGAGCTGTGACACTGCATGCACACTCTCATACACTGCTCTCATGCCCTAACATGATTCTAGCTGCAAGACCTGTGTATCAGAATATGAGCTGTGGCACTGCATGCACACTCTCATACACTGTTCTTATACCCTAACATGATTCTAGCTGCAAGACCTGTGTATCAGAATATGAGCTGTGACACTGCATGCACACTCTCATACACTGCTCTCATCCCCTAACATGATTCTAGCTGCAAGACCCGTGTATCAGAATATGAGCTGTGACACCCCATGCACAGTGACACTGCATGCACACTCTCATACACTGCTCTCATCCCCTAACATGATTCTAGCTGCAAGACGTGTGTATCAGAATATGAGCTGTGACACTGCATGTACACTCTCATACACTGCTCTCATCCCCTGACATGATTCTAGCTGCAAGACGTTTGTATCAGAATATGAGCTGTGACACTGAATGTACACTCTCATACACTGCTCTCATCCCCTGACATGATTCTAGCTGCAAGACGTGTGTATCAGAATATGAGCTGTGACACTGAATGTACACTCTCATACACTGCTCTCATCCCCTGACATGATTCTAGCTGCAAGACCCGTGTATCAGAATATGAGCTGTGACACTGCATGCACACTCTCACACACTGCTCTCATCCCCTAACATCATTCTAGCTGCAAGACTTGTGCACACAATAAAATGAATTGTTTGCATCCCCACATGATATCACTTGTGACACTTGCATACACACTGTATTACACACATCTCCCCCCTCACACACATCAGGTGTGACACTTGTATATACACAGTAATGCACTCATCCTTCCCTCTCAGCATATTCCTTGAGACCCACTGCTGTTATCTGTGAAGCACACCGGCTCTGACATGCACTGCCTTGCACTGCTCTCCCCCCTCACACACATCAGGTCTGACCCTTGTATATACACAGTAATGCACTCATCCTTCCCTCTCAGGATATTCCTTGAGACCCACTGCTGTTATCTGTGAAGCACACCGGCTCTGACATGCACTGCCTTGCACTGCTCTTACCCCGCACATGACATTGACTGCGGCGCTTCTTGATACGTTGGACGCGAGGGGTTGAACTCTATGTGAACCGCCATTGACCCTCCAATGATCACATCCCCATCCTGGGAGTAGGACTCCTGCTGTGACACATGCAGTTCACAGGCGGAGTCCAGGGTGGCCTTCCCTGCAGAGCAGAGTAGGAGAAGCAGTGCACGGATTCCCAGGTCCATCGATGCGCTGACCGGTGTCAGCGGCTCAGCCAAAGATTCTAATTCTGCAAACAAGTAGAATGATGAACCAAAAATAGTGCTGTTGTTCACCATAAAGATTTACTGCAATGAAGAACTCTAAAGTTGCTTACCAATCCTTACAATGAGAATGTATAAAGATCGCTGCAGCAAACAGGAGTGTAGACTCAATGACACGGCTTCTCCAGGAAACATACAGGATGTGCCTGGGCTCTTACAATGCTGCTCATCGAGTACAGAGTTTATAGTTCCCCAGGAAGCCCCAGGGGGAGGCATAGACCTGGCACTCTTATTTTAGACCCTTTAAGAATGTCTCCCCCAGGCACAGTATAATTCCTGGCAGTGCAGTGCAAATGACTGCATTTATGATAATAACACGCTGTGTCATTATAATTGGGGAAAGTACTATATAGAATGTTCTGATCGCGTTCATTATAGTACTTATTCTCATCGACTGAAATCAGAATGAAAAACAACATGTTTTCCTTTCATTTACTTTTGTGAAATCAAACCGAATCAACACACAGTAGAAATAGGAACATTTCTTGCTGTTATACTCATGTAATATACAATACAGTGCACAGGTGGTCTGTCCAGGGCAAATTCTCTCACCATTACATAACCAATGCCATGCAGTATAGCTGTTCACGGAACCTTGCAACTCCTGAGCTGGTTCAGAAGCTGAACCTGCTCCCTGTACCATGTGGCTGCTTTCCTTGCCATCCCTGAATGCAGGATGAAGTGATGTGCACATTCATCACCCCAGAAATAAGCGCCGAGCATGGGGACCTTCAAGGCACTGTGCATCCCGTTACAGAAGTCCAGCAATAGCTCATCACACTAATGGGAATTTACACCCATGGAAGATTGGGCTGCAGTCATTCCTCCTCTCACACACGGAATTCTCTTGGAAAAGGCAGTAGAATAGCTATGCACAGCACAGCACTGTGTTCAGGGTCACGAGGTGGGAGCACCAATGTGTGAGTATCTATATTAAACACAAAAGGCCAGACATCTAATGCTTACAAGAAGATACACAACTTGCACAGAAAGACTGATCACTTTAAATATAAAATAGGCTAGATTGGTTTTCCTTTCTTCTGGGAAAAGGGCTCGGAGGGGTTGTTGCACGGATGCTGCTCTGGGACCACCTCCATGCCCTGCCACACCAGATCCAACCACCCAGGTTCTCTGAGAACATCTGTTCCTTTCTCAGGGAGAAGCAGGTTAATGTCCTCTACCCCATCTTTCTCAACCGCTCCTGCCACCACAGAGGGTACTCCTGTGTTGCAGAGGATCCCGTCGGCTCCCTTGCAGGCCATACAGGAGACTGTCGATCCCTACTTTTCAAGGGTCACAATTCTCTGCATGTACTGCGACACGCCGCTTTGCAGGGGGGAGCAGTTTTGGAATGCTTTTAAGGCTTCGGTCAAGGAGCACAAGAAACACTGTCCCCTACCTTAGATTTAAGGCCCGCCCCAACATCTTCCCCTGTCCACCTGCCCCTCCATACTTTTGGTTGGTACCCTTCCCTCCCCACCTCTCCTGACAAAATACAAATTCCCTAAAAAATATAAAGGACAGAAACACACAAACAAGTTTCCTATGGGAGCCACCTTTCCCAGTTAAAAAAAAGAACTAAAAAAAAAAGAAACAGGACATTTTGCAGCATGTATGGTCCACAGACAGTACAATAGTCCACAGACACCTGGAAGTGGGATTACATTTTCTCGTGATGTTGTTTCTTTCTTCCTTACTTTAGTTTCCCTGTATGTACCTCGGATTTGTATGCATTGTGTGTCAGGTGTATCGACCCACGTTCAAGTTATTATGCTGCAACATTTGGTGCTGTGGGCTTAGAAAATCCAAGATGGCCGAAAAGCCCACAATTGCGCCAGAATCCAGGAAAACCGCGCAGTTTTTGCGCACACCAAAATGGTTGCCTGACCCGCCACCCACCAGTGCGAGCGTGATGGGCCAGAAGCGCCATGGGTGAAACGTGGTGCGAAAGGAAAAACAGCAGTGCCTGTTAGCTCAAAAAAGCGCTTTGAAATCACCTTTGTTTCTCTGAATGCAAGCTCAAAATGCCTATTTCAAACATTGCAAGATATTCAAAAATCTTACTGAACACCAGCAGACGTCTGGTAGAATGAAGTCTTGTGTGCATACCAAATCTGGAAAGATGATGAGCCTAAAATAATGTTCATAACAAAACTGGCTGAGCTGTGGATGTCAGCAGCTTAAGTGAAATGGGATTTAAAGCCACTAAAATCGAAATGTTTAAAATAAATGAGTGACCTACTTTTGAGTGTCACATAGGTTCCAACTGCTTAAATGTCATGGTTTTGAATTTAGAATCAGCATTCTAGCTGCATGTGTCAAAATTGTAAGTTTGATTTGAATGAAGAAAAATGGGAACAAAAGTGACCTTTGGCTGAAGCCTGGCTTAAGGAGATTGAATTCTGCCCGGCAACTACCCCCGACAGGAGTTGAAACTTGCCCAGCAACTGCATTCACAGGCCTGGCCTGTCTTCTGCTGCCCCACCAAAAGGAGATTACACCTCTCTGATTGAATCAGGGGAGGGGTACCTGGGACTGCAGGGAAACAGAACAATGAACTCCCCTTGCCTCAAAGCAATTGTTAAATCAGGGGGTCGTAAATGGCTTCCTCTTGGAAGGAACTGGGAGGGGCACTGCCTCTGTGAGCCAGCTGAGCTTGGAGGAAGTGGACAAACCAGAAATTCCCCATGTGCTTTGGGGACTTAACCACACCCATTTGACCAGAGCATAATTTTAGAAAGATAGATAATTCATAGTACAAAATTGCCAAAATTATATCAATAATATTATTATTCCTGTGATTTTTCTGTGCACATTTTAAGCGGTGTTAGGACTCTGTGATATGTTCTGGGGGGTAGTAGCGGAAAATAGGGTATTACTCCAAATGTCTGTATGTTAAAAATCTGACACTTCATCATCTGATGCCCATGTTCCTTGCGCACATTTGTGTAAATTCTGGAAAGGTTTAGAGAGTGTGTTCTGGATGAAAAGGGCAGAATTCTGTCAGAAGTGAACACAACATCTTACAAAGACAGGGATCGGATTGTTTGGCGCTACAGAAAATATGTTAGCCGGACATAATATTAGAAAAATTGTACGTAGATAAATGTGCATTGGAATCAAAAATAGATTTGTGTGCAAAGTGACAAGGGGAGTGTTCTTTCTGTATCCCATAAAAATGATGTCTCATGACAAGGGATGACTCACAGCTCAATTCCCCAGTCAGAGGAGAGAAAATCCTCTAACCTATTAGGATCCTTAGAGGTTTGGGCATAGAAAGTCAGCCTTCCCACCCATTTTCAAAAGACATAAAAAGAGCCACTGAGACCCAGGTAGACACATTCACTTTCCACTTTCTTGCGAAGCACTTTGACAGACTACATCCAAATTCAGGCACTATCCAGAGACCAGAATTTAGAAAACCATACTCCAGACTCCAGAACTTTGAAGCAGAAGGCCTACTGCAAGCTAAAAGTATTCTCAGCTGGCCTTACAATTTTGCAAACTGATTTACCCCAGAATTCCAAGGGGCACATCAGAATAAAACAGCCGGGCTGTGCTGTTTGATTCTAGCCAAGAAATGTTGCCAGAACCAGAGATCCAGACCAGCAGAGCAGAGAGAACCGCAGCTAAAACTATTGACCAGATCTGCGACGAGGCCCATTCCTTCCAAAATTAGGAGTGAGTATCCAGCCAGAGCTGTGCAAAACCAATCTCTTAGTTTAAAATAATCTAATTCAAACCATTTCAACCTATTTAGAACTGCATAGAAATCGTGTGTCCATTCTGTGATTTCAAACCTGTGAAAGTGTCATTTGTCATTTGAATCTTACTTTATTTCTGAGAATCTACCTCCACTAAAGTCCTAGGAGCGAGATTTCATTTTAAAGCTAAGAACCTAAGCTTTCCAACAAGCCCAATACCGACTTTCTACTCCTTATAGTTTTTCCGTAATCGCGATCGACGCACTCGGACAAAAGTGCAGCGAATTGCAATTTGACTCAATTTCTCCACCTGTCAAAAATAGCTGTCTTTTGCGCCCATTGCTGAAATTCGTTTTCAACCTGACAATCCCTCATGAATCACTGATAGTGTTGACCTGAACCAATCTTAAGTAGCTATCACCTACCCTGAATCTCCTATAGGGAATTTTAAATAATTTTTAGCATATATTTCACTTCATTGCAAATCACATTTAAAAGTATTTCTGCCTGTTTTAAATCATCCCTGTTGCTCTACGCTTGCTAGGGGGGAACTGGAATTTGCATTGCATTTGATTGTATTCCTGAAAACTGTGTGCTCTTCTTTCCATCTCTTTATATTGCGTAGGGGGGGAGTGAATTGTCAAAAGAAAAAGTGATCATATTATCTCTTGTTGAAATCATATCAGTTTATTTCTGTGCTGCATTATTTCCATCATTGCTTTTCCTTAAAACCATACAAATATTCTCTGCTACCTTATCCTTTCTATACTAACTCCTCACTGATTGAAAATGGTGTGCAATTGTAACATTACCCATTGTTGATCAACATTATATTCATAAGTGTGCTATCAAATATTAATTTATTCATAAAAGTGTGATATATATAAATATATTGTTTAATTTTTCAAATAAATATTTTAATTTGCAAAACAAACCTACTTCTTGGCTCAGTGAGGTCAGGGGGATTCAAAGAGAGGGGCGTTATACAAGGGTTTATCATCCAGATCTATGAACTTGTCATAAAAATATATAAATAAGGGCTTCCCTTGGGCATCCCAGACTAGGCATTGACTTAGCATGAGTGCTGAATTGAAGTCACTTAACATGTGGGTCTTCATATGTATTGTTTGTACTAACACAAGAGTATGTAGTAAGTCTTGGATTATTAGCTATTTATTCCATGTTTAACATGACTCAAACCTATGATAAGGTAGCAATCATTATTTTACTCCAAAATTACCAGATTAATAATATTATACTTCTATGGTACATGCTACAGGCATTGCCTATGTGTATGTTTGTTACGGTTCCTGTATTAACAACAACTGTCCAATATAATTTTTTTTGAGATGACTACAGTCTTTAATACATTAAGTAGTTTGTGATAGGTCTCCAGATCACCCCGATATCTTGTTATCAACATTATAAACACAACCCCTTTTAGGGACTTTTCATCAACATTAATTTCAAATGTGATGTCATCCGTGATACCATGAATTACATTTGTGATGTCATCTTTGATGTCCTGAGTGTTAGTCTTAGCAGTGCACAGTGGTAGCGCAAGTTATGGTTGCTTAGCTTACCATAACTGGCACATTTTTAGGGTTTTTCTATTTTATTTGTAAGAATAAATTCCCTCTAACAGTTTTTTCACTGAATTTCATAGGTTTTTATTGGAGCAACTTATTCATAACCTCCCTTTATTGACGTTGTTTTCACTGACTGTCACATGTTTTTATTAGTGCAACTTAATCATAATGTCCCTTTAACAATGTTTTTTCTTTGAATTTCAAAGCTTTTTATGAGTGGAAATGTTTTATAATGTTACATCACTCTATATAAATTATTAATAATTAATCTTGTAATATATATGGAAGAACTGTAAACCTCCTTTAAGAAGTATATGTTTTGCAATGCACACTGATGTGTATCATTCTCATACTGATGCAAGTCATGGTTGAATTGCCTAGGGCATGAGGCCCGACCATGACCCCAGCCCCACCAAACTACCCCTGTTATTCACTGCACCTACCCTGCATCCTAGTTCAGTGTCCACTAGACCCTCATAATGTGAACAATGACCAGTGCTCATGACTTGCAGCCATGGCCAGTCTCTACAATCCATGGGGCATGGGCTTCGGCCATGCCACATGCCCCAATCAGAGTAGACATGTGTCCTTGCCGAGGCCAGGCCCACTGCCCAGGCTGCAAAGTTATTTCACTACTTTTTGTACTTACTTTTTGACACTTTCAAAAAAAGTAAAACACAGGACGGATATGCAAAAGCATGCTTTTAGGTCCTTGCTGATGCTCCTTTTGCAAGTTTGCTGCAATCCCATGCAGCACTTTGGGCTGCAGCCGCAAGCGGAATTATTTTTCCCATTTAAACCTAGGGCTTTGCCCATGCCCCAATGAGTAAATCAGAGTAGGCTTTCTTTGTTGCCGGGGGCCAGAACCACTGTCCATGCACCAAAGTTATATCACAATTATTTTAGCTTACATTTGGGCACTATGCAAAAATAAAACACAAGACAGATTTGCCAAAGCATGCTTTCCGGTACTTGCTCTTGCGCCTTGTGCAGGTTTGTTGTAATTCAGTCCAGCACTTCAGGCTGTAGCCGCAAGCAGAATATTTTCCCCATTCAAACCTAGGGCTTTGGCCATGCCGCATGCCCCAACAAGCAAATCTGAGTACACATTTGTCCACCCTCATGGCCAGGCCCATTACCCAGGCACCAAAGTTAAATCACAATTTATTGTACTTACATTTTGACCCTTTAGAAAAAATAAAACCAGGACAGATTTGCAAAACCATGCTCTGTGGTCCTTGCTGATGCTCCTCGTGTATGTTTGCAGAAATCCTGTTCAGCATTTCAGGCTGTATCTACGAGCAGACCTTTTTTCGCATTCAAACCTATTCTGATTTTGAAACGTTTAGCCACATAGCAGATCCCTAGTGGCCATGCCCACTTTCCTGTAAAAAAAATGTATGATCCTTTTATTCAAGGTGTTTGCAGATCTGTAGTGAGAGAAAAGGCCCATGGCACAAGGCCCGATTTAAACACAAGGAAAGCTCACAGGGTAATCCCTGTGAGGACCACACGCTCATGCTTTGCTGAATTTTCCGTATACTCAATGTCTATACATCGTTAATTTCACAGGTTTGCAGGAAATCTATTCAAAGAAAGATATGACAGAGTTTGTTTTAATGTTTGTACATAAGGGAGGCAGTGATGCGCTAATAAGTGTTAAAACATTGCCTATGCCTTTCTGATAGTATCCATCGCCAGGGCTGATCCCTTTAATTGCAATTAGAAATACAATAGAGAAGCCATCCAAATAATTCAGTTAATATAATAAAAAATGAGATACCAAAAAACATACACAAAAGACATAATAACCAATCCAGAAGACGCAAAATTAAACACAAGGGAAGGAAACAGAACAAAGAAACAGTGTTAGTGTGCAGTGTTGTTATAAGCAAGTCACTTAACATGATGGTTGCAAAGGAACATTTACCTCGATCAACTCTCCTCGTGCAAACTGCAATAAAAAGTAAAACCAGAAATTTGTAATCTCACCTGTGAGTTTGCAAACACACTTGACCAACAAATCAGCGTTTCCTCGCCTGTGTCTCTAATTCCCACTTATAGTTGAAAAAGGTATATCAAACCAGCATCTACACAATTACAATAGCACAGCATATTCTTAGGGTAACAAGGTGGGCTTTGGTGTGTCATTGTAAAGACTGAATGGGGTTATCGGTACTAATGCCCTCTATATGGCAGAGTAGAAGCACAGAGCACCCCAGCCAAGGTTGTCTATTTGGTAGCTTGGACGAGCAACCAAAGCTTAAGCTCCCAGGAGGTGATGCAGGCTGGTTCTTAAGTAAAGTGTAGTCCCCAAGGTCCCCACCAAGGAATGTCCACACACTATGTCATGTGATAACACAGTTCTTCATATAAATAAGGTTCAATATATTAAAACAATTAATAACACACTTTGTAGCTTAGTAAAACTAATATGGCTATATGTACAATGTCTATGTTGTACCACACTTAACTATTGGCTACTTTAAAATGCACAAACTGCTGACAGTTCTAATGGCATACAAATCAAACAGTAATGGGTTTCACCATAAGACATAGGAAGGAAGACAAGTTAGGTTAAACAATGGCAGAATACTTTGTCCCGCTACAAAGACACAGTTCTTTGTGAGGTCCCCCCCCACCTGGGTAACCTGTAACAAAGTGTATTAACACCAGTCCATTTATGTCTAAATAGTCTTGTTTCCTGGTCAAAAATGTTCTACTACCCCAATACGTGAGTTAGCAGAGTTTCGTCAATGGCTAGTCAATGTGTTCCTTGTGAGTGGACTCCCTTTAAAGCAGGAGCCATTGTCATAGAGATGCCATGAAGAAAAGGTGAACACCATCGTCGGGACAGCAGCTTCAAATTTCAGAGAGCTCGTCGATGATCGATTGTGGATCATCATGCTTAGACGATGGGTGCGGTGCATCTTGATGATAGAGTTTGGTGCCGCAAAGAGGACTCTGTGATGAGCATAGGCCCGGTAGCGGGCATCAGGTGTTGGCGTCGGAGGTCAGGACTCGACCACGGCTGGATCTTCACTCGTCGGCGTCTTTGTGGACTTCAGGTGGATGAAACTCACTGGCTGATTCTCCTAATTCATCAGCGGCTTTGACTTTCTCTAGGGGGGAAAAGCAGTCGGCGGTGATGCCAAGGGAGTCCTGGTCACGAAATCCTCCGAACCCCAGTCCACGGTGATGAACTTCGACGGCCTTGATGTCCTGGTGCATTACTTCAATGTCTCTCGACCGTACCCCAGGTTCCCTCGTAGCTCAGGTTCTCTTTTGGATCAGTCCTCGACAGACTTGACAGCTTTTGGATCGGGTCAAAGGAAAGCAGCAGCAAGTCTTCTTCTTCCAGCTGGGCTTCAAGGATAAGCAGCTTCAAGTTTCAACTTCAGCTTCTGAACAATTTGGTAAGTGAGAGGTCTCTAGCCAATCAGTCAGAAGCGTATGCATGCAGGCAGGCAGCCAATCAGGCTCGCATTGCATTCAGGTGATTCACCTCCACCCAGACACCCATAGCAAGGAATGTGGATTGGGGCTAGCACCCAGCCTTTCAGCACACCACACTACATTCATGTCAGTTTCGGGCAGGGCTGTCTCATTCTTTGTGTCACACACACAAATACCAGACACCCATAAGATGGAATGCATATTGGTCACACACTCCATTCACCCAGGTCCCACCTCAAGGGTGTACCCATAACATACAGTCACTGGTAAGGATGCAGCCAGTCTGGCCTGAACTTCCCCACAATACCATATGTGATTCTTCCACCCAAAAGCCAGTAAGGGGAAGGGACAGAGTCAGGGCTTCCCAGGACTTTGGGAAAACAAGGTAACCGGTAATAGAAACCAAGAGGCCACAGGGGCCATCTCGCCTTCTATCAGGAATCCACTGATTCCTATGACAGGGCCTGGGTTCCCAACATGGAGGATACTCAGAGCACTTGTCACATTCAGCATGGAGTTGCCGCCAGCCCATATCTTGCTCTGTGGGCCACACACAGGTGCCCAAACACATACACTAGGGGCACAGGGTTATACCCCCTCCCATGGGTGCCATAAAGGGTATCACAAGGTTCCCTGTTCACCACAAACAAAAAGAGGAATAGCTGCACTGCGAGGAGTCCCACAGGCACTCCTGTGCAGAAAACAGCACAGAACACACACAATAAGGGAGTACAGGAAAAGGACATGGAGGCCCTGTGCCTCCAATGCATTTCCAGCATCAGAATCATAAACTCAAAAAACAGGAAACAAAACATGCCGTGGTGCACAGCATCAGTAACGGTTTTCTGACCATAGCTGCTTCTGCAGTAGAAAAGCCAGCCTCCGCATTTGGTACTGCGACGTCACATGCATGCAGGCGTAATGAGGTCACAGGACCATGGTGACCTGGGGCCATGTAAACCTAAGAATCAAGAACATTTCTAAATAAACAGGACAGAAGGAAATGTATATTTAGTGATGTTACTTGCAGTGATGTCTAAAAGCATGGGTACTCTGAAGGGTTATGTGTGAGTTAACCCATATGCTATGTGTTATGAGCCCTAAGTCTGGGGTGTGAATACCCATTTGGAGTTAAGTTTATGTAGCAAACATACAAGAAAAGAAGGTGTAGCATTCTCTAGCTGTGAGTTGCTGTAGGTAGAATGTAGAATGGGGAATGTGGAAGGGGGGACTCTATGCGGAGAATCCTTGTCAGTTGGAAGGAGGTTGATTACTAGACCGGTGGTGTGTACATATCATCCAGAAAGAACATAATGAAGAATCTTTTTTGCATGAACCTGTGTGGAGGAATCTTTCACTGGCGACGAGGATCAAAGGAATTGATGAGACACCACCACAGCCCCACCGAGTAGCCGTGGTGCCGGATAAAGAACAGAATAACGAGGAAAAGGGCCAAGGCAACGCCGTTTGGAGAGCAAAGAAAAGAACATCAATACCTACTTTTATGTGCAGCCATTACGGTTGCCGGGGTTACCTTTCCAAACAACGCTGTTTAGAGGACAAAAGAAAGGACCGCAATACGTCCTTTTACATGTGGCCATTTTGGTAGCAGAGTTACCATTTCAAACAAATGCTGTCACAATGGATGTTTACACTAATGCGTAAACGATAAACAGAAATAAACATAATTTAACCATTGAGAAAGTACTACCTCTACTTCAACCAATCATTAACCCCACCACGACTCATTCAGATCCCACGGCCTTAGTCGACCTCTACAATCATACTATCCTTAAGGCCATCAACACTGTAGCACCACTTAAACTTCGCAAAGCTAAACCATGTGCACACCTTGATACATGGTGTACCCTGCACCTCAAATCCTTATGGAAATTGAAAAGAAATTCAGAGGGCCTGTGGAAAAGCACCCCGTCCTTAGTCAACAAGGGCTACTTCTAACTAGCCTCCCTTAACTATAAAGAAGCCATTGTCCAAGCTAAAAAGTATAACTATAATGACCGCATAATCAAAGCCAAGTCCAGCCCCAAGGAACTCTTTAACATTTTGAAAGAGTTCGAATCGCCTGTCCCTCCACCATATACTTGCACTAAGGACATCATGTGATGCAGCAACATCCAGTGTGGTGAACAATGTTCTTCAAGATCAAATGACTATGCTCCAAAATAAAACAGACACTAAAAAAACTTCATATAACCAATGCTGATCCCATTCCTAACCCATCTTCACCCCTACCAGAAATATACACACGCAATTTGAAACTAATACATTTTCTCTCTGCTCTGTCCCTGTATTATACGGTGTTAATGGTACCCTTCGGTACATGTATATATGCTGTATATTTTTGTAACTCACTGTAACTACTGCTTTTTGTAACATGTTTAAGAGTATGTACATGTATATATGCTGTATATTTTTGTAACGTCTGTAACTAGAGTTTTTTGTAACATGTTTAAGAGTAGGCACCCGGTTGCCCCTGGGCCTGGTTTTTTGCGCTTTATAAATAAAATAAAATCAAATCAAACTGTCAGGGAGCTACTTGTCCTGTTCCTATGATCAAGGAGGCTGTAAAGGAACTCGCCCCATTAATCACCTCCTTTATTAACGCTTCATTTAAATCTAGCGCAGTACCTAATAACCTAAAAGACACCTGAGTACTACCGCTTCTAAAAAAGCCTACACTTGACCCAAATAATCCCTCAAATTATAGACTAATCATGACAGTACCTTTTCTGCTGAAAATCGTAGACCGAGCAGCCTATCTGCAGTAATAGCTCGAATCCAATAACCTCCTGGGTCTCAGACAGTCAGGATTCAGACCCAGACGTGGGACTGAAACAGCGCTGATCGACCTCAAGACACAAATCCAAATCCTCAAAGACAAAGGTAAACTGTCCCTGCTTCTCCTACTCGACTTATCAGCCACATTTGATTTGGTGAACCATAAAATAATTTGCAAACATCTGTCGTCTGCTGCGCATTTCTCGGACCAAGCAAATGCTTGGATCCAGTCCTTCCTCAACAACAGATCCATGAGGGTCTTTGCACCTTCAGCCTCTGCAGAACCTACTCCAGTCACATGTGGGGTTCCCCCAGGATCCTGTGTGTCCCCCATTCTCTATAATGTATTCACCAAGCCACTAGTTGAGGATCTTGACTATTTGGATGTCACCAACACTAATTACGCGGATGACACCCAAATACTCATCCCCATCACCTCTTAATGACATTTACCTCATTATACAAGCATGGATGGCCAAGCATGGGCTCTGTCTTAACGATGATAAAACAGAGCTGCTCCTTCTAGGATCACTTGCTAACCTGAACAAACTTGATAACCTATTCTCCTCCTTTAATATTGACGGAAACATAATCAAAGTCTCTAAAATTGTAAAAACTTTAGGCATATATATTGACTCTGCCTTATCCTTAACAAGACAGACCAACGCCATGGCCTCATCCTCTGCCTACACCTGTAAGCTTATCATGGCCTGCAGACCATTCTTGACCCTGCCTGACTGTATCACAATAGCAAGAGCCTTAGTCCTCTCCAAACTTGACTATTGTAATGCTCTTTATTTAGGCACATAACAACCGAACCTTAATAAGATGCAAATTATTCAAAACAACACCATCAGGGCAGCTTTGAACATCTCAAGGATACAACACATCTCTGAAACTAGGCACACCTTAAATTGGCTAAATATCAAGTAAAGAATTGCACTTAAAACACTGTCCCTCACCCATAAGTGCTTATCCAGCCAGGCTCCTAAATACTTGTCCAACAGTATCACTCGCTACACCTCAACCCATCCAACTAGAACAGCCCAGACTCTGCACCAAGATCCCACGGTTTAAGCAACAAAGAGCAAGTGGAGTCAGCTTCCCAGGCCTTGCAGCAAAAAACTGGAACGCCCTCCCTTTTATCACTAATAGATGAACCTTCCTACCTTTTAGTGTCGTATAACCATGACCTCTGGCTCAGGCAGAATTGACATTGCAATTACAATAGTTATATTACATAGTTATCTTGTTCTTTGTGCTCTCGTGTCTACCTGTGCTTCTCTTGTACCTTGCTCTGCATCCACCTGAAATGTACATTATTTCTACATTTTCCCTAGTGCCCCTATCACAGGTCATGTATATATGTTATTGTAATATTCCCAATTTTTGTTGTATATATACTATGTCCCTATGTAATATAATGCTGTATTTTCTTGTAACTTGTAAGCATAGCGCCCAGATGCCTACGTGCTTGGCACGCTCTACAAATAAATAAATGAAATAAACTAGACTAAACAGAAAGACAGTTGAAAAATCTCACTGCATCTTTTTACAAGGAATAATAACACTGTGCATTGCCCAATCAAAGCATATTTAAACAACCCGCCATTTTCACAGCACCTTTAAACAAGCTGTTTTAACAGTCACTTACACTACGTCTGCCACATGTATTGTTCATACTTCCGAGACTTTCAATAGCATTTCATGCAACATTGCAGTACTTCAATCAAACAGGTCCATTCAAGGAGATACAAGACCACCTCCATTTTCAATACTGTTCTAAGGGGAAGTTTCACTCCACTGCCTTTTCTATGCAAAAGCAGCATAGCATAAGGAAATTATAAACCACAACAGATTCAAAAGACAAACCTTTGCTCCACTATCTGAGTAATGCAAAGGCACCATTGATCTATCAGTGCATTCAATTACCCCGGACACAATCCAGTACAGCATTTTAAACCAAACTCTCCATTGCTGTCACTACCAAACTAAATAAGTGTAAGTTAATACCTGTATTTGCAATGGCTGCACAAGGAGTACCGCCTCCCAATTATTTTTTAGACGTACAAGGAGAACCAAGCATACCTTGGAAAAGATGGAAAGAAATATTCGATCACTTCGTACTAGCTGTACATGGGGTAAACCTTGCAGGAGAAATAAATAAATGTCTACTTATTCATTGTCTTGGGAACTATGGTCAGGAACAATTTGTAAACCTACCACCTTTGTCTGATGAAGAAACTATAGGTCTATCTGAATACGAGAAATGCATAAAAATGCTAGATAAGCACTACACAAAATGCATAAGCATCATTCTGGTGAGGTATCACTTTGGGAAAAGGAAGCAAGCAAAGGAAGACTCTGCGTAGCAACACATCACGGCTCTAAAAGTGCTAGCAGCCTCATGGGACTTTGGAAATACGCTAACCAAAAGGTTAAGGGACCAATTCATGCTTGAATGCAGTAACGAAAAAGTGAAAGAAACCTTATGGGCTAAGAGTAATCCCACAAGTAATCCCACAATTCACAAAGTAATAAGAGTGGCAAAAGAAGTTGAACATACACACAAGTGTGTTAAAGATTTGGAAAAAAGGACAGAACTAAATGAAAGGAAGATAGATGAAACACAAATAATGGAAGTATCAAAGATACAAGCAAAGAAAGTTGAAAGGAAACAAAACTTCAAGAGAGAGAGTGGCAAAAAGAAATGTGTAAAGTGCAAAGACAAAAAAGAGGAAGGTGAAAGAAAATGATATTTGCGCTGTGATAGTCTCAACCAATTTGTGAGCAGCGACAGATGCCCAGCTATCAAGGCCGTATGCAAAAGATGCAATATAAGGGCACATTTCACCCTATGCTGTAAGACAAAAAGTGAAAACATTGCATGTTTTGAAGAAATGGAAGATTGCACATGTCCCTTTAAGATCAATTCAGGTGACACTTTTGCTGTTCAAGATGAGGACACAGATACGGAAAAAACAACATATGTTATTGAAATTAAAGGGATAGAACTTGTCATGGTCATAGATTCAGGAGCCAAGTACACTTTACTACCCAAACATATTTTTGAGGACAAAATGCAAAAGAATGTGCTTCTTAATCCAGTTGACATAAGGCCTGTGGCATATGCGGGTAGGAAAATGTACATTGAAGGTTGGTTCTGGCCAATCTAAAAGTCAAAGATAGATCGGCTAAAGGGAAGTTTATGTTCTAAGAAGGGTAGTAATCCCCTTTTAAGTTGGTCACACCAGAAAAGGCTTTAGATTAAACTTGATACCATTTCTGAAAAGAGTGTGTCTGCCATAAGAAACATCAATGATGTGTCACAACATGATGTCTTCTGTGAGGAATTGGGAAGGCTGAAAGGATTTGCGCATAAAATTAGAATACAAGTAGGGTCAGCTACACTAGTACAGAAATTAAGAAGTATTCCACTAGGCATTAGATCTGCTGTAAAAGAAGAATTGTTGTCTATGGAAAAGCAAGGAGTGATTGAAAGAATAGAGGCTTATCAGTGGGTTTCTCCTTTGGTAGTAGTACTCAAACTCAATGGTAAACATAGATTATGTATTGATCTGAGATCTGTTAATAGATGTGTGATACCAGGTAGACATTCATTACTTAATATTACTGAGATGTTAGGTACCATAAATAATGTGACAGTGATGAGTTCTTTAGATCTAAAATCTGCTTATCATCACATTGTGCTCCATCCCTCTTCTAGAAATGTGACTCTGTTTATTACCCCAGAGAGATTGTTTCAATGTAAGCACATGATGTTTGGTTTAATATCGGCAGCTGCAGTATTCCAACGCATCATGTATCAACTGTTTCAAGATATGGATGGTGTCTTGTGTTTTCAAGATGATGTGTTGGTATATGGGAGTGATGGTAAAGAACATGATGAAAGATTGAGGAGAGTGTTGGCCTTTTTTATGACAGTGGGTCTAACACTAAGTAAAGATAAATGCAAGTTCAAATAGACAACAATTCAATATTTAGGACATAATATATCAGATGTAGGCATTCAACCTAGTGCTGATTTGGTAGATAATATTGTTAAGTTCCCGGATTCATCAGACAAAGAGAAAGTAATTTCTTTTCTTGGAATGGGGGAATACTATTCAAAATGTATGCCTGATTTAGCAAACAAATCCTTTCACATGAGGAATTTGGCGAAAAGGGGGTGAAATTTAACTGGAGTGAATCATGAGAGAAATAACTCTAAGAGATTAAATATGCTTTTACCAAAGCCCCTAAATGAAGTAATTTTGATCCTAGGAGGAACAGTGTGGTGACAACTGCTGCCAGTAACCATGGGTTGGAAGCTTTCCGCTCACAAAAAGGTGAGGGAAAGGAGTATACTATTCCATTTTCTTCCAGAGTTTTGAGAACTGCAGAAAGAAATCACTCTGCAATAGAAATGGAATTGTTGGCCATGAAATGGGTGTCATGATCTCTGCTTCCAAAAGGTCAGGGTTTTCCCAACTCCCTTGGAAGCAGATCCATAACCCAGGTTCCGAGTGCCAACCAGTCCCAATTGGGACCTTTTGGACCCAGTCCTGGCGCCAGTGGCACCAGGCTCATAAATATGCCCAGTCCCAGCGCTGGAAGCGCCGGGCTCATAATGCTTGGGTGGACTTACCTTCAGCAGACCATGCTGCTTACTTGCCTGCCAGTTGAGCCTCTGATCCTCTTCTGTTTGGAACTACTTTTCCTGTTGGGTGGGGCTGGAGCCACTCCCTAGATTCAGAACACTGGAACTCTTCTGGAAGACAGGAACTCTTTTCTTACCAGGAACTCTTTTCTTACTTAGGCGTGGCTGTGGAAGGAGACACCTAAGCACTACAGGAGGCTATTTAAACCACACCCGGTGGATGAATCTTGCTTTGCGTTATTCTGCAACCTCTGCAGCAGAACGCTCATCGTGTCTTCTGCATCCGGTCCTGGGCCTAAGGAAAAAGGCTTACCATCCTGAATCCAGTCTTCAGCAACACCTATAAAGACAAGAAAGAACAGGTTAGCATTCCGGCATCTGAAAGGCAAAGGCTTACCATCCTGAATCCAGTCTTCAGCAACACCTATAAAGACAAGAAAGAACAGGTTAGCATTCCGGTATCTGAAAGGCAAAGGCTTACCTACTCTTCGTGCGCTCCGGAGGTCTTCACACTGCATTCCGGCATCTGAAAGACAAAAGTTTACCAACTCTTCGCACGCTCCGGAGGCCTTCGGCGCTGCATCCCGCATCTGAAAGACAAAACAAGGTGCGTTTAAAGACATTGGGGAACTTTAATACTCACGTGCCATTACTCCTTTCCACATCTAATCCAGTGGGTATTCTGGCACCCTGCAGCCGCTCCGAACTCGTACCTGCAAAATAAAAAGACAGTTAGAGCGCATAGTGAAGCAGGCAACAAGCGCTTACTTACGTGCTTCCAGGCGCTTCTATTCATCACACGGGCTCCATCTTCAACTCACTTCAGCCCGTCATCCGCCATCGCCGGAACCCTGCAAAACAAGAGACATCATTACTAAAGACTTTAAAGACATTTCAATGACTCGAAACTTACCGTTCGTGCAGTAAACGACGGACAGCAGTCCCCTGAAGTCAAGAGGCCTGCGCTACCTATCCAGTGAAGAAACTGGTTACAGCACCCTGCCCCGAGGCAGATGGAGAGCTCGGCATTCACTTACCTAAGACATCTTACTCTACACGTCAGGCATACAGTGCACAGAGGTCCAGCCCAAAGAGCCAACCGGGTGCTACACATCACCTTTGAAGATACGGTAGTCGCCCAGTCAAGACCGGCGCCTCTGCGAGAATCAGGTGAGCGTTACAGAGGGCAATAGAAAAATGTCATCCTTTCCTTTGGGGTCTTAGGTTTATCATCAGGTCTGATCATAAAGTTTTTAAAGAGATTCTTACCATGAATGGTTTAGACAAAGTATTATCAAAGATCAGGAAATGGGTTTCCAGTTTGCAGGATTACAACTGGGAAATTGAATATTTACCAGGCATAAAAAATAAAGCAGCAGATTGTTTATCTAGGTTGACCAATGAGGTAGAAGATGAGAGTGATGAAGACGATACAGATGAGCAGGTTCTCAATGTCAGTCAGTGACAGAGAATTATTGGTGTGAAGTAATGTTGGTTGATCAAGTCATGAATGATGTCAAAGAAAGGTTAGAGTCGGGTATGAAGGGCATCGAAATTAGGAGAGGAACCATACCTAATTCTATAAAAAATGTGTTTGAAGAACTTCTTATTAAAGTTGGAATGATCCTAAGAGGTGACAAAATATTTCCTCCAGTAGGAGTAAGACAGATGATTCTTGATGTAGCACATGAAGGTCATCAGGGAATGACCAATAACAAACAGTTAATAATGCAGGATTGCTGGTGGCCAGGAATAGATCTACAGGTGGAAAGGGTTATAATGAGTTTGTTTTTTTGTGAAAATTTGGCCAAGGGCTGTGTCGAAAGAGTAGAGCCTATGACCCTCATGTCCATTCCATCCATGCCCTGGGAAAGGGTAGGACCTGATATTGTGGGTCCAGTTACTTCCCAAGGAACATGTCGGTATGACATAGATTTGGTAGACATGCTTTTTCATTGGATGGAATTTTCATGGGTGAAGAATGTGTGTGCAAAGGATGTGATCAAATTTCTTGATGACATATTTAGGAGGGAAGGGTATCCTGCCTCTATCATGACAGACAATGGTGTGCAATTTGTTGCTGAAGAGATGAAGGAATTTTTAAGGGTGAATGGTATTGAACACAAAACCAATTCAGTCTATCATCCAGAGACACATGGAATAGTTGAAAGATTTAATACAGTTATCAAAGAAAGCATTAGAGTAGCTATTTCAGAAGGGACTGATTGGAAAAAGGCTGCAGAAGATACATTAGTTGCTTATATATTTATCACAGGTATTTCACCAAATATGAAATGTTCTAGTCAAAAAAAATTGATATGGATATTGTTAAGGAGAGAATTGAAAGTAAAAAGATTATAAACAAAGGAAGTATTGACATAATGAAAGCAGCTAAACAATGCCCAGTCAGGGAAGGAAATTGGGTATGAATTAACTTTCCCATCAATAAGGTGGAAATAGGTTCAAAATTGTCTAAACCCTTGAGGATTATTAAAAAATTACATGGTGCAGTGAGAGTGAAAGATGGAAAAGTCTGGAATGTTAATCAAGTTTACAGGTGTATCAGAATGTGTAAACATGTACGGGAATGGAAGGCAGGATATGCTCAGAGAAAGAAGGAAAGTAATCTATTAATGCATAAGGCCGTTTCTACATCAATGGTGCATAATGAAGGTGGCAAAGTGCATACAAGGGAGCTTTGTGTTAGCAGTTGTGGGAAGCCATTGTTTCTTAAAGATTATGTGGAGTAGTGGTTATGTCAATGTTTAACCATTGCATCAAATGAAATGCAATACCTGTTTGTATTTCATTATTATAATATGGGTTGTTAGTTTAGTTATGTTTTTAAAGTGATGTGTTACAAGTGTCTTTTTCATCATATTGTTCATTTTACGTTATTCCCCATAGTACTGTTGTCTATGTCTCCCATGTTATTAGTGTACGATTTATTATCATCACTTTTTCTCTTGTTTAATTGTTTTCCAGTTTATTTCTACAACAACAAAAAACAACATCAAAATGTAATTCTATTGCATATATTGTGTTTTAATGTGTAGAAAAAAGGAGATGTGTAGCATTCTCTATCTGTGAGTTGCTGTAGGTAGAATGCAGAATGGGGAATGTGGAAGGTTGAATGTGAAGGGGGACTCTATGTGGAGAATCCTTGTCAGTTGGAAGGAGGTTGATTACTAGACCAGTGGGCTGTACATATCATCCAGAAAGGACATAATAAAGAATCTTTTTTGCATGAACCTGTGTGGAGGAATCTTTCACAAGGTTGCATGAACAATAGGTTGCAGCGATCGTAATCTCCTAATGGGAAATTTCTCTATGGTGAGAATACCTTGGCAGACAACGTCTGGCAGGCTGCACCGGTTCAGTGTTCCGAGCACCATACATGCAAAGAAAGCATGAGAGGCTACCCCTGGAGGGGAGCATTGTTGGAATACTCATCAGAGGGAACACATTGGCCTGATGGGGATTAAGAGTTATGCACATTAGCATATGTGTTACCTACAAAAAGTGAAAGCTAGGATGAACGATCTAGGAAACAAAATATTATCTCCATGTTGACAGCAACAATCCAGAGAATTATATCAACACAGTATATACTGTCAAAGTAGAAAGCTCAACACAAGATGGGCCTACAGATGTGCGAATGCAATACCAACACTTGTATAGTGGATGTATGGAAACCAATGCCAACACACGCTAAGGTTAATACCCACAGTCGATGTGCATAACCAAACACAAGGTAAACATTCAGATATATCACAAAAAGTTAATGGGCCTCATTACGACCCAGGTGCTAAGTGGTTAATGGCGCGGTAAAAGGCTGCAGCGCTGTTAACCACTTAGCGCCTAATTACGAGATCCCTTTGCAGGACCCGACCTGAACGGCTGGTCTGGACCAGCCGTTAAAGTAGGGACCCTCAATGGGACCTTGTGGCAATTACGGTATCGCAAATTGCAGTACCGTAATTGCCACCTTCCCCATTCCCATTATGTCCTATGGGGCAAAAATGGGACTGGGGAAGGGCCATGGTGAAATGGGGAAGTACCGCCACGCCAACCTTGGAATGGGGTGGTACTTTCCCATTTCACCATGGCGGACTCGTTACAACACCGGCACCAACCATGGTGCTAATAGCACCATGGTTTAGCGCCAGTGTTGTAATGAGGGCCAATGTCTTCGTTAATTCCCATTTGGGGCCATTGAGTCCAATCTTTCAGTATGGTATATTTTTCGTTGATTGAGTCTTTTAGCCAGATCGTCATGTGGGCCACTTCTGATTACCGCTTCTACTATCTGGAATCTTATTCGTGGAATGTCATGACTCTTTTCCATCCAGAGGTAGGCCACGACTGAATTCCTATTTTTGGTACGTATACATGACCGGTGTTCATTGCACCGCGTTTTACACGGTCTCTTTGATTGACCCGCATAATACATTCCGCACGAACATTTGATTGTGTAGAGGACATTATTGGTGTCACATGTTGTGAAGCTCATGATCTTAATAGTTTCACCTGATCTTGGATGGTGTATGATGTTACCCTTAGTTACAAACTTGCAGTTCATAGAATGCATACATGGGAACGTGCCTGTTTTGGAAAAATAAAACATAGGACAGATTTGCAAAAGCATGCTCCTCATGCAGGTTTGCTGCAATTCAGTCCTGTACTTCAGCCTGTAGCCGCAAGCAGAATTTTTTTCCCCATTCAAAACTAGGGCTTCAGCCATGCCGCAGGCCCCAATAAGCAAATCAGAGCACATTTCTGCTTGCCGAGTGCCAGGCCCACTGACCTCACACCAAAGTTATATCACTAGTGTTTGTACTTACATTTTGACACCCTGAAATTTTTTTTCCAAAAGCATGCTTTTGGCGGGTCCTTGCTGATGCTCCTCCTGCAGGTTTGTTGTTATCCAGTACAACACTTAAGGCTGTAGCCACAACCAGATCTTTATTCCCATTCAAACCTATTCTGATTTCGAAAAGCTTTACCACATCGCCAGTACCTGGTTGCCATGCCCACTTTAAACCCATTGCTGGTCCCTCGTTGTCATAGCCACTAGCCGTACAATCTGGCCAGATTGTACGGGGCTAGTGGCCATCCAATCTGGTCACTAGCCATGGCCACAGGCTATACCTTAGTCACCATATGGATAACACTATTGTTTGTACATCTGTCATGACACTTTTCAAAAATTAAACATGGACACATTTGCAAAACCATGCTTTTGGGTCCTTGCAAATGCTCCTTGCACGGGTTTACTGCAAATCCGTCCATGTACAAAGAATAGTTATATGCTTAACCCCACTTAACAAAATCCATTTAACCTTCGCTCAAACATTCAAGGTTGGGTCTATAATTTGTTTGCCAACTTTTGCGTAGATTCGTCAAACGGCACCAAAGTTATAAGCCAATTAAATATTTTGAGACCCCCCTCTTATTATGCCCCCTCTTGACATTATGCCACCAAACCTTTCAGAAACATTTACATGTGGGTATAAAATCATTTTACAAACCCTTGTGCAGATTCGTCAAACAGCACCAAATGTATAAGCCTATCAAATATTCTGGTACCCCCTCTAATGTTGCCCCCTCTTTGCCAAACATCACCAAACTTGCAGAACCATTCGAGGATGTGTCTTAAACAAAACAGGTTCATTGAGTGGCACCAAAGCTTTAAGTCATACAAAAACTGCTTTTCAATGACCCTATCATGCACAAATATGCATGGATGCCCCTGATCATCTGAGATGTTCGCAGACTTTGGAGAAGAAACCACACGATTTGGAGTTTTGTATGGCCATATCCCATCCCATAATCATCACCACTCAAATCACCAGACATGTTTTAATTAGTTTGACAAGTGCAATGTTGTTTTTTTTTAACATGTTTTTACCATGATGTGTGCAGACTATGGGCACAGTTTGCAAACCCAACATGTCATCCATTTCAACGTTTTGAAGCACCTCATGTTTTTAATTGAGCAATCAGTGGGCACATATGATGTCCATGAATGTCACCCAACCCTATGATTGGTCCAGAACTGTCAGAGGAATTCCGGATCAGGAAATGGGTCAGCGTACCAGACCCAGATATCACTCATTTTTTGAACCTACATTTTGGTCATTTTCAAAAGCATGTTTCGAGACCATGCTGCCCATCCTGGCGTGGGTTTGGTGAAAATCCGTCCAGCGGTTTGAGTTGTAGGCGCAAGCAACATTTTGTTTCCACTGCATCTATGAGGATTTTTAAAAATGTTTGATCCCCCTTATGCATTCCCCACGCCATGGATGAAACCACACCAAACTTTGCATTCCAAGTAGGCCATATATCCAATTTTAGCGAGGATTCATTGAAATGTGCCAAAGTCATAAGCCACTGAATGTGCTCTTCTATGAGGTGAGCAACTTACCCCTAACTACATGGCCGCTGCTGCAAGCCATGTCATATATATATATCTATATATATGTTTGTGAGATATTACTGTGTAGGACAAACCACAAGATAGACTGGTATTCTTCTAATGTATTTATTTTTTTATTAATGAAACATTCTTCAGGGAAGCAGCTATGCGGCAGCAGAAATCCGTAGGACTGGTGGAGCTTTTCTCTCAGGAGCTTTTTCAGACTTTCTTCTCCTGATGAGTTGATGGTGTGACCCTCCCGTGGAGCTTCTCTTATGAAAAAGACTGTTTGGACTGTCTTAGAGATCCTTTTCTCACCCTTCTCCCTGGTTTTCTCTGAATTTAGGGAATATCACTTTGCATCAGTCTCTTAGAGGGTCTTGATGCTTTGTTTGTGGGCTCCCTCTCTTTTAGGTGGGCTCAAATCTCTGTAATTCCATTCAAAGGGGCCTAACCCTCTGTTGCCTTCTACCAATGGCTCAGTCTGGTCTGAGGATCGTGTGTCTGATGTTCATTTGAACCCTACAACCCCTCTTTTTGTATGGAGTCCCTCGCCCAGTATGACGCGTAATGCAGGTCTCCCTCATCGGCCCCTGTGATTCGGCCCTCTGACAGCAAACTCCTCCCTCACAATGGTGGGGGCCAGAAGGGGAACCGAGTTTTCAGTATCTGTCTTTACCAAACGGTATTTCTCTGCCTGTGGCGTATTACTGCCTCCTCCACTGCCAAACAAGTCCCAACCTCATGGACCTCAGAACTCCCGGATCAACGTATCTCAGCCAACGGGCTGACTTCTTCTCTCTATAAAGCACAACAGGTGCAACTCTTTGCTTTGGACATGTGGGTCCACTCATAGCTTTGTTCCTCTTCCTGTGTTGCTGTGTCCTATTAAAAAAACAAACCAGCCGGTAGATTAGAGAAAGAAACCTGCATCTTCTCAGCCTCTTTCTATTGGACCCAACAAGTGTCGGTCAAACCCAGCCAGAACCTTTGTGACATCACCCAATTGCTCTCTCCTTGCTGTGATGCTTGGCTAAACCGGAGCTCCCCAGGCACAGATCTCCTTTCTGTTCCACCACCTCATTACAGACCCCTCCTCCTGAGCTCTTACGTTCGGGAAGAGAATGAATCCTGGATAAAAAATCATCTTGCGCCATCCCACGTCCAGGGTGATGGACAGTTTGAAACGAATATGGTTGTAAGGACAAAAACCACCTTAAAACTCTGGGATTTGTATCTTTATTTCTATGGAGCCACACCAAGGGAGCATGGTCCGTAACTAACGTGAATTGTCTCCCTAGTAAGTAGTATTTTAGGGCTTCTATTGCCCATTTTACCGCCAGACATTCCTTTTCAATCGTACCATACCCCATTTCATGAGGTAAAAGCTTCCGGCTGATAAACAAAATTGGTCTTTTATTTTCCCCTTTATTCTGAAACAAAACGGCCCCCAATCCAGAACCAGAGGCATCCGTATGTAAGAAAAAGGGCATTTCAAAGTCAGGGCATTGCAATACGGCCTCGTCCGAAAGGGCATTGCTGAGTGAATTAAAAGCTTTTTCTGTTTTCTCAGACCTCCAATTCCTATGGTGGGGAGCTGATGATTTTAATAGATCTGTCAATGGAGTTGCAATTGTTGAAAAATGTAGAATAAACCGTCTATAATATCCCACAAAACCCAGAAACACTCTCACTTGTCTAGCTGTAGCCGGAAATTGTAAGCGCTGAATCGCCTCTAGTTTCTCTTGCTGAGGTCTAATAGAACCTTGTCCCACAAAGTAATCAAGGTATTTGGTATGGTAGTTCACTAAGTGGGTCTTTTTTGGATTGATGTGTAAACCTGCATTTTGCCATGTCTGCAGTATGGCTTCTAGATGATTCAGATGTTCGGACAATTCTGACTGTACACAATGATGTCATCCAGGTAGGCTCCTACATAATCCTCATGCCCCTTTATTAAAATGAAGAGTAAATAAAGGGGTACACCTGCACTCACAATCCCTGATCCTTCAGGTAGAATATACAACAATGTATGGATTTCAGAAAGCTTAATGAGGTGTCAAAATGTGACGCATATCCCATGCCCCGAATTGAAGACCTTTTGGAGAGGCTAGGGAAAGCAAAATTCCTGACCACAATAGACCTAACGAAAGGGTATTGGCAAATCCCTTTGCATCCATCGGACAAAGAGAAGACCGCATTTGCTTCCCCCACCGGCCTGTACCAGTTTACTATCCTGCCATTTGGTCTTCATGGAGCTCCGGCCACTTTTCAGAGTAATAAACATTTTAATAAAGGCAACAATCAAAAAGGCGGATCAGTGGAACAGGATGACACTGGTTAGATATAAATCACATATTTATTTGGAAAAACTCATCACATGAACAATTATTTTACTTGCATAAAAATTACCTAATAAATCTTCCATCAACTCATACCTTCATACGTATCCACATTCAGAAATACATTCGAACATCCATCGATACAACACCCTAGTGTGATAATAACACCAAATTGTGTTGTTCAAGAATTACTTTCTAAAAATATTCAATTAACATTTCCTATGGTGACCCAGTCCATAATATCAGGTGTCATCATATAACCGGTGTCCAATATCACCAGATATCCCTCCTAGAGATCACGTCGACACGTGTTTCGGTCAGAGACCTTCTTCAGGACGTCGGGCTAGGAGCACTTGCTCCGCCCGGTTCTCCACGTATCTGGGCCAGTAGCGAATCTAAAAAATGTAAAAACCAGTATGCCATCCCTATTTCTTTTCACAGGTGACAGACAATGTCACAATATGCTTTCCAAAATAAGCACATAAAGCCCAACTCACCCCCACGTTTTCCATTTGCGGGACGGTGAGGCAGGGCGTCGGAAATCAATCCTCCATGGACCTCAATATGACTGTAGAGCCTATGGAACCAACACAAACACCACAAACACCCGATTGGTATTGTCCGCTCTCTTTAATTAATCTTTCTGGCAGGTATTCTGTATCAGTCTTTCTTTGGTTTCCAGCCCGAGTGGGTGGGTTTGGAACGAGATTTGAAAGTTAGAAGTGTAGGTCCGCGGCAGCAACCATTGCGTATTTTTGCTGTCATTGCTTGAGATTCCGGCGCTATGTGAAAGCAGGAGGACCGGACGATAGGATTTATTTTCTATTCTGCAGGGAGCGACGCGGTACGCTAGGTAAGGTAGACAACTTTTTCGAGTCACTCATGATGTGATGACCGCAACTGAGTACTCGCATGTTTGTACATGGGAGCAGATGTATGCGGCATTTGGAAACTCCCTAGATGTAATTGATGTTTGTTACTGATTTGTCGCATATACACATGTGAAGTGTGTTTCTGTTATAGTACACGGCGATAGCACTCGGAAACTCACTAGATGTAATTGATGGCTGCTAAGGACTCCGTGCATACGCACGCATGCAAGTGGATATATGAAGCACACTGGAAGGGTGTTTTCGTTACAGCTAACGGTGGTGCCCCCGGGACACGTCACATTGTTTGATATGTTTGGTATTTTTCCGATGGGTCCCTATATACGTCGGGTGCGAGAGTCCATAATATGGCAACAGCGGGTACACCCCCTTTTGGGATGGGTGTGTTGCACCAATTCGATATATTTGGGAACTGTTTATGACAGAATTAACAGTGAGGTGTTGTATGGATATATTACAATTAGCACACACTGTAATTCTGCTTCCTTTTGTTACAGAGGTACGGAGATTTTTTGTGTGACCGACTCATCCGACAAAGATGTACGTGAACTAGAGGTGCTCCTGGGTCTTGTGAACGATAGGAGTCTCCATCAGCTATGTTGTTAGTGTAAGTTTTTTTAGTTATGTCCAACTGTGGATATGCCTCATTGGTACATATATGCAATGGGGTGTTTTATGACAAATACTTAGAGGTGTTTGTGTTGGTTCCATAGGCTCTACAGTCATATTGAGGTCCATGGAGGATTGATTTCCGACGCCCTGCCTCACCGTCCCGCAAGTGGAAAACGTGGGGGTGAGTTGGGCTTTATGTGCTTATTTTGGAAAGCATATTGTGACATTGGCCCTCATTACGACCCTTGCGGAAAGCGACTGACCGGACCGCCACAGCGTAAATAGCGTTTCCGCCATTGCACGATGGAGCAAAGTGCGGCCCATTCCGACCCATCGGGCACGAGCACCACGCCATGGCGGAAGTGCAAAGTCCGCGATGGCGGAAATGACCCCAAAACGGCCCACACCGCCGCCGTACGGCGCCCTAGGTGCAATACCGCCACCCATCATAGCGGACACCGCAGTGAGCGCCAACCGGAAAGTACGGCGACCGTAAATATACGGAAACGGAAGTAAAAACATGGGCCCGGAACGGGAAACAACACCCCGTACACCTATAAAACCACAAAATACACACAACCACTAAAAACACCACCCTGAGACACATCCCAACCCGTCATCCACCCTAGTGAAACCAAGAAAAATGGGAAAAGTAGCGAAGAAAGCGTGCGACCGCAAGCGGCAGGTCCACTTCTCCCGTGAGGAACTCACCGTACTCACAGAGACCCTCCAGGAGAATGCCGCCGCCGTCTTCTCCACGCAAATGACCAGGACGGCACTTGCGAACAAGAAGGCCATATGGGCCCTGGTGGCACAGCGGGTAAGTGCGGTGGGGACCGCACCCCGCAACCCACAGCAATGCAGGAAGCAGTGGGACGACCTGCGGATACGCGTCCGTAGCATACTTTCTGCCAACCGCAACATTGCCACAGCCACCGGGGGAGGGTCGGAATCACCCATCAAGTTGACCCCCTGGGAAGAAATCTGTGCCTCCACCATTGGAATGGAGAGCATAGAGGGAGTCGGAGGGATGGAGAAAGGAGTGCAGACATCCGGAGAATCAGGTAGGTGGCCCATATAAAACCATGCCAAATCCACAATGTCCAATCATGTGACTCACATGTGTCCACATAGCGCAACAGCAACACATGGCCAGGAGAACGTCCACACACATTGGCCGGATAGCGCACTTTAAAACACACAATAAATACATAAATAAGTAAAAACCCCAAAAACACCCACTACACGTGCAGCAGGCACACCCTAACTGCAGGCTGCCAAACAACTGCACCCTCACTCCACACACAAATGAAAGCACCTCCAAGGCCCCGACCCAAATCACCCTCAGGTACCACCCCAATGCATGTGATACATTGCCATTCCAATTCCCACAGACCCATTAATAACGCTCGCCCTCCTTTACTCCACCACAGGGTCCGATCCAAACGACGAGCTCCAGGACACCCCTACCAGCACACCTGCAAAGAGGGCCAAGACCGACGGCCAAAGACCCTCCACCTCAGCTGCACGCATCAAGACACGGCAGCAGCACAAATCAAGTGGCAGCACACAGGAGGGAACATCAACAGGCACCCCAGCAGCCAGCATGCCCACAACAGCACCACCACAGGTCCCCCCAATGGATGCCACAGAAGGTACTGCCTCTGGTGGCAGCAGCACCATAGGTGACACCCCATTAATGGCAGCATGCTCCGACACAGAAGACGGGGATGTCGAAGTCAGATCCATCCATGACCTGTCCCAATCCCCCTGTCTGTTCCATCCCGTACACCATGAGGATACCACGCAGGGGCACCCACAAGATGACGACTGGCCATCCCCCACAAGCCCTGTGGCAGGGCAACATGAGGCGAACAGCCCCTCTGTGACACCACCGCAAATGGCCATGGCCCAGCAGAGGCAACAGTCCCTCGACCAGTTAATCGTGCAACAGCAGCAACTGGCCACGCGCCTCAAGGACCATGCCGATGGATGTGGGGGCACTAAGGCAGACATAGAAACATCAACTGAGACACTTAGGGCACAAATGGAGAGTAGCACCGAGAGCCTGAGAGTCCAAATGGAGAGTAGCACCGAGAGCCTGAGAGTCCAAATGGAGAGTAGCACCGAGAGCCTGAGAGTCCAAATGGAGAGAAGCACCGAGAGCCTGAGGGGGGAACTGCATGCGACGTCCAAAGACGTATGTGCCGAACTTGCCGCAGTGCGCCGTGTGCTCACTGAGCTCTCACAAACCCTTAGGGACATGCATGGACGTGAGCAGGCAGAGACATCATCCGTTGCAAGTTCCGTCCAGGGCAGCCCCCAACGTAGATCTGGGAGGAAGCTGCGCTCCACAGGCAGGGGTGCCCCTGATACCCGCAGAGGGGGCTTGCAATAGCGACTGCCCACTGACAATGAGCATCTTTGGACACTGGTGTTCGGGGGGGAGGTAGGAGGGTGGAGGGGGTGTGTTGGGCTCACTTGGGTGGCGGGTCGATAGGGTGTTCAACATGATATCACATATGCCATAAACAATGCACGATCAAACAATGAGATGTGTGGACAATGATCTTTGTGTACTAGGCCATCATAGGCGTACAGTCCATATTGTGCATGTACCAGACACACACAGTGCCACGAGTCCCGTGTCCATGTATCAGCCACCAGGCGTGAGTGCTAGAAGCATGCATCTATGAGATGCTGACGAATTTCACGGCCCTCCTGTGCCTCGCAGACTCCTTGAGGTGCTGCCACATCCCCACCCTCATCATGACCATCTTCAGGTGCTTGCAGTTCTGCGTCAGGGGGCATGGGCACATTTCTACGTACGCACATGTTGTGGAGCATGACACATGCCATCACCATCTTTGCAACCTTCTCATGGCGGTACAGGAGTGCCCCGCCAGACCTGCTGAGGCACCGGAAACGAGTCTTCAGAAGGCCGAATGCCTGTTCAATGACTACACGGGTACGTGAGTGGGCATGGTTGTAGTCCTCCTCATGCTGGTCCCGTGGGTTCCGGACTGGTGTGAGGAGCCATCTCTTCAGTGGATTTCCGGCATCACCTGTATGTGGACGATAAACGAATTATGTGGAATGCCATTGCTACGTACGCACCCCCCCCCTTCCTGCCAGGTCATTGCCGCATCACATACCCCACATCATCATGCATGAAATGAGACTCACCGAGTAGCCAGGATCTGTTCCCTGCGTGTCGCTCCATGTAGCGTGGTATTGTAGAGTTCCTCAAGACCATAGAATCATGGGTTGATCCAGGGAATCGGGCACAACAATGTGTAATGATCCTGTTGGAGTCACACACCATTTGTACATTCAGTGAATGAAATTGTTTTCGGTTGCGGTACTGGGCCTCCATGGCATGTGGGACGACCAATTCCACATGGGTGCAGTCGATGGCACCAATGCAACCCGGTATGCCGCCAAGTGCATGGAATCCCACTTTTGTGTTGGTAATTTCCTGCTCCGAGCGTGGTAGAGAGATGTAGTACTAGTGGCTCGCAGTACTAGTGGCTCGCAGTACTAGTGGCTCGGAGCAACATTTCGGCCTTTCAGCTGGACTAGTGCCTCCCTATTGGGACGGCCCTGCGGTTCTAGGCGCTTCCATGTTGCCTTTTCGTACGGAATGTAGCCCCTGTGTACCATGAAGGAACAGGGCGTCACACAAGAAGTAGCTGGTCATTTCTTGCGGATGCAGCCCACAATGGTGAAATGTGTTTTGGAGTTCATGGCCTAATGGCTGTATGGGCTTGGTGAATTTGTTGTGCATTAAATTTCTATTCTGATATGGGCCGTGTAGCGTTCTTCTTTGCAAGTGATGTGGCATATTCCTATTTGGGGAGCGATGTATTGTGAGGAGATCTGCATTGGGTTCCAGCTTCGGAGTATAGTTGCGTGGTACTGTGCTGGGCGCGTTTGCCTACGAAGCCCAGTGAGGTCAGGGGTGAGGGCTGCCAATATGACTGTTTGGATGATGTCATGCTCAGGGGCGGGGGATTAGGTTTTGTGTAACAGATGCCGGTCAGCCAGGTGGATTGGTGGAATGATGTGATTATCGGAATATTGCTGGTCACAGGTGCCTGTGTTTGCGTGCGTTTCTTGGTGGGAGACTGGGGTCATGTCCATTGGTATAGCTTCTGTATTCGTGCCATCTGTGCCCTGCAGCTCCCATTGGCCCCTCTTGTGATTCTTTTGTTCGTTGGCATGCATGGGTGACTTGTACATTTCACTGGTTGAATTGTGACTTCGTTGCACCTACGGGGAGTTGTACTATGTGGCCAGGGAGCGGTGTACAGGCACTCAGTGGGGCCGTTTACGGTTGATTCGCGATGCCGTACTTCTCACCATGGCGGAATGGTACTTTCCGCCGTGCTTGATGGCGTTAAGTACATGTCCGCTAGGGTCGGAATTCGCGTACCCTTGCGCCATGGTGCTGATTACGGTTTGGCATGGCGCGCGCCCGCGTACTTGGTGCAGTTAGCGTTGGCGTTCACTACGGTGTCGCTAATGGCATCGTACTTTACGGTGACGGGTCATAGTCGCACCGAGCACTATTCGATGGCGGTATTGCATTTCCGCCATCGTTTTTCGATTTCCGCCAGGGTCGTAATGAGGGCCATTGTCTGTCACTTGTGAAAAGAAATAGGGATGGCATACTGGTTTTTACATTTTTTAGATTCGCTACTGGCCCAGATACGTGGAGAACCGGGCGGAGCAAGTGCTCCTAGCCCGACGTCCTGAAGAAGGTCTCTGACCGAAACACGTGTCGACGTGATCTCTAGGAGGGATATCTGGTGATATTGGACACTGGTTATATGATGACACCTGATATTATGGACTGGGTCACCATAGGAAATGTTAATTGAATATTTTTAGAAAGTAATTCTTGAACAACACAATTTGGTGTTATTATCACACTAGGGTGTTGTATCGATGGCTGTTCGAATGTATTTCTGAATGTGGATACGTATGAAGGTATGAGTTGATGGAAGATTTTTTAGGTAATTTTTATGCAAGTAAAATAATTGTTCATGTGATGAGTTTTTCCAAATAAATATGTGATTTATATCTAACCAGTGTCATCCTGTTCCACTGATCCACCTTTTTGATTGTTGCCTTTATTAAAATGTTCATTAGTCTCTGAAAAGTGGCCGGAGCTCCATGAAGACCAAATGGCAGGACAGTAAACTGGTATAGGCCGGTGGGGGAAGCAAATGCGGTCTTCTCTTTGTCCGATGGATGCAAAGGGATTTGCCAATACCCTTTCGTTAGGTCTATTGTGGTCAGGAATTTTGCTTTCCCTAGCTTCTCCAAAAGGTCTTCAATTCGGGGCATGGGATATGCGTCACATTTTGACACCTCATTAAGCTTTCTGAAATCCATACATAATCGCAAAGTCCCATCAGATTTGGGAACCAGTACCAGAGGGGACACCAATCACTATGGGATGGCTCTATTACCCCCAATCGAAGCATTTCTTGCACCTCCTGATTAACTGCTTGTACTCTTGCCTCTGGAATTCTATAAGGACGGAGCCTCACCATAACTCCTGGGGGTGTCTGTACATGATGGCAAGTTAACGTTTTTCTTCCGGGAACCAAGGAAAACTTCTCTGCATACTTATCCACTAATGCGGAAAGCTCAATCCTTTGATTTGGACTTTGGCTTCTTTTCCCACCTCCTTTCCTGGGTTTGGGATACATTCTGCAGGCATCTCTTCCACATTTATCATAACAATTGTAGGTGAGGGTTCCACCCACTTCTTCAACATGTTTACATGGTAAATCTGAAGCTGTACCTTTCTTCCCGGTTGACGAACCCGATATGATACCGGACCCAGGACCTCCTCAATGGTATAAGGTCCTCTCCATGAAGGTAACATTTTGTTCTCAGTGGTAGGTAGAAGGACGAGAACCTGGTCACCTACCTGGAAGCTAGTCATTCGTGTTTTCTGATTATAATAACGCACCTGATTAGCTTGTGCCTGTAAGAGGTGACTTCGCGCCACTGTTTGAAGCTTTTCTACCCTCTCTTTCAATTGTATAGCATACTCGGTGAGGGTTATTTCTGCGTTAGGCTGTTCCTCCCAACCTTCATTTAAGATATACAAAAGGGTTCTTACTGGTCTGCTAAACAAAAGTTTGAACGGGTCGAAGCCCGTAGAGGATTGCAGGGTGTTTCTAAGTGTGTAAAATATTGTACATCTCTGTTCCTGAAAATTATTATATAACAATAAGCCCTGAGCAGGGGGGCATTACTGCATGAGGTAATGCCCCGGGGCCATTAGTAAAGGCCTGACCGAACTGAGGGCCTTAACAAAGACCTTAGGGCATTACCTGATGTGGTAATGCCCCTGTGGTTCTGGACGTATTGCTACTACGACTCTGGCCCATTAGACTGGGGTACTAATCGTGTCTTTATTCAGTTGCAAGACACACCAGCATTTTGCAACTGAAAAAACTGGCTGTCATGGAATGTGATATAAAGTCTGTTCACCCTTTCAATGGGCGCCGATTAAAATGGGAGGAGGACAGGTGCAATTTCTGTGGTAAGGTTTAATTATTGATTTAATTGTGTTTGTATAACGTGCTAATAATGCATGTACCTGAGTTCAGTTTCTGAGCCAGTTCGAAAGCACAGCGAGTAGAGCGCTCATGTTTACATTTGTTCAGAGCCTGCTAACGCAGGTTCGAATCCCAGCAGGGCCAAACTTAGCCTTTCATCTTTCCAAGATCAATAAATGAGCACCACCCACCGTGGGTAATAAGCAGCACTCAGATTCCTGATGGTTCATAGTGCTACATAAATGCAAAATTATTATTATTATTTAAATGCGGATCCGGTATTCGAACCTCTGTTGCTCTGTGTGGTCTTTCTTCCAAGACCAGCACATTGCCACTGTTCTATAGTACATTTTATGGAGGTGACCATTAACGAAGCTGTCGCAAAGTTTCGGAACCTCAACATTTATTCAAAATCTTGTCCGTGTACATTGGGATGAAGTCAATGAATCGTATAGGAAGGCTCATTTCAAACATAAGGTTAAACTACATGGCGTAAGATTAGTACAGAAGTATTTATCACCTGTAACATAGAGTTCCAATAAGGTGGCAGGTGGCATCCTAAATGCTTTGTGCAAGGCATTTTATTTACCACATTCTTTAGAAAAAAAATATTCAATAATTTACAAAACATAAAATATTCAAACAAATACATTTTCATTTTTGTACATTTGTTATATTTTTTTTAACCTTTTTTATGAATTCTAGCGTTTTCCCCTTCCCAATTCCTCCC
Organism: Ambystoma mexicanum; assembly: GCF_040938575.1. Lineage (NCBI taxonomy): Eukaryota > Metazoa > Chordata > Amphibia > Caudata > Ambystomatidae > Ambystoma > Ambystoma mexicanum. The sequence continues at coordinate 1,123,766,545 of NC_090941.1, forward strand.
TCTTTTGACCTTATCTATGTGAATCATCATGGGTGCCAGCTGTTGATTTTTGCTTTAGTGGCAAAAGTACCTGGGCATATGTTATTCTTTCAGTTGGTCATTTTGTATCTTTTTCAGTGCTGCTTACATGCGATTACTTGGGGTTGTACAGTGTAGCACACAATGAGGGATATATGCTGTGAACTATGTCCCAGACTAGCACCTAACGCCTTCTGGATAGTCTGGCCCATACTGGGATGCATTCTTTTTTGGCTTATATGTGGTCTTACCTGTTCATTGTAGCTGTGAGTGGTGGTTGAGCAGAATCAACCTCTAGCCATTAACGGTGCTGACAGCAACAGCCACTGGTGAAACTCCCGAACAAAATTATTTGCTCGACTTTTATGAGAGCCTGGTTGAATATCTTAAAAACAATGGAAATTCAAGCGATTCGGTACAAAACCAAATCCAACAATTGCAGAAATTGTAAGGAGCCTCAAACGGTGGAAACCCTAAAACATCTGCTCCTTAACTGTAAAGGTCATTAACTACCAGAAACACCCATTTTGGCCACCTTTACACCTATTTCTGTAGCCTGGAAGAAGAATATTGGTGGGCATATCTGATGAATGGGGCACACACCAAACCAGTCCTAGCAGGGGAACTTCCTTCTAAGTCTTAATTTGGATTCACAATAGCTTAAACACGAGCAGATTGTAACTAAAGGACAACTACTTCTGATTTAACCTCATTTAAGGACACAAAAAAAGGAAAAGGGAAAGAAGAAAAATAATAAAAAAAGAAAAGTAAAAAAAAAAAAAAAGACATTCTTAATCAGGCGGCAAACTTGTAAAAACTAGAAATAGTTGAATCAAAAACAAAGTCTTGAAGTAGCACTGGAGGACTCTATTTGGAGAGTTATTAGAAATGCTAGAGATATTCAGAGAGGAGGCTTCATTTTTTGTGGCATTGTTTTTGTAGAGTTGGCATGTTTTTATTTTACATTTTCCTTACCAGTTGGACATTTTAACATGTCTAATGATTAGATCAGCAGCAGCAGTGATGCTAATGCCATCTGGGTCCCCAATCCATCCCCACCCAGGAAGAAAGAAACAGGGATAAAAACTCCTTTAGACAGTTGGAGATATTTTAAGGTGAAAGAACAGTGCTCTAAAAGGGAGGCGTAGGGTGTACAGTACACATTTTGCAAGAGCACACTAAGATGTGGCCCTTCTAATGTTCTGTCACAAAGCCTGGGAACATTCATCATGATAAATCATCTGGTGTGAGTTTCCTGGGATGGTATGGATGATGCTTATTGGAAATTGCATGAGCACCACACAATAAAAATGCATGGGGTTCATATATCATGTGCATGGAAATTGGCACCACGTCCAGCACCTTGGTCCACCAGTGTGACGCCACTGACACTGAATGAACCCTCGACTTTGGCAGCAGTGTCATCTCCTGATGCTCCAATTTTAGCGACACCCAATGTCTATGTTATGAGTGGCATCTGTGAACTCTGCCACCCATGGGTGGCTGTGGGAGGTGCTGCAACTAACGATTGGACGAGTTAATAGCTGAATACCAGATTAATTGTCATCCTTTGTTTTTTTTACTGGCAATTGTTTCCCACCTTCTTTAGAAAAACAAAAAGATTATGTGCACGTTGATGAAACACTGATGGCATTTATAATACATACTGTTATTTATAAGTTTGCTTGCAAAAACTTTGAATTTCTTAATAACAATCTAGGCTATGATTTCAGAAGTCACACTGTGCACATGCTTACTCTGTTGCTGATGTAAACATCTGTTGATCTTTTGGATAAGCAGATAGTAAGTGTCAGTGAGTGTCAGTAAATATTTACAGCTGTATTTGCAGTGGAAACTCTGCCAGTGCATTTGTTGTGTTATATGCTGTCTGGGTCCGGGGACCACACTATCTGCTACTCTCTCTTATAAAATACTCTCCTTCTAGACCGCTATGTTTCTCTGGCACCAACTCTGTATGTGTAAAGTGTTTCAGTAAACAGAGAGCAGGAGGTTGTGCACTTTCCTCAGCTGGCTCCCTACTATGGAACAGCCTCTCTCGCCCTCTGCATCTTGAGCAGGACCTTCTCAAATTCCAAAAGCACCTCAGGACTTTCCTCTTCTCCTTCTCCTTCCCTTCTTCTCTACTTTGTTAATCCCTCCGCTGCTGTGATTGGTGTATTGGTCCCTTATGTATAATCTGGCACCTTAGCCACCCACATCGAATTTCCCCAGCTTTTGGCTACATTCAGCACTTGCCTCGGCACACCCTCTGCCCAGGAGACTCACACATTCCACCCATGTTGGCACCAGGCCGTGTAGCTCTTACCTCACCTTGCACTTCATCATGTATGTACTTCACCCCATGTTCCCTCCCTGTTGCCCTCTGGGCACTTTGAAACAGAATGTATTTGCTGTATAAGCGCTTAACAAGCGAATAATAAATAACTACATTTAGAGCTTTAGAGCTTGCTTCATTATAATCTATTGTTTACCCTTGTTACAGATTTCTATTTGCAGATTTTAATATAGGTATCAAGGAATGCCCCGCGGCCCATAGTTACAAGCTGACCAAAGTGAGGGCCTTAACAAAGACTCTGGGGAATTACCTGATGCGGTAATGCCCCCTGGCTCTGGGCGTATTGCTATTAGGAATCTGGCATATTCGACTGGGGTTCTAATAGTCTCTTTGTTTGCTTGCAAAACACGCTAGCATTTTGCAACTGGAAAAGATGTCTGCCAAGGCATGGGATACAAAGTCAATTCACCATTTCAATGGCTGACATTTAAAATAGGATGAGGTCATGTGCAATTTCTGTGCTAAGATTTTGTGGAGGGGACCTTTATAGAAGCTGTCGCATAGTTTGGGATCTTCAATGTTTATTAAAAATCCTGTCTGCGTACATTGGGATGAAGTGAATGAATCATATAGGAAGGCTCATGTTAAACATAAGGTGAAACTTCATGGAGAAAGATTGGTACGGCAGTATTTATCATCTGTGCCATAGAGTTCCAATATGATTACTAGTTATTTTCCACTAACACCCAACCTCAGTCCATCCTGCCTGCACCCGATCTTGCAAAAGTTGTGGTGATGTGCAAAGCTGTCGCAGCTTGATTGAGGTGGGAGGTGGCATCCTAAATGCTTGGTGCAAGGCTCTTTTGGAACATACAGCCAATTGCGAATGCCAGAAATATTTCCAACTGTCAATATTTTTTACTGCATTCTTTAGAAACAGAAATGTACACAATATAAAATACTAAAACAAATAAATGTCCTTCTTTTTACCTTTTGTCATATGTATGAATTCTAGTGTTTCAATTCAATGTCCCTCAATGCTGTGAACATGATCACAAGCTGCAAAGTCTCAAATATCTGCAGCGTTACTTGATTTGCTTTGATGTTTGGGTTCTTCTTTGAATGATGCATCAATTGTCCAAATGTTTCTAATATTGGATGGCAAGCACAAGGTAAGGTATTTGCATCAACACACCATTTTTGGCCAGAGGGATCCTCAAAGAAAAATAAGTACCCCATCTCATCACTTTGCATGTCTTTCATTAATCTTTTTCCTGGCTCAGCTGGTATTACCATCCCATGGTAATCACAAATAATTTCTCCTTTCTGGAATCTTCTGGTTGCCATCACCCTCTTTCCTTTTATGGCATCACTGGTAACATGAAACCCACGCCAGTTTTGTTGTTCCACTAATGATACAATCTCTTCACCAGATATGTTCAATTTTCTTGCTGTCATTGGTGCCCAGCTCTTTCATATATCTTCAACATCTGGAATGTTTCTGATCCAATGCATTTTTTCAAAATATTGTGTAACCTGGTGCTTATTTGGTTGTCTTCAATTGAAAGACAATATAATCAACTTTACAACTCAATATTATTATTTCTGACAATGCAACAGTACATGCACCAACTGTTCATATATATGTATATTTAACTTGACCTTTAACACTTACTCTTCTTCCTTTCTCATGTGTCTTTGTCTTCGTCTCCATTTCCAATAGCAGTTTTCCACTGATTGTAACAGGAAAATCTTTCAGGATGATTTGAAAGGCTGTAGAATCCTCCATGAATTCACTACGGTAAGCTGCAGCTGCCATTCCTGTTGTATGTTTCTTCCTACATATTTTTCTACCAAATACATTTTTCATTCCTCAATATCTTAATAGATTCTATTTCAGGACATTATGTTGGTGTAAACATAGACACTATAATTAACATTTTGGAAGCAAAGTTATGATTAGATAAGCAGAAGGTAAAAGCAGTTTGTGGTAATGTTTGTTGGGCATTGGTTTCCCTGGGGAACCCGAAGTAGCTCGCTGTTGGTGTTAAGCTAACCTGGTTCTTCTGGGTTACAAGCAGGACGAAATAGATCCCCTCAATTTTGAACCATGAAGATGAGACAGACCGTAAAGTGCATTTTATTTTAAAGCATTGGATGACTAATCACTGTGTGTATAACATTTTGTAATCGTTTTTTAGATACACACCTGTTCTGTCCATCAATAACGTGAGTCTGTGAAGTACTGGAATCTGTGTGCTCAGTCCAACTGAAATTAAATATTGATCAGAGATACATTAATTAGTTTAACAAGTATTTAATTGTACACCACATGTATCATAAAAGGAACATTTGTTAATACATACACATAATTCGTAAGGGCTAACTTCTCCAACAGCATGGAGGCCGAACATCTATCACTCATCTGAAACGGCATTCCATAAGTGGCCTCAGACCATCTATTGCTCACCTGAAACGGCATTCCTGCAGTGGCCTCAGATGGTTCAATGAAACAGCATTCCTGCAGTGGCCTCTGATGGATCAATGAAACGGCATTCCTGCAGTGGCCTCTGATGGATCAATGAAACGGCATTCCTGCAGTGGCCTCTGATGGATCAATGAAACGGCATTCCTGCAGTGGCCTCAGATGGATCAATGAAACGGCATTCCTGCAGTGGCCTCTGATGGATCAATGAAACGGCATTCCTGCAGTGGCCTCTGATGGATCAATGAAACGGCATTCCTGCAGTGGCCTCAGATGGATCAATGAAACGGCATTCCTGCAGTGGCCTCTGATGGATCAATGAAACGGCATTCCTGCAGTGGCCTCTGATGGATCAATGAAACAGCATTCCTGCAGTGGCCTCAGATGGTTCAATGAAACGACATTCCTGCAGTGGCCTCTGATGGATCAATGAATGCAAATGTAATGCTCCTCTGAGAAATATATGAGTGCCTTTCTGATGCTTCCTTAAACACTTCCAGAACTTCGGATCTCTTGAAACATGGCAGCGTGTACCTGTAGGAATGTACACATATAAAATTAGTTTACAGTCAAACCCACAATAGTATATATTAGAAATCCTATATATTACATCAATCTAAGATGCCTCCAAATTGTAAAGTCAGAAATGAGGCCTATGGTTAGTTCGTTCAGCAATAATAGACATGGAACTGTATCTGTCCCGCTACTATTTATATTCTTGGGCTCCATTCAGTTTGTATGAATACTTTTTGTTTATCCTTTTATGAAGAAATAAGAAGGAAAAGTAAATATAATGTGCTTCTATGACAACAAATCAGCTGTAGAACTGCTATTTTCTCCACGCATTTTGTATACTAGAGTAAGGCTGTGTGGCATACTATTGAAAAATAATTTACATATTAGGTTTTCTCACCACTGGATGCGATAATGGTCACAATTTTTATGAGAAATGCACGAAAAAGTAAAAAATGTGCACAGGAAAAAAAATCTAGTTTTTGTGTCAAAGGGCTCTTTTGGTCCGATGCCATGGAACTTTGTCAGGTAAAATTTTGAGTTTGTCCCCCTTGGAGCCTCAAAGATGTATTACATGTTTGCTGAATTTAAATTGGATGGCTGCAATGGCATGGTACTAGTTAGCTCACAGATTAATTGTTGACACTCTAATGGGGTAATTCATAGAATTCGTCGCATTAGTGGCACACGCGGCTGGCACACAGAGTGCACGTGTGGCAGTCTGCGCCAGCTACGTGCACCAAAACCCATTTCAACGCACAGCGTATTCTTGGATTTCAACATTCATGACCAGCCGTGGCACAGAGTGGCGCAGCGACCCTGCAGCAGCGCCAGTAACGCCCCCAATCCCGCCCCTTGCACCAACAACATCGCACAAATCTCCAACATGGTGCAAAGGCCAGGGGACCAGCATACAGCCCCCCCAAGCATGAAAACACGTGGAAAAATCCATGCGCACCCCTCGGAATACACGTACCCCTCTTGCGCTATCGAAGACGCATGGAAAACTCCCTGCGCACTCCTTGGAATACACGTGCCCCATTCACGCTATCGTAAATGCGTGTAAAAGCCCACACGCACCCCTCGCAATAAACGTACCCCTCTCGCGCCAGCTGAAATGCGTGGAAAAGTGCATGCGCTCCCTCGGAATTCACGTACCGCATCCCACGAAGAGCACATACAGAGCGATGGAAACCCACGTGGGACTTTCAACCCGTGGGGAGGGAAACGCTCGCGCGTGTTACGTCACAGACGCGCTTACGCGCTAAGGGCCGTTCCTCAAATTACACGCTGATGTGCTGTTTTTTCACGTGCCAAATCACTCCATATCAAGCTGGCCACGCGACAACACACAGAAGACCATGCTCCTGCCCAGAAGGCTGAATTACTGCCCTCCAGAGCCCTGAGCAGCCTCCCACGAGCCATCTGCTGCTGCCTACCTGCTGCCACCGTGCCCTGCCATTTGGTGCCTGCACATCTGCCATCTGCAGGGGTCCAGTTGCAGTGACCACCCCTGTTGGAACAGAACACTCCAGAATGAAATACCATCACTCCACAGCGCAGCCCCAGGACCCAGTTTCCCATCCACACCTGCCTCGGGGGTTGTCATGTCTGGCACTACACCTTCCGGCACCAGTGGCAACCCCCAGCCAGAAAGGCAGAGGGCTACCAGCTTCAGTGAAAATGAAGTTGGTATCCTGGTGGAGCAGGTTCTGGGGCAATATGATGCCCTCTTCACACCATTGCGCGCCGACAAGGAAGGACGGAAGAGGATCTGGAAGGACATAGTGGGTGCCATCAATGTGGAGCAGGTGGCACCCGTGACATCAAACACGTACAGAAGCGCTGGGAGGACTACAAGTCCAGGACCCTCAAGAAGGCCCGATGCCTCTTGGAAGCAGAGGATGCAGTGGGGCGCCGGGGACAGCTTACCACCCAGCAGATGAGGGTCCTGGAGCACATTCGCCCAGTGCTTCACCACCAGATCCTCAGGATGCAGGCACGTCTGGAGTCGAGCGGTAAGTGGCCATGCACTCACGTTTAAAAAAGGGCATGTTGCAGTGTGCTGGTAGTTAGCTACTTGGCTGCATGTGTGAACTGGGTCATGTTTGGATGTGTGTGTGCTGGGACATGATGGTGCCACATGTGAGTCCAGTCAGGCGTAACCCACATGGATGGTGCATGTGTAACAATGCATAATGCGGAGCAGCATGCAGAACGCACACATGTATGCATGCCTATGCCTGTAATTTGACATGTTTGTGGTGTGAGAGATGTGTGCTGTTGTCATGGACATGCATGATGTACATGTCCTTATGTTTGAGTAGTGTGTGCGCCATGGATGCATGACACATGTTTGTGACTATGTGTTGATTCACTGATACAGCCTAGTCATCCCTGTATCCACTGTGTCCAGGCGTATACCGGGCCAAATGCATGACCCTCCGATGACGTGTGTGCATGTGATCAGCATGTCCCATGGTGCATGTGAGAATCAGCCCACCATTGGATGCAACTACGGTGCCTTGGACATGGATGCCAATGTATGTTGCATGTGCCATGCCTTTTCCTGCATGTGTGTTGCCTGCACTGACCCATGTGTTGTGGAGGGAAATGACGGAAGAGACGTTTGACAGTGCCACTCATGTGCCATTGCTTTGTGTCTAGGGGCCTATAGTTCAGTACCCTGATGCTTGTGTTCAATGTCTCTCTTTACACAGCGGTGAGTGAAGAAGAGGGAGGAGATGGCACTGTGGAGGAAAGCTGCAGGGATGCCTCCACCGGCCAGTGACGCAAGGCCCAGTCACCCTCCCAGGAAATACCATCATCCAGGAGCTAGGGGACTGGTGCTGCGTCTGCCACTATGGCTGCAGCAGAAGGGGCAGATGAGCCCCCACAGGGGCTTGCAACGGCGGAAGACAGTGCAGAGCCATCCAGGTTGGTTGTGGGAATAGAGGAGGAGGAGGCTGCTACAGAGCCGCACATGGGGCCTGGTCGGGGTGTACCACTGGTTCAAGTGGTGCCGTCCAGGGGCAGGAGACAGCACAAGTCGCCGCGGAGGTGCCTGTGCATGTCTCAGTCCCTGACACTGTGACTGCATCACCATGCACCAGCAGGGATGCCCCGTCCCAGGCCTGTCCACAGTTAGGGGGAGGTCCATGTCATCTGGCACTCCTCTACCTGCGGACGAGGGGACCCGTGCCTGGATGGAGTCAGTCCGGATTGGTGTTGCGTTGCGCACACGTGACATTCGTGATGACGTTCGTGGTTCCCGTGGGGACCAAGCATGTCATCACGAAGCGCTGTGTGCCAACGTGGCCCAGTTTGGAGGGTCCATTGTCGGGGGTTTCCTCCATGTGTCGGCCACACTTGCAGCCCTCTCCTCCTCTGTGCACACCATACACCAGTCGTTGTCTGTGCTGTCTTCCAGCCCAGATGCCACCAGGGCCCCCTGTGGATCTGCCCCAACCAACGCAGCCAGCCTGGTGGAGGACACATCCCTGCCATAGTTGGGAGTCGGAGGTCCAGCAGGGGTGGACACCTCACCAACTGGTTCCCAGCAGATGGAGGATGTGACGGCATCATCGGGCAGGGCACGTGCACAATGGTGCCGGTGGATTCCATCATCCCGGATGCCATCGTGCTGGCAGAGGCAGTTGCGTCGGAGGCAGTGGCAGGTTCAGCGTGGGAACCTGCCACTGCGCCACATCTATTTGCCAGCCCAACCGCTGCCACATGGAAGACACTCCCAATCCAGGGTCCCACTGCCCTCCGGCCGATGCCTGCCCCTCTGATGTAGATGTCCCCGAGCCATAATGCCTCCCACCCTGAGCCTGCTGCTGCTGTGCATGTGCCCTGCTGGTCGATGCCTGCACGTCCTCCTCTTGCTGGGGTCCAGTTTTGGGTGTGGCCACCCCTGCTGGACCTCCGACTCCCGATTGTGGCAGGGATGTTTTCTCCACCAGCCTAGCCGCTGGTTCAGGGTCAGCTCCATAGGGTGCCCAGGTGATACTTGGGCAGGAAGATGGCACGGAGGACGCCTGGCACATAGGGGGTTCAGTTGAGGAGGGAGTCGCTAGAAGATCCAGCATACCGAGGAACCCAGCCTAGGTGACCTGTCCTAGTAGGCCGATGCGGTCAATGAGGTTTTCGGAATGACGTGCATTGTCCTCACGAGAACCCTGCACGTCATCCCGAATACCACGTTGACGCAACGCCAACACAGCTAGGACAGGCTCAACCCGGCACCGGATAGGGAGAGGAAGGGCAGTTATTGTTTTCGCATCCCCTCCCTGAAAACGGGTCTGGACGAAGGCATCCCTGCTGGTGCGGGATGATGCAGTCACAGGATAAGGGGCAGGATTACACACAAACACCTCCACTGCGGCCTGTGCTGCCTCCTGTCCCTGCCCCTGGACTGCACCACTAGCACCAGTGGAATCCCCCCTCCAGGCCCCGTGCATGGGCCTTCCACGGCCTCCTCCTCAACCAAACCCCCCAGAAACCAGGATGACTCTGTGCCATCTTCCTCCATAGGCCCCTGAGGGGTCTCAGCTGCCCCTTCTGCTGCCGAGGAGTCCACCTCTGACCTCCGCCTCTTGAACCTACGCTCGGCAGCTGCAGCCGCGGACGCGGCACCAGACACCTCACTTCCCGAACAGATGACAACCTGGGATGGGAGCTGGGCCATGCATCTCCGGCTGGTGGTGGGATCCCTGCCTCTGTGCTCCACAGCACCGTCTCCGCCCTCTTCATCAGTTGACACTGCAGGGGGTGACAGAACACAGGCATCAGGGGACTGTACAATGGTCTGATACACACATGAAAGTTGCACATGAGTGGCAGTGTCAAACTTCACACATGGCATCACACTCCCCAACACACCTATCATTTGAACCCACACACATGCACAAAACAACAGGAATGATGCAGCAGGCAGCACCATCCATACACATACAACAATGAGCATCGAAGGTTAGCCTGACGTTACATGCAACACGGGGAGTGCCAAATACATGCACACACGCCACCAGACATACATGCATCTGTACATCTCCACCACCAGTCGCAGTGAAATCATCGGCATCCATGTCAATCAGCCTCATACATGTCAGTGTAACATGCATCCATGCTGTATCACAGTGGCACACATGTCAAATACACACACACGCACATGTACACCATGCATGTACATGAAGGTAGAACCAGCATCCATGTGTCACACCCCAACCATGCCATAGTGCATACACAGAAAGTGCACCCCCACATGCATTTGAACACATACACCATTGATGTGCCTCACACATGACTGGACTCACATGCGGCAGGCTCATGCCCCTGTACATAAACATCCATACACGGGTCTTTCAAGACATATGTCCAACCTGCACACTCCTGGCACACCTCAACATGCACTACGTCCAATCAGTATGCATGTTCACTTACCGCTCAACTCCAGACAGGTCTGCCTCTGAAGGACCTGGAGGTGGAGCGCTTGGCATATACGTTTCAGGACCCTCATCTGGTTGTTGGTAAGGCAGACTCCGGACCTCTCTGCATGCGCTGCCTCCAAGAGGTGCCGGGCCTTGCTGAGGTTCCTGGACCTGAAGTCCTCCCAGCGCTTCTGGACATGTGCCATGTCGCAGGCTGCCACCCCCTACACGTTGATGGCAGCCACAATGTCCTTCCAGATTCTCTTCCGTCCTTCATTGTCAGCGCATGGTGTTCCGAAGAGGGCATTATTAAGCACCAGGACTTGCTCCACCAGGAAACCAACTTCTGCAGCACTGAAGCTGGTAGCCCTCTGCCTCTCTGGATGGGGGTTGCCAGTGGTCTCTAATGGTGACATGGCAACCCCAGAGGCAGGTGTGGGTGGGCAACTGGGTCCTGGTACTGGTCTGTGGAGCGATGGAACTTCAGTCGGGAGTCTTCTGTTCCAGCAGGGGTGGTCACAGCAACTGGACCCCTGCAGATGGCTGACGTGCAGCCACCAAATAGCAGGGCACGTGGTCAGCAGGCAGGCAGCAGCAGATGGCTGGTGAGAGTCAGCTTGGGGCTCTGGGGGGCAGTAATTTGGCCTTCTGGGCAGGAGCATGGTCTTCCGTGTGTTGTCACATGGCCAGCTTGATATGGAGTGATTTGGCACGTGAGAAAATAGCATGTTAGCGTGTAATTCGAGGAAAGGCCCTTAGCGCGTAAGCACGTCTGTGACGTAACAGGCGAGGGTGTTACCCTCATCACGGGTGTATAGTGATTCAGCACGTGAGAAAACAGCACATCCGCGTTTTAATGCGTGTAATTCGAGGAAAGGGCCTAAGCGTGTACGTGACGTGACGCGTGCGGGCGTTTCCCTCAGGATGCGTTAAAGGTGAGCGGGGCCAGCAGTTCACTGTACGTGCCTTTCATGGAGACCGACGTGTGTTTCTACTTCTGGTTGCTTCGTGCGCCATCACACCTTCACAGCGGATCAAGGACGTATCTCTTCTTTTGACGGGGGTATTGGCTGTGCGTGTTTTTCATTATCACGCTAGTCTGACGGTGAGTCGCGCATGCTATTTTTCCCACTGAGGGTGCCCCTGTGTATCGCATACCCATTTTCGAGGTCATAGTAGCCTGCGTGTCCCACGCGTACGTGTTTTTCGTGTCCATGGGTGCCACCGCATACTGGTTAATTCCACACACGTGGGCTACCGGGGGTTGCATGCACGGTTTTACTGTAGTTTTGGTGTGCCTGAGCATTGCGTGACCCATCACTTTATCACTGTGGTCATATACAGCCTTGCAGGTGCACAGGGGTGCTGTTAACATCTTGTATCCCACCCACTTCGCCCCAATTGCCCAGGACAATTGTCTACACCTCCCATTGGCACTACTCTATCTGTGCCGGCACTACTCCATCTCTGCCGGCACTACTCCATCTGTGCCATGGTTGGGAGGCCACGAAAGGTGAGGGGCGCCTCAGCTGGGTGTACTCCACGTGGCGGGCATGGTCAGGGACGTGGCCGGGATGACCAGGGAGTAGGGGGACTCCAGGGTGTCCAGGGTGGCCGCAGAGGGGGAAGAGGCAGGGGTGCACCAGTTTGGCACAATGTTTTGTCACATGTTGGTGCAGTCATGCCACCACCCCCTGTTGTTACGGGAGATGCAGCTCTTGCATCTGGCACTGGTGCCCATGCGACCCAGCATTCTGTTTCATCGACTTCCACGGGCCCAAGGGAAGTGGTAGCCGCAGGTGCAGCTGTGGACACCACCACCCAGGCTCAGGGTGGGCCAGCGCATGCTGCGTTGGCACCGGAAGAGTCTCTAGATGATTTCCAGGATTTCAGGAGGCAAAAGACGGTGAACAAAGAAGGCAAACCTAGTTTGCCGTACAAAGTAAAACACAATAAGGACTTTAACAAAAAGAAATGGTGAATAAACCCGACCAGAGCCAAAAGAAAGACAATTTGGTCAAGCGGGTTTATGTTCGAGGCTAATATAATAGCCAAGAACAGTACCACGTTTATCTAATATAATCGCCGTAGAAAAGTTAGGGTAGATACCACTGCCACCAGCCAAGTCTAAATGTTAAAAGAACGAAACAATACTCTAGGAGGTACAGATAAAAAGGGATACAAATTAACCCTTTCCAGTACTCCATGGAAGATGGGGTGTACTGGATCTGTGGTAGATTGACTAAGTAAAGTTAATGGTAACTTTACCCTTTTCTGGGGGACGGTAGTCGCCTCAGAAATGGAGTCGGGGGAGTCTGAACGACAACCCTGTGCCACTGCACAGAAGGTTCTGGGTGACACACACAAAGAAGGGGGCTACTGAAATGGTGTACTCCAGAGCCCACAATCACAAAGAAACAGGCAGAAACACATAGCAAAACACAGGTAAGAGTGGGGAAAAAGCTCACACTCTTACCAAGTGAAAAAAAAATAAACTCCAGACGTCCAGCAAAGTTGCTGGGGGACTCACTAGGTGAGGGAAATTAGCCATAAATGAGAATTATCCCTAACAATGCCCCGCCCAGTGAGTGTTGTCACATGTTTGTCCAGACCATGTGTGTTTTGCTTGTGTGATGTGTTGTGCTTGACTGCCACTACATGTCATGTGTACATGGTTCACATGTGCGAGTCATGCAATGCTTCACTGATGCGTGCCTGCTGTGCAGCATGCTGGACATGTATAGCAGACGGGGACTGTCCTCATCACCACACTTGCACCCTACTCACATGCTAGTCACTCGGTTGCCCCTCCGGTCCATGTTCCAGCTCACTGGCCCTTCTGCATATAGCCTGAGGTGTCTTTCCTCTCAGCACTGGGACTATGTCATCGCATGACTGACGTGCATGTGTGTTCTGCCTGCATGCGTGTACTCCACATAGGCATGCTTCCTTGCCCCTCCACCCCCCTGCACCCCAATCTCACCATGGCACTGGTGTGTATCATGTTGGAGTACTGCAATGGCCTGTTCAAGGCTCCTGTGTACATGCACACTTCCCCCAGCCAACCTGCCAGACACATACAGTGGGGTATATCTTTTGTCCTTGATGCAGGGTGTCTCACTTGGACTGTGCAGATGGCAGATGCTCCGCAGGGACATGAGTGCCCATTCATGCTTCATGTGCATTCCATGCATGCCCCTATGTGTCCTTGACCGGATGATCATTGTAGTACGTGTCCAGGATGACCTACATTTCATGGCATTTTATCATCCATTCCCTGCCCACTCTGGCTCAGTCCTGCATCACGCACATGTTTAGGGTGTCACAGTCTGTGTGGGGCACATGCCTCCCCCTGTTTCAGGCCCCCTGACTCTGTTCAACTGGTGTAGTGGCTTCTGCACACATGGGTGTATTACTGAGGGTTCATCATGTGTCCTGCTTACTGTCCCATTATCATCTGCTGTGTTGTCAGTTGACTCAGATGATGCAATTGAGGCTAGTCAACACTGTCTGCCAATACACAGGTCTCTGGTCACCCTTTCGATGCCATGCAATGCCTCCCTGCATTTTCACGTGGGGGGGGTTTGATTGTAGCCATGCTTCCCATTGCATGCACATTGCACGTGATGCCTGAACATCCCCTTACACTGCCTTCAACTTTATTGATAGACATCATAATGTACTAGTTCATGTAGATAGTGGGTAACGTACACATGTTCTGCACTGCATCAAACCACTTCTGAGCCGTGTTACACCATTCTACATGCCTACTCACTGATGCAATGTCAAAGTGACCTGGCTTTATGGTCAGATTTTCATCCCTTCTCTGTCATGAATGCCACGGGCACAGGTGCATCCTGTGACACATGTACTCAGTAATGGAACTCCCTAGTGGTTGTTTAGCAATGTTAATACCAACTGGCATAGGGCACAGATTGAATGTAGCCTGCAAATCGGGTTGCAATGACTGTTGAGCTGCTTTCACGTGTATATGTGTACACTTCCACATACATCAAAGCAAGCAGAGTTGTAGCTGCTTGCTTTCCTGTATTGGATGCTGTTCATGTTCACAATACAGGTGTATGGGGAAAGGGGTGTTTTTAAACGCTTTCACATGTACATATGCAAGCAGCTTCAACATTGTGTAGTGCAACATTGCGGCTACTCACTTAAGTGTGTGTGGAAGTGTTCATTTACACGTGTCTTCCGCAGCTTTTTTGTTGACTGACTAATATGTAGTTATGATATGATATGATATGGCATTTGTAACGCGCCTATACACAAGTGTTTCAAAGCGCGAACATTGATTGACATTCAGGCTGGTGAGATTTCTGCATTGCGCACATTATGTTCAACTGGCATAATCCTGAAGGTGCACTGTTGTGCAGTATGTGTACGCCGAGGCCCACTTAGCTAATATGGTGGGGCCTGGCTGTGGAGATTTTACACAAGGAATGATGGAATAGGGCACATTCATAGCACAATGTGCTCAATCAGGCCCTGAAGGGTATTGTGGAGGCTTCATGTCCTGCAGTTCGGACCGTACTGGGCGTTATGGTCCCTCAAGCCTGGTTGCAGGCCCTTGCTTTGCTCGGCACATTCACTATATCTACATGGCCCATGACACGCGGTACGGTCAGAGCTGCAGAAGGATGAAGCTACATTGGTGATGATGATTTAGTGATGCATGTGCACATGCATATTACGTGTGTCATTGTGTGTTTGGATTCACTTGCAGCAGTGGTCAATTTGCAGTTCTGACATGATCATGATATGTGCCATATCTTTGTTGCCATCTGTCTTTTCTACCTGTGACATGTCCCTGACCGAGGTGATGTCTGATGGAGTTCATATACTTCTTTTTGTACTTGTGTAGGATTTGCTATTCATACACATCCATTTCTGCTTTTGGGATGTCTTTGCATATCAAGGCCACTGGATGCATGCCAGGTTCTCATTTGTGTGTCACATGTCTGCTTCATGGGTTGGCTGTCAATGTGATCAACTAAAACAGGGAATTGCCCCAAAAGTGATACAGCTATGGTGGGGGTCCACAATATAACACAACAAGAATTTCCAAAGCTGTACAAAATTAATTAAACTAATTGCTTTAAGAACTCATTCAAGATAAGCATCAATGGATATCAAAAAAAGTATTTGGTTACCCTGAATAACCAAAATATATAATCTAGCAAGGTAGGTAAGAGAAAAATATTTTTTTGTGTAAAAATAAATGATGTGTTTTATTGAATAAAAGACACAATCTTAGTAATGAAGTACATTATCTTAGTGAGGAAGTACATGTGAATGAACAAATTCCCACAAGAGAAATAAATAGAGGGCAGCAATGAAATACAAAATGATGAATAAATTTATTTTTACATTGCTGTAAATGGTCAGGTCTGACATGAATTACCAAATCTCCCCAACAAAGAAATGAATAAAACAATGACATGCAAAATAATTAAATAAAATGTATTTACACATGCTGTAATTTGTCAGGTCTCATTTATTTTTACACCAAAATAAAATCTTGTTCTCTTACCTACCTCGCTAGATTATATATTTTGGTTATTCAGGGTAACCAAATAATGTTTTGATATCCATTGATACTTATCTTAAATAAGCAATTAGTTTAATTAACTTTTTACAGCTTTGGAAATTCTTGTTTCGTTATGCTGTCAATGTGATGTCTATGTGAGTGTGTGGATTATGAGCTTCTGACATGTGTTTGTTTTTTTCTCCTTTTCAGATGATGACGCAATGGAGCCAGAGGATGGTGTTGTCATGCCAGGCACAGGGTTGCTATCACACCAGCAACCCGGCACAAGTGGGGGTTGTGGGGTAGTAGACCATGAGAACTCACTTGTGTTCCAGACCATCGTGTCTAGGGCTGGCAATGAGTCTAGCCCGGATTATCACTCTTACGACAATGTCGATTTGGATGTGCGTCGGGTCCATTCGTCAACGGTGAATGATTCCGATGTGGACGCTGCTCTGTCCACGACACCTGCCCTGAGGGGCCAGGTAGTAGTGGGACCTCCGCCTGTGGTGGATTGGGACGCATAGTCACACTCCACACCAGTTGCTGATGTGCCTAGGGAATCACGTCAATAGCGGAATGTAGTCCTGCAACCGCAGGCGGTGCCAACCCAACAAGGACGGCGGCTCCTTGGGCCCCACAGGTGTCAAGCCCAGCAACACGGTGGCCGCACGCCACCAGGATATACTGAGTGGGAGCAAGCCATGGTTGCCAATTCCAAACAACAGGGGGCAGCAATTGATAATATCGCTCAGAGCATGGAGTGTGTGGCCCAATCCATGCTCCCCCCTGCTAGGCAGGTGGATCTCCAGCAGCGAGCAGCACAGTCCACGGCCCACTCGCTCAGGCTGGGCATGGCGGCCTCAGACAGGGCACCCCGGGCTGAAATGGTGTCTCTGCATCAAGCAATTGCTGCTCATGCAGAGGCACACAGGGAGGCCCAGAGGGAAGACCATGCTTCCCTCCGAGCTACTCTGGGTGTGCGCTTGATGTCCCAGAGGAAGAGGACAGAGGAGAGGTTGGAGCAGCTGGAGAATACCATCTCGAATGAGCTACGTGCTTGCCGGGAGGTGTACCAGATGTCCAGCCAGGCCATGCAGGAAGAACTCTGTGTTACACATGTTACCTTGCAAGAGGAAGCACGCGTAACACGCAAGGCTCTGCATGCTGACCTACGTGTCATCGCCGCACAGAACCAGGCTCACCCGTCCCGCAGACTTGCTGCCGACGAGGGGCAAGCTGCGCATAGGCGTGGTCAGGGTACTGTGCCATGTGAACCTTTTGAGCCAGAGGGTAAGGAGGACGACAACTTATCTCCCACACAGGTTGGGCTGTGCAGGCGTTGAGCCCATGGAGTTTTTTTTATCTCAACATCATCACATGTAGGTGTTGAGGTGCACCCTGTACCTCCCCCTCCTGGGTGCCTACCCCCCCAGTTCGTATGTGGCTATTTTTGTTTTTATAGTTAGTTTAATTAGTTAATATAGTTTAAAATTGCTTGTCTATTGTGCATTGATGTGACAGTGTGGTGCTTTGGGGCTTTTGAAGGCATCCACTGTCTGTTCCAGCTGGGCCATTCAAGCTTGTCTTTTGTATTTGTTTGCAGCTTGGGGTCCTGACTGACATATGCCACTCCTGCTTCCCCTATCCATGGGCTCGCAAGGATGGTTCGGTGCTACAACCATGGGCATTGGACTTTCGTCATATCTTTGGCCTGTCTGCTGCTGTACTACTTGTGTTTACACGCCTATTGGGGATTAAGTAGCTTTTTGCCACGCCATGTCTGCAATCAATTTTGGTGAGTACATAATTGATATGTCCATTTATTGATGTTGATTGTGATGTGTGTTCTTTTCTTGCCTGTATATGTGCTTGATGTGCTTCATGCTGTAGACAGTAGCCTGCACCCTTTGGCTGGCAATGTCACACTGATGGTGGGAGGAGTTTGGATGTAGGTCTCAAACATAGCCCAGTGACAACCAGCATGAAGACACACACACAGGGAACTTTCCAGCCTTATTAATAGCTTTTATGCCCTTTCTGCAGGAAAATGAGCCTCAGGCTACCTTTCCCAGCAGACACGGGGCCAAGAACTACTGAAACCTGGCCACGTTGGGTGGTGCACACGTTTCCGGGTATCCTGACTACCAATGCCTATCCAAACAACGGATCCCTGACCCTCTTTCCCCGCTGGGGTATCGGAGGCCTGTGTAAGTTTTACTTTGCAGGCGCCCAGACCACGGAGGGGGTGGTTGGTTCGTGCCACTCCTGCCCCAGACGACCGGAGCTGTGACACTACCCATCAGTTGTTGCATCCTCATTGTATATTTTGTACTGAAAATGGTACCCATCCTGTTGAACCATTGTTGAACTGTGCTACCTTGGTTATTCTATCATACTGCTTGGACATGTGCTTGACAATTTTCTGTGACTTCAAGTCATCTACTGGAGACTCTTCCAGGGTTTTTTGGTGGCTACAGGCATTTTCCCTGGTTTGCCGGTTTGGCTCCTTGGAGTTCTCTGTGATATGGTATTTTTACCAGTCAAGGTGGCCTCTGAGGGGGCTGGACCCTATTTACACGCAAGGTGGAACATTGAGACCAAGGGGTAGGGTGATCCTGAAGCCAGGTAGAATAGAAGGAAGAAAACTACAGACCCCTGACACAGTTGTTCAGAAGGTCATGGTGATGTGTGAATGAGGGAGGGCCTTTTGTTATTGGACAGTAAGCTTGGGTTACAGTGTTTGGACACTCTCTGACATTGTCATTGTGGGGTACTATGTACATGATGTGTTCTGCTGGTCAATGGTTGTTCCTGTGTTGTGTTTACTTTTCAGGTGTCAGGGGATTGTTGTGGTTTCACATGCTGGGGTGTACACATGGGCAATGTTCACATGTGATGTGTACAGGACACTGAGTGTCACTTGATTTCACAAGCATATATTGAGTGCATGTCCCTACTGACACACACACTTACCCAATGCTCCACCACACGTACAACCACCCTTCCATGCCCACACGTGCACACAGATTGCCTTCTCTGGCACGCTGTGTCCCTGCAGCACATGATCAATTACCATTCGGGGATCGTGTAAATGCGTCAATATGTTATTTTTGTTGGTTGTCCTTTTTATGTGATGCTCAAGGTGTATCGCCAACACAATGACTGCTCACTGTGCTGTGTGCTGAGCAGTGTGTTGCAGGAGACACACACAGCACACGGGTGTAACGCTCACCTGATTCCCACGGAGGCGCAGGTCTGGCTTCGAGTGCTGATGCTTCTTCAATGGTGAAGCGCAGGACTCTGAAGATGGACAGGAAGGGCCCTCTACTCTGGCTTCTCCGGCTCGCAGGAATATTCCCCTGTGCGTGAAAAGGGAGAATTACCTACTGACTGAGTTATGCTCAAGCCTTCCACTCTCTTCCAACCCTCCACGATACCCTTCCACGATTCCCCGTGAAGTCTCCCTTAGGGTCTGAAAGGACGAGCTCTCCATCCTGCTTCTGACGCAGGGGCGCGTTGAACCCAGTTACTTCACTGGATTGAGGTTGGATGGGAGTTCAGGTAAGCTTGATTATACTGGTAAGGCGCTGTAAAAGTTCTGTTACAAGTTCAAAAGTTCAAGCTTTAAATAATAATGTTCATTGTCTTTTTTCAGGTGATGAATGAAGATTCCTTTGGAGACTTCTTGCAACAAAGCGCTGATGTTGATGTCTTTTCCCCATAGGGGCCGGGGTTCGGAATGCCAGAAATATGGCGCCGACCCGAAGTGAAACGTGCAGTTCCAGTAAAGATCTGGTAAGTCCTAGATGAGCGCTCAGGTGATGTTTTTGCATTCGCTCATCTAATGTCTTTGTCTTTTTTCCCCATAGGGGCCGGGGTCCTGCTTGGAAGCAGCAAGACCCGAAATGAAATGGGAATGACCCAACAGGTAAGTCTTAGAAGGAAACTGGGCTTTTCCTATTCCCTTCCTTCTCTCACCTCTTATTATTGTCTTTCTCTCTAGGCTCTGGGAAGTGGCTGTGTATCCGGATGATCGCTGCTGAAGATGGAGGAACCCAGGAAAGGTGAGTGAAATGCAGCGCTGCAGCGATCGTAACGAAATGCTTTTAAAAATGATGTCTTCCCTTTCAGGATCATCGGTGATGTCTCCGTGGTGCAGATTAGCTGGTAGGTCTCTTGTCTCCCTTTGCAGGTGACCCAGGATGCTGACAGGCGTGGCTGAAGTCCAGATGCAGGAGCTGACACGGTGAGCATCCAGCTGCGAGGAGCAGAACAACGCGAAGCATGAGTTGCTGATCGGGTGTGGTTTAAATAGCTTTGGAAGAAGTTCCAAGTGTGTATCCTTCCTCCGATCAGGTATGTATCCTTCCCCGACCACACCCAGGTGGAAAGTTGTCCCACCGGTAAAGTAGTTCCTATTCAGGCCTCAAGAGGGCCTGGATGTGGCAGCATGGTCTGCATCAGGTAAGTGCACATTAAAACACTTGAACACATGCCTAGCTTTATGAGCCTGGCGCCTGAGGCGCCAGGACAGAGGTCCAACATGAGCCTGGCGCCTAAGGTGCCAGGACTGCGTCCAAAGGGCCCCAGCTTGGGCCCGCTGGCACTCCCCTGGGGGAAATGATGCCTGCCTCTGGGGTTGCTGGGTCGGACCTGGCTCCTTGGAGGTAGGCATCATGACAACAGGTTAGGGATTAGCGGATTTGGCTTGGACAATGTGCATGTGAACAGGCATTCAGTCTTTTGTTGATGCTACCACTGGTGGCAAGCATTTGTGTATGACTTGGTATGTGTGGGAGGTTGTTGGTCAGTCATTTCATCTGATTCCATGTCAGGCGTGATTGTCTTGGGCCTCTTTCTATTGATCACATGTCACTTTGTATGTAATTGGACATGTGTTGGGCTTTTGCTGTTGCATGCCATGTCATGGTGTGGCAGACAAAGGTGATGTGGGTTCGGAGGGTTTGGGTGACATACCAGTGATTGTCATGGCCTGTTTTGCAGGGGGTGGTGTGATTCACACCTTGCATGTGTTCCTTTTGGTCACACAGGATTGGTTATTTTTAAGAAGGTAGGGATGCACACAATTTAGCACTTCCGAAAAAGAAAACAAAGAAAACTTTTACACATTAAATATCGCCAAAGTTACAACACAAGTTCATTCACCAATTCATTATTGTATCAATCATTATACATAGCATAAAACATATTGGCCCTCATTACGACCCTGGCGGAAAGGGGTTTACGCCGGCGTAAACCATGGCGCCCCTTTCCGCCTGACTACGAGTTCCCGTAGCGCCATGGTGATTTCTACGCCTGCTTTTTGCAGGCGGAAAAATCCATGGCGCTACGGGACTTGTTGTTAATTACGCCACCGTAATTTACGGTGGCGTAATTAACGCCTTCCCCACTCCCATTATACCCTATGGGGCAAAAATGGGGATGGGGAAGGGTAAATGGGGATTGGGGACTTACCGCCCCGCCAAGGTCGGAATGGGGCGGTAAGTCCGCCAACCACCATGGCGGAGTTGGCAGCTTAGCGCCATGGACCATGGTGCAAATTGCACCATGGTTCTCCGCCAGGGTCGTAATGAGGGCCATTGTGATATTGTAAAAAATATTAATAATGAAATAATTTAAAAACAAAAAAGTAAATAAGGAAATACAATTCATCTGTACTTACATTATTGAAGAACTAAAACAGGGAAAAAGACAGTGCACCTTAAACCGAGAAAAAAATTCCATTTGGATGTGGAGATCAACTTTTATCAAGTTCCTCAAGCAGCTTAACATCAGCCTCGAACTTACGCAGCTCTTCATCAACACATCTCCATACCTGTGTTAGGGCTACAATCTGACTACGACTAGACAGCTCAGCCAGAAATATTCACTATCAATTTCATGTATATTTTCCACAAATTTAGAATAGTAGCACTCATATGTGGTGGGCATTCCTGTACACCTTGTAAGGACATGCCTGGCTGATTTGAGTGTGTGCTTATCACAACAGATTCTGCATGTTCTCTCTAATGCTGGCATACCCGTCCATGCTCCCCTGGTTTCTAAAATCCCCAGCCATATGAGCCAAATATTCAAGAATATCCGTCGGGTTACCAATGACGGGCAGAGTTTAAAGTATCCTTGGATTTCCTCATAATTAAAAGGCATTCTGGAAAAGGTTGATAACAATTTCTTATTTGCAACCTTCCCATGGCTTTTTACCCAATTGAGTTTCTCAGCTGTATTTTTGAAATATTTTAACATCAGCCGTTCACCGTATTCCCACCTAGGGGTCCAACACAGTTCCTCAAAGAAACCCTCATTAATGCGTTTGAATTTATTCAGGGTCCTGTCCAAATCATTTGTAATTGAACCTTCCAGTGTGGGACAGTTCTAGCACCTTCCTTAAAAACTGTGAAACATGTGGAGCAAGACTCATGTTTGCTTCATGTAGCACCGTGGTGGTTTAAGGACAGGAGGGAATAGAGCATTGCAGCAAGCCTGCGGGTTGCTCTATAAGGGCCGGTCCTTTCTTTGGCTGGGGAAGGTGAGGGATGGAGTCTTAATTAATGTGCTGTGCTGTTACCATTTCTGATGTGGGTCTGAGGATGAAGTGTTGACTCCTTGGGAGCTTAATTCACCCCTTTCAGTTATCGATAGAGCCATTCCTCTACTGTACAGCCCCCCACTTCTACCATCACCTATTAAGCAGACAATACGCCCATGAACATGCACCCTTGCTTCAAAACTTCAATGGCCAAGCAGTCATGAACCCAAAATGAGTATCTTAACCCTGTTGCCCACTCTATATGACACCCACTCTCTCTTCTCCCCACAATCCAAACAATCCACTCACCATCTATTTGTAACACCCCACTCCAGTCAACATTTTCAGGTTTCGCTTAAATTACAACAGCTGAAGATGTACGCTGTAAACCCAGCCAGAGCTTTGATGCCATGTCTTTCTTCACTTCCAACTCAATGTTCCTGGTCCTAGACAAGGATTTCACACCAATGCACTTCTTATGTCGAGCTCATATTTCTCATGTACACCTCTTGTCTAGGTGACATCATATACACATTTGGATTCATCTGCAAATTGTTTACTGTTGACATCTCCTTTTCCACATATCCAAAGGTCAACAATGGCATCAATGCTATTACTGACTTAGATGATCCTGCACTGAGCAAATCAAAAGACTCCTGTCATGGAGATGATCCTGCACTGAGCAATGCAAAGGACTCCAGCCATGGAGATGATCCTGCACTGAGCGATGCAAAGGACACCTGCCATGGAGATGATCCTGCACTGAGCAATGCAAAGGACTCCAGCCATGGAGATGATCCTGCACTGAGCGATGCAAAGGACTCCAGCCATGGAGATGATCCTGCACTGAGCGATGCAAAGGACTCCTGCCGTGGAGATGATCCTGCACTGAGCGATGCAAATGACACTTGCCATGGAGATGATCCTGCACTGAGCGATGCAAAGGACTCCTGCCATGGATATGATCCTGCACAGAGCTATACAAAAGACTCCTGCCATGGAGATGATCCTGCACTGAGCAATGCAAAGGACTCCAGCCATGGAGATGATCCTGCACTGAGCGATGCAAAGGACACCTGCCATGGGGATGATCCTGCACTGATCTATGCAAAGGACTCCAGCCATGGAGATGATCCTGCACTGAGCGATGCAAAGGACTCCTGCTATGGAGATGATCCTGCACAGAACAATGCAAAAGACACCTGTGAAAACATAAAAATTGATATGAGGCTGGGAAGCCCAAAAGAAACACACCAACACAGGTTACAAAGGACATACAAGTGCTTTATTTAAAAGCTACAACAGTTACCAAAGTCAATTGACAAACGGATAGCTATTCGGCTCTCAGAGTAACGTAACGAACTTCAACGAAGGTTTGATGCATTAGTAGAGAGACCGTACATTGGAATATTTGGGTCTTTTATACGTTTTGTCCAGCCTTTGGCCAACCCTCTCGTGGGTTAACCATTCTTGGGATCAGGCCTAGGGTTCCTTGCCAGGTCAATCCTATAATGTATGCATTTTGATCAGTTCCGCTGATCAAGTTGTTCATTTACACATAGGTCAGTAATAGTACAAGGTCTCAGTTCGCGACCCCGACAAGTGGCCTGCAGGCATATTAATTATTCGTGTGTGCGGAGGTCACAACGGCCAGAATCTCACTCAGAATGTCTTTTCCTTTGCAGATGGGGAGCAGGTGCAAGTGGATCTAGGTCACCTGGCCTAAGCCCCGCCCACCTGGTACCTTCCTGCCTGCTGCTCTTTTTCACCACTTAGCAAGCCCCTCCCACCTGGTGCCTTCCTTCACCATCACTGTCTTTTGGCCAATGCTGGATTTGACTTTTATGGACTTCATTCATTCACGGTGCGTCACTTTTTCTCAACTCTCATGCTGGACTTCCTTTGCATCTTGTACTCATGGTGGCCCTGAATCATGCTGTTCCCATCTTCATCTTGTATCCTGGCTTGCAACATTATGTGTTACTACTGACTTCTGCAATTGTATTTGCTCTCCACTCTTGCTTCTCCACTCTTTTTGACTCCTTACTCTCTTTTCTCTCCTCCTTTCCCTTCTCCCTTTTCCTATCTCCTCCCCTTACTTTCTTCTATGCACTTACTCTATCAGAATTGTCTCTGGACCTAATATGATAGCAACCTCGTCTGTTTCCTCATCCCTCCCATTACTGTTTTTTTCCTCCCACCACCCCTCCAGCACTATCTGAAATGTCGTCAGGCCTAGTATGATAGTCGCTTGTTTTGTTCCTCCCATCCCTTTCTGCACCCCTCTCTCTCACCTTTTCTTTTTCTCCGGCTCTACCAGAAATGTCGTCAGGCCTAGTACGGTAGTCGCCTGTCTGTTTCCATTTGCTTCCCACTCTCCCTCTCCCTTCCTTATCTATGTCTTAGCTCTTGCACTATCTGAAATGTCGTCAGGCCGAGTACGATAGTTAATTTCACATCCTTACTGTTCATGGCCTGTAAGAATGTGGTTGTATTTTCCCTTGTTCCCTCCCTTGCCTTGAAGCGCTTTGAAACACATTGTGTATAGGCGCTATATAAATAAACAATCATATCATATCATATCATATCATATTCAGCCTCCATTTTGATATTCAGGGTGACTTCCACATTACAAGAGAACCTAAAATGGCGGCTAAATCCAAGATGGCGATTTACATTACTTTTCGTTAAGGTCAAGACCTTGCCGCAGAGTCTATTTAGATGATATTTTAGACAACTTGGCGTAGGCCAATACACATTCAATTACTGCGATAGGAGGCATAATATTATTTCAATTCCAACAGATCGTCCTTTTGGCCTATGCCAAGTGCTAATATCATTTCTAATACTTTTGCAAATAACTCCATGTATTGTCATCCATACATCCCAAATCATTGTCTGTAATATCTATAGCCATTAGGTCGTTCATCAGAACCTCTTGTAACACAAACTCTTTGGATGCTGTGTCTGGGGCATATATTCTATGCCCTATTGTGCTCACTGCTTGGGCACAACATCCCCCTAGCATTCCACATATACTCGGAAGACATTGAAAACAGCAACAAAGGAATAGCAGGATCCCCAAAATAACCAGAATAACAGAAAGCACCTTCCAACCCCAGGATCGTAAAGAATCCCAGAACCAGGTGCTAAGATTCCAATCTCCTACAGGGATATGCACTTCAGAACTAAGGATATGCAAGTTCTACTTTAAAAATTGTCGGCGAGGAATCTGGTACGAAAACACAGCAAGCGGACCCCACCAATTTGCATTCTCCACCTCGTTCTGCCAAAATGACATCTAATGCCATCCGATTTTGGAGTGCTACCAATCTTATTGCTTTTTGTTCTAGTGTCATACTGTAGAGTATGTCCGTGGTCCGGTTGATCGTTCTCTCCAGTACCCTTGCTAATCCCCTAATGTTCTCAGAGTTTGTTATTCGTCCCCAAAAGGGCACAACTGATTTTGCTATATCTCCCAATACTTGCCCAGGGGTATCTCCATTCTTGTCCCGCCGTGGGCGAGCCTTAGAAACCTCCAATGTACTAGCTACAAATACCCCGGGTAACAGGATTCCTAAATAACAGGTTCCCTGCCAATCCTTGGGCAACCAGGGAAATGCTCAACTACCACAAACAAAATATACAGGCCCCCCTACATACAGAGGCCTGTTTTCTCCAGTCAAATTTACAATGTTCATACAACCTTCAAAATCTCCCATTGGCCGAGTGCCATTTCTTTGTACACAAAAGGGGACCGAGTCAGGGCTATGATTTATAGAGTAGGAAGGAGGCACGGCGTCCTTATTGCCTATCAGAGCCATTTTAAAGGAAATTAAAGTTTGGAAAGGAAGAGACAGTTTATCAGACGGCCTAATAGAAGCGACATTAGGTTTACTTCTATTTGCAAAAAGCGAGCATCCCAGGGGAGTTAATTCACGTTTCTCGAAATCATTCAAATTAGTTCCATCAAAGTTCCCTGAGATGCTATCATTCCAACAGCCAAAGAATAGTGCTCTAAGAGAGGCATAGCAAGCAGTCGTTAAAGGTAAAGGGTGAATATACCATCCTAGTCCCTTGTTCCCATGTTGCGGTAAATGAGTGCAAATCCAACAATTACTCTTATTAAAAATGGCATGTGTTGCATTCATTACTATCATTAGAGTGTTATTATGATACTTTTGTCTATGTTGGGAGTCTCTGGGGGACAGAGTGTGAAGGTGTATGGAGGGAGTCAAAGCAGTTGGTACAATCTCGGTCGGTAGTAGATGTTTTAGAGGATAGATTTCTTCAAAGTACCAAAGTCCTACAGCAGTAATTGCAAAAATACCAATTATCATTATCAAAACACAGCAATACGTTTTCGGGCCCAGGCACATTGTTCATTGTCCAAGTTGGTCACCCCCTTATTCACAAGTCCAGTGCGGGGAGCAGCAGTGGAGGTGGCAGGCATTGTAGTTCCTCAATCGACGACCCCAATGTTCGTTGCTGGCGACGCTACGGCCGCGCGATTTCTTAGTCCTTCCCAACCCTAACCAGCAGAATCCCTTTTTCTTCCTGTTGTTCAACAGAAACTTTCTTATACAAAAGAAAACTTTCAATCACTTCTCTTTCCCAAATGCACGGAAAAACCTGTGCCATAGTTCTATTTTCTTCGTCGAAGGTTGTACCTGGTGGTACCCAAGATTGTTTGATCCGAAAATAAGGTGTCGTCACTTCCTGAGGGAAGCGACGTATCAGAGGCGACGGAAGTCGCAGAACTTGAAACAGTGTTTTCCGGAAGTGATTTTTCAAGAGAGTGCGGAGACAAAATGGACTGTTCCCCAAGCTCCACGGGCTCAGAGAACTTCTCCGACGCACTCACAGCGCTGTTTGCTACTCCAAGATCAGGGACTGTAGCATCAGCGAGGGGATCTGCTTCTTCTGTAACGTGTGGCGTCGGGTGAGGAAGTTTCTTAACATGCGTCGCGTGGATCCAGTGTTTCTTCCCAGCCACCCGCAATGCTGTCCGGGTGACCAACAGCACCTGGTAGGGTCCCTTCCAACGAGGAGCGAGACAGGAAGACCTTTCGTAGGCCTTCACTAGGACCCAACTTCCAGGCTGTATATCGTGTCCTGGGCCCGTGAACCGTACAGGTAAAGCTGAATATACCTGGTGATAAATGAAATACAGGTTTTTAGTTAACTGGTTACAGTAGTCTACAAGCAATACATTTTCCACCTCTCTCAGGGCTTTAGGTTTTGGGAGACCCCAAATGTTAGCAGGTCTCCCCATCACTACCTCAAATGGAGAAAGTCCAGTCTTAGTTTGAGGTGTGGTACGCATAGCCAATAATACAATAGGTAAGGCATCTGGCCATTTCAGTTTGGTATCGGCACATGTTTTTGCAAGCTTATTCTTTAAGATACCATTATGTCTTTCCACCAACCCAGCACTTTCAGAATGTCTAGCTGAGTGAAATTGTTTCTCAATATGTAATGCTGTGCATATCTGCAAAATTACTGCTGCAACAAAATGAGGACCATTGTCCGACCAAATTACCCTTGGGAGCCCAAATCGAGGAAAGAATTCTTTTGCCATAATCTTTGCAGTTGTCATGGCGGTATCATCTTTAACGGGGAAAGCCTCGACCCATTTACTAAAGGCACAAATAATTACAAGAACTTATTTCAGATTGTTACACCGTTCCATCTCAATAAAATCAAAGTGAATGACCTCGAAGGGAACAGAAGGGGGCCCAAAGCTTCCCCTTGGAGTTACTGTCCCCTTACCCACATTGTGCTGTAAGCAGATCATACAGTTCCGAACATGACGTTTTGCAGTCTCCAGAATCTTGTTATTCACCCAAACTTGTTCTAACATTTTCGTGATCTGCTGAGCACACACATGTGTAAGACTGTGTGCCATCGTAACCATTGTCAGTACATATGAATCAGGGAGAAACCATTTTCCTTCAGATGTATCCACCCAACACCCATCATCATCTAGTTTCCCCATTCCTTTGGCCCACCTTTTAGATTCTTCTACTGTAGCATCAGTTTGAATATCCCGCACAGACCCAATACCTTCATCCATTACATAGGCATCTTTTGTTTCTCTTAGCGCATACATGTCTGTGCTAAGGTCTGTGGCCGTTTGCCTGGCTATCAGGTCCGCAAAAGCGTTCCCTTTTCCCACATCATCTATAACCTTACGATGTGCTGCAAATTTCATGATCGCTAACTGCCTAGGGAGCGAGACTGCCGAGAGCAATTGCACTATCAAGGGGCCATGCTGAATCTTGGTCACATGTGAGGTCAGGAACCCTCTTTCCGACCAGAGCCTCCCAAAGTTGTGAGCCACCGCAAAGACGTACTGGCTGTCAGAATATATATTTACTATACGCCCTTCGGAGAGTTCACAAGCTCGGGTCAATGCTATAATCTCTGTGGCCTGCGCGGAGTTATGCGAAATTCTCTTAGTTTCAACAACTTTACTCAATGTAGTAACTGCATAAGGAGCTGTAGATGTACCATCTGAAAGTTTGAAGCAGGAGCCATCACAAAACAGCTCCCATTCTGGATTGTCCAAAGGAGTATCTATAAGATCTATCCTGCCCTTCGTTTCTTGTTCAGTGGTATACAGGCAGTCATGTAATTCTTCGTCACCGCAAACAGTGTTTTGCGGGAAAGGTAAGAGTTCAGCCGGATTAAGAACACAACACCTCTTAATTTGAATGTGAGGGGCAAACAGAATTAATTCATACCTTGTTAACCGTGCAGAGGTGAGGTGTTGCGTTTGGGTTTTGTTCAATAGGATATCTACAGAGTGAGGTACCATCAAAATCAAATCATGGCCTAGGACCATTCCCTCACTCTGTTTTACAGACGCGGCAGCAGCAGCGACAGCTCGCAAACATCTTGGCAAAGCGCATGCGACAGGATCAAGGGCGGAGGAATAGTAGCCGCACGGCCTATTCTTCCGTCCGTGTTCCTGTGTTAACACAGCCAAAGCACATCCATCACATTCATGCACAAACAACACAAAGGCCTTGTCATAATTTGGAGTACCCAGAACCGGTGCAGAGCATAACGCGGTTTTGAGAAGCTCAAATGATCGTTGATGTTCCGATTTCCATGGCAGTGGCAGAGAAATGCCCTTCTTCGTCAAAGCCAACATCGGTTTTATCACTAGCGAAAAGTTTGGGATCCACAACCTACAGTAAGAAGCCATACCTATTAAGGCTCTGACTTCCTTCTGTGTATTTGGAACAGACATGCCAGAAATGTGTTTTATTCTTTCAGGTGTCAATCTTCTCCCCTCCTTTGACAGGAGGTAGCCTAAATAGGCGACCTCCTGACAACAATATTGAAATTTTTTGAGCGAAGCTTTATGACCATTTTTAGCCAGATGAACAAGCAAAAGTACAGTGCCTTCTTTACAAGCACTTTCAGAGTCTGCAGCCAAAAGCAAATCATCGACATATTGACGCAGTGTACAAGTAGGTGGCAATTCAAGGGTGTCGAGCTGCTCTTTCAAAGCTCTACTATAAATGCTTGGACTTTCAGTATACCCTTGAGGTGCCCTAGTAAATGTAAATGAGCGTCCCCCCAAGGTGAATGCAAACAAATATCTACTTTCCTTATGTATAGGAATGCTAAAGAAAGCATTTTTTAAATCCACAACGCTGAAGTGCGTAGCCGTAGCAGGGATCATTGTCAATATCGTCGTTACACCAGGCACGATTGGAAATTGTGGGGCGACAACTCTGTTAATAGCACGAAGATCAATTATGAACCGGTATGGGATTGCATTGTCGCCTTTCTTATATACAGGCAAGATCGGACTGTTACACAAACTACCTGTAATCTCCTCGATCACCCCACGATGCACAAAATCGGAAACAATGCATTTTAAAGCACCCTCGCCCTCAACTGATATTTTATACTGCGGAATGCGTGGTAGTTTAACTACATGTTTCAAAACTATTTTAACGGGCTCAATCTGTAGTACCCCGACATCATTGTCGTCAATTGCCCATAAACATTCCGGGACAATGCTAAACTCAGGAGGCAAAGGTCGAATCAGAAACTGAGAATTAGGAAGTTGCTGTGGTGAAACCGTCAGCCGTACTCCATCAGAGGAACAATGAATTACGGCATTCAATTTCTTTAACAAATTTAACCCCAGCAAATTCTCTCCACAGTTCGAAGTCAAAAGAAAAGGGCCGTAAAGGGACCCAAAGAAACAGACACTGGTGAAGAAACCGAACAGACAATTGGTATACCAGAAAACCCTACGGAAACATTTGTTTGCCCTGACAGTGGAATGTTTGGAACCCGAGAATGATCAATGGAGCACTTCTGTGCTCCAGTGTCTATCAAAAACTGGTGTTTCCTATTCCCTACTAATAATTCAACGTAGGGGCCTTTCTGATTAATGGGAATAGGTGAAGGTTCCAAATCCTGCTTCAGGCAGTCCTAATGAAATAGAGTATCGTCGGAAGGAAGCTCTTCAGAAAGGTAGGCAGCAGAAGGGTGATCAAATATGTTCCTCAAGTCCACACTCGAGGTCTGATATTCCCGTGAAAAAGGTTGCTGAGGATCTTGCAAAAACTGACCTCTATCAGGGCCCCCTGCTCCAGGGCGGCCCCTAGGTCGTCTACCCATACTCCCAAACGCACTGTTTGACCTTTGTCGAAGGACGGGGCACTGTGCTCGCCAATGACCTTCCTGGCAGCAATAAGTACATTGATTAATATTCACAGAACCCAAAGGAGCATTTCCTTTTTGGCATACTGACCTCTGGTCTGTGTCGTGCCTCCTCTGGGGTTTCTAACAATTTGTTGTAATAATACTTTGGTTTTCAAATCTCCTTTCCTCTTTTCTATTTTCTCCTTCTCATTATTAACACGGTTCTCATAATACTGAGCCATGTGCAAAACCTCAGATTGAGATTTTGCCTGCCAAGCGCTCTCAGAGGACATAATCTGTGACTGGATGTCGGGCAACAATCCACGTACAAATTTGTCCACAAACAACCTTTTCCCAGACTCTGTACCCAAATCCTGCCCACTGAAGTCAGAAAATACCTGCTCGAATCTGTTAAAGAATTTGGTGGCGCCTTCAGTTTTCCCTTGAACACAGGCCGTAAGCTTGTCCCAAAAAACTATTTTCTCTGGAATTATAGTTTTTAATTTTGCGACAATTCTATCAGGCAAGTAAGTATTACCTGAGGTGGTTTCTCACCTGCTGGTCTTTCCCCAACAATCCTAATCGTAATAGCCCACGTATCTCCCAACCCTGGCACATCGTCTATTGTCCGAACCTGCTTCCATACATCTGCGGGTAGGAGTACAGGGAATAGCAAGTCAATATCCCTTAAGGTGAACACAGAGGACTGCAAGACGGACTCTATCTCTTTGTAAAACCCCGTCGGGTTTTTCCTGATATCGGGAACTGATTGTCTAATAGTGTTCACTTCCTGTCGTGAAAACGGGAAGTGAACGAATTGCGATACATAATGTGCAGGGATATCCACAGCGGGTGCACCAGTCCCAGCGTTAGCGGGAATCTCAACCTTTGGGACAAAGGTCGGAGGAACCTCTCTCATAGGTAACTGAGATATAGGTACCTCCGGCTGCTAAGCAACAGAGCCAGGTCGAGCGCTAAGGCAGCCGAAGAAGTGTCCGGCGAAAAAGCCCTTTTACAAATCCCCAACAATTCTATGGGGCAAATAACCTTCTTTCTTACACATTCTTCTTGCAGGTACTGTACCATTACCTGAATTACCTTTCTTTGCATTTCTACTGTATACTGACTATACGTGTCATACACTTCATCTGGCGGAATCGATGAATCCGAGATCCATCGAATCGCATCTTTGGTACACATTCCTACTTCCTCAGGTGCCGATCTACGACACGGAAGGAACCGTTTCTGTACAAACATACTATCGTCTTCGTCATCCTCATCTCGTGACTTTTCAAAGTACTTCCTATACTCAAACAATCTTTCAACATGACCATATACTTTCTGCTCTGTGTCCCTCGAAAGTGCCAAAGCATTTAGATCTCTCACCCCTTGTGGAAGATCCGAATTTTGTAATCTACCCCACATCACACATAAATGAGTCCCCAAACCTTCGATAAAAACATTTTTCTCGGGGAAACTGTTCAAATTAGATAATGTGGAAAAAACATTAACTTGATCACCTTTCTCCATACAGTGCTTAGCCCATGCAAACAATTCCTGTTTCTTATCTGCAGAAACAGTATTACGAGTGACGATCTTTGATCCTGCACCTTGATCAACTTCAGTCAATACGGGACCACTCGGGAGCGGAGGTGCAGGTAAATTTAATAAAGGTGCAACTATCGGCGCAGGAGGAAGGGGTGGTGCGATAGGTGGAGGAACAACAACTAGAGGAATAGGAACAATAGGTTGTACAGGGGGAACAGGAATAACAGCAGGAACAACAGCAGGAATGGGCAGAGCACCCAAGAAAGGATCATACGGAGGCGGCACAGAGGCACCAGGCCTGCGTACATTTAACTATTTTTCAATAAATTCTACAGAAACATGAAAATCTTTAGAGGGGTAAATTTTCTGGACTCCAAGTGAAAAAGCCCTATCCATATATTTAACTGATTCTGAATGTTTTTCTTTATCACATAACAACGCTTTTTCGGCATTTGTTTTATGACGGCATGCATGTTTATCCCTACTTTTAAGCTGCTGTAACGCTTCTTTTTTCCAATTCTGTAAAACATCAAAGGCTACAGGCCTAGCCTTCTTTTTTAGCAAGACCGATTCTAGGTATTCAATACGGGAGATCTCAAAACTGCCATTGATTGGCCACTGAAATTCGGAGGCATGTCTGGTCTGTCTGTGCCAAATATCATTAAATACTATACTACCAATGCCATACTTACAGTACATAGTACATGCCGGCGACCCCTCCTGTGGTGCCGGGCGGCTAAATTCCAAAGATTGTCGATCGCTGCAGAACAGAGCGCTAAAGCAGCTAGACAAATTCCCAGGCATTTCACAAAAAATTGGTGTTACCTGGTCAATAATTGTGTCTGCAGATACAATACGCCAAATTCGAATTGTCAGGGTTAAATTAAGAGCCGGGTCACGACTGCACCTGACCAAACCTAAGGAGGACCGTACGGTTTATCAAAGAACTTACCTAACAAATTTTACCTTGTGTTTGGGGGTTTCGACAAATCTGCCCGCCTCAAAAAATGGACCCTCATCAAGATGCCGTGTCAGACCACACGAATATAGTCCAAGGATCGGATCGTGCAGCGCTGCCGAGGTAGCGCGTCTCGTTCGGTCGGGCCCGCAGAATCACACCGTCCGATCCAGGTTCGATAGTCTGCGTCAACCTTCAATGATCCGGCATCAATCTTGAGGGTCCCTATTCGGGCGCCAACTGTGAAAACATAAAAATTGATATGAGGCTGGGAAGCCCAAAAGAAACACACCAACACAGGTTGCAAAGGACATACAAGTGCTTTACTTAAAAGCTACAACAGTTACCAAAGTCAATTGACAAACGGATAGCTATTCGGCTCTCAGAGTAACGTAACGAACTTCAACGAAGGTTCGATGCATTAGTAGAGAGACCGTACATTGGAATATTTGGGTCTTTTATACGTTTTGTCAAGCCTTTGGCCAACCCTCTCGTGGGTTAACCATTCTTGGGATCAGGCCTAGGGTTCCTTGCCAGGTCAATCCTATAATGTATGCATTTTGATCAGTTCCGCTGATACAGTTGTTCATTTACACATAGGTCAGTAATAGGACAAGGTCTCAGTTCGCAAACCCCGACAAGTGGCCTGCAGGCATATTAATTATTCGTGTGTGCGGAGGTCACAACGGCCAGAATCTCACTCAGAATGTGATTCAGCCTCCATTTTGATGTTCAGGGTGACTTCCACATTACAAGAGAACCTAAAATGGCGGCTAAATCCAAGATGGCGATTTACATTACTTTTTGTTAAGGTCAAGACCTTGCCGTGGAGTCTATTTACATGATATTTTAGACAACTTGGCGTAGGCCAATACACATTCAATTACTGCGATAAGAGGCATCATATTATTTCAATTCCAACACACCGGCCATGGAGATGATCCTGCACTGAGCAATGCAAAGCACTCCAGCCATGGAGATGATCCTGCACTGAGCGATGCAAATGACACTTGCCATGGAGATGATCCTGCACTGAGCAATGCAAAGGACACCTGCAATGGAGATGATCCTGCGCTGAGCTATGCAAAAGGACACCTGCCAAGGAGATGATACTGCACTGAGCTATGCAAAGGACACTTGCCATGGAGATGATCCTGCGCTGAGCAATGCAAAGGACACCTGCCCAGAGATGATCCTGCACTGAGCCATGCAAACAAGACCAGCCGTGGAGATGATCCTGCACTGAGCTATGCAAAGGACACCTGAGAATGGAGATGATCCTGCACTGAGCTATGCAAAGGACACATGCCATTGAGATGATCCTGCACTGGATAAGATCCTGCACTGAGCGATGCAAAGGACAACAGCCATGGATATGATCCTGCACTGAGCTATGCAAAGGACACCTGCCATGGAGATGCTCCTGCACTGAGCAATGCAAAGGACACCTGCCATGGAGATGATCATGTGCTGAGCTATGCAAAGGACACCTGCCATGGAGATGATCCTGCACTGAGCTATGCAAAGGACTCCTGCCATGGATATGATCCTGCACTGAGCCATGCAAAATGACACCTGCCATGGAGATGATCCTGCACTGAGCAATGCAAAGGACACCTGCCATGGAGATGATCATGCGCTGAGCTATGCAAAGGACACCTGCCATGGAGATGATCCTGCACTGAGCAATGCAAAGGACACCTGCCATGGAGATGATCATGCGCTGAGCTATGCAAAGGACTCCTGCCATGGAGATGATCCTGCACTTAGCAATGCAAAGGACACCTGCCATGGAGATGATCCTGCACTGAGCAATGCAAAGGACACCAGCCGTGGAGATGATCTTGCACTGAGCAATGCAAAGGACACCTGCCATGGAGATGATCCTGCACTGAGCAATGCAAAGGACACCAGCCGTGGAGATGATCTTGCACTGAGCAATGCAAAGGACACCAGCCGTGGAGATGATCCTGCACTGAGATATGCAAAGGACACCAGCCGTGGAGATGATCCTGCATTGAGCTATGCAAAAGACACCAGCCGTGGAGATGATACTGCACTGAGATATGCAAAGGACACCAGCCGTGGAGATGATCCTGCATTGAGCTATGCAAAGGACACCAGCCGTGGAGATGATCCTGCACTGAGATATGCAAAGGACACCAGCCGTGGAGATGATCCTGCATTGAGCTATGCAAAGGACACCAGCCGTGGAGATGATCCTGCATTGAGCTATGCAAAGGATAACAGACATGGAGATGATCCTGCACTGGAGATGATCCTGCACTGAGATATGCAAAGGACACCAGCCGTGGAGATGATCCTGCATTGAGCTATGCAAAAGACACCAGCCGTGGAGATGATCCTGCACTGAGATATGCAAAGGACACCAGCCGTGGAGATGATCCTGCACTGAGATATGCAAAGGACACCAGCCGTGGAGATGATCCTGCATTGAGCTATGCAAAAGACACAAGCCGTGGAGATGATCCTGCACTGAGATATGCAAAGGATACCAGCCGTGGAGATGATCCTGCACTGAGCAATGCAAAGGACACCTGCAATGGAGATGATCCTGCGCTGAGCTATGCAAAAGGACACCTGCCAAGGAGATGATACTGCACTGAGCTATGCAAAGGACACTTGCCATGGAGATGATCCTGCGCTGAGCAATGCAAAGGACACCTGCCCAGAGATGATCCTGCACTGAGCCATGCAAACAAGACCAGCCGTGGAGATGATCCTGCACTGAGCTATGCAAAGGACACCTGAGAATGGAGATGATCCTGCACTGAGCTATGCAAAGGACACATGCCATTGAGATGATCCTGCACTGGATAAGATCCTGCACTGAGCGATGCAAAGGACAACAGCCATGGATATGATCCTGCACTGAGCTATGCAAAGGACACCTGCCATGGAGATGCTCCTGCACTGAGCAATGCAAAGGACACCTGCCATGGAGATGATCATGTGCTGAGCTATGCAAAGGACACCTGCCATGGAGATGATCCTGCACTGAGCTATGCAAAGGACTCCTGCCATGGATATGATCCTGCACTGAGCTATGTAAAATGACACCTGCCATGGAGATGATCCTGCACTGAGCAATGCAAAGGACACCTGCCATGGAGATGATCATGCGCTGAGCTATGCAAAGGACACCTGCCATGGAGATGATCCTGCACTGAGCAATGCAAAGGACACCTGCCATGGAGATGATCATGCGCTGAGCTATGCAAAGGACTCCTGCCATGGAGATGATCCTGCACTTAGCAATGCAAAGGACACCTGCCATGGAGATGATCCTGCACTGAGCAATGCAAAGGACACCAGCCGTGGAGATGATCTTGCACTGAGCAATGCAAAGGACACCAGCCGTGGAGATGATCCTGCACTGAGATATGCAAAGGACACCAGCTGTGGAGATGATCCTGCATTGAGCTATGCAAAAGACACCAGCCGTGGAGATGATACTGCACTGAGATATGCAAAGGACACCAGCCGTGGAGATGATCCTGCATTGAGCTATGCAAAGGACACCAGCCGTGGAGATGATCCTGCACTGAGATATGCAAAGGACACCAGCCGTGGAGATGATCCTGCATTGAGCTATGCAAAGGACACCAGCCGTGGAGATGATCCTGCATTGAGCTATGCAAAGGATACCAGACATGGAGATGATCCTGCACTGGAGATGATCCTGCACTGAGATATGCAAAGGACACCAGCCGTGGAGATGATCCTGCATTGAGCTATGCAAAAGACACCAGCCGTGGAGATGATCCTGCACTGAGATATGCAAAGGACACCAGCCGTGGAGATGATCCTGCACTGAGATATGCAAAGGACACCAGCCGTGGAGATGATCCTGCATTGAGCTATGCAAAAGACACCAGCCGTGGAGATGATCCTGCACTGAGATATGCAAAGGATACCAGCCGTGGAGATGATCCTGCACTGAGCAATGCAAAGGACACCTGCAATGGAGATGATCCTGCGCTGAGCTATGCAAAAGGACACCTGCCAAGGAGATGATACTGCACTGAGCTATGCAAAGGACACTTGCCATGGAGATGATCCTGCGCTGAGCAATGCAAAGGACACCTGCCCAGAGATGATCCTGCACTGAGCCATGCAAACAAGACCAGCCGTGGAGATGATCCTGCACTGAGCTATGCAAAGGACACCTGAGAATGGAGATGATCCTGCACTGAGCTATGCAAAGGACACATGCCATTGAGATGATCCTGCACTGGATAAGATCCTGCACTGAGCGATGCAAAGGACAACAGCCATGGATATGATCCTGCACTGAGCTATGCAAAGGACACCTGCCATGGAGATGCTCCTGCACTGAGCAATGCAAAGGACACCTGCCATGGAGATGATCATGTGCTGAGCTATGCAAAGGACACCTGCCATGGAGATGATCCTGCACTGAGCTATACAAAGGACACCTGCCATGGAGATGATCATGCGCTGAGCTATGCAAAGGACACCTGCCATGGAGATGATCATGCGCTGAGCTATGCAAAGGACTCCTGCCATGGATATGATCCTGCACTGAGCTATGCA
The DNA here is from genome assembly GCF_040938575.1 of Ambystoma mexicanum. Classification (NCBI taxonomy): domain Eukaryota; kingdom Metazoa; phylum Chordata; class Amphibia; order Caudata; family Ambystomatidae; genus Ambystoma; species Ambystoma mexicanum. Next base: position 1,123,805,138 of record NC_090941.1, read on the forward strand.
AAATGACACCTGCCATGGAGATGATCCTGCAATGAGCAATGCAAAGGACACCTGCCATGGAGATGATCATGCGCTGAGCTATGCAAAGGACACCTGCCATGGAGATGATCCTGCACTGAGCAATGCAAAGGACACCTGCCATGGAGATGATCATGCGCTGAGCTATGCAAAGGACTCCTGCCATGGAGATGATCCTGCACTTAGCAATGCAAAGGACACCTGCCATGGAGATGATCCTGCACTGAGCAATGCAAAGGACACCAGCCGTGGAGATGATCTTGCACTGAGCAATGCAAAGGACACCAGCCGTGGAGATGATCCTGCACTGAGATATGCAAAGGACACCAGCCGTGGAGATGATCCTGCATTGAGCTATGCAAAAGACACCAGCCGTGGAGATGATCCTGCACTGAGATATGCAAAGGACACCAGCCGTGGAGATGATCCTGCATTGAGCTATGCAAAGGACACCAGCCGTGGAGATGATCCTGCACTGAGATATGCAAAGGACACCAGCCGTGGAGATGATCCTGCATTGAGCTATGCAAAGGACACCAGCCGTGGAGATGATCCTGCATTGAGCTATGCAAAGGATACCAGACATGGAGATGATCCTGCACTGGAGATGATCCTGCACTGAGCAATACAAAGGACACCTGCCATGGAGATGATCCTGCACTGGAGATGATCCTGCACTGAGCAATACAAAGGACACCGGCCATGGAGATAATCCTGCACTGAGCTATGCAAATGACACCTGCCATGGAGATGATCCTGCACTGAGCTATACAAAGGACACCGGCCATGGAGATAATCCTGCACTGAGCTATGCAAAGGACACCTGCCATGGAGATGATCCTGCACTGAGCTATACAAAGGACACCTGCCATGGAGATGATCCTGCACTGAGCTATGCAAAGGACACCTGCCCTGGAAATGATCCTGCACTGAGCAATACAAAGGACACCGGCCATGGAGATAATCCTGCACAGAGCTATACAAAGGACACCAGCCGTGGAGATGATCCTGCACTGGAGATGATCCTGCACTGAGCAATGCAAAGGACACCGGCCATGGAGATAATCCTGCACTGAGCTATGCAAAGGACACCTGCCATGGAGATGATCCTGCACTGAGCTATGCAAAGGACACCTGCCATGGAGATGATCCTGCACTGAGCTATACAAAGGACACCGGCCATGGAGATAATCCTGCACAGAGCTATACAAAGGACACCAGCCGTGGAGATGATCCAGCACTGGAGATGATCCTGCACTGAGCAATGCAAAGGACACCTGCCATGGAGATGATCCTGCACTGAGCTATACAAAGGACACCGGCCATGGAGATAATCCTGCACAGAGCTATGCAAAGGATGCCTGCTATGGAGATAATCCTGCGCTGATCTATGCAAAGGACACCAGCATGGAGATGATCCTGCACTAAGCTATGCAAAGGACACCTGTCATGGAGATGATCCTGCTCTGTGCTATGCAAAGGACACCTGCCATGGAGATGATCCTGCACAGAGCAATGCAAAGGACACCTGCCATTGAGATGATCCTGTACTGAGCTATGCAAACGACAAATGCCATGGAGATAATCCTGCACTGAGCAATGCAAAATGACAAAGGATGCCTGCTATGGAGATAATCCTGCGCTGATCTATGCAAAGGACACCAGCATGGAGATGATCCTGCACTAAGCTATGCAAAGGACACCTGTCATGGAGATGATCCTGCTCTGTGCTATGCAAAGGACACCTGCCATGGAGATGATCCTGCACTGAACAATGCAAAGGACACCTGCCATTGAGATGATCCTGTACTGAGCTATGCAAAGGACAAATGCCATGGAGATGATCCTGCACTGAGTTATACAAAGGACACCGGCCATGGAGATGATCCTGTACTGAGCTATGCAAAGGACATCAGCCATGGAGATGATCCTGCTCTTAGCTATGCAAAGGACACCAGCCATGGAGATGATCCTGCTCTTAGCTATGCAAAGGACACCTGCCATGGAGATAATCCTGCACTGACCTATGCAAAGGACACCTGCCATGGAGATGATCCTGCACTGAGCTATGCAAAAGAAACCAGCGGTGGAGATGATCCTGCACTGAGATATGCAAAGGACACCAGCCGTGGAGATGATCATGCACTGAGCTATACAAAGGACACCAGCCGTGGAGATGATCCTGCACTGAGCTATGGAAAGGACACCTGCCATGGAGATGATCCTGCACTGAGCTGCGCAAAGGACACCTGCCATGGAGATGATCCTGCACTGAGCTATACAAAGGAAACATGCCATGGAGATGATCCTGCACTGAGCTATGCAAAGGACAGCTGCCATGGAGATGATCCTGTACTGAGCTATGCAAATGACAAATGTCATGGATATGATCCTGCACTAAGCTATGCAAAGGACACCTACCATGGAGATGATCCTGCACTGAGCTATGCAAAGGACACCTGCCATGGATATAATCCTGCACTGAGCAATGCAAAGGACACCTGCCATGGAGATAATCCTGCACTGAGCAATGCAAAATGACACCTGCCATGTAGATGATCCTGCACTGAGCGATGCAAAGGACATCTGCCATGGAGATGATCTTGCACTGAGCAATGCAAAGCACACCTTCCATGGAGATGATCCTGCGCTGATCTATGCAAAATGACACCTGCCATGGAGATGATCCTGCACTGAGCAATGCAAAGGACACCGGCCATGGAGATAATCTTCCACTGAGTTATGCAAAGGACACCTGCCATGGAGATGATCCTGCACTGAGCTACGCAAAGGACTCCTGCCATGGAGATGATCCTGCACTGAGCTATGCAAAGGACACCTGCCATGGAATGCAAAGGACACCTGCCATGGAGATGATCCTGCACTGAGCTATGCAAAGGACTCCTGCCATGGAGATGATCCTGCACTGAGCTATGCAAAGGACACCTGCCATTGAGATGATCCTGTACTGAGCTATGCAAACGACAAATGCCATGGAGATGATCCTGCACTGAGCAATGCAAAATGACAAAGGATGCCTGCTATGGAGATAATCCTGCGCTGATCTATGCAAAGGACACCAGCATGGAGATGATCCTGCACTAAGCTATGCAAAGGACACCTGTCATGGAGATGATCCTGCTCTGTGCTATGCAAAGGACATCTGCCATGGAGATGATCCTGCACTGAGCAATGCAAAGGACACCTGCCATTGAGATGATCCTGTACTGAGCTATGCAAACGACAAATGCCATGGAGATGATCCTGCACTGAGCTATACAAAGGACACCGGCCATGGAGATGATCCTGTACTGAGCTATGCAAAGGACACCAGCCATGGAGATGATCCTGCTCTTAGCTATGCAAAGGACACCAGCCATGGAGATGATCCTGCTCTTAGCTATGCAAAGGACACCTGCCATGGAGATAATCCTGCACTGACCTATGCAAAGGACACCTGCCATGGAGATGATCCTGCACTGAGCTATGCAAAAGAAACCAACGTCGGAGATGATCCTGCACTGAGATATGCAAAGGACACCAGCCATGGAGATGATCATGCACTGAGCTATGCAAAGGACACCAGCCGTGGAGATGATCCTGCACTGAGCTATGGAAAGGACACCTGCCATGGAGATGATCCTGCATTGAGCTACGCAAAGGACACCTGCCATGGAGATGATCCTGCACTGAGCTATGCAAAGGACACCTGCCATGGAGATGATCCTACTCTGAGCGATGCAAAGGACACCTTCCATGGAGATGATCCTGCGCTGAGCTATACAAAGGAAAGATGCCATGGAGATGATCCTGCACTGAGCTATGCAAAGGACACCTGCCATGGAGATGATCCTGCACTGAGCTACGCAAAGGACACCTGCCATGGAGATGATCCTGCACTGAGCTATGCAAAGGACTCCTGCCATGGAGATGATCCTACTCTGAGCGATGCAAAGGACACCTGCCATGGAGATGATCCTGCACTGAGCTATGCAAAGGACAGCTGCCATGGAGATGATCCTGTACTGAGCTATGCAAATGACAAATGCCATGGATATGATCCTGCACTAAGCTATGCAAAGGACACCTACCATGGAGATGATCCTGCACTGAGCTATGTAAAGGACACCTGCCATGGAGATAATCCTGCACTGAGCAATGCAAAGGACACCTGCCATGGAGATAATCCTGCACTGAGCATTGCAAAGGACATCTACCATGGAGATGATCATGCGCTGAGCTATGCAAAGGACACCTGCCATGGAGATGATCCTGCACTGAGCAATGCAAAATGACACCTGCCATGTAGATGATCCTGCACTGAGCGATGCAAAGGACATCTGCCATGGAGATGATCCTGCACTGAGCAATGCAAAGCACACCTTCCATGAAGATGATCCTTCGCTGATCTATGCAAAATGACACCTGCCATGGAGATGATCCTGCACTGAGCAATGCAAAGGACACCGGCCATGGAGATAATCCTGCACTGAGCTATGCAAAGGACACCTGCTGTAACGCTCACCTGATTCCCGTAGAGGCGCCGGTCTTGACTGGGCGTATACCGTATCTTCAAAGGTGATGTGTAACACACGGCTGGCTCTTTGGGCTGGACCTCTGTGCACTGTATGTCTGACTCGAAGGGTAAGATGTCTGCAGATAGAAAATATGGGATTAATGAACTGGGTTATTGAATGTCTCTCTCTTCTTCCCTTTCTCTTCTCCTGTAGAACCCCAAAGGTTAACGCTCTCACCTTAGGTAAGTGAATGCCGTGCTCTCCATCTGCCTCAGGGCAGGGTGCTGTAACCAGTTTCTTCACTGGATAAGGGGAGCAGGCCTCTTGACTTCAGAGGACTGCTGTCCGTCGTTTACTGCACGAACGGTAAATTTCGAGTAATTCTAATGTCTTTAAAAGTCTTTAGTAATGATGTCTCTTGTTTTGCAGGGTTCCGGCGATGGCGGATGACGGGCTGAAGTGAGTTGAAGATGGAGCCCGTGTGATGAATAGAAGCACCTGGAAGCACGTAAGTAAGCGCTTGTTGCCTGCTTCACGATGCGCTCTAACTGTCTTTTTATTTTGCAGATACAAGTTCGGAGCGGCTGCAGGGTGCCGGAATACCCACTGGGTTAGATGTGGATAGGAGTAATGGCACGTGAGTATTAAAGTTCCCCAATGTCTTTAAACGCACCTTGTTTTGTCTTTCAGATGCGGGATGCAGCGTCGAAGGCCTCCGGAGCGTGTGAAGAGTTGGTAAGCTTTTGTCTTTCAGATGCCGGAATGCAGTGCGAAGACCTCCGGAGCGCACGAAGAGTAGGTAAGCCTTTGTCTTTCAGATGCCGGAATGCAGCGCGAGGCGTTGGTGACAGCCGATGGACCAGGTAAGTGAAGCGCTGTCACTGAAGACCGTAATGCTAACCTGTTCTTTCTTGTCTTTATAGGTGTTGCTGAAGACTGGATTCAGGATGGTAAGCCTTTTTCCTTAGGCCCAGGATCAGATGCAGAAGACACGATGAGCGTTCTGCTGCAGAGGATGCAGAATAACGCAAAGCAAGATTCATCAGAGGCTCAACTGGCAGGCAAGTAAGCAGCATGGTCTGCTGCAGGTAAGTCCACCCAAGCATTATGAGCCCGGCGCTTCCAGTGCTGGGACTGGGCATATTTATGAGCCTGGTGCCACTGGCGCCAGGACTGGGTCCAAAAGGTCCCAATTGGGACTGGTTGGCACTCGGAACCTGGGTTATGGATCTGCTTCCAAGGGAGTTGGGAAAACCCTGACCTTGTGGAAGCAGAGATCATGACAGTACCCCGCCTCAAGGCAACTCCCAAACCGGGCTTCTCCGGGGGTTTTGGCTTGTCAGGAAATGTTCGGTGAAATCTTTTGATTAGGCGAGGAGCGTGGACATATTCAGCAGGTTCCCAGGATCTCTCTTGGGGGCCATAGCCTTTCCAGTCAATTAGGTAAAATAGTTTAGATTTGGAGATCTTGGAGTCCAGAATGCTTTTGACTTCAAACTCGAGTTCTCCATCAACTAGGATAGGTTTTGGAGATTTGGTTAGTCGGGTTTGAGGTTGCACGGGTTTTAAAAGCGAGACGTGGAAGACCGGATGTATCTTCATGTGCGGGGGCAAGTCCAACTTGACCGCTACTGGGTTTACTATGGTAGTGATGGAATAGGGACCAAGGTATCTTGGGTTGAATGTGCGTGGCCCTTTTAGAGGTAGATATTTGGTGGATAACCAGACTTGATCCCCTACTTGATATTGAGGGGCTTCCTTCCGATGTTGATCTGCTCCTTTCTTGTATTGTTCTTTAGCCCTTTGAAGGTGAGAAACAGCTTCCTTAAAGGCTTGGGTGATTTTAGAATGCAGGTAGTCTACTGCTGGTGTTTCAAGATCTTGGAGGGGATCCAACTCCGAGGTTCGAGGGTGACTGCCGTATAAAAGAAAAAACGGGGTTTTCCCAGTTCCCGAATGGACAGAGTTATTGTAGGCATATTCGGCTATCCAAAGGATGTCTTTCCAAGTTTTTTCAGTTTGTTGCAGCATGCAGCGTAAATACTGTTCCAGAGTTTGATTGGTCCTCTCGGTTTGTCCGTCGGTCTGAGGGTGGTGACTGGTCGATAGTCTCACATCAATTTGAGCCGACCGACAGCAACTTCGCCAAAAATGAGAAATAAATTGACGACCTCGATCCGAAATTAGAACCGAAGGAAAACCGTGCAGTCGGACGATGTTTTCGAGAAATTCTCGGGCCAGAGTTGCTGCTGTTGGCAAGCCTTTGAGCGGAATGAAATGCGCCATCTTGGAGAATAAGTCCACGATTACTAGAATCGTATTGTATCCGGAGCATGGAGGTAGATCGGTGATGAAGTCCATAGAAAGCGTATGCCAAGGGCGAGGTGGGATGTCAATAGGGCGTAAGAGGCCTGCTGGTCTTTCCTTTTGACTCTTGTTTTGGGCGCATACTTCACAGGACATTATAAAGTCTCTGATATCTTTTTTCCAAGACGGCCACCAGAAGTAGCGCTTGATCTTTTCTGAGGTCTTGGCCATACCGGGATGTCCTTCCATTAAAGAATCGTGATAACAAGAGATTACTTTTTTCTGTAAATCTGTGCTGGGCAGGTATAATCGTTCTTGGAAATACAATAAGTTGTCCTTTACTGCAAAGTCCTTTCCCTGCAGATGCCAATTCTGTATGTCTGCTGGAGTTACAAGTTGCCTGGCTTTATCCTTAACTTCCTCTATGGATTGTGTGGCGATTACACCCAGAATTCTTTGTTCGGGAATGATTGGTACAGGTTTAGGGTTGATCAAGTGTTCTTCCACTCCCATCCGAGAAAGGGCATCAGCTTTACCGTTTTTTGTACCAGGTCGATAGGTAATTATGAAGTCAAACTCGGCAAAGAATAATGCCCAACGGAGTTGTCTAGAGGATTGGGCTTTTGCGGTTTTCAAATATTGCAGGTTTCGGTGATCCGTAATCACAGTAACGGTGTGTCGGGCCCCCAGCAGATAATGCCGCCAAGCCTTAAAGGCAGACTTGATAGCCAGAAGTTCCTTGTCAGTAATCGTGTAATTGATTTCAGGAGGCGAGAATTTGCGGGACCAAAATGCCACGGGATGCAACTGATTGGTTACCGGGTTCTTTTGTGATAGAACTGCCCCCATGGCAAGGCTTGAAGCATCAGTTTCCACGATGTAGGGGAGTTCGGGGCGAGGGTGTTTTAAGATTGGTGCAGAGATAAATTTAGTCTTCAAATCCTGGAAAGCTTGTTCCGCCTCGGTAGACCATTCAAAACGTTTGTTTTTCTTTAACAAGGCAGTGATGGGCTGGACTATTCGAGAAAATTCGGGGATAAACCTGCGGTAAAAGTTAGCGAAGCCTAACATGCTTTGCACACCTTTTACGGAGGATGGTGATGGCCATTTGAGAACTGCATCGACCTTCTTTGAATCCATACGCACTCCGCTAGGTGATAATATGAATCCCAAGAATTCAACTTCAGTCACGTTGAAAACACATTTTCCAACTTAGCGAAAAGTTTGTGTTGACGCAATCTTTCGAGGACCATTTTCACGTGTTTCCGATGTTCAGATTCCGATGAAGAATAAACGAGGATGTCGTCAATGTAAACAACAACACACACATCTATGAGCTCTCTGAGGACATCGTTCATAAAATATTGAAAGGCGGCCGGGGCATTGCAAAGTCCGAAGGGCATGACCTGATATTCAAATAGCCCATATTTGGTGCGGAAGGCCGTCTTCCATTCATTGCCCTCTTTTACTCGTACCAAGTGGTAAGCTCCTCTAAGATCCAGCTTTGTATATATGCATGCTTTTCTGACTTGGTCCAGGAGTTCAGGGATCAAAGGTAACGGATATCTATTCTTGTCGGTGATCTGGTTCAGGGAGCGATAATCTATACAAGTTCTAAGGTCTCCTTCCTTTTTTGGAACGAAGAACAAAGCTGAAGAAGCAGGGGACTTGGAAGGACGAATAAACCCATTTGCCAGGTATTGATCCAGGTATTGTCGAAGGTGAAGGTTCTCAGGCTCGGTGAGGGCATAAATTCTACTACAAGGAGGAGTAGATCCAGGTATCAGGTCTATCTGGCGGTCATAAGACCTATGAGGAGGTAGAGAGTTAGCCTGATCCTTCCGGAAAACATCTTGGTATTCTAGGTATTCGGGAGGTAACTGGGGAGTTTCTGAAGAAATTGCTGCCAGTGCAACACCAGGTGGAGGGTGACAAGTAGAGACACATTCTGGAAACTGGACCGTTCTTGCTCGCCAATCGATCAGAGGATTGTGTTTCTCTAACCAAGGTATTCCTAGAATAATCTGAAACTGAGGAGCCTTGATCACATCGAACACGATCTTCCCATGGTGTCCATCTAGACTTACTAGCGTCACTTCTTGAGTGGTATGCGTTACTGGTCCGGAGGCTATCTCCGTTCCATCCACCGTAGTAATGACGTCCTTTACAGCCTTGGGACAAAGAGTTAGATTCATCCTCAAAACCATTTCATGATCCACATAATTGCCGATGGCACCGCTGTCGACGTAAGCTTCAATTGCATGTAATCGATCCGGATTATCAGGGCTAATGAGGACCATAGGTATCACGAAATGCGAGGTCACGGAACTGGTTTTCACGCTCGGCAAGAGGACCTCTATTCTTGTCGGGCGAGGTCGTTTCCCTGCTCAGAGTTTGTAACTTTGGTAACTGCAGCTCCTACTGCCTTCTTGGCAGGTTTCACCGGACAGTCTCGAAGAAAGTGTCCTGAGTTTCCGCAATAGAGGCATAATTGCAACTGTTTTCTCCTTTCCCGCTCCTTTTGTGTTAGAGGACCTTTCAGGCCCCCTATTTGCATGGGTTCCCCAGAGTCTACTCCTTTGGAAGGAGTTGGTGGTTTGGAAAAATACTCGAGCATCAAACTTGGAACGATCGGCCTTCCTGTTCTGCAGTCTGTGATCTATTTGAACGACTAAGTCTATATAGTCCGAACAATCTTGTGGGGGATTCACTACTTGGGCTAACACATCTTTGAGCTCTCCACGTAGACCTCTATAAAACAGCGTAATCCTTTTGTCCTCAGGCCATTGAGTTTCCACTATCAGTCTGTTGAAAGACGCAATATAAGCCAAAAGGTCTTGATTACCTTGTCGCAACGAAAGAAGCTCATTGTCCAAGGCCTGCCCCTGTGAATGTCTTGCGAACGGTTTTTCCATACTGAGCTGAAAAGCTTGAAAATCATGGAGGACCGGATGATCTTGATTTACTAGAGGGATCGACCAGTCTGCCGCATTGCCACTAAGGTACGAAAGCACGAAAGCTACTTTAGCTTGATCAGTTGGAAAGGCTGCTGGCCGGCATAAGAAATGCAACCGGCACTGATTGATAAATACTGCAAACCTCTTTGGGTCACCAGAAAATCGTTCAGGCGGAGCCAGAGGTACATTCCCAGGTAGGTTGATCTGCACTGGATTCATAGAGGATGTAGAAGGAAGATTTCCCCCAGATGCGGGTAACGGGGTCTGTCCGGCTTGTGACTGTAGCAATTGTCTAGCGAGATCATCTGTTCGCTCCTTGGAAATAATCAGTTCCCTTCTTAGAGCGTTTGTTTCCTGACGGGCTGCATGCACTTCTGCCCTTAGTTCCCCAAGTAACTGGGCTAGCTGGTCGGTATCCGAGGTTTCCATAGCGCCTGGACGGGAGTTTTGCGGTAGGCTTTGCGTTCTGTAACGCTCACCTGATTCCCATAGAGGCGCCGGTCTTGACTGGGCGTATACCGTATCTTCAAAGGTGATGTGTAACACACGGCTGGCTCTTTGGGCTGGACCTCTGTGCACTGTATGTCTGACTCGAAGGGTAAGATGTCTGCAGATAGAAAATATGGGATTAATGAACTGGGTTATTGAATGTCTCTCTCTTCTTCCCTTTCTCTTCTCCTGTAGAACCCCAAAGGTTAACGCTCTCACCTTAGGTAAGTGAACGCCGTGCTCTCCATCTGCCTCGGGGCAGGGTGCGGTAACCAGTTTCTTCACTGGATAAGGGGAGCAGGCCTCTTGACTTCAGAGGACTGCTGTCCGTCGTTTACTGCACGAACGATAAGTTTCGAGTAATTCTAATGTCTTTAAAAGTCTTTAGTAATGATGTCTCTTGTTTTGCAGGGTTCCGGCGATGGCGGATGACGGGCTGAAGTGAGTTGAAGATGGAGCCCGTGTGATGAATAGAAGCGCCTGGAAGCAGGTAAGTAAGCGCTTGTTGCCTGCTTCACGATGCGCTCTAACTGTCTTTTTATTTTGCAGATACAAGTTCGGAGCGGCTGCAGGGTGCCGGAATACCCACTGGGTTTGATGTGGATAGGAGTAATGGCACGTGAGTATTAAAGTTCCCCAATGTCTTTAAACGCACCTTGTTTTGTCTTTCAGATGCGGGATGCAGCGCCGAAGGCCTCCGGAGCGTGCGAAGAGTTGGTAAGCTTTTGTCTTTCAGATGCCGGAATGCATTGCGAAGACCTCCGGAGCGCACGAAGAGTAGGTAAGCCTTTGTCTTTCAGATGCCGGAATGCAGCGCGAGGCGTTGGTGACAGCCGATGGACCAGGTAAGTGAAGCGCTGTCACTGAAGACCGTAATGCTAACCTGTTCTTTCTTGTCTTTATAGGTGTTGCTGAAGACTGGATTCAGGATGGTAAGCCTTTTTCCTTAGGCCCAGGATCAGATGCAGAAGACACGATGAGCGTTCTGCTGCAGAGGATGCAGAATAACGCAAAGCAAGATTCATCCATCGGGTGTGGTTTAAATAGCCTCCTGTAGTGCTTAGATGGCTCCTTCCACAGCCACGCCTAGGTAAGAAAAGAGTTCCTGCTTTCCAGAAGAGTGCCAGTGTTCTGAACCTAGGGAGTGGCTCCTGCCCCACCCAACAGGAAAAGTAGTTCCAAACAGAAGAGGATCAGAGGCTCAACTGGCAGGCAAGTAAGCAGCATGGTCTGCTGCAGGTAAGTCCACCCAAGCATTATGAGCCCGGCGCTTCCAGCGCTGGGACTGGGCATATTTATGAGCCTGGTGCCACTGGCGCCAGGACTGGGTCCAAAAGGTCCCAATTGGGACTGGTTGGCACTCGGAACCTGGGTTATGGATCTGCTTCCAAGGGAGTTGGGAAAACCCTGACCTTGTGGAAGCAGAGATCATGATACCTGCCATGGAGATGATCCTGCACTGAGCTACGCAAAGGACTCCTGCCATGGAGATGATCCTGCACTGAGCTATGCAAAGGACACCTGCCATGGAATGCAAAGGACACCTGCCATGGAGATGATCCTGCACTGAGCTATGCAAAGGACTCCTGCCATGGAGATGATCCTGCACTGAGCTATGCAAAGGACACCTGCCATGGAGATGATCCTGCACTTGAGATGATCCTGCACTGAGCGATGCAAAGGACACCATCATGGAGATGTTCCTGCACTGAGCTATGCAAAGGACACCTGCCATGGAGATGATCCTGCTCTGTGCTATGCAAAGGACACCTGCCATGGAGATGATCCTGCACTGAGCTATGCAAAGGACACCTGCCATTGAGATGATCCTGTACTGAGCTATGCAAACGACAAATGCCATGGAGATGATCCTGCACTGAGCTATGCAAAGGACTCCTGCCATGGAGATGATCCTGCACTGAGCAATGCAAAGGACTACTACCATGGAGATGATCCTGTGCTGAGATATGCAAAGGATGCCTGCTATGGAGATGATCCTGCAGTAAGCTATACAAATGACACCTGCCATGGAGATGATCCTGCTCTGTGCTATGCAAAGGACACCTGCCATGGAGATGATCCTGCACTGAGCTAACCAAAGAACACCTGCCATTGAGATGATCCTGTACTGAGCTATGCAAACGAAAAATGCCATGGAGATGATCCTGCACTGAGCTATGCAAAGGACACCTGCCATGGAGATGATCCTGTACTGAGCTATGCAAATGACAAATGCCATGGATATGATCCTGCACTGAGCTATGCAAAGGACACCTGCCATGGAAATGATCCTGCACTGGGCTATACAAAGGACACCAGCCGTGGAGATGATCCTGCACTGAGCTATACAAAGGACACCAGCCGTGGAGATGATCCTGCACTGAGATATGCAAAGGACACCAGCCATGGAGATGATCCTGCACTGGGCTATGCAAAGGACACCAGCCGTGGAGATGATCCTGCACTGAGCTATGCAAAGGACACCTGCCATGGAGATGATCCTGCACTGGGCTATACAAAGGACACCAGCCGTGGAGATGATCCTGCACTGAGATATGCAAAGGACACCTGCCATGGAGATGATCCTGCACTGAGCTATACAAAGGACAACAGCCGTGGAGATGATCCTGCACTGAGATATGCAAAGGACACCTGCCATGGAGATGATCCTGCACCGAGCTATGCAAAGGACACCGGCCGTGGAGATGATCCTGCACTGAGCTATGGAAAGGACACCTGCCATGGAGATGATCCTGCACTGAGCAATGCAAAGGACACCGGCCATGGAGATGATCCTGCACTGAGATATGCAAAGGACACCAGCCATGGAGATGATCCTGCACTGATCTATGCAAAGGACACCGGCCATGGAGATGATCCAGCACTGAGCTATGCAAAGGACACCTGCCATGGAGATGATCCTGCACTGAGCTACGCAAAGGACACCTGACATGGAGATGATCCTGCACTGAGCTATGCAAAGGACTCCTGCCATGGAGATGATCCTACTCTGAGCGATGCAAAGGACACCTGCCATGGAGATGATCCTGCACTGAGCTATGCAAAGGACAGCTGCCATGGAGATGATCCTGTACTGAGCTATGCAAATGACAAATGCCATGGATATGATCCTGCACTAAGCTATGCAAAGGACACCTATCATGGAGATGATCCTGCACTGAGCGATGCAAAGGACACCTGCCATGGAGATAATCCTGCACTGAGCAATGCAAAGGACACCTGCCATGGAGATAATCCTGCACTGAGCAATGCAAAGGACATCTACCATGGAGATGATCATGCGCTGAGCTATGCAAAGGACACCTGCCATGGAGATGATCCTGCACTGAGCAATGCAAAATGACACCTGCCATGTAGATGATCCTGCACTGAGTGATGCAAAGGACATCTGCCATGGAGATGATCCTGCACTGAGCAATGCCAAGCACACCTTCCATGGAGATGATCCTGCGCTGATCTATGCAAAATGACACCTGCCATGGAGATGATCCTGCACTGAGCAATGCAAAGGACACCTGCCATGGAGATAATCCTGCACTGAGCTATGCAAAGGACACCTGCCATGGAGATGATCCTGCACTGAGCTACGCAAAGGACTCCTGCCATGGAGATGATCCTGCACTGAGCTATGGAAAGGACACCTGCCATGGAATGCAAAGGACACCTGCCATGGAGATGATCCTGCACTGAGCTATGCAAAGGACTCCTGCCATGGAGATGATCCTGCACTGAGCTATGCAAAGGACACCGGCCATGGAGATGATCCTGCACTTGAGATGATCCTGCACTGAGCGATGCAAAGGACACCTGCCATGGAGATGATCCTGCACTGAGCTATGCAAAGGACACCAGCCGTGGAGATAATCCTGCACTGAGCTATGCAAAGGACACCTGCCATGTGAGATGATCCTGCACTGAGCTATGCAAAGGACAGCTGCCATGGAGATGATCCTGTACTGAGCTATGCAAATGACAAATGCCATGGATATGATCCTGCACTAAGCTATGCAAAGGACACCTACCATGGAGATGATCCTGCACTGAGCTATGCAAAGGACACCTGCCATGGATATAATCCTGCACTGAGCAATGCAAAGGACACCTGCCATGGAGATAATCCTGCACTGAGCAATGCAAAGGACATCTACCATGGAGATGATCATGCGCTGAGCTATGCAAAGGACACCTGCCATGGAGATGATCCTGCACTGAGCAATGCAAAATAACACCTGCCATGTAGATGATCCTCCACTGAGCGATGCAAAGGACATCTGCCATGGAGATGATCCTGCACTGAGCAATGCAAAGCACACCTTCCATGGAGATGATCCTGCGCTGATCTATGCAAAATGACACCTGCCATGGAGATGATCCTGCACTGAGCAATGCAAAGGACACCGGCCATGGAGATAATCCTGCACTGAGCTATGCAAACGACACCTGCCATGGAGATGATCCTGCACTGAGCTACGCAAAGGACTCCTGCCATGGAGATGATCCTGCACTGAGCTATGCAAAGGACACCTGCCATGGAATGCAAAGGACACCTGCCATGGAGATGATCCTGCACTGAGCTATGCAAAGGACTCCTGCCATGGAGATGATCCTGCACTGAGCTATGCAAAGGACTCCTGCCATGGAGATGATCCTGCACTGAGCTATGCAAAGGACACCTGCCATTGAGATGATCCTGTACTGAGCTATGCAAACGACAAATGCCATGGAAATGATCCTGCACTGAGCAATGCAAAATGACAAAGGATGCCTGCTATGGAGATAATCCTGCGCTGATCTATGCAAAGGACACCAGCATGGAGATGATCCTGCACTAAGCTATGCAAAGGACACCTGTCATGGAGATGATCCTGCTCTGTGCTATGCAAAGGACACCTGCCATGGAGATGATCCTGCACTGAGCAATGCAAAGGACACCTGCCATTGAGATGATCCTGTACTGAGCTATGCAAACGACAAATGCCATGGAGATGATCCTGCACTGAGCTATACAAAGGACACCGGCCATGGAGATGATCCTGTACTGAGCTATGCAAAGGACACCAGCCATGGAGATGATCCTGCTCTTAGCTATGCAAAGGACACCAGCCATGGAGATGATCCTGCTCTTAGCTATGCAAAGGACACCTGCCATGGAGATAATCCTGCACTGACCTATGCAAAGGACACCTGCCATGGAGATGATCCTGCACGGAGCTATGCAAAAGAAACCAGCGGTGGAGATGATCCTGCACTGAGATATGGAAAGGACACCAGCCGTGGAGATGATCATGCACTGAGCTATGCAAAGGACACCAGCCGTGGAGGTGATCCTACACTGAGCTATGGAAAGGACACCTGCCATGGAGATGATCCTACACTGAGCTACGCAAAGGACACCTGCCATGGAGATGATCCTGCACTGAGCTATGCAAAGGACACCTGCCATGGAGATGATCCTACTCTGAGCGATGCAAAGGACACCTTCCATGGAGATGATCCTGCACTGAGCTATACAAAGGAAACATGCCATGGAGATGATCCTGCACTGAGCTATGCAAAGGACACCTGCCATGGAGATGATCCTGCACTGAGCTACGCAAAGGACACCTGCCATGGAGATGATCCTGCACTGAGCTATGCAAAGGACTCCTGCCATGGAGATGATCCTACTCTGAGCGATGCAAAGGACACCTGCCACGGAGATGATCCTGCACTGAGCTATGCAAAGGACAGCTGCCATGGAGATGATCCTGTACTGAGCTATGCAAATGACAAATGCCATGGATATGATCCTGCACTAAGCTATGCAAAGGACACCTACCATGGAGATGATCCTGCACTGAGCTATGCAAAGGACACCTGCCATGGAGATAATCCTGCACTGAGCAATGCAAAGGACACCTGCCTTGGAGATAATCCTGCACTGAGCAATGCAAAGGACATCTACCATGGAGATGATCATGCGCTGAGCTATGCAACGGACACATGCCATGGAGATGATCCTGCACTGAGCAATGCAAAATGACACCTGCCATGTAGATGATCCTGCACTGAGCGATGCAAAGGACATCTGCCATGGAGATGATCCTACACTGAGCAATGCAAAGCACACCTTCCATGAAGATGATCCTGCGCTGATCTATGCAAAATGACACCTTGTAATAATTCAGACTGTTTACGAGAGATGGGAATGACCGAAAGGTTACCTTAGAGAAACACTCGTCGTTCTCCCTCCTTCGCCTCTTTCTTCGGAAATGGTTCCGACAGGGGTAGAGAATGAGTGCCTCCCTGAGACCCTTCCTCCGCCTCAAATACAAAGATTAAGGAAGGGAAGGATTCCAGGGAAACCCTCTGGGGAAGAAAACCCTGTGTCGATGTCCACTGGATGGATGTCGTCTGTCCGGAGAAGTTCTTGGTAACCAGAACGTCTGCTGGAGTGGGCTGTCTGATTGGAGACAGAGGAAAGCGGTAAGTTGGAGCAAGGAAACTAGAAAGCAGAATATAGGTTGAAGAAATGAGGAGTACCTGATGGGAAGGGGGAAGCACCTATAAGGCTATATTGCAGGTCTTCCGAAGAGCCGCGGACAGAAGTAACTTCGAGGACGTTCCCGAAAGAAAATGGTTCTCAGATTTCTCTGCACAGGTAAGAGAATATTAGGTGTAACTTCTGGTCTATTTCTAACCTTTGATATATTACGGATTGAATGGCAATATTCACGTACCGCACGCCAGGGAGGGAGTCTCACTAGCGAACCGGTCAGTGAGCTTCAATTCGGAACGAGTGATGCAGAGGGAAACCACTCGAGACTTAGATGTCGTGTATGAGTTGGGAGAAGGAAGCGAGCCTGAAAACAGGGGAGTGGAAAGGGTAGAGTTATACGGAAGACATTACAAACAAACGAGCCTATAATAGATCCTAGTATCGAACTCACGAAGCGTTGTTGTTGAAGAGTAGCAATGCATCCGCGCGTTGTTCGCAGGACCAGATGAACCGGCTCCGGAGTCGGGGGGCGGTCCTTCCAGCGCGCGGCAATGGTGCAAGCCTAGACCCACACATTCTGTAGCGGCGGCCATCTTGGGAGTAAAGATGGCCGCAACCCGTCTAATCGACCATCTATGCCAGAGTGACCAGGGTCTCCGTAGGGGCGTGACAGTATGCCCCCTCCGAAGGGCAGGGCCCCCCGGCTTCCCCGGATGATTACGGAAGAAACGGCGAATAAGGGCCGGTGCATTCACTGCAGATGCAGGTTCCCAGGAACGGTCCGCCGGAGAATAACCTTGCCAGTCAATCAGAAACTGCAGGCGACCCCGAAAGATGCGAGAGTCACAAATACCCGCCACCTCATATTCAGGACCCGACGGGGTAGACACCGGAGGAGGGTGAGCATTCCTTAACCTTGAAAATCGATCACACACATCCTTCTTAAGTTGGGACACGTGAAACACGGGATGAATATGGGACCAAGAAGGGGGAAGCCTGATTTTGAAAGCAGAGGAGCCCAGCACCCGTAAAATGGGAAAAGGTCCGAAATATCTAGGAGACAGCTTGGACGGGACCAGATGCCGTGGTAAGAAACGGGAGGCAAGCCACACCATATCTCCCGCCTTCAGGGAGGGTGCTGGAGAACGGTGCCTGTCCGCAAACCGTTTGACTCTATCCTGAACCTCAAGTAGCGAAGATTTCGCCGCCAAATGACCTGTCTGGATAGCTCGAAGTAGGTTATCCGCATCAGGAAATCGTGAAGAAGAAGGAAGTCCAGTAGGAAAACAGGAAGGGTGAAATCCATAGGAACAAAAAAAAGGACTGGAACCCAGGGCGGAATGACGGGAGTTGTTGTAGGCAAACTCCGCCAATGGTAATAGAGAAACCCAGTTGTCCTGTGAAGCTGAAATGTAGCAGCGTAAATAGCCCTCCAATGTCTGGTTCAGGCGTTCCGTCTGGCCATTAGTTTGAGGATGGAAGCCAGAGCTCAAAGCCCGGGAGATTTTGAGGCTTTTACATATCTGTTGCCAATAACGTGAAGTATATTGGGGACCACGATCGGAGACGATAGTTTCTGGAAGCCCATGGAGCGTGAAGATCCGCGAAAGGAAAATTTTCGCCATCTGAGCTGCAGTGGGAATGCAAGGTAAAGGAATAAAGTGTGCCATCTTCGTGAAGTAGTCTATGGTAACCATGATTACTGTACAACCTTCCGAGATAGGGAGTTCGACTATAAAATCTGTCGAAATTATCTGCCAGGGTCGATCAGGAATCGGCATCAATGATAGGAGACCCACTGGGGCAGACCGAGAGGTCTTTGTCTGTAAACAAATGGCACATGCCGTCACATAGTCTCTGATATCTCGGCTCAGCTCTGGCCACCAAAAATGGCGTTGAATCAATTCCTTGGTATTAGCCATACCGCGATGTCCAGCCATCGGAGAATCATGACAGAGTTGAAGTACCACTTTTCTCAGTTCTTCGGAGGGAATGAATAACTGTTTGTTTCTATAGAAACATCCCTGAGATGAGTTAAGCTTCCAGATAGCGGCAAACCGAGGATTAGTCTGTATAAATCGAGAGGTCTCCGTAGCTACTAGTTGAAGAAAGGTGGTGACTTCCTGCAAAAATCTGGCCTTGGGAAACAAGGGTTCAGAACGGAAAGGATTGGTAGAGTTGTAATCCTTTCTGGATAATGCATCTGCCTTGAGGTTAACTCTTCCCGGTATGAAGGAGAAGATGATATTATAGGGTGAAAAAAAATGAGCCCAACGAGCTTGGCGACTATTTCGTGTTTGAGAGTATTGTAAGACTCGGAGATTGCTGTGATCGGTCCGTACTTCGATGGCATATTTGGCCCCTAGCAGCAGATGTCGCCACTCCTCAAAGGCTCTCTTAATAGCCAATAATTCTTTTTCGAGGACCGAGTAGTTGATCTCCGAAGGCGAGAGCGTCTTAGATAGATAGGCCACAGGACACTCGTCTCCTTGTTCATTTTCTTGCAGTAGAACGGCACCTATAGCATGATGCGAGGCGTCTGATTCTACGATGAACTTCTTGTTTTGGTCCGGGGTCAGGAGTATAGGTTCCTTGGTGAATTCTTCCTTGAGACTCTCAAAGGCTATTAGAGCCCTGTCTGACCAAAAGAACCTTGCATTCTTCTTAAGGAGAGTCGTCATCGGGAGAATCTTCTCCGAATAGTGGGGAATGAAACGCCTATAAAAATTGGCGAATCCTAAGAATCTCTGCAGATCTTTAACACATAGTGGAATTGGCCATTCCTTTATAGCAGAGACTTTTCGGGGATCCATGGCAACTCCTTCAGCGGATAGTATATAACCCAAATACGCCACTTTATCCTTGTGAAACTCACACTTGTCAGGTTTACAAAAAAGATGATTCTCCTCCAGTCTCTGTAATACCTCCTTCACATGTCGGATATGGTCCGACTTGGAAACTGAGAAGACCAATATGTCGTCCAAATAGACAATGACGGTGTGTAGAAGGATATCCGAGAATATGTGATCCATGAAACGTTGGAAAACAGCTGGCGCATTGGAAAGTCCGAATGGCATTACTTTATATTCATAGTGGCCCAAGGGAGTACGAAAGGCGGTTTTCCATTCATCTCCTGCGCGGATTCGGATAAGATGGTAAGCTCCGCGTAGGTCTAGCTTGGTAAATATCTTGGCTCCCTTTACTGCCTCAAGAATATCTGGGATTAATGGCATCGGGTAGCGATCTGGAGTAGTGATTTTGTTCAAACCCCGATAGTCTACACATGGTCTGAGTTCTGTCGAATCCTTCTTAGGAATAAAGAACAGCGAGGCGCCATCAGGAGAAGTGGATTCCTGAATGAGGCCGTTATGTAAGTTCTTCTGGAGATACTCCTTCAGGACTTCCCGTTCGCGTGCTGATAGTATATACATGCGACCAAAAGGGATTGGAACACCCTGATCTAGTTCTAGGGCGCAATCATCTCTACGATGGGGAGGTAATTCAGCGAACTCTGAATTGGAGAATACTACTTGGAACTCTTGGTAGTCAGGAGGAATCTCCTGTATGTTATGTAACACTGAAGTAGTGCTATTCCTTTCTTGGACGGGGTGTGTAGAACAGAACCCCAACGCTCCACCAGAAAGGCAATGTGTAATGCAATGTTCTGATCCTAGAAAAATGGTGCCGGCCTTCCAATTTATGTATGGATTGTGGGCTCTAAGCCACGGTAAACCCAGTATTAAGGGGTAATGTGCGGTGCGAATGACATCGAATACGATGGTCTCGTGATGAGACGCAATCTTCATTCGAATAGGTTTTGTTTGTTCCCGGATAGGACCGGAAGTCAATGGACTTCCATCAACCGATTCTACTGGAACAGCAATGGTCTTAAGGGAACATGGTATACTTCTGTCATTCTTCCAATGGGTGTCTACAAAATTCCCTGCAGCTCCGCAATCAATCAATGCTGGAACCAAAATTGGTTCGGAGGTGCCCCATTCCATTGAAACCTGTATGACAATCATGAGAGGATCAGGAGTGTCCGTGACTTGAGAAGACACTGACATGGATGAGGAACCCGTTATTGGCTCCCTAGCCGCGGTTCCCCGTGCGGTTGGGAAGAAGCGTTTCCCTGTCGTTTGATAGGGGTGATGGGGCAGTCCTGTACTCGGTGGTCCTTGGAACCACAATACATACACAAGTCTTTCGCCCTCCGTCAATTACGTTCTTCCAAGGTGAGTCTACCTCTTCCTCTTGTGATTCCTATCTGCATAGGTTCATCAATTGGGGTTTTCATAGGACTAGAAGGCTGCATAGTAAATGGTCTCACAGAACGATTACGACGTCGTTCTCTGAGTCTTTCCTGTAGACGGTAGTCCATCTGCATCACTAAGGTAATCATTTCCGCTAGGTTTGGGGGTCGAGAAACCCTAGACACCTCGTCTTTAAGTTCCTCATTCAAACCCCTGCGAAATAGTGTTATCAGAGCATCATCAGCCCAAGAGGTTCCAGCAGCAAGCTGCTTAAAGGAGGTGATATACGACATTAGATCCTGTGATCCCTGTTTGAAGTCTAATAATTGCTCTTGGGAAAAAACAGTGATCTCTTGTCTATTAAACATGGACCTAAGACTGTTCAGAAAGGCAGGATAGGAGTCTAGCAGAGCATTGTTTGTCACAACCAGTGGTGTAGCCCATGCTAATGCCGGTCCAGTCAGGTTAGCTATCATATGTCCCACCTTATCTCGATCGTTCGGAAAGAATGCCGTTTTAAATGAGAACTGGACCGTACATGCTTCGATAAAGGCCTTAAGCTTGTGAGGATTCCCATCATATAAACCCCCTGGAATGGGACCTGGAGGTAGTTCTGAACAACTAGGTACCCTTCCAACCTGTTGCCGCAAAAAGGCATTTTCCTGCTTTAATGCCTGAACTTCCGCAGTCAGAGACTGGACTGCAGAAACCAATTGCTGCTGTTGGGCAGCGTCCATGGTATCACCTAGAACTATCGAGTTCTCCAAGGCAACCGTTCAGCACCGGGGAAGCCCCAGTATTCCTTCTATATTTGGGCGTTGCTAACTGTAATAATTCAGACTGTTTACGAGAGATGGGAATGACCGAAAGGTTACCTTAGAGAAACACTCGTCGTTCTCCCTCCTTCGCCTCTTTCTTCGGAAATGGTTCCGACAGGGGTAGAGAATGAGTGCCTCCCTGAGACCCTTCCTCCGCCTCAAATACAAAGATTAAGGAAGGGAAGGATTCCAGGGAAACCCTCTGGGGAAGAAAACCCTGTGTCGATGTCCACTGGATGGATGTCGTCTGTCCGGAGAAGTTCTTGGTAACCAGAACGTCTGCTGGAGTGGGCCGTCTGATTGGAGACAGAGGAAAGCGGTAAGTTGGAGCAAGGAAACTAGAAAGCAGAATATAGGTTGAAGAAATGAGGAGTACCTGATGGGAAGGGGGAAGCACCTATAAGGCTATATTGCAGGTCTTCCGAAGAGCCGCGGACAGAAGTAACTTCGAGGACGTTCCCGAAAGAAAATGGTTCTCAGATTTCTCTGCACAGGTAAGAGAATATTAGGTGTAACTTCTGGTCTATTTCTAACCTTTGGTATATTACGGATTGAATGGCAATATTCACGTACCGCACGCCAGGGAGGGAGTCTCACTAGCGAACCGGTCAGTGAGCTTCAATTCGGAACGAGTGATGCAGAGGGAAACCACTCGAGACTTAGATGTCGTGTATGAGTTGGGAGAAGGAAGCGAGCCTGAAAACAGGGGAGTGGAAAGGGTAGAGTTATACGGAAGACATTACAAACAAACGAGCCTATAATAGATCCTAGTATCGAACTCACGAAGCGTTGTTGTTGAAGAGTAGCAACGCATCCGCGCGTTGTTCGCAGGACCAGATGAACCGGCTCCGGAGTCGGGGGACGGTCCTTCCAGCGCGCGGCAATGGTGCAAGCCTAGACCCACACATTCTGTAGCGGCGGCCATCTTGGGAGTAAAGATGGCCGCAACCCGTCTAATCGACCATCTATGCCAGAGTGACCAGGGTCTCCGTAGGGGCGTGACACACCTGCCATGGAGATGATCCTGCACTGAGCAATGCAAAGGACACCGGCCATGGAGATAATCCTGCAGTGAGCTATGCAAAGGACACCTGCCATGGAGATGATCCTGCACTGAGCTACGCAAGGACTCCTGCCATGGAGATGATCCTGCACTGAGGTATGCAAAGGACACCTGCCATGGAATGCAAAGGACACCTGCCATGGAGATGATCCTGCACTGAGCTATGCAAAGGACTCCTGCCATAGAGATGATCCTGCACTGAGCTATGCAAAGGACACCTGCCATGGAGATGATCCTGCACTTGAGATGATCCTGCACTGAGCGATGCAAAGGACACCATCATGGAGATGTTCCTGCACTAAGCTATGCAAAGGACACCTGCCATGGAGATGATCCTGCTCTGTGCTATGCAAAGGACACCTGCCATGGAGATGATCCTGCACTGAGCTATGCAAAGGACACCTGCCATTGAGATGATCCTGTACTGAGCTATGCAAAGGACAAATGCCATGGAGATGATCCTGCACTGAGCGATGCAAAGGACACCATCATGGAGATGATCCTGCACTGAGCAATGCAAAGGACACCTGCCATTGAGATGATCCTGTACTGAGCTATGCAAACGACAAATGCCATGGAGATGATCCTGCACTGAGCTATACAAAGGACACCGGCCATGGAGATGATCCTGTACTGAGCTATGCAAAGGACACCAGCCATGGAGATGATCCTGCTCATAGCTATGCAAAGGACACCAGCCATGGAGATGATCCTGCTCTTAGCTATGCAAAGGACACCTGCCATGGAGATAATCCTGCACTGACCTATGCAAAGGACACCTGCCATGGAGATGATCCTGCACTGAGCTATGCAAAAGAAACCAGCGGTGGAGATGATCATGCACTGAGCTATGCAAAGGACACCAGCCGTGGCGATGATCCTGCACTGAGCTATGGAAAGGACACCTGCCATGGAGATGATCCTGCACTGAGCTACGCAAAGGACACCTGCCATGGAGATGATCCTGCACTGAGCTATGCAAAGGACACCTGCCATGGAGATGATCCTACTCTGAGCGATGCAAAGGACACCTTCCATGGAGATGATCCTGCGCTGAGCTATACAAAGGAAACATGCCATGGAGATGATCCTGCACTGAGCTATGCAAAGGACACCTGCCATGGAGATGATCCTGCACTGAGCTACGCAAAGGACACCTGCCATGGAGATGATCCTGCACTGAGCTATGCAAAGGACTCCTGCAATGGAGATGTTCCTACTCTGAGCGATGCAAAGGACACCTGCCATGGAGATGATCCTGCACTGAGCTATGCAAAGGACAGCTGCCATGGAGATGATCCTGTACTGAGCTATGCAAATGACAAATGCCATGGATATGATCCTGCACTAAGCTATGCAAAGGACACCTGCCATGGAGATGATCCTGCACTGAGCTATGCAAAGGACACCTGCCATGGAGATAATCCTGCACTGAGCAATGCAAAGGACACCTGCCATGGAGATAATCCTGCACTGAGCAATGCAAAGGACATCTACCATGGAGATGATCTTGCGCTGAGCTATGCAAAGGACACCTGCCATGGAGATGATCCTGCACTGAGCAATGCAAAATGACACCTGCCATGTAGATGATCCTGTACTGAGCGATGCAAAGGACATCTGCCATGGAGATGATCCTGCACTGAGCAATGCAAAGCACACCTTCCATGAAGATGATCCTGCGCTGATCTATGCAAAATGACACCTGCCATGGAGATGATCCTGCACTGAGCAATGCAAAGGACACCGGCCATGGAAATAATCCTGCACTGAGCTATGCAAAGGACACCTGCCATGGAGATGATCCTGCACTGAGCTACGCAAGTACTCCTGCAATGGAGATGATCCTGCACTGAGGTATGCAAAGGACACCTGCCATGGAATGCAAAGGACACCTGCCATGGAGATGATCCTGCACTGAGCTATGCAAAGGACTCCTGCCATGGAGATGATCCTGCACTGAGCTATGCAAAGGACACCTGCCATGGAGATGATCCTGCACTTGAGATGATCCTGCACTGAGCGATGCAAAGGACACCATCATGGAGATGTTCCTGCACTTAGCTATGCAAAGGACACCTGCCATGGAGATGATCCTGCTCTGTGCTATGCAAAGGACACCTGCCATGGAGATGATCCTGCACTGAGCTATGCAAAGGACACCTGCCATTGAGATGATCCTGTACTGAGCTATGCAAACGACAAATGCCATGGAGATGATCCTGCACTGAGCTATGCAAAGGACTCCTGCCATGGAGATGATCCTGCACTGAGCAATGCAAAGGACTCCTACCATGGAGATGATCCTGTGCTGAGATATGCAAAGGATGCCTGCTATGGAGATGATCCTGCACTAAGCGATACAAATGACACCTGCCATGGAGATGATCCTGCTCTGTGCTATGCAAAGGACACCTGCCATGGAGATGATCCTGCACTGAGCTATGCAAAGGACAACTGCCATTGAGATGATCCTGTACTGAGCTATGCAAACGACAAATGCCATGGAGATGATCCTGCACTGAGCTATGCAAAGGACACCTGCCATGGAGATGATCCTGTACTGAGCTATGCAAATGACAAATGCCATGGATATGATCCTGCACTGAGCTATGCAAAGGACACCTGCCATGGAGATGATCCTGCACTGGGCTATACAAAGGACACCAGCCGTGGAGATGATCCTGCACTGAACTATGCAAAGGACACCTGCCATGGAGATGATCCTGCACTGAGCTATGCAAAGGACACCAGCCGTGGAGATGATCCTGCACTGAGCTATGCAAAGAACACCTGCCATGGAGATGATCCTGCACTGGGCTATACAAAGGACACCAGCCGTGGAGATGATCCTGCACTGAGATATGCAAAGGACACTTGCCATGGAGATGATCCTGCACTGAGCTATACAAAGGACAACAGCCGTGGAGATGATCCTGCTCTGAGATATGCAAAGGACACCTGCCATGGAGATGATCCTGCACCGAGCTATGCAAAGGACACCAGCCGTGGAGATGATCCTGCACTGAGCTATGGAAAGGACACCTGCCATGGAGATGATCCTGCACTGAGCGATGCAAAGGATACCGGCCATGGAGATGATCCTGCACTGAGATATGCAAAGGACACCAGCCATGGAGATGATCCTGCACTGATCTATGCAAAGGACACCGGCCATGGAGATGATCCAGCACTGAGCTATGCAAAGGACACCTGCCATGGAGATGATCCTGCACTGAGCTACGCAAAGGACACCTGACATGGAGATGATCCTGCACTGAGCTATGCAAAGGACTCCTGCCATGGAGATGATCCTACTTTGAGCGATGCAAAGGACACCTACCATGGAGATGATCCTGCACTGAGCTATGCAAAGGACACCTGCCATGGAGATAATCCTGCACTGAGCAATGCAAAGGACATCTACCATGGAGATGATCATGCGCTGAGCTATGCAAAGGACACCTGCCATGGAGATGATCCTGCACTGAGCAATGCAAAATGACACCTGCCATGTAGACGATCCTGCACTGAGTGATGCAAAGGACATCTGCCATGGAGATGATCCTGCACTGAGCAATGCAAAGCACACCTTCCATGGAGATGATCCTGCGCTGATCTATGCAAAATGACACCTGCCATGGAGATGATCCTGCACTGAGCAATGCAAAGGACACCTGCCATGGAGATAATCCTGCACTGAGCTATGCAAAGGACACCTGCCATGGAGATGATCCTGCACTGAGCTACGCAAAGGACTCCTGCCATCGAGATGATCCTGCACTGAGCTATGCAAAGGACACCTGCCATGGAATGCAAAGGACACCTGCCATGGAGATGATCCTGCACTGAGCTATGCAAAGGACTCCTGCCATGGAGATGATCCTGCACTGAGCTATGCAAAGGACACCTGCCATGGAGATGATCCTGCACTTGAGATGATCCTGCACTGAGCGATGCAAAGGACACCTGCCATGGAGATGATCCTGCACTGAGCTATGCAAAGGACACCAGCCGTGGAGATAATCCTGCACTGAGCTATGCAAAGGACACCTGCCATGTGAGATGATCCTGCACTGAGCTATGCAAAGGACAGCTGCCATGGAGATGATCCTGTACTGAGCTATGCAAATGACAAATGCCATGGATATGATCCTGCACTAAGCTATGCAAAGGACACCTACCATGGAGATGATCCTGCACTGAGCTATGCAAAGGACACCTGCCATGGATATAATCCTGCACTGAGCAATGCAAAGGACACCTGCCATGGAGATAATCCTGCACTGAGCAATGCAAAGGACATCTACCATGGAGATGATCATGCGCTGAGCTATGCAAAGGACACCTGCCATGGAGATGATCCTGCACTGAGCAATGCAAAATGACACCTGCCATGTAGATGATCCTCCACTGAGCGATGCAAAGGACATCTGCCATGGAGATGATCCTGCACTGAGCAATGCAAAGCACACCTTCCATGGAGATGATCCTGCGCTGATCTATACAAAATGACACCTGCCATGGAGATGATCCTGCACTGAGCAATGCAAAGGACACCGGCCATGGAGATAATCCTGCACTGAGCTATGCAAAGGACACCTGCCATGGAGATGACCCTGCACTGAGCTACGCAAAGGACTCCTGCCATGGAGATGATCCTGCACTGAGCTATGCAAAGGACACCTGCCATGGAATGCAAAGGACACCTGCCATGGAGATGATCCTGCACTGAGCTATGCAAAGGACTCCTGCCATGGAGATGATCCTGCACTGAGCTATGCAAAGGACTCCTGCCATGGAGATGATCCTGCACTGAGCTATGCAAAGGACACCTGCCATTGAGATGATCCTGTACTGAGCTATGCAAACGACAAATGCCATGGAGATGATCCTGCACTGAGCAATGCAAAATGACAAAGGATGCCTGCTATGGAGATAATCCTGCGCTGATCTATGCAAAGGACACCAGCATGGAGATGATCCTGCACTAAGCTATGCAAAGGACACCTGTCATGGAGATGATCCTGCTCTGTGCTATGCAAAGGACACCTGCCATGGAGATGATCCTGCACTGAGCAATGCAAAGGACACCTGCCATTGAGATGATCCTGTACTGAGCTATGCAAACGACAAATGCCATGGAGATGATCCTGCACTGAGCTATACAAAGGACACCGGCCATGGAGATGATCCTGTACTGAGCTATGCAAAGGACACCAGCCATGGAGATGATCCTGCTCTTAGCTATGCAAAGGACACCAGCCATGGAGATGATCCTGCTCTTAGCTATGCAAAGGACACCTGCCATGCAGATAATCCTGCACTGAACTATGCAAAGGACACCTGCCATGGAGTTGATCCTGCACGGAGCTATGCAAAAGAAACCAGCGGTGGAGATGATCCTGCACTGAGATATGCAAAGGACACCAGCCGTGGAGATGATCATGCACTGAGCTATGCAAAGGACACCACCCGTGGAGGTGATCCTGCACTGAGCTATGGAAAGGACACCTACCATGGAGATGATCCTGCACTGAGCTACGCAAAGGACACCTGCCATGGAGATGATCCTGCACTGAGCTATGCAAAGGACACCTGCCATGGAGATGATCCTACTCTGAGCGATGCAAAGGACACCTTCCATGGAGATGATCCTGCGCTGAGCTATACAAAGGAAACATGCCATGGAGATGATCCTGCACTGAGCTATGCAAAGGACACCTGCCATGGAGATGATCCTGCACTGAGCTACGCAAAGGACACCTGCCATGGAGATGATCCTGCACTGAGCTATGCAAAGGACTCCTGCCATGGAGATGATCCTACTCTGAGCGATGCAAAGGACACCTGCCATGGAGATGATCCTGCACTGAGCTATGCAAAGGACAGCTGCCATGGAGATGATCCTGTACTGAGCTATGCAAATGACAAATGCCATGGATATGATCCTGCACTAAGCTATGCAAAGGACACCTACCATGGAGATGATCCTGCACTGAGCTATGCAAAGGACACCTGCCATGGAGATAATCCTGCACTGAGCAATGCAAAGGACACCTGCCATGGAGATAATCCTGCACTGAGCAATGCAAAGGACATCTACCATGGAGATGATCATGCGCTGAGCTATGCAAAGGACACATGCAATTTAGATAAGGTGGCACTGAGCTATGCAAAGGACACCTGCCATGGAGATGATCCTGCACTGAGCTATGCAAAGGACACCAGCCATGGAGATGATCCTGCACTGAGCTATGCAAAGGACTCCTGCCATGGAGATGATCCTGCACTGAGCTATGCAAAGGACACCTGCCATTGAGATGATCCTGTACTGAGCTATGCAAACGACAAATGCCATGGAGATGATCCTGCACTGAGCAATGCAAAATGACAAAGGATGCCTGCTATGGAGATAATCCTGCGCTGATCTATGCAAAGGACACCAGCATGGAGATGATCCTGCACTAAGCTATGCAAAGGACACCTGTCATGGAGATGATCCTGCTCTGTGCTATGCAAAGGACACCTGCCATGGAGATGATCCTGCACTGAGCAATGCAAAGGACACCTGCCATTGAGATGATCCTGTACTGAGCTATGCAAACGACAAATGCCATGGAGATGATCCTGCACTGAGCTATACAAAGGACACCGGCCATGGAGATGATCCTGTACTGAGCTATGCAAAGGACACCAGCCATGGAGATGATCCTGCTCTTAGCTATGCAAAGGACACCAGCCATGGAGATGATCCTGCTCTTAGCTATGCAAAGGACACCTGCCATGCAGATAATCCTGCACTGAACTATGCAAAGGACACCTGCCATGGAGTTGATCCTGCACGGAGCTATGCAAAAGAAACCAGCGGTGGAGATGATCCTGCACTGAGATATGCAAAGGACACCAGCCGTGGAGATGATCATGCACTGAGCTATGCAAAGGACACCAGCCGTGGAGGTGATCCTGCACTGAGCTATGGAAAGGACACCTGCCATGGAGATGATCCTGCACTGAGCTACGCAAAGGACACCTGCCATGGAGATGATCCTGCACTGAGCTATGCAAAGGACACCTGCCATGGAGATGATCCTACTCTGAGCGATGCAAAGGACACCTTCCATGGAGATGATCCTGCGCTGAGCTATACAAAGGAAACATGCCATGGAGATGATCCTGCACTGAGCTATGCAAAGGACACCTGCCATGGAGATGATCCTGCACTGAGCTACACAAAGGACACCTGCCATGGAGATGATCCTGCACTGAGCTATGCAAAGGACTCCTGCCATGGAGATGATCCTACTCTGAGCGATGCAAAGGACACCTGCCATGGAGATGATCCTGCACTGAGCTATGCAAAGGACAGCTGCCATGGAGATGATCCTGTACTGAGCTATGCAAATGACAAATGCCATGGATATGATCCTGCACTAAGCTATGCAAAGGACACCTACCATGGAGATGATCCTGCACTGAGCTATGCAAAGGACACCTGCCATGGAGATAATCCTGCACTGAGCAATGCAAAGGACACCTGCCATGGAGATAATCCTGCACTGAGCAATGCAAAGGACATCTACCATGGAGATGATCATGCGCTGAGCTATGCAAAGGACACATGCAATTTAGATAAGTTGGCACTGAGCTATGCAAAGGACACCTGCCATGGAGATGATCCTGCACTGAGCTATGCAAAGGACACCTGCCATTGAGATGATCCTGTACTGAGCTATGCAAACGACAAATGCCATGGAGATGATCCTGCACTGAGCAATGCAAAATGACAAAGGATGCCTGCTATGGAGATAATCCTGCGCTGATCTATGCAAAGGACACCAGCATGGAGATGATCCTGCACTAAGCTATGCAAAGGACACCTGTCATGGAGATGATCCTGCTCTGTGCTATGCAAAGGACACCTGCCATGGAGATGATCCTGCACTGAGCAATGCAAAGGACACCTGCCATTGAGATGATCCTGTACTGAGCTATGCAAACGACAAATGCCATGGAGATGATCCTGCACTGAGCTATACAAAGGACACCGGCCATGGAGATGATCCTGTACTGAGCTATGCAAAGGACACCAGCCATGGAGATGATCCTGCTCTTAGCTATGCAAAGGACACCAGCCATGGAGATGATCCTGCTCTTAGCTATGCAAAGGACACCTGCCATGCAGATAATCCTGCACTGAACTATGCAAAGGACACCTGCCATGGAGTTGATCCTGCACGGAGCTATGCAAAAGAAACCAGCGGTGGAGATGATCCTGCACTGAGATATGCAAAGGACACCAGCCGTGGAGATGATCATGCACTGAGCTATGCAAAGGACACCAGCCGTGGAGGTGATCCTGCACTGAGCTATGGAAAGGACACCTGCCATGGAGATGATCCTGCACTGAGCTACGCAAAGGACACCTGCCATGGAGATGATCCTGCACTGAGCTATGCAAAGGACACCTGCCATGGAGATGATCCTACTCTGAGCGATGCAAAGGACACCTTCCATGGAGATGATCCTGCGCTGAGCTATACAAAGGAAACATGCCATGGAGATGATCCTGCACTGAGCTATGCAAAGGACACCTGCCATGGAGATGATCCTGCACTGAGCTACGCAAAGGACACCTGCCATGGAGATGATCCTGCACTGAGCTATGCAAAGGACTCCTGCCATGGAGATGATCCTACTCTGAGCGATGCAAAGGACACCTGCCATGGAGATGATCCTGCACTGAGCTATGCAAAGGACAGCTGCCATGGAGATGATCCTGTACTGAGCTATGCAAATGACAAATGCCATGGATATGATCCTGCACTAAGCTATGCAAAGGACACCTACCATGGAGATGATCCTGCACTGAGCTATGCAAAGGACACCTGCCATGGAGATAATCCTGCACTGAGCAATGCAAAGGACACCTGCCATGGAGATAATCCTGCACTGAGCAATGCAAAGGACATCTACCATGGAGATGATCATGCGCTGAGCTATGCAAAGGACACATGCAATTTAGATAAGTTGGCACTGAGCTATGCAAAGGACACCTGCCATGGAGATGATCCTGCACTGAGCTATGCAAAGGACACCAGCCATGGAGGGGATCCTGCTCTGAGCTATGCAAAGGACGCCTGCCATGGAGATGGTCCTGCAGTGAGCTATGCAAAGGATAGCTGCCATGGAGATGATCCTGTGCTTAGCTATGCAAAGGACACCTGCCATGGAGATGATCGTGCACTGAGCTATGCAAAGGACACCTGCCATGGAGATGATCCTGTGCTTAGCTATGCAAAGGACACTTGCCATGGAGATGATCCTGCACTGAGCTATACAAAGGATAACTGCCACAGAGATGATCCTGCACTGATCTATGCAAAGGACACCAGCCATGGAGATGATCCTGCACTGACCAATGCAAAGGACACCTGCCATGGTGATGATCCTGCACTGAGATATGCAAAGGACAACAGCCATGGAGATGATCCTGCGCTGAGCTATGCAAAGGACACCAGCCATGGAGATGATCCTGCACTGATCTATGCAAAGGACACCTGCCATCAGATGATCCTGCACTGAGCTATGCAAAGGAGACCTGCAATGGAGATGATCCTGCACTGGATAAGATCCTGCACTGAGCTATGCAAAGGATTCCTGCCATGGAGATGATCCTGCACTGAGCTATGCAAAGGACAATTGCCATGGAGATGATCCTGCACTGAGCTATGCAAAGGATACCTGCCATGGAGATAATCCTGCACTGAGCAATGCAAAATGACACCTGCCATGGAGATGATCATGCACTAAGCAATGCAAAGGACACCTACCATGGAGATGATCCTGCACTGAGCAATGCAAAGGACACCTGCAATGGAGATGATCCTGCGCTGAGCAATGCAAAAGGACACCTGCCATGGAGATGATACTGCACTGAGCTATGCAAAGGAGACCAGCCGTGGAGATGATCCTGCACTGGATAAGATCCTGCACTGAGCTATGCAAAAGATTCCTGCCATGGAGATGATCCTGCACTGAGCTATGCAAAGGACAATTGCCATGGAGATGATCCTGCACTGAGCTATGCAAAGGACACCTGCCATGGAGATAATCCTGAACTGAGCAATGCAAAATGACACCTGCCATGGAGATGATCCTGCACTGAGCTATGCAAAGGACACCTGCCATGGAGATGATCCTGCACTGAGGTATGGAAAGGACACCTGCAATGGAGATGATCCTGCACTGAGCTATGCAAAACGACACCTGCCATGGAGATGATACTGCACTGAGCTATGCAAAGGACACTTGCCATGGAGATGATCCTGCACTGAGCTATGCAAAGGACAATTGCCATGGAGATGATCCTTCACTGAGCTATGCAAAGGACACCTGCCATGGAGATAATCCTGCACTGAGCTATGCAAAGGACACCAGCCATGGAGATGATCCTGCACTGAGCAATGCAAAGGACACCAGCCGTGGAGATGATCCTGCACTGAGCTATGCAAAGATCACCTGCCATGGAGATAATCCTGCACTGAGCTATGCAAAGGACACCAGCCATGGAGATGATCATGCACTAAGCAATGCAAAGGACACCTACCATGGAGATGATCATGCGCTGAGCTATGCAAAATGACACCTGCCATGGGGATGATCCTGCACTGAGCTATGGAAAGGACACCTGCCATGGAGATGATCCTGCACTGATCGATGCAAAGGACACCTGCCATGGAGATGATCCTGCACTGAGCGATGCAAAGGACACCAGCCGTGGAGATGATCCTGCACTGAGATATGCAAAGGACACCTGCCATGGAGATGATCCTGCACTGAGCTATGGAAAGGACACCTGCAATGGAGATGATCCTGCACTGAGCTATGCAAAAGGACACCTGCCATGGAGATGATACTGCACTGAGCTATGCAAAGGACACTTGCCATGGAGATGATCCTGCACTGAGCTATGCAAAGGACAATTGCCATGGAGATGATCCTGCACTGAGCTATGCAAAGGACACCTGCCATGGAGATAATCCTGCACTGAGCTATGCAAAGGACACCAGCCATGGAGATGATCCTGCACTGAGCAATGCAAAGGACACCAGCCGTGGAGATGATCCTGCACTGAGCTATGCAAAGGACACCTGCCATGGAGATAATCCTGCACTGAGCTATGCAAAGGACACCAGTCATGGAGATGATCATGCACTAAGCAATGCAAAGGACACCTACCATGGAGATGATCATGCGCTGAGCTATGCAAAATGACACCTGCCATGGAGATGATCCTGCACTGAGCTATGGAAAGGACACCTGCCATGGAGATGATCCTGCACTGAGCTATGCAAAGGAAATATGCCATGGAGATGATCCTGCACTGAGCTATGCAAAGGACACCTGCCATGGAGATAATCCTGCACTGAGCAATGCAAAGGACACCTGCCATGGAGATGATCCTGAGCTGATCTATGCTAAGGACACCTGCCATGGAGATGATCCTGCACTGAGCAATGCAAAATGACACCTGCCACGGAGATGATCCTGCACTGAGATATGCAAAGGACACCTGCCATTGAGATGATCCTGCACTGAGCTATGCAAAGGACACCTGCCATGGACATGATCCTGCACTGAGGTATGGAAAGGACAACAGCCATGGAGATGATCCTACACTGAGCGATGAAAAGTACACCTGCCATGGAGATAATCCTGCACTGACCTATGCAAAGAACACCTGCCATGGAGATGATCCTGCACTGAGCTATGCAAACGACAAATGCCATGGAGATGATCCTGCACTGAGCTATGCAAAGGACACCTGCCATGAGATGATCCTGCGCTCAGCTATGCAAAGGACACCTGCCATGGAGATGATCCTGCACTGAGGTATGGAAAGGACAACAGCCATGGAGATGATCCTACACTGAGGTATGCAAAGGACAACAGCCATGGAGATAATCCTGCACTGAGCAATGCAAAATGACACCTGCCATGGAGATGATCATGCACTAAGCAATGCAAAGGACACCTACCATGGAGATGATCCTGCACTGAGCAATGCAAAGGACACCTGCAATGGAGATGATCCTGCGCTGAGCTATGCAAAAGGACACCTGCCATGGAGATGATACTGCACTGAGCTATGCAAAGGAGACCAGCCGTGGAGATGATCCTGCACTGGATAAGATCCTGCACTGAGCTATGCAAAAGATTCCTGCCATGGAGATGATCCTGCACTGAGCTATGCAAAGGACAATTGCCATGGAGATGATCCTGCACTGAGCTATGCAAAGGACACCTGCCATGGAGATAATCCTGTACTGAGCAATGCAAAATGACACCTGCCATGGAGATGATCCTGCACTGAGCTATGCAAAGGACACCTGCCATGGAGATGATCCTGCACTGAGCTATGGAAAGGACACCTGCAATGGAGATGATCCTGCACTGAGCTATGCAAAACGACACCTGCCATGGAGATGATACTGCACTGAGCTATGCAAAGGACACTTGCCATGGAGATGATCCTGCACTGAGCTATGCAAAGGACAATTGCCATGGAGATGATCCTTCACTGAGCTATGCAAAGGACACCTGCCATGGAGATAATCCTGCACTGAGTTATGCAAAGGACACCAGCCATGGAGATGATCCTGCACTGAGCAATGCAAAGGACACCAGCCGTGGAGATGATCCTGCACTGAGCTATGCAAAGATCACCTGCCATGGAGATAATCCTGCACTGAGCTATGCAAAGGACACCAGCCATGGAGATGATCATGCACTAAGCAATGCAAAGGACACCTACCATGGAGATGATCATGCGCTGAGATATGCAAAATGACACCTGCCATGGGGATGATCCTGCACTGAGCTATGGAAAGGACACCTGCCATGGAGATGATCCTGCACTGAGCGATGCAAAGGACACCTGCCATGGAGATGATCCTGCACTGAGCGAT
This sequence comes from Ambystoma mexicanum, assembly GCF_040938575.1. Taxonomy (NCBI): domain Eukaryota; kingdom Metazoa; phylum Chordata; class Amphibia; order Caudata; family Ambystomatidae; genus Ambystoma; species Ambystoma mexicanum. The sequence goes on from NC_090941.1 coordinate 1,123,841,030, forward strand.
GCAAAGGACACCAGCCGTGGAGATGATCCTGCACTGAGATATGCAAAGGACACCTGCCATGGAGATGATCCTGCACTGAGCTATGGAAAGGACACCTGCAATGGAGATGATCCTGCACTGAGCTATGCAAAAGGACACCTGCCATGGAGATGATACTGCACTGAGCTATGCAAAGGACACTTGCCATGGAGATGATCCTGCACTGAGCTATGCAAAGGACAATTGCCATGGAGATGATCTTGCACTGAGCTATGCAAAGGACACCTGCCATGGAGATAATCCTGCACTGAGCTATGCAAAGGACACCAGCCATGGAGATGATCCTGCACTGAGCAATGCAAAGGACACCAGCCGTGGAGATGATCCTGCACTGAGCTATGCAAAGGACACCTGCCATGGAGATAATCCTGCACTGAGCTATGCAAAGGACACCAGCCATGGAGATGATCATGCACTAAGCAATGCAAAGGACACCTACCATGGAGATGATCATGCGCTGAGCTATGCAAAATGACACCTGCCATGGAGATGATCCTGCACTGAGCTATGGAAAGGACAACTGCCATGGAGATGATCCTGCACTGAGCTATGCAAAGGAAACATGCCATGGAGATGATCCTGCACTGAGCTATGCAAAGGACACCTGCCATGGAGATAATCCTGCACTGAGCAATGCAAAGGACACCTGCCATGGAGATGATCCTGAGCTGATCTATGCTAAGGACACCTGCCATGGAGATGATCCTGCACTGGGCAATGCAAAATGACACCTGCCACGGAGATGATCCTGCACTGAGATATGCAAAGGACACCTGCCATTGAGATGATCCTGCACTGAGCTATGCAAAGGACACCTGCCATGGACATGATCCTGCACTGAGGTATGGAAAGGACAACAGCCATGGAGATGATCCTACACTGAGCGATGAAAAGTACACCTGCCATGGAGATAATCCTGCACTGACCTATGCAAAGAACACCTGCCATGGAGATGATCCTGCACTGAGCTATGCAAACGATAAATGCCCTGGAGATGATCCTGCACTGAGCTATGCAAAGGACACCTGCCATGAGATGATCCTGCGCTCAGCTATGCAAAGGACACCTGCCATGGAGATGATCCTGCACTGAGGTATGCAAAGATCACCTGCCATGGAGATAATCCTGCACTGACCTATGCAAAGGACACCTGCCATGGAGATGATCCTGCACTGACCTATGCAAAGGACACCTGCCATGGAGATGATCCTGCACTGATCTATGCAAAAGACTCCTGCCATGGAGATGATCCTGCACAGAGCTATGCAAAGGACACCTGCCATGGAGATGCTCCTGCACTGAGCTATGCAAAGGACACCTGCCATGGACATGATCCTGCACTGATCTATGCAAAGGACTCCTGCCATGGAGATGATCCTGCACTGAGCAATGCAAAGGACACCTGCCATGGAGATGATCCTGCGCTGAGCTATGAAAAGGACACCTGCCATGGAGATGATCCTGCGCTGAGCTATGAAAAGGACACCAGCATGGAGATGATCCTGCACTAAGCTATGCAAAGGACATCTGCCATGGAGATGATCCTGCTCTGTGCTATGCAAAGGACACCTACCATGGAGATGATCTTGCACTGAGCCATGCAAAGGACACCTGCCATGGAGATGATCCTGTACTGAGCTATGCAAACGACAAATGCCATGGATATGATCCTGCACTGAGCTATGCAAAAGACAGATGCCATGGAGATGATCCTGCACTGAACTATGCAAAGGACACATTCCATGGAGATGATCTGGCACTGAGCTATGCAAAGGACACCTGCCATGGAGATGATCCTGCACTTAGCTATGCAAAGGTGTCATGCCGCGGCAGGATTGGCGGAAGTGGAATCGCTGGCTGTTCTGTCCGCCGTAGCATTCCGCTACTCGTCATCCGTTTTACCGCTCTAGTTGTTGCACGCGTCCTTGACCCGGAAGTATTTAAGTCCTCACTTCCGGGTCGCATACGCGTTGCAACGTTTCCGGGTTCCTTCCTGTGTTGCTGCTGCTCCATCTCCCGGTGATATATTCGTGTCTTCTTCATATCCTTTGCCAGCCTTCCCTCGCAGTTATTTCTCCACCCTGCCCAGTGCGTGGTCTCGTCCTCGTCCTGCCTTTTTTCTTCTCCCTCTTTTCCTTCCTTTCCTTCTTGCCTTGTTGTTTTTCCCCCTTTTCTATCCCTATATCCTATTTGAACTGTTGCCAGACCCTTTGCCTGCCTACCGGACTGCCTGTGAATATCCCAATATCCTATTTGAACTGTTGCCAGACCCTTTGCCTGCCTACCGGACTGCCTGTGAATATCCCTATATCCTATTTGAACTGTTGCCAGACCCTTTGCCTGCCTACCGGACTGCCTGTGATTTCCTTAGTATCTCCTCATTGAAACCACCTTTTGCCATATCCTGGTCTACCATTTGGATCCACCGATTTCCCGATTCGGTGCCTGCTCATCGGATCGCGCCATCTTCAGCTACTCACCTCCTGGGATCCTCCACGTTCAGGGGTTTTTTGTGCCTTCCGGCTTTTTTCCCCCTGTGAGGCATTCTCGGTAGGAGTGCCCCCGCTGCCCCTATCTAGTGGCACGGTTGCATCCTATCGAGGGCGTCCTTATCTTCACAAGAAAAAAGAGAAGCCTCCACAACACAAGGACAGAAGGATTAAGCAGAAAGAGGAAGGTGAGGAGTTGGGGGAAGGGGGAGAACTTGTCATCTCATCAGAAGAAGAAGACAAACGTGACAGTTTGCAACGCCAACAAGAAACTGAGATGGCTACCCCCCAACAAGTCCAGGAACTGGTAGCCGCAGTCCAAAACCTTAATATGGAGGTCCAGAATCTAAAAACCACCAACGCCGCGTTACAGTTAAGAATGAATGAACGGGAACGAACCCCTGCCGACCTACCTCCGTACCCTCTGGTTTCGGGCAAATTCGATGGATCACCAAAACGAGTCAAGGAGTTCCTAGATGCCTGCAACCTTCATTATTCCTTCCGTCCACAGACCTTCACATCAGATCATACCAAGGTAGGATTCATGATTACCCATATGTCGGGTAATGCCCTGGCGTGGGCCACCCCTTTGGTAAATCAGTCAGATCCCGTGCTACAGAATTACAATGACTTCAAGACCCTGCTGCAACAAACATTTCTACGCACAGAAAGTGCTTTTTTAGCCTCAGAGGACCTCTTAGATGTCCGTCAGGGAAATAACGATCTCCTCTCCTACATCACTACGTTCAAACAGATAGCCGCCGAAGCTGGCTGGCAGGAACAAGCCCAGTATACCATCTTCCGTCGAGGGTTGAGAGAGGATCTCAAGGACGAACTAGCTCGGATCGACCGTCCAGCCTCCTTTTCAGACCTCATCACGGCCGCTCTTCGGATCGATTTCCGACTCTCGGAACGACGGTCAGAAAGAAAGAAGAACAAACTCTACAGTCTCCCTCCCTTAGAAACTCAGATACCATTCTCTCCACCACCTTCACGCCAGGGAAAGGAAGAACCGATGCAGATCGGTACTGCTCGTGCACCGCTCACCCCGGAAGAACGGAAGAGACGACGGGAAGGCAACATGTGCATGTATTGTGGAGCCTCTGACCATCTGTTACGGAACTGTCCTAACGTTCCTCCGAGGCGTTCGGGAAACGAGCGCCCTCGGTGAGTATGGGGACGCACTCCCGAGGGGCTTTTTCTAGTCCTTATACAACTCTGTCTATAGCCTCGTCTGGATTACTGGAGGATTCTAGGCTGATGGTTCTGTCAGTAACCCTTACTGTAGGCAGGACCGAAGTCCCAACTCAGGCTTTATTAGACTGTGGTGCTGCAGGTAACTTCGTAGATACCTTGTGGGCTAAGCAAAAGGGTATACCTCGTCTGGCCAAACAGGAATATCAGAAGGTTGAAGGAGTGGATGGGGAACCCCTGATTTCCGGCATGATCACACATACCACTGAGGAATTACAACTATGTATCCAAAAACATACCGAAAGTATCTCGTTTGACATAATCCGAGCAGCCCATTTCCCTATCATACTAGGGATAGGCTGGCTACGAAAGCACAACCCTCACATTGACTGGGCGAAGAATGTACTCAGTTTTCAGTCCACCTATTGCAGATCCGAATGTCTACCTGAACCCAAGTTCGAGACTGTAGAAACTAACATTGTGTACGACTCCAGACTCATCCATTGTCTTCCACGCCATCTACAAGAATATACAGAGGTAGTAACGGAAAAAACGCCTAGTGATCTTCCTCCACACAGACCAGAAGACTGTTGTCTGGATCTAGTTCCTAATGCACTGGTACCGTTTGGTAGAATGTTCCCATTATCCCTCAGGGAAAAACAATTCCTCCGGGAATATTTAGATAACAATCTGACCAACGGACTTATAAGACCTTCAAAGTCACCAGCTGAGGCATCCCTGTTTTTTATTCCGAAGAAAGACACACAAGAACTAAGACCCTGTATTGACTACAGGGGTCTAAACAAGGTGACCATAAAAGACAGATACCCAATGCCACTTATCACCGAAATTATTCAAGCGGTTCATGGCGCCACGATCTTCACAAAGCTGGACCTTCGGAATGCATACCATCTCCTTCGGATCCACCAAGGGGACGAATGGAAAACTGCTTTTAGGACCCCTTATGGGCTGTACGAATACCAAGTGATGCCTTTTGGACTTGTTAACGCCCCATCTGTGTTCCAGCGCTTTATGGACCGGCTTTTTTCGGACCTGTTGTGTCAGACCACGATCGTCTATCTCGATGACATACTGGTTTATTCCAGAACTCCTGAGGAACATGTGGCTCATGTCAAAGAAGTCTTCCAGAGACTAAGAGAAAATCACCTCTCGGTCAAGATAGACAAATGTATATTTTCTGCAACATCTATCCCATATTTGGGTTTCATATTATCCAGTCGGGGTGTCTCCATGGATCCCCGCAAAGTTTCTGACATTTTGGAATGGCCTTCACCAAAATCCATCAAGGAGGTACAAAGGTTTTTAGGTCTGGCAAACTTTTACCGGAAATTTATATCCAACTTTTCCCACCGAATGGTACCTATCACCACACTACTTAAGAAGAGCTCCAAACCTTTCCTTTGGTCCAGTGAAGCTGAGGATAGCTTCCACAGTCTCAAGGAAGCCTTCTGTACCGCCCCTATCCTTCTGCAGCCAGACCAAGACCGGCCTTTCATCATCGAGACTGATGCATCTTCATCAGCTATGGGGGCAGTTCTTTTGCAGGAACACCAAGGCGAGGAACATCCAGTCTCTTATTTTTCCAAGACATTAAATGACAGCCAAAGGAACTACTCAGTCATAGAGCGCGAGTTATTGGCCATGAAATCAGCCTGTCTAGAGTGGCGTCATCTCCTACAAGGAGGTAAACACCCATTCTCCATCAGAACAGATCACAGAAATCTACAAGTTCTGCGACAGTTTGAGTGCTACAACACAAGACAGGCCCGCTGGGCTCACTTCTTTGCCCAGTTCGATTTCAACATTACTTACATCCCAGGACCACAGAATATAGTCGCAGATGCCTTGTCTCGCAGAGGAGACTATGGGAATGAATCCGACAGGACGCCAGATCTTATGTTCCCCTTGACGAGGAGAATAGGCGTTCTATCCACTTTCTTAAGACAAGTGAAAGAAGCTTCAAAGGGGGGTTTTGAGTCGGAGCGTCATCCACAAGACCCCGCCTACGAAGTCAAGGAAGGCCTATACTTTGTGAAAGGGAAATTATACTTACCTACTTCGGAATTTCGGAGAATGGCGTTAAAATGGTGTCACGACTCCAAGCTGGCAGGTCATCGAGGTATTAAGGGAACATTGGAATTTCTACAGAGGCACTTTTATTGGCCAGGGATGCGCCAAGACGTGACCAGTTACGTGCAATCCTGTGTGACCTGTCTTCGCAGCAAGAGTTCTCGTCTGAAACCTTTGGGCCTTCTGAGACCAAATCCGGTTCCCGACAGTCCCTGGGAAGTGGTATCTACTGATTTCATCATGGACTTACCTCCTTCTGAAGGAAGCACATGCATCATGGTAGTGATCGATTACTTCACAAAGATGGCTCACTTCTCCCCATTACCAAGGGTACCAACAGCAGCAGCCATGGCAGAGACTCTCATCAAAGACGTTTTTCGTCTCCATGGAATACCAAAGAAGATCATCTCCGATCGAGGTAGCCAGTACACTTCTCGTTTCTGGAGACATCTCTGCAACCGGTTGAGCATAGAGAGAGCTCTAACATCAGGTTTCCACCCTCAGTCAAATGGACAGACGGAACGTTTAAATGCCACACTAGAACAGTACCTACGGTGTTATGTCAACCTTCAACAGGACAACTGGGTTTCTCTACTACCCCTGGCTGAGTTCTCCTACAATAACTCTTTCCAGTCTACTCTCGGTTTCACCCCTTTTTTCTGTAACTATGGCTACCATCCCCGAGCTATACTACCTGTCTCTAATGTCTCTACCTCTCTGCCCACAGTCGACTCCACTCTCGCCGTGTTGAGAGACGTCCACCTACAGGCTAAACACAATCTTAGCAAGGCCCAAATGAGATACAAGGTCCAGGCCGACAAACATCGCAGAGCGGGGCCTGACTGGGGAATAGGTTCTCAAGTCATGTTGTCCACAAGATATCTACCACGATGGGCACACCCTTCCAAACTCTCCCCTAAATTTCTGGGTCCATACGAAGTCACACAAGTCATCAACCCGGTGGCCTTTCGGCTAAAATTACCCAAGAGTCTTCAAAGAGTCCACCCGGTGTTTCATGCCTCACAACTCAAACCTTTTCTTGCAGACATCTGGTCTCGCAAAAAGAAGAAAACCCCCTTACCTGCTACTTCGACCCAGGAGGTATTCGAGGTAGCCCAAATCTGTGACTCCCGGTACCGCCGGGGAACGTTGGAATACCTTGTACGGTGGAAGGGGTATCACTGGTCGGAAAACTCTTGGGAACCAGCCTCTCAGGTACATGCTCCACTGTTGGCCCGCAAGTTCTTTCGCTCTCATCCGGGAAAACCGGGTGGAGGTCTCCATAGGAGGGGGCATACTGTCATGCCGCGGCAGGATTGGCGGAAGTGGAATCGCTGGCGGTTCTGTCCGCCGTAGCATTCCGCTACTCGTCATCCGTTTTACCGCTCTAGTTGTTGCACGCGTCCTTGACCCGGAAGTATTTAAGTCCTCACTTCCGGGTCGCATACGCGTTGCAACGTTTCCGGGTTCCTTCCTGTGTTGCTGCTGCTCCATCTCCCGGTGATATATTCGTGTCTTCTTCATATCCTTTGCCATCCTTCCCTCGCAGTTATTTCTCCACCCTGCCCAGTGCGTGGTCTCGTCCTCGTCCTGCCTTTTTTCTTCTCCCTCTTTTCCTTCCTTTCCTTCTTGCCTTGTTGTTTTTCCCCCTTTTCTATCCCTATATCCTATTTGAACTGTTGCCAGACCCTTTGCCTGCCTACCGGACTGCCTGTGAATATCCCAATATCCTATTTGAACTGTTGCCAGACCCTTTGCCTGCCTACCGGACTGCCTGTGAATATCCCTATATCCTATTTGAACTGTTGCCAGACCCTTTGCCTGCCTACCGGACTGCCTGTGATTTCCTTAGTATCTCCTCATTGAAACCACCTTTTGCCATATCCTGGTCTACCGTTTGGATCCACCGATTTCCCGATTCGGTGCCTGCTCATCGGATCGCGCCATCTTCAGCTACTCACCTCCTGGGATCCTCCACGTTCAGGGGTTTTTTGTGCCTTCCGGCTTTTTTCCCCCTGTGAGGCGTTCTCGGTAGGAGTGCCCCCGCTGCCCCTATCTAGTGGCACGGTGGCATCCTATCGAGGGCGTCCTTATCTTCACAAGAAAAAAGAGAAGCCTCCACAACACAAGGACAGAAGAATTAAGCAGAAAGAGGAAGGTGAGGAGTTGGGGGAAGGGGGAGAACTTGTCATCTCATCAGAAGAAGAAGACAAACGTGACAAAAGGACACCAGCCATGGAGATGATACTACACTGAGCTATGCAAAGGACACATGCCATGGAGATGATGTGGCACTGAGCTATGCAAAGGACACCTGCCATGGAGATGATCCTGCACTGAGCTATTCAAAGGACACCAGCCATGGAGATGATCCTGCTCTTAGCTATGCAAAGGACACCTGCCATGGAGATGATCCTGCACTGAGCTATGCAAAGGACACCTGTGCTTAGCTATGCAAAGGACACCTGCTATGGAGATGATCCTGTACTGAGCTATTCAAAAAGACACTTGCCATGGAGATGATCCAGCACTGAGCTATGCAAAGGACACATGCCATGGAGATAAGTTGGCACTGAGCTATGCAAAGGACACCTGCCATGGAGATGATCCTGCACTGAGCTATGCAAAGGACACCAGCCATGGAGATGATCCTGCTCTGAGCTATGCAAAGGACACCTGCCATGGAGATGGTCCTGCAGTGAGCTATGCAAAGGATACCTGCCATGGAGATGATCCTGTGCTTAGCTATGCAAAGGACACCTGCCATGGAGATGATCGTGCACTGAGCTATGCAAAGGACACCTGCCATGGAGATGATCCTGTGCTTAGCTATGCAAAGGACACTTGCCATGGAGATGATCCTGCACTGAGCTATACAAAGGATAACTGCCACAGAGATGATCCTGCACTGATCTATGCAAAGGACACCAGCCATGGAGATGATCCTGCACTGACCAATGCAAAGGACACCTGCCATGGTGATGATCCTGCACTGAGATATGCAAAGGACAACAGCCATGGAGATGATCCTGTGCTGAGCTATGCAAAGGACACCAGCCATGGAGATGATCCTGCACTGATCTATGCAAAGGACACCTGCCATCAGATGATCCTGCACTGAGCTATGCAAAGGAGACCTGCAATGGAGATGATCCTGTACTGGATAAGATCCTGCACTGAGCTATGCAAAGGATTCCTGCCATGGAGATGATCCTGCACTGAGCTATGCAAAGGACAATTGCCATGGAGATGATCCTGCACTGAGCTATGCAAAGGATACATGCCATGGAGATAATCCTGCACTGAGCAATGCAAAATGACACCTGCCATGGAGATGATCATGCACTAAGCAATGCAAAGGACACCTACCATGGAGATGATCCTGCACTGAGCAATGCAAAGGACACCTGCAATGGAGATGATCCTGCGCTGAGCTATGCAAAAGGACACCTGCCATGGAGATGATACTGCTCTGAGCTATGCCAAGGAGACCAGCCGTGGAGATGATCCTGCACTGGATAAGATCCTGCACTGAGCTATGCAAAAGATTCCTGCCATGGAGATGATCCTGCACTGAGCTATGCAAAGGACAATTGCCATGGAGATGATCCTGCACTGAGCTATGCAAATGACACCTGCAATGGAGATGATCCTGCACTGAGCTATGCAAAACGACACCTGCCATGGAGATGATACTGCACTGAGCTATGCAAAGGACACTTGCCATGGAGATGATCCTGCACTGAGCTATGCAAAGGACAATTGCCATGGAGATGATCCTGCACTGAGCTATGCAAAGGACACCTGCCATGGAGATAATCCTGCACTGAGCTATGCAAAGGACACCAGCCATGGAGATGATCCTGCACTGAGCAATGCAAAGGACACCAGCCGTGGAGATGATCCTGCACTGAGCTATGCAAAGATCACCTGCCATGGAGATAATCCTGCACTGAGCTATGCAAAGGACACCAGCCATGGAGATGATCATGCACTAAGCAATGCAAAGGACACCTACCATGGAGATGATCATGCGCTGAGCTATGCAAAATGACACCTGCCATGGGGATGATCCTGCACTGAGCTATGGAAAGGACACCTGCCATGGAGATGATCCTGCACTGAGCGATGCAAAGGACACCTGCCATGGAGATGATCCTGCACTGAGTGATGCAAAGGACACCTGCCATGGAGATGATCCTGCACTGAGCTATGGAAAGGACACCTGCAATGGAGATGATCCTGCACTGAGCTATGCAAAAGGACACCTGCCATGGAGATGATACTGCACTGAGCTATGCAAAGGACACTTGCCATGGAGATGATCCTGCACTGAGCTATGCAAAGGACAATTGCCATGGAGATGATCCTGCACTGAGCTATGCAAAGGACACCTGCCATGGAGATAATCCTGCACTGAGCTATGCAAAGGACACCAGCCATGGAGATGATCCTGCACTGAGCAATGCAAAGGACACCAGCCGTGGAGATGATCCTGCACTGAGCTATGCAAAGGACACCTGCCATGGAGATAATCCTGCACTGAGCTATGCAAAGGACACCAGCCATGGAGATGATCATGCACTAAGCAATGCAAAGGACACCTACCATGGAGATGATCATGCGCTGAGCTATGCAAAATGACACCTGCCATGGAGATGATCCTGCACTGAGCTATGGAAAGGACACCTGCCATGGAGATGATCCTGCACTGAGCGATGCAAAGGACACCTGCCATGGAGATGATCCTGCACTGAGCGATGCAAAGGACACCAGCCGTGGAGATGATCCTACACTGAGATATGCAAAGGACACCTGCCATGGAGATGATCCTGCACTGAGCTATGCAAAAGACTCCTGCCGTGGAGATGATCCAGCGCTGAGCTATGCAAAGGATTCTGCCATGGAGATGATCCTGCACTGAGCTATGCAAAGGACACTTGCCATGGAGATGATCCTGCACTGAGCTATGCAAAGGACACATGCCATGGAGATGATCCTGCACTGAGCTATGCAAAGGACACCTGCCATGGAGATGATCCTGTACTGAGCTATGCAAACGACAAATGCCATGGATATGATCCTGCACTGAGCTATGCAAAAGATACATGCCATGGAGATGATCCTGCTCAGCGCTATGCAAAGGACACCTGCCATGGAGATGATCCTGCACTTGAGATGATCCTGCACTGAGCTATGCAAAGGACACCTGCCATGGTGATGATCCTGCACTGAGCTATGCAAAAGGACACCTGACATGGAGATGATACTGCACTGAGCTATGCAAAGGACACCTGCCTTGGAGATGATCCTGCACTGAGCGATGCAAAGGACACCTGCCATGGAGATGATCCTGCACTGAGCTATGGAAAGGACACCTGCCATGGAGATGATCCTGCACTGAGCGATGCAAAGGACACCTGCCATGGAGATGATCCTGCACTGAGCGATGCAAAGGACACCAGCCGTGGAGATGATCCTGCACTGAGATATGCAAAGGACACCTGCCATGGAGATGATCCTGCACTGAGCTATGCAAAAGACTCCTGCCGTGGAGATGATCCAGCGCTGAGCTATGCAAAGGATTCTGCCATGGAGATGATCCTGCACTGAGATATGCAAAGGATACCAGCCGTGGAGATGATCCTGCACTGAGCTATGCAAAGGACACCTGCCATGGAGATGATCCTGCACTGAGCTATGCAAAGGACACTTGCCATTTAGATGATCCTGCACTGAGCTATGCAAAGGACACTTGCCATGGAGATGATCCTGCACTGAGCTATGCAAAGGACACATGCCATGGAGATGATCCTGCACTGAGCTATGCAAAGGACACCTGCCATGGAGATGATCCTGTACTGAGCTATGCAAACGACAAATGCCATGGATATGATCCTGCACTGAGCTATGCAAAAGATACATGCCATGGAGATGATCCTGCTCAGCGCTATGCAAAGGACACCTGCCATGGAGATGATTGTGCACTTGAGATGATCCTGCACTGAGCGATGAAAAGGACAGTTGCCATGGAGATGATCCTGTGCTGAGCTGTGCAAAGAGCACCTGCCATAGATATGATCCTGCACTGATCTATGCAAAGGTCACAAGCCATGGAGATGATCCTGCACTGAGCTATGCAAAGGACACCTGCCATGGAGATGATCCTGCGCTCAGCTATGCAAAGGACACGTGCCGTGGAGATGATCCTGCACTGAGCGATGTAAAGGACACCTGCCATGGAGATGATCCTGCACTGAGCTATTCAAAAGACTTCTGCCATGGAGATGATCCTGCACTGAGCTATGCAAAGGACAATTGCCATGGAGATGATCCTGCACTGAGCTATGCAAAGGACACCTGCCATGGAGATGATCCCGCACTGAGCGATGCAAATGACACCTGCCATGGAGATGATCCTGCGCTGATCTATGCAAAATGACACCTGCCATGGACATGATCCTGCACTGAGCTATGGAAAGGACTCCTGCCATGGAGATGATCCTGCACTGAGCTATGGAAAGGACACCTGCCATGGAGATGATCCTGCACTGAGCGATGCAAAGGACACCTGCCATGGAGATAATCCTGCACTGAGCGATGCAAAGGACACCAGCCGTGGAGATGATCCTGCACTGAGATATGCAAAGGACACCTGCCATGGAGATGATCCTGCACTGAGCTATGCAAAAGACTCCTGCCGTGGAGATGATCCAGCACTGAGCTATGCAAAGGATTCTGCCATTGAGATGATCCTGCACTGAGCTATGCAAAGGACACCAGCCGTGGAGATGATCCTGCACTGAGCTATGCAAAGGACACCTGCCATGGAGATGATCCTGCACTGAGCTATGCAAAGGACACTTGCCATTGAGATGATCCTGCACTGAGCTATGCAAAGGACACTTGCCATGGAGATGATCCTGCACTGAGCTATGCAAAGGACACCTGCCATGGAGATGATCCTGCACTGAGCTATGCAAAGGACACCTGCCATGGAGATGATCCTGAGCTGATCTATGCAAAGGACACCTGCCATGGAGATGATCCTGCACTGAGCAATGCAAAATGACACCTTCCATGGAGATGATCCTGCACTGAGCGATGCAAAGGACATATGCCATGGAGATGATCCTGCACTGATCTATGGAAAGGACACCTGCCATTGAGATAATCCTGCACTGACCTATGCAAAGGACACCTGCCATGGAGATGATCCTGTACTGAGCTATGCAAACGACAAATGCCATGGATATGATCCTGCACTGAGCTATGCAAAGGACACCTGCACTTGAGATGATCCTGCACTGAACGATGAAAAGGACAGTTGCCATGGAGATGATCCTGTGCTGAGCTGTGCAAAGAGCACCTGCCATGGATATGATCCTGCACTGATCTATGCAAAGGTCACAAGCCATGGAGATGATCCTGCACTGAGCTATGCAAAGGACACCTGCCATGGAGATGATCCTGTGCTCAGCTATGCAAAGGACACGTGCCGTGGAGATGATCCTGCACTGAGCGATGTAAAGGACACCTGCCATGGAGATGATCCTGCACTGAGCTATGCAAAAGACTCCTGCCATGGAGATGATCCTGCACTGAGCTATGCAAAGGACAATGACCATGGAGATGATCCTGCACTGAGCTATGCAAAGGACACCTGCCATGGAGATGATCCCGCACTGAGCGATGCAAATGACACCTGCAATGGAGATGATCCTGCGCTCAGCTATGCAAAGGACACGTGCCGTGGAGATGGTCCTGCACTGAGCGATGTAAAGGACACCTGCCATGGAGATGATCCTGCACTGAGCTATGCAAAAGACTCCTGCCATGGAGATGATCCTGCACTGACCGATGCAAAGGACACCGGGCCATGGAGATAATCCTGCACTGAGCGATGCAAAGGACACCAGCCGTGGAGATGATCCTGCACTGAGATATGCAAAGGACACCTGCCATGGAGATGATCCTGCACTGAGCTATGCAAAAGACTCCTGCCGTGGAGATGATCCAGCACTGAGCTATGCAAAGGATTCTGCCATGGAGATGATCCTGCACTGAGCTATGCAAAGGACACCAGCCGTGGAGATGATCCTGCACTGAGCTATGCAAAGGACACCTGCCATGGAGATGATCCTGCACTGAGCTATGCAAAGGACACTTGCCATTGAGATGATCCTGCACTGAGCTATGCAAAGGACACTTGCCATGGAGATGATCCTGCACTGAGCTATGCAAAGGACACCTGCCATGGAGATGATCCTGCACTGAGCTATGCAAAGGACACCTGCCATGGAGATGATCCTGCACTGAGCTATGCAAAGGACACCTGCTATGGAGATGATCCTGTACTGAGCTATTCAAAAAGACACTTGCCATGGAGATGATCCAGCACTGAGCTATGCAAAGGACACATGCCATGGAGATAAGTTGGCACTGAGCTATGCAAAGGACACCTGCCATGGAGATGATCCTGCACTGAGCTATGCAAAGGACACCAGCAATGGAGATGATCCTGCTCTGAGCTATGCAAAGGATGCCTGCCATGGAGATGGTCCTGCAGTGAGCTATGCAAAGGATACCTGCCATGGAGATGATCGTGCACTGAGCTATGCAAAGGACACCTGCCATGGAGATGATCGTGCACTGAGCTATGCAAAGGACACCTGCCATGGAGATGATCCTGTGCTTAGCTATGCAAAGGACACTTGCCATGGAGATGATCCTGCACTGAGCTATACAAAGGATAACTGCCACAGAGATGATCCTGCACTGATCTATGCAAAGGACACCAGCCATGGAGATGATCCTGCACTGACCAATGCAAAGGACACCTGCCATGGTGATGATCCTGCACTGAGATATGCAAAGGACAACAGCCATGGAGATGATCCTGCGCTGAGCTATGCAAAGGACACCAGCCATGGAGATGATCCTGCACTGAGCTATGCAAAGGACACATGCCATGGAGATGATGTGGCACTGAGCTATGCAAAGGACACCTGCCATGGAGATGATCCTGCACTGAGCTATGCAAAGGACACCTGTGCTTAGCTATGCAAAGGACACCTGCTATGGAGATGATCCTGTACTGAGCTATTCAAAAAGACACTTGCCATGGAGATGATCCAGCACTGAGCTATGCAAAGGACACATGCAATTTAGATAAGTTGGCACTGAGCTATGCAAAGGACACCTGCCATGGAGATGATCCTGCACTGAGCTATGCAAAGGACACCAGCCATGGAGATGATCCTGCTCTGAGCTATGCAAAGGACGCCTGCCATGGAGATGGTCCTGCAGTGAGCTATGCAAAGGATAGCTGCCATGGAGATGATCCTGTGCTTAGCTATGCAAAGGACACATGCCATGGAGATGATCGTGCACTGAGCTATGCAAAGGACACCTGCCATGGAGATGATCCTGTGCTTAGCTATGCAAAGGACACTTGCCATGGAGATGATCCTGCACTGATCTATGCAAAGGACACCAGCCATGGAGATGATCCTGCACTGACCAATGCAAAGGACACCTGCCATGGTGATGATCCTGCACTGAGATATGCAAAGGACAACAGCCATGGAGATGATCCTGCGCTGAGCTATGCAAAGGACACCAGCCATGGAGATGATCCTGCACTGATCTATGCAAAGGACACCTGCCATCAGATGATCCTGCACTGAGCTATGCAAAGGAGACCTGCAATGGAGATGATCCTGCACTGGATAAGATCCTGCACTGAGCTATGCAAAGGATTCCTGCCATGGAGATGATCCTGCACTGAGCTATGCAAAGGACAATTGCCATGGAGATGATCCTGCACTGAGCTATGCAAAGGATACCTGCCATGGAGATAATCCTGCACTGAGCAATGCAAAATGACACCTGCCATGGAGATGATCATGCACTAAGCAATGCAAAGGACACCTACCATGGAGATGATTCTGCACTGAGCAATGCAAAGGACACCTGCAATGGAGATGATCCTGCGCTGAGCAATGCAAAAGGACACCTGCCATGGAGATGATACTGCACTGAGCTATGCAAAGGAGACCAGCCGTGGAGATGATCCTGCACTGGATAAGATCCTGCAATGAGCTATGCAAAAGATTCCTGCCATGGAGATGATCCTGCACTGAGCTATGCAAAGGACAATTGCCATGGAGATGATCCTGCACTGAGCTATGCAAAGGACACCTGCCATGGAGATAATCCTGTACTGAGCAATGCAAAATGACACCTGCCATGGAGATGATCCTGCACTGAGCTATGCAAAGGACACCTGCCATGGAGATGATCCTGCACTGATCTATGGAAAGGACACCTGCAATGGAGATGATCCTGCACTGAGCTATGCAAAACGACACCTGCCATGGAGATGATACTGCACTGAGCTATGCAAAGGACACTTGCCATGGAGATGATCCTGCACTGAGCTATGCAAAGGACAATTGCCATGGAGATGATCCTTCACTGAGCTATGCAAAGGACACCTGCCATGGAGATAATCCTGCACTGAGCTATGCAAAGGACACCAGCCATGGAGATGATCCTGCACTGAGCAATGAAAAGGACACCAGCCGTGGAGATGATCCTGCACTGAGCTATGCAAAGATCACCTGCCATGGAGATAATCCTGCACTGAGCTATGCAAAGGACACCAGCCATGGAGATGATCATGCACTAAGCAATGCAAAGGACACCTACCATGGAGATGATCATGCGCTGAGCTATGCAAAATGACACCTGCCATGGGGATGATCCTGCACTGAGCTATGGAAAGGACACCTGCCATGGAGATGATCCTGCACTGAGCGATGCAAAGGACACCTGCCATGGAGATGATCCTGCACTGAGCGATGCAAAGGACACCAGCCGTGGAGATGATCCTGCACTGAGATATGCAAAGGACACCTGCCATGGAGATGATCCTGCACTGAGCTATGGAAAGGACACCTGCAATGGAGATGATCCTGCACTGAGCTATGCAAAAGGACACCTGCCATGGAGATGATACTGCACTGAGCTATGCAAAGGACACTTGCCATGGAGATGATCCTGCACTGAGCTATGCAAAGGACAATTGCCATGGAGATGATCCTGCACTGAGCTATGCAAAGGACACCTGCAATGGAGATAATCCTGCACTGAGCTATGCAAAGGACACCAGCCATGGAGATTATCCTGCACTGAGCAATGCAAAGGACACCAGCCGTGGAGATGATCCTGCACTGAGCTATGCAAAGGACACCTGCCATGGAGATAATCCTGCACTGAGCTATGCAAAGGACACCAGCCATGGAGATGATCATGCACTAAGCAATGCAAAGGACACCTACCATGGAGATGATCATGCGCTGAGCTATGCAAAATGACACCTGCCTTGGAGATGATCCTGCACTGAGCTATGGAAAGGACACCTGCCATGGAGATGATCCTGCACTGAGCTATGCAAAGGAAACATGCCATGGAGATGATCCTGCACTGAGCTATGCAAAGGACACCTGCCATGGAGATAATCCTGCACTGAGCAATGCAAAGGACACCTGCCATGGAGATGATCCTGAGCTGATCTATGCTAAGGACACCTGCCATGGAGATGATCCTGCACTGAGCAATGCAAAATGACACCTGCCACGGAGATGATCCTGCACTGAGATATGCAAAGGACACCTGCCATTGAGATGATCCTGCACTGAGCTATGCAAAGGACACCTGCCATGGACATGATCCTGCACTGAGGTATGGAAAGGACAACAGCCATGGAGATGATCCTACACTGAGCGATGAAAAGTACACCTGCCATGGAGATAATCCTGCACTGACCTATGCAAAGAACACCTGCCATGGAGATGATCCTGCACTGAGCTATGCAAACGACAAATGTCATGGAGATGATCCTGCACTGAGCTATGCAAAGGACACCTGCCATGAGATGATCCTGCGCTCAGCTATGCAAAGGACACCTGCCATGGAGATGATCCTGCACTGAGGTATGGAAAGGACAACAGCCATGGAGATGATCCTACACTGAGGTATGCAAAGGACAACAGCCATGGAGATAATCCTGCACTGAGCAATGCAAAATGACACCTGCCATGGAGATGATCATGCACTAAGCAATGCAAAGGACACCTACCATGGAGATGATCCTGCACTGAGCAATGCAAAGGACACCTGCAATGGAGATGATCCTGCGCTGAGCTATGCAAAAGGACACCTGCCATGGAGATGATACTGCACTGAGCTATGCAAAGGAGACCAGCCGTGGAGATGATCCTGCACTGGATAAGATCCTGCACTGAGCTATGCAAAAGATTCCTGCCATGGAGATGATCCTGCACTGAGCTATGCAAAGGACAATTGCCATGGAGATGATCCTGCACTGAGCTATGCAAAGGACACCTGCCATGGAGATAATCCTGTACTGAGCAATGCAAAATGACACCTGCCATGGAGATGATCCTGCACTGAGCTATGCAAAGGACACCTGCCATGGAGATGATCCTGCACTGAGCTATGGAAAGGACACCTGCAATGGAGATGATCCTGCACTGAGCTATGCAAAACGACACCTGCCATGGAGATGATACTGCACTGAGCTATGCAAAGGACACTTGCCATGGAGATGATCCTTCACTGAGCTATGCAAAGGACAATTGCCATGGAGATGATCCTTCACTGAGCTATGCAAAGGACACCTGCCATGGAGATAATCCTGCACTGAGCTATGCAAAGGACACCAGCCATGGAGATGATCCTGCACTGAGCAATGCAAAGGACACCAGCCGTGGAGATGATCCTGCACTGAGCTATGCAAAGATCACCTGCCATGGAGATAATCCTGCACTGAGCTATGCAAAGGACACCAGCCATGGAGATGATCATGCACTAAGCAATGCAAAGGACACCTACCATGGAGATGATCATGCGCTGAGCTATGCAAAATGACACCTGCCATGGGGATGATCCTGCACTGAGCTATGGAAAGGACACCTGCCATGGAGATGATCCTGCACTGAGCGATGCAAAGGACACCTGCCATGGAGATGATCCTGCACTGAGCGATGCAAAGTACACCAGCCGTGGAGATGATCCTGCACTGAGATATGCAAAGGACACCTGCCATGGAGATGATCCTGCACTGAGCTATGGAAAGGACACCTGCAATGGAGATGATCCTGCACTGAGCTATGCAAAAGGACACCTGCCATGGAGATGATACTGCACTGAGCTATGCAAAGGACACTTGCCATGGAGATGATCCTGCACTGAGCTATGCAAAGGACAATTGCCATGGAGATGATCTTGCACTGAGCTATGCAAAGGACACCTGCCATGGAGATAATCCTGCACTGAGCTATGCAAAGGACACCAGCCATGGAGATGATCCTGCACTGAGCAATGCAAAGGACACCAGCCGTGGAGATGATCCTGCACTGAGCTATGCAAAGGACACCTGCCATGGAGATAATCCTGCACTGAGCTATGCAAAGGACACCAGCCATGGAGATGATCATGCACTAAGCAATGCAAAGGACACCTACCATGGAGATGATCATGCGCTGAGCTATGCAAAATGACACCTGCCATGGAGATGATCCTGCACTGAGCTATGGAAAGGACACCTGCCATGGAGATGATCCTGCACTGAGCTATGCAAAGGAAACATGCCATGGAGATGATCCTGCACTGAGCTATGCAAAGGACACCTGCCATGGAGATAATCCTGCACTGAGCAATGCAAAGGACACCTGCCATGGAGATGATCCTGAGCTGATCTATGCTAAGGACACCTGCCATGGAGATGATCCTGCACTGAGCAATGCAAAATGACACCTGCCATTGAGATGATCCTGCACTGAGATATGCAAAGGACACCTGCCATGGACATGATCCTGCACTGAGGTATGGAAAGGACAACAGCCATGGAGATGATCCTACACTGAGCGATGAAAAGTACACCTGCCATGGAGATAATCCTTCACTGACCTATGCAAAGAACACCTGCCATGGAGATGATCCTGCACTGAGCTATGCAAACGATAAATGCCATGGAGATGATCCTGCACTGAGCTATGCAAAGGACACCTGCCATGAGATGATCCTGCGCTCAGCTATGCAAAGGACACCTGCCATGGAGATGATCCTGCACTGAGGTATGCAAAGATCACCTGCCATGGAGATAATCCTGCACTGACCTATGCAAAGGACACCTGCCATGGAGATGATCCTGCACTGACCTATGCAAAGGACACCTGCCATGGAGATGATCCTGCACTGATCTATGCAAAAGACTCCTGCCATGGAGATGATCCTGCACAGAGCTATGCAAAGGACACCTGCCATGGAGATGCTCCTGCACTGAGCTATGCAAAGGACACCTGCCATGGACATGATCCTGCACTGATCTATGCAAAGGACTCCTGCCATGGAGATGATCCTGCACTGAGCAATGCAAAGGACACCTGCCATGGAGATGATCCTGCGCTGAGCTATGAAAAGGACACCTGCCATGGAGATGATCCTGCACTGAGGTATGGAAAGGACAACAGCCATGGAGATGATCCTACACTGAGGTATGCAAAGGACAACAGCCATGGAGATAATCCTGCACTGAGCAATGCAAAATGACACCTGCCATGGAGATGATCATGCACTAAGCAATGCAAAGGACACCTACCATGGAGATGATCCTGCACTGAGCAATGCAAAGGACACCTGCAATGGAGATGATCCTGCGCTGAGCTATGCAAAAGGACACCTGCCATGGAGATGATACTGCACTGAGCTATGCAAAGGAGACCAGCCGTGGAGATGATCCTGCACTGGATAAGATCCTGCACTGAGCTATGCAAAAGATTCCTGCCATGGAGATGATCCTGCACTGAGCTATGCAAAGGACAATTGCCATGGAGATGATCCTGCACTGAGCTATGCAAAGGACACCTGCCATGGAGATAATCCTGTACTGAGCAATGCAAAATGACACCTGCCATGGAGATGATCCTGCACTGAGCTATGCAAAGGACACCTGCCATGGAGATGATCCTGCACTGAGCTATGGAAAGGACACCTGCAATGGAGATGATCCTGCACTGAGCTATGCAAAACGACACCTGCCATGGAGATGATACTGCACTGAGCTATGCAAAGGACACTTGCCATGGAGATGATCCTTCACTGAGCTATGCAAAGGACAATTGCCATGGAGATGATCCTTCACTGAGCTATGCAAAGGACACCTGCCATGGAGATAATCCTGCACTGAGCTATGCAAAGGACACCAGCCATGGAGATGATCCTGCACTGAGCAATGCAAAGGACACCAGCCGTGGAGATGATCCTGCACTGAGCTATGCAAAGATCACCTGCCATGGAGATAATCCTGCACTGAGCTATGCAAAGGACACCAGCCATGGAGATGATCATGCACTAAGCAATGCAAAGGACACCTACCATGGAGATGATCATGCGCTGAGCTATGCAAAATGACACCTGCCATGGGGATGATCCTGCACTGAGCTATGGAAAGGACACCTGCCATGGAGATGATCCTGCACTGAGCGATGCAAAGGACACCTGCCATGGAGATGATCCTGCACTGAGCGATGCAAAGTACACCAGCCGTGGAGATGATCCTGCACTGAGATATGCAAAGGACACCTGCCATGGAGATGATCCTGCACTGAGCTATGGAAAGGACACCTGCAATGGAGATGATCCTGCACTGAGCTATGCAAAAGGACACCTGCCATGGAGATGATACTGCACTGAGCTATGCAAAGGACACTTGCCATGGAGATGATCCTGCACTGAGCTATGCAAAGGACAATTGCCATGGAGATGATCTTGCACTGAGCTATGCAAAGGACACCTGCCATGGAGATAATCCTGCACTGAGCTATGCAAAGGACACCAGCCATGGAGATGATCCTGCACTGAGCAATGCAAAGGACACCAGCCGTGGAGATGATCCTGCACTGAGCTATGCAAAGGACACCTGCCATGGAGATAATCCTGCACTGAGCTATGCAAAGGACACCAGCCATGGAGATGATCATGCACTAAGCAATGCAAAGGACACCTACCATGGAGATGATCATGCGCTGAGCTATGCAAAATGACACCTGCCATGGAGATGATCCTGCACTGAGCTATGGAAAGGACACCTGCCATGGAGATGATCCTGCACTGAGCTATGCAAAGGAAACATGCCATGGAGATGATCCTGCACTGAGCTATGCAAAGGACACCTGCCATGGAGATAATCCTGCACTGAGCAATGCAAAGGACACCTGCCATGGAGATGATCCTGAGCTGATCTATGCTAAGGACACCTGCCATGGAGATGATCCTGCACTGAGCAATGCAAAATGACACCTGCCATTGAGATGATCCTGCACTGAGATATGCAAAGGACACCTGCCATGGACATGATCCTGCACTGAGGTATGGAAAGGACAACAGCCATGGAGATGATCCTACACTGAGCGATGAAAAGTACACCTGCCATGGAGATAATCCTGCACTGACCTATGCAAAGAACACCTGCCATGGAGATGATCCTGCACTGAGCTATGCAAACGATAAATGCCATGGAGATGATCCTGCACTGAGCTATGCAAAGGACACCTGCCATGAGATGATCCTGCGCTCAGCTATGCAAAGGACACCTGCCATGGAGATGATCCTGCACTGAGGTATGCAAAGATCACCTGCCATGGAGATAATCCTGCACTGACCTATGCAAAGGACACCTGCCATGGAGATGATCCTGCACTGACCTATGCAAAGGACACCTGCCATGGAGATGATCCTGCACTGATCTATGCAAAAGACTCCTGCCATGGAGATGATCCTGCACAGAGCTATGCAAAGGACACCTGCCATGGAGATGCTCCTGCACTGAGCTATGCAAAGGACACCTGCCATGGACATGATCCTGCACTGATCTATGCAAAGGACTCCTGCCATGGAGATGATCCTGCACTGAGCAATGCAAAGGACACCTGCCATGGAGATGATCCTGCGCTGAGCTATGAAAAGGACACCTGCCATGGAGATGATCCTGCGCTGAGCTATGAAAAGGACACCAGCATGGAGATGATCCTGCACTAAGCTATGCAAAGGACATCTGCCATGGAGATGATCCTGCTCTGTGCTATGCAAAGGAAACCTACCATGGAGATGATCTTGCACTGAGCCATGCAAAGGACACCTGCCATGGAGATGATCCTGTACTGAGCTATGCAAACGACAAATGCCATGGATATGATCCTGCACTGAGCTATGCAAAAGACAGATGCCATGGAGATGATCCTGCACTGAACTATGCAAAGGACACATTCCATGGAGATGATCTGGCACTGAGCTATGCAAAGGACACCTGCCATGGAGATGATCCTGCACTTAGCTATGCAAAGGACACCAGCCATGGAGATGATCCTACACTGAGCTATGCAAAGGACACATGCCATGGAGATGATGTGGCACTGAGCTATGCAAAGGACACCTGCCATGGAGATGATCCTGCACTGAGCTATTCAAAGGACACCAGCCATGGAGATGATCCTGCTCTTAGCTATGCAAAGGACACCTGCCATGGAGATGATCCTGCACTGAGCTATGCAAAGGACACCTGTGCTTAGCTATGCAAAGGACGCCTGCTATGGAGATGATCCTGTACTGAGCTATTCAAAAAGACACTTGCCATGGAGATGATCCAGCACTGAGCTATGCAAAGGACACATGCCATGGAGATAAGTTGGCACTGAGCTATGCAAAGGACACCTGCCATGGAGATGATCCTGCACTGAGCTATGCAAAGGACACCAGCCATGGAGATGATCCTGCTCTGAGCTATGCAAAGGACACCTGCCATGGAGATGGTCCTGCAGTGAGCTATGCAAAGGATACCTGCCATGGAGATGATCCTGTGCTTAGCTATGCAAAGGACACCTGCCATGGAGATGATCGTGCACTGAGCTATGCAAAGGACACCTGCCATGGAGATGATCCTGTGCTTAGCTATGCAAAGGACACTTGCCATGGAGATGATCCTGCACTGAGCTATACAAAGGATAACTGCCACAGAGATGATCCTGCACTGATCTATGCAAAGGACACCAGCCATGGAGATGATCCTGCACTGACCAATGCAAAGGACACCTGCCATGGTGATGATCCTGCACTGAGATATGCAAAGGACAACAGCCATGGAGATGATCCTGCGCTGAGCTATGCAAAGGACACCAGCCATGGAGATGATCCTGCACTGATCTATGCAAAGGACACCTGCCATCAGATGATCCTGCACTGAGCTATGCAAAGGAGACCTGCAATGGAGATGATCCTGCACTGGTCTAAGATCCTGCACTGAGCTATGCAAAGGATTCCTGCCATGGAGATGATCCTGCACTGAGCTATGCAAAGGACAATTGCCATGGAGATGATCCTGCACTGAGCTATGCAAAGGATACCTGCCATGGAGATAATCCTGCACTGAGCAATGCAAAATGACACCTGCCATGGAGATGATCATGCACTAAGCAATGCAAAGGACACCTACCATGGAGATGATCCTGCACTGAGCAATGCAAAGGACACCTGCAATGGAGATGATCCTGCGCTGAGCTATGCAAAAGGACACCTGCCATGGAGAT
Source organism: Ambystoma mexicanum (assembly GCF_040938575.1). Classification (NCBI taxonomy): domain Eukaryota; kingdom Metazoa; phylum Chordata; class Amphibia; order Caudata; family Ambystomatidae; genus Ambystoma; species Ambystoma mexicanum. The sequence continues at coordinate 1,123,865,514 of NC_090941.1, forward strand.
GATACTGCACTGAGCTATGCCAAGGAGACCAGCCGTGGAGATGATCCTGCACTGGATAAGATCCTGCACTGAGCTATGCAAAAGATTCCTGCCATGGAGATGATCCTGCACTGAGCTATGCAAAGGACAATTGCCATGGAGATGATCCTGCACTGAGCTATGCAAATGACACCTGCAATGGAGATGATCCTGCACTGAGCTATGCAAAACGACACCTGCCATGGAGATGATACTGCACTGAGCTATGCAAAGGACACTTGCCATGGAGATGATCCTGCACTGAGCTATGCAAAGGACAATTGCCATGGAGATGATCCTGCACTGAGCTATGCAAAGGACACCTGCCATGGAGATAATCCTGCACTGAGCTATGCAAAGGACACCAGCCATGGAGATGATCCTGCACTGAGCAATGCAAAGGACACCAGCCGTGGAGATGATCCTGCACTGAGCTATGCAAAGATCACCTGCCATGGAGATAATCCTGCACTGAGCTATGCAAAGGACACCAGCCATGGAGATGATCATGCACTAAGCAATGCAAAGGACACCTACCATGGAGATGATCATGCGCTGAGCTATGCAAAATGACACCTGCCATGGGGATGATCCTGCACTGAGCTATGGAAAGGACACCTGCCATGGAGATGATCCTGCACTGAGCGATGCAAAGGACACCTGCCATGGAGATGATCCTGCACTGAGCGATGCAAAGGACACCAGCCGTGGAGATGATCCTGCACTGAGATATGCAAAGGACACCTGCCATGGAGATGATCCTGCACTGAGCTATGGAAAGGACACCTGCAATGGAGATGATCCTGCACTGAGCTATGCAAAAGGACACCTGCCATGGAGATGATACTGCACTGAGCTATGCAAAGGACACTTGCCATGGAGATGATCCTGCACTGAGCTATGCAAAGGACAATTGCCATGGAGATGATCCTGCACTGAGCTATGCAAAGGACACCTGCCATGGAGATAATCCTGCACTGAGCTATGCAAAGGACACCAGCCATGGAGATGATCCTGCACTGAGCAATGCAAAGGACACCAGCCGTGGAGATGATCCTGCACTGAGCTATGCAAAGGACACCTGCCATGGAGATAATCCTGCACTGAGCTATGCAAAGGACACCAGCCATGGAGATGATCATGCACTAAGCAATGCAAAGGACACCTACCATGGAGATGATCATGCGCTGAGCTATGCAAAATGACACCTGCCATGGAGATGATCCTGCACTGAGCTATGGAAAGGACACCTGCCATGGAGATGATCCTGCACTGAGCGATGCAAAGGACACCTGCCATGGAGATGATCCTGCACTGAGCGATGCAAAGGACACCAGCGGTGGAGATGATCCTACACTGAGATATGCAAAGGACACCTGCCATGGAGATGATCCTGCACTGAGCTATGCAAAAGACTCCTGCCGTGGAGATGATCCAGCGCTGAGCTATGCAAAGGATTCTGCCATGGAGATGATCCTGCACTGAGCTATGCAAAGGACAATTGCCATGGAGATGATCCTGCACTGAGCTATGCAAAGGACACATGCCATGGAGATGATCCTGCACTGAGCTATGCAAAGGACACCTGCCATGGAGATGATCCTGTACTGAGCTATGCAAACGACAAATGCCATGGATATGATCCTGCACTGAGCTATGCAAAAGATACATGCCATGGAGATGATCCTGCTCAGCGCTATGCAAAGGACACCTGCCATGGAGATGATCCTGCACTTGAGATGATCCTGCACTGAGCTATGCAAAGGACACCTGCCATGGTGATGATCCTGCACTGAGCTATGCAAAAGGACACCTGACATGGAGATGATACTGCACTGAGCTATGCAAAGGACACCTGCCTTGGAGATGATCCTGCACTGAGCGATGCAAAGGACACCTGCCATGGAGATGATCCTGCACTGAGCTATGGAAAGGACACCTGCCATGGAGATGATCCTGCACTGAGCGATGCAAAGGACACCTGCCATGGAGATGATCCTGCACTGAGCGATGCAAAGGACACCAGCCGTGGAGATGATCCTGCACTGAGATATGCAAAGGACACCTGCCATGGAGATGATCCTGCACTGAGCTATGCAAAAGACTCCTGCCGTGGAGATGATCCAGCGCTGAGCTATGCAAAGGATTCTGCCATGGAGATGATCCTGCACTGAGATATGCAAAGGATACCAGCCGTGGAGATGATCCTGCACTGAGCTATGCAAAGGACACCTGCCATGGAGATGATCCTGCACTGAGCTATGCAAAGGACACTTGCCATTTAGATGATCCTGCACTGAGCTATGCAAAGGACACTTGCCATGGAGATGATCCTGCACTGAGCTATGCAAAGGACACATGCCATGGAGATGACCCTGCACTGAGCTATGCAAAGGACACCTGCCATGGAGATGATCCTGTACTGAGCTATGCAAACGACAAATACCATGGATATGATCCTGCACTGAGCTATGCAAAAGATACATGCCATGGAGATGATCCTGCTCAGCGCTATGCAAAGGACACCTGCCATGGAGATGATCCTGCACTTGAGATGATCCTGCACTGAGCGATGAAAAGGACAGTTGCCATGGAGATGATCCTGTGCTGAGCTGTGCAAAGAGCACCTGCCATAGATATGATCCTGCACTGATCTATGCAAAGGTCACAAGCCATGGAGATGATCCTGCACTGAGCTATGCAAAGGACACCTGCCATGGAGATGATCCTGCGCTCAGCTATGCAAAGGACACGTGCCGTGGAGATGATCCTGCACTGAGCGATGTAAAGGACACCTGCCATGGAGATTATCCTGCACTGAGCTATTCAAAAGACTTCTGCCATGGAGATGATCCTGCACTGAGCTATGCAAAGGACAATTGCCATGGAGATGATCCTGCACTGAGCTATGCAAAGGACACCTGCCATGGAGATGATCCCGCACTGAGCGATGCAAATGACACCTGCCATGGAGATGATCCTGCGCTGATCTATGCAAAATGACACCTGCCATGGACATGATCCTGCACTGAGCTATGGAAAGGACTCCTGCCATGGAGATGATCCTGCACTGAGCTATGGAAAGGACACCTGCCATGGAGATGATCCTGCACTGAGCGATGCAAAGGACACCTGCCATGGAGATAATCCTGCACTGAGCGATGCAAAGGACACCAGCCGTGGAGATGATCCTGCACTGAGATATGCAAAGGACACCTGCCATGGAGATGATCCTGCACTGAGCTATGCAAAAGACTCCTGCCGTGGAGATGATCCAGCACTGAGCTATGCAAAGGATTCTGCCATGGAGATGATCCTGCACTGAGCTATGCAAAGGACACCAGCCGTGGAGATGATCCTGCACTGAGCTATGCAAAGGACACCTGCCATGGAGATGATCCTGCACTGAGCTATGCAAAGGACACTTGCCATTGAGATGATCCTGCACTGAGCTATGCAAAGGACACTTGCCATGGAGATGATCCTGCACTGAGCTATGCAAAGGACACCTGCCATGGAGATGATCCTGCACTGAGCTATGCAAAGGACACCTGCCATGGAGATGATCCTGAGCTGATCTATGCAAAGGACACCTGCCATGGAGATGATCCTGCACTGAGCAATGCAAAATGACACCTTCCATGGAGATGATCCTGCACTGAGCGATGCAAAGGACATATGCCATGGAGATGATCCTGCACTGATCTATGGAAAGGACACCTGCCATTGAGATAATCCTGCACTGACCTATGCAAAGGACACCTGCCATGGAGATGATCCTGTACTGAGCTATGCAAACGACAAATGCCATGGATATGATCCTGCACTGAGCTATGCAAAGGACACCTGCACTTGAGATGATCCTGCACTGAACGATGAAAAGGACAGTTGCCATGGAGATCATCCTGTGCTGAGCTGTGCAAAGAGCACCTGCCATGGATATGATCCTGCACTGATCTATGCAAAGGTCACAAGCCATGGAGATGATCCTGCACTGAGCTATGCAAAGGACACCTGCCATGGAGATGATCCTGTGCTCAGCTATGCAAAGGACACGTGCCGTGGAGATGATCCTGCACTGAGCGATGTAAAGGACACCTGCCATGGAGATGATCCTGCACTGAGCTATGCAAAAGACTCCTGCCATGGAGATGATCCTGCACTGAGCTATGCAAAGGACAATTGCCATGGAGATGATCCTGCACTGAGCTATGCAAAGGACACCTGCCATGGAGATGATCCCGCACTGAGCGATGCAAATGACACCTGCAATGGAGATGATCCTGCGCTCAGCTATGCAAAGGACACGTGCCGTGGAGATGATCCTGCACTGAGCGATGTAAAGGACACCTGCCATGGAGATGATCCTGCACTGAGCTATGCAAAAGACTCCTGCCATGGAGATGATCCTGCACTGACCGATGCAAAGGACACCGGGCCATGGAGATAATCCTGCACTGAGCGATGCAAAGGACACCAGCCGTGGAGATGATCCTGCACTGAGATATGCAAAGGACACCTGCCATGGAGATGATCCTGCACTGAGCTATGCAAAAGACTCCTGCCGTGGAGATGATCCAGCACTGAGCTATGCAAAGGATTCTGCCATGGAGATGATCCTGCACTGAGCTATGCAAAGGACACCAGCCGTGGAGATGATCCTGCACTGAGCTATGCAAAGGACACCTGCCATGGAGATGATCCTGCACTGAGCTATGCAAAGGACACTTGCCATTGAGATGATCCTGCACTGAGCTATGCAAAGGACACTTGCCATGGAGATGATCCTGCACTGAGCTATGCAAAGGACACCTGCCATGGAGATGATCCTGCACTGAGCTATGCAAAGGACACTTGCCATTGAGATGATCCTGCACTGAGCTATGCAAAGGACACTTGCCATGGAGATGATCCTGCACTGAGCTATGCAAAGGACACCTGCCATGGAGATGATCCTGCACTGAGCTATGCAAAGGACACCTGCCATGGAGATGATCCTGAGCTGATCTATGCAAAGGACACCTGCCATGGAGATGATCCTGCACTGAGCAATGCAAAATAACACCTTCCAGGGAGATGATCCTGCACTGAGCGATGCAAAGGACATATGCCATGGAGATGATCCTGCACTGATCTATGGAAAGGACACCTGCCATGGAGATAATCCTGCACTGACCTATGCAAAGGACACCTGCCATGGAGATGATCCTGTACTGAGCTATGCAAACGACAAATGCCATGGATATGATCCTGCACTGAGCTATGCAAAGGACACCTGCACTTGAGATGATCCTGCACTGAACGATGAAAAGGACAGTTGCCATGGAGATGATCCTGTGCTGAGCTGTGCAAAGAGCACCTGCCATGGATATGATCCTGCACTGATCTATGCAAAGGTCACAAGCCATGGAGATGATCCTGCACTGAGCTATGCAAAGGACACCTGCCATGGAGATGATCCTCTGCTCAGCTATGCAAAGGACACGTGCCGTGGAGATGATCCTGCACTGAGCGATGTAAAGGACACCTGCCATGGAGATGATCCTGCACTGAGCTATGCAAAAGACTCCTGCCATGGAGATGATCCTGCACTGAGCTATGCAAAGGACAATTGCCATGGAGATGATCCTGCACTGAGCTATGCAAAGGACACCTGCCATGGAGATGATCCCGCACTGAGCGATGCAAATGACACCTGCAATGGAGATGATCCTGCGCTCAGCTATGCAAAGGACACGTGCCGTGGAGATGATCCTGCACTGAGCGATGTAAAGGACACCTGCCATGGAGATGATCCTGCACTGAGCTATGCATAAGACTCCTGCCATGGAGATGATCCTGCACTGACCGATGCAAAGGACACCGGGCCATGGAGATAATCCTGCACTGAGCGATGCAAAGGACACCAGCCGTGGAGATGATCCTGCACTGAGATATGCAAAGGACACCTGCCATGGAGATGATCCTGCACTGAGCTATGCAAAAGACTCCTGCCGTGGAGATGATCCAGCACTGAGCTATGCAAAGGATTCTGCCATGGAGATGATCCTGCACTGAGCTATGCAAAGGACACCAGCCGTGGAGATGATCCTGCACTGAGCTATGCAAAGGACACCTGCCATGGAGATGATCCTGCACTGAGCTATGCAAAGGACACTTGCCATTGAGATGATCCTGCACTGAGCTATGCAAAGGACACTTGCCATGGAGATGATCCTGCACTGAGCTATGCAAAGGACACCTGCCATGGAGATGATCCTGCACTGATCTATGCAAAAGACTCCTGCCATGGAGATGATCCTGCACAGAGCTATGCAAAGGACACCTGCCATGGAGATGCTCCTGCACTGAGCTATGCAAAGGACACCTGCCATGGACATGATCCTGCACTGATCTATGCAAAGGACTCCTGCCATGGAGATGATCCTGCACTGAGCAATGCAAAGGACACCTGCCATGGAGATGATCCTGCGCTGAGCTATGAAAAGGACACCTGCCATGGAGATGATCCTGCGCTGAGCTATGAAAAGGACACCAGCATGGAGATGATCCTGCACTAAGCTATGCAAAGGACATCTGCCATGGAGATGATCCTGCTCTGTGCTATGCAAAGGACACCTACCATGGAGATGATCTTGCACTGAGCCATGCAAAGGACACCTGCCATGGAGATGATCCTGTACTGAGCTATGCAAACGACAAATGCCATGGATATGTTCCTGCACTGAGCTATGCAAAAGACAGATGCCATGGAGATGATCCTGCACTGAACTATGCAAAGGACACATTCCATGGAGATGATCTGGCACTGAGCTATGCAAAGGACACCTGCCATGGAGATGATCCTGCACTTAGCTATGCAAAGGACACCAGCCATGGAGATGATCCTACACTGAGCTATGCAAAGGACACATGCCATGGAGATGATGTGGCACTGAGCTATGCAAAGGACACCTGCCATGGAGATGATCCTGCACTGAGCTATTCAAAGGACACCAGCCATGGAGATGATCCTGCTCTTAGCTATGCAAAGGATACCTGCCATGGAGATGATCCTGCACTGAGCTATGCAAAGGACACCTGTGCTTATCTATGCAAAGGACACCTGCTATGGAGATGATCATGTACTGAGCTATTCAAAAAGACACTTGCCATGGAGATGATCCAGCACTGAGCTATGCAAAGGACACATGCCATGGAGATAAGTTGGCACTGAGCTATGCAAAGGACACCTGCCATGGAGATGATCCTGCACTGAGCTATGCAAAGGACACCAGCCATGGAGATGATCCTGCTCTGAGCTATGCAAAGGACACCTGCCATGGAGATGGTCCTGCAGTGAGCTATGCAAAGGATACCTGCCATGGAGATGATCCTGTGCTTAGCTATGCAAAGGACACCTGCCATGGAGATGATCGTGCACTGAGCTATGCAAAGGACACCTGCCATGGAGATGATCCTGTGCTTAGCTATGCAAAGGACACTTGCCATGGAGATGATCCTGCACTGAGCTATGCAAAGGACAATTGCCATGGAGATGATCCTGCACTGAGCTATGCAAAGGACACCTGCCATGGAGATAATCCTGCACTGAGCTATGCAAAGGACACCAGCCATGGAGATGATCCTGCACTGAGCAATGCAAAGGACACCAGCCGTGGAGATGATCCTGCACTGAGCTATGCAAAGGACACCTGCCATGGAGATAATCCTGCACTGAGCTATGCAAAGGACACCAGCCATGGAGATGATCATGCACTAAGCAATGGAAAGGACACCTACCATGGAGATGATCATGCGCTGAGCTATGCAAAATGACACCTGCCATGGAGATGATCCTGCACTGAGCTATGGAAAGGACACCTGCCATGGAGATGATCCTGCACTGAGCTATGCAAAGGAAACATGCCATGGAGATGATCCTGCACTGAGCTATGCAAAGGACACCTGCCATGGAGATAATCCTGCACTGAGCAATGCAAAGGACACCTGCCATGGAGATGATCCTGAGCTGATCTATGCTAAGGACACCTGCCATGGAGATGATCCTGCACTGAGCAATGCAAAATGACACCTGCCACGGAGATGATCCTGCACTGAGATATGCAAAGGACACCTGCCATTGAGATGATCCTGCACTGAGCTATGCAAAGGACACCTGCCATGGAGATGATCCTGCACTGAGCTATGCAAACGACAAATGCCATGGAGATGATCCTACACTGAGCGATGAAAAGTACACCTGCCATGGAGATAATCCTGCACTGACCTATGCAAAGAACACCTGCCATGGAGATGATCCTGCACTGAGCTATGCAAGCGACAAATGCCATGGAGATGATCCTGCACTGAGCTATGCAAAGGACACCTGCCATGAGATGATCCTGCGCTCAGCTATGCAAAGGACACCTGCCATGGAGATGATCCTGCTCTGAGGTATGGAAAGGACAACAGCCATGGAGATGATCCTACACTGAGGTATGCAAAGGACAACAGCCATGGAGATAATCCTGCACTGAGCAATGCAAAATGACACCTGCCATGGAGATGATCATGCACTAAGCAATGCAAAGGACACCTACCATGGAGATGATCCTGCACTGAGCAATGCAAAGGACACCTGCAATGGAGATGATCCTGCGCTGAGCTATGCAAAAGGACACCTGCCATGGAGATGATACTGCACTGAGCTATGCAAAGGAGACCAGCCGTGGAGATGATCCTGCACTGGATAAGATCCTGCACTGAGCTATGCAAAAGATTCCTGCCATGGAGATGATCCTGCACTGAGCTATGCAAAGGACAATTGCCATGGAGATGATCCTGCACTGAGCTATGCAAAGGACACCTGCCATGGAGATAATCCTGTACTGAGCAATGCAAAATGACACCTGCCATGGAGATGATCCTGCACTGAGCTATGCAAAGGACACCTGCCATGGAGATGATCCTGCACTGAGCTATGGAAAGGACACCTGCAATGGAGATGATCCTGCACTGAGCTATGCAAAACGACACCTGCCATGGAGATGATACTGCACTGAGCTATGCAAAGGACACTTGCCATGGAGATGATCCTGCACTGAGCTATGCAAAGGACAATTGCCATGGAGATGATCCTTCACTGAGCTATGCAAAGGACACCTGCCATGGAGATAATCCTGCACTGAGCTATGCAAAGGACACCAGCCATGGAGATGATCCTGCACTGAGCAATGCAAAGGACACCAGCCGTGGAGATGATCCTGCACTGAGCTATGCAAAGATCACCTGCCATGGAGATAATCCTGCACTGAGCTATGCAAAGGACACCAGCCATGGAGATGATCATGCACTAAGCAATGCAAAGGACACCTACCATGGAGATGATCATGCGCTGAGCTATGCAAAATGACACCTGCCATGGGGATGATCCTGCACTGAGCTATGGAAAGGACACCTGCCATGGAGATGATCCTGCACTGAGCGATGCAAAGTACACCTGCCATGGAGATGATCCTGCACTGAGCGATGCAAAGGACACCAGCCGTGGAGATGATCCTGCACTGAGATATGCAAAGGACACCTGCCATGGAGATGATCCTGCACTGAGCTATGGAAAGGACACCTGCAATGGAGATGATCCTGCACTGAGCTATGCAAAAGGACACCTGCCATGGAGATGATACTGCACTGAGCTATGCAAAGGACACTTGCCATGGAGATGATCCTGCACTGAGCTATGCAAAGGACAATTGCCATGGAGATGATCTTGCACTGAGCTATGCAAAGGACACCTGCCATGGAGATAATCCTGCACTGAGCTATGCAAAGGACACCAGCCATGGAGATGATCCTGCACTGAGCAATGCAAAGGACACCAGCCGTGGAGATGATCCTGCACTGAGCTATGCAAAGGACACCTGCCATGGAGATAATCCTGCACTGAGCTATGCAAAGGACACCAGCCATGGAGATGATCATGCACTAAGCAATGCAAAGGACACCTACCATGGAGATGATCATGCGCTGAGCTATGCAAAATGACACCTGCCATGGAGATGATCCTGCACTGAGCTATGGAAAGGACACCTGCCATGGAGATGATCCTGCACTGAGCTATGCAAAGGAAACATGCCATGGAGATGATCCTGCACTGAGCTATGCAAAGGACACCTGCCATTAAGATAATCCTGCACTGAGCAATGCAAAGGACACCTGCCATGGAGATGATCCTGAGCTGATCTATGCTAAGGACACCTGCCATGGAGATGATCCTGCACTGAGCAATGCAAAATGACACCTGCCACGGAGATGATCCTGCACTGAGATATGCAAAGGACACCTGCCATTGAGATGATCCTGCACTGAGCTATGCAAAGGACACCTGCCATGGACATGATCCTGCACTGAGGTATGGAAAGGACAACAGCCATGGAGATGATCCTACACTGAGCGATGAAAAGTACACCTGCCCTGGAGATAATCCTGCACTGACCTATGCAAAGAACACCTGCCATGGAGATGATCCTGCACTGAGCTATGCAAACGATAAATGCCATGGAGATGATCCTGCACTGAGCTATGCAAAGGACACCTGCCATGAGATGATCCTGCGCTCAGCTATGCAAAGGACACCTGCCATGGAGATGATCCTGCACTGAGGTATGCAAAGATCACCTGCCATGGAGATAATCCTGCACTGACCTATGCAAAGGACACCTGCCATGGAGATGATCCTGCACTGACCTATGCAAAGGACACCTGCCATGGAGATGATCCTGCACTGATCTATGCAAAAGACTCCTGCCATGGAGATGATCCTGCACAGAGCTATGCAAAGGACACCTGCCATGGAGATGCTCCTGCACTGAGCTATGCAAAGGACACCTGCCATGGACATGATCCTGCACTGATCTATGCAAAGGACTCCTGCCATGGAGATGATCCTGCACTGAGCAATGCAAAGGACACCTGCCATGGAGATGATCCTGCGCTGAGCTATGAAAAGGACACCTGCCATGGAGATGATCCTGCGCTGAGCTATGAAAAGGACACCAGCATGGAGATGATCCTGCACTAAGCTATGCAAAGGACATCTGCCATGGAGATGATCCTGCTCTGTGCTATGCAAAGGACACCTACCATGGAGATGATCTTGCACTGAGCCATGCAAAGGACACCTGCCATGGAGATGATCCTGTACTGAGCTATGCAAACGACAAATGCCATGGATATGATCCTGCACTGAGCTATGCAAAAGACAGATGCCATGGAGATGATCCTGCACTGAACTATGCAAAGGACACATTCCATGGAGATGATCTGGCACTGAGCTATGCAAAGGACACCTGCCATGGAGATGATCCTGCACTTAGCTATGCAAAGGACACCAGCCATGGAGATGATCCTACACTGAGCTATGCAAAGGACACATGCCATGGAGATGATGTGGCACTGAGCTATGCAAAGGACACCTGCCATGGAGATGATCCTGCACTGAGCTATTCAAAGGACACCAGCCATGGAGATGATCCTGCTCTTAGCTATGCAAAGGACACCTGCCATGGAGATGATCCTGCACTGAGCTATGCAAAGGACACCTGTGCTTAGCTATGCAAAGGACACCTGCTATGGAGATGATCCTGTACTGAGCTATTCAAAAAGACACTTGCCATGGAGATGATCCAGCACTGAGCTATGCAAAGGACACATGCCATGGAGATAAGTTGGCACTGAGCTATGCAAAGGACACCTGCCATGGAGATGATCCTGCACTGAGCTATGCAAAGGACACCAGCCATGGAGATGATCCTGCTCTGAGCTATGCAAAGGACACCTGCCATGGAGATGGTCCTGCAGTGAGCTATGCAAAGGACACCTGCCATGGAGATGATCCTGTGCTTAGCTATGCAAAGGATACTTGCCATGGAGATGATCCTGCACTGAGCTATACAAAGGATAACTGCCACAGAGATGATCCTGCACTGATCTATGCAAAGGACACCAGCCATGGAGATGATCCTGCACTGACCAATGCAAAGGACACCTGCCATGGTGATGATCCTGCACTGAGATATGCAAAGGACAACAGCCATGGAGATGATCCTGCGCTGAGCTATGCAAAGGACACCAGCCATGGAGATGATCCTGCACCGATCTATGCAAAGGACACCTGCCATCAGATGATCCTGCACTGAGCTATGCAAAGGAGACCTGCAATGGAGATGATCCTGCACTGGATAAGATCCTGCACTGAGCTATGCAAAGGATTCCTGCCATGGAGATGATCCTGCACTGAGCTATGCAAAGGACAATTGCCATGGAGATGATCCTGCACTGAGCTATGCAAAGGATACCTGCCATGGAGATAATCCTGCACTGAGCAATGCAAAATGACACCTGCCATGGAGATGATCATGCACTAAGCAATGCAAAGGACACCTACCATGGAGATGATCCTGCACTGAGCAATGCAAAGGACACCTGCAATGGAGATGATCCTGCGCTGAGCTATGCAAAAGGACACCTGCCATGGAGATGATACTGCACTGAGCTATGCCAAGGAGACCAGCCGTGGAGATGATCCTGCACTGGATAAGATCCTGCACTGAGCTATGCAAAAGATTCCTGCCATGGAGATGATCCTGCACTGAGCTATGCAAAGGACAATTGCCATGGAGATGATCCTGCACTGAGCTATGCAAATGACACCTGCAATGGAGATGATCCTGCACTGAGCTATGCAAAACGACACCTGCCATGGAGATGATACTGCACTGAGCTATGCAAAGGACACTTGCCATGGAGATGATCCTGCACTGAGCTATGCAAAGGACAATTGCCATGGAGATGATCCTGCACTGAGCTATGCAAAGGACACCTGCCATGGAGATAATCCTGCACTGAGCTATGCAAAGGACACCAGCCATGGAGATGATCCTGCACTGAGCAATGCAAAGGACACCAGCCGTGGAGATGATCCTGCACTGAGCTATGCAAAGATCACCTGCCATGGAGATAATCCTGCACTGAGCTATGAAAAGGACACCAGCCATGGAGATGATCATGCACTAAGCAATGCAAAGGACACCTACCATGGAGATGATCATGCGCTGAGCTATGCAAAATGACACCTGCCATGGGGATGATCCTGCACTGAGCTATGGAAAGGACACCTGCCATGGAGATGATCCTGCACTGAGCGATGCAAAGGACACCTGCCATGGAGATGATCCTGCACTGAGCGATGCAAAGGACACCAGCCGTGGAGATGATCCTGCACTGAGATATGCAAAGGACACCTGCCATGGAGATGATCCTGCACTGAGCTATGGAAAGGACACCTGCAATGGAGATGATCCTGCACTGAGCTATGCAAAAGGACACCTGCCATGGAGATGATACTGCACTGAGCTATGCAAAGGACACTTGCCATGGAGATGATCCTGCACTGAGCTATGCAAAGGACAATTGCCATGGAGATGATCCTGCACTGAGCTATGCAAAGGACACCTGCCATGGAGATAATCCTGCACTGAGCTATGCAAAGGACACCAGCCATGGAGATGATCCTGCACTGAGCAATGCAAAGGACACCAGCCGTGGAGATGATCCTGCACTGAGCTATGCAAAGGACACCTGCCATGGAGATAATCCTGCACTGAGCTATGCAAAGGACACCAGCCATGGAGATGATCATGCACTAAGCAATGCAAAGGACACCTACCATGGAGATGATCATGCGCTGAGCTATGCAAAATGACACCTGCCATGGAGATGATCCTGCACTGAGCTATGGAAAGGACACCTGCCATGGAGATGATCCTGCACTGAGCGATGCAAAGGACACCTGCCATGGAGATGATCCTGCACTGAGCGATGCAAAGGACACCAGCCGTGGAGATGATCCTACACTGAGATATGCAAAGGACACCTGCCATGGAGATGATCCTGCACTGAGCTATGCAAAAGACTCCTGCCGTGGAGATGATCCAGCGCTGAGCTATGCAAAGGATTCTGCCATGGAGATGATCCTGCACTGAGCTATGCAAAGGACACTTGCCATGGAGATGATCCTGCACTGAGCTATGCAAAGGACACATGCCATGGAGATGATCCTGCACTGAGCTATGCAAAGGACACCTGCCATGGAGATGATCCTGTACTGAGCTATGCAAACGACAAATGCCATGGATATGATCCTGCACTGAGCTATGCAAAAGATACATGCCATGGAGATGATCCTGCTCAGCGCTATGCAAAGGACACCTGCCATGGAGATGATCCTGCACTTGAGATGATCCTGCACTGAGCTATGCAAAGGACACCTGCCATGGTGATGATCCTGCACTGAGCTATGCAAAAGGACACCTGACATGGAGATGATACTGCACTGAGCTATGCAAAGGACACCTGCCTTGGAGATGATCCTGCACTGAGCGATGCAAAGGACACCTGCCATGGAGATGATCCTGCACTGAGCTATGGAAAGGACACCTGCCATGGAGATGATCCTGCACTGAGCGATGCAAAGGACACCTGCCATGGAGATGATCCTGCACTGAGCGATGCAAAGGACACCAGCCGTGGAGATGATCCTGCACTGAGATATGCAAAGGACACCTGCCATGGAGATGATCCTGCACTGAGCTATGCAAAAGACTCCTGCCGTGGAGATGATCCAGCGCTGAGCTATGCAAAGGATTCTGCCATGGAGATGATCCTGCACTGAGATATGCAAAGGATACCAGCCGTGGAGATGATCCTGCACTGAGCTATGCAAAGGACACCTGCCATGGAGATGATCCTGCACTGAGCTATGCAAAGGACACTTGCCATTTAGATGATCCTGCACTGAGCTATGCAAAGGACACTTGCCATGGAGATGATCCTGCACTGAGCTATGCAAAGGACACATGTCATGGAGATGATCCTGCACTGAGCTATGCAAAGGACACCTGCCATGGAGATGATCCTGTACTGAGCTATGCAAACGACAAATGCCATGGATATGATCCTGCACTGAGCTATGCAAAAGATACATGCCATGGAGATGATCCTGCTCAGCGCTATGCAAAGGACACCTGCCATGGAGATGATCCTGCACTTGAGATGATCCTGCACTGAGCGATGAAAAGGACAGTTGCCATGGAGATGATCCTGTGCTGAGCTGTGCAAAGAGCACCTGCCATAGATATGATCCTGCACTGATCTATGCAAAGGTCACAAGCCATGGAGATGATCCTGCACTGAGCTATGCAAAGGACACCTGCCATGGAGATGATCCTGCGCTCAGCTATGCAAAGGACACGTGCCGTGGAGATGATCCTGCACTGAGCGATGTAAAGGACACCTGCCATGGAGATGATCCTGCACTGAGCTATTCAAAAGACTTCTGCCATGGAGATGATCCTGCACTTAGCTATGCAAAGGACACTTGCCATGGAGATGATCCTGCACTGAGCTATGCAAAGGACACATGCCATGGAGATGATCCTGCACTGAGCTATGCAAAGGACACCTGCCATGGAGATGATCCTGTACTGAGCTATGCAAACGACAAATGCCATGGATATGATCCTGCACTGAGCTATGCAAAAGATACATGCCATGGAGATGATCCTGCTCAGCGCTATGCAAAGGACACCTGCCATGGAGATGATCCTGCACTTGAGATGATCCTGCACTGAGCTATGCAAAGGACACCTGCCATGGTGATGATCCTGCACTGAGCTATGCAAAAGGACACCTGACATGGAGATGATACTGCACTGAGCTATGCAAAGGACACCTGCCTTGGAGATGATCCTGCACTGAGCGATGCAAAGGACACCTGCCATGGAGATGATCCTGCACTGAGCTATGGAAAGGACACCTGCCATGGAGATGATCCTGCACTGAGCGATGCAAAGGACACCTGCCATGGAGATGATCCTGCACTGAGCGATGCAAAGGACACCAGCCGTGGAGATGATCCTGCACTGAGATATGCAAAGGACACCTGCCATGGAGATGATCCTGCACTGAGCTATGCAAAAGACTCCTGCCGTGGAGATGATCCAGCGCTGAGCTATGCAAAGGATTCTGCCATGGAGATGATCCTGCACTGAGATATGCAAAGGATACCAGCCGTGGAGATGATCCTGCACTGAGCTATGCAAAGGACACCTGCCATGGAGATGATCCTGCACTGAGCTATGCAAAGGACACTTGCCATTTAGATGATCCTGCACTGAGCTATGCAAAGGACACTTGCCATGGAGATGATCCTGCACTGAGCTATGCAAAGGACACATGCCATGGAGATGATCCTGCACTGAGCTATGCAAAGGACACCTGCCATGGAGATGATCCTGTACTGAGCTATGCAAACGACAAATGCCATGGATATGATCCTGCACTGAGCTATGCAAAAGATACATGCCATGGAGATGATCCTGCTCAGCGCTATGCAAAGGACACCTGCCATGGAGATGATCCTGCACTTGAGATGATCCTGCACTGAGCGATGAAAAGGACAGTTGCCATGGAGATGATCCTGTGCTGAGCTGTGCAAAGAGCACCTGCCATAGATATGATCCTGCACTGATCTATGCAAAGGTCACAAGCCATGGAGATGATCCTGCACTGAGCTATGCAAAGGACACCTGCCATGGAGATGATCCTGCGCTCAGCTATGCAAAGGACACGTGCCGTGCAGATGATCCTGCACTGAGCGATGTAAAGGACACCTGCCATGGAGATGATCCTGCACTGAGCTATTCAAAAGACTTCTGCCATGGAGATGATCCTGCACTTAGCTATGCAAAGGACAATTGCCATGGAGATGATCCTGCACTGAGCTATGCAAAGGACACCTGCCATGGAGATGATCCCGCACTGAGCGATGCAAATGACACCTGCCATGGAGATGATCCTGCGCTGATCTATGCAAAATGACACCTGCCATGGACATGATCCTGCACTGAGCTATGGAAAGGACTCCTGCCATGGAGATGATCCTGCACTGAGCTATGGAAAGGACACCTGCCATGGAGATGATCCTGCACTGAGCGATGCAAAGGACACCTGCCATGGAGATAATCCTGCACTGAGCGATGCAAAGGACACCAGCCCTGGAGATGATCCTGCACTGAGATATGCAAAGGACACCTGCCATGGAGATGATCCTGCACTGAGCTATGCAAAGGACACCAGCCGTGGAGATGATCCTGCACTGAGCTATGCAAAGGACACCTGCCATGGAGATGATCCTGCACTGAGCTATGCAAAGGACACCTGCCATTGAGATGATCCTGCACTGAGCTATGCAAAGGACACTTGCCATGGAGATGATCCTGCACTGAGCTATGCAAAGGACACCTGCCATGGAGATGATCCTGCACTGAGCTATGCAAAGGACACCTGCCATGGAGATGATCCTGAGCTGATCTATGCAAAGGACACCTGCCATGGAGATGATCCTGCACTGAGCAATGCAAAATGACACCTTCCATGGAGATGATCCTGCACTGAGCGATGCAAAGGACATATGCCATGGAGATGATCCTGCACTGATCTATGGAAAGGACACCTGCCATTGAGATAATCCTGCACTGACCTATGCAAAGGACACCTGCCATGGAGATGATCCTGTACTGAGCTATGCAAACGACAAATGCCATGGATATGATCCTGCACTGAGCTATGCAAAGGACACCTGCACTTGAGATGATCCTGCACTGAACGATGAAAAGGACAGTTGCCATGGAGATGATCCTGTGCTGAGCTGTGCAAAGAGCACCTGCCATGGATATGATCCTGCACTGATCTATGCAAAGGTCACAAGCCATGGAGATGATCCTGCACTGAGCTATGCAAAGGACACCTGCCATGGAGATGATCCTGTGCTCAGCTATGCAAAGGACACGTGCCGTGGAGATGATCCTGCACTGAGCGATGTAAAGGACACCTGCCATGGAGATGATCCTGCACTGAGCTATGCAAAAGACTCCTGCCATGGAGATGATCCTGCACTGAGCTATGCAAAGGACAATTGCCATGGAGATGATCCTGCACTGAGCTATGCAAAGGACACCTGCCATGGAGATGATCCCGCACTGAGCGATGCAAATGACACCTGCAATGGAGATGATCCTGCGCTCAGCTATGCAAAGGACACGTGCCGTGGAGATGATCCTGCACTGAGCG
Organism: Ambystoma mexicanum; assembly: GCF_040938575.1. Classification (NCBI taxonomy): domain Eukaryota; kingdom Metazoa; phylum Chordata; class Amphibia; order Caudata; family Ambystomatidae; genus Ambystoma; species Ambystoma mexicanum. Next base: position 1,123,883,703 of record NC_090941.1, read on the forward strand.
ATGTAAAGGACACCTGCCATGGAGATGATCCTGCACTGAGCTATGCAAAAGACTCCTGCCATGGAGATGATCCTGCACTGACCGATGCAAAGGACACCGGGCCATGGAGATAATCCTGCACTGAGCGATGCAAAGGACACCAGCCGTGGAGATGATCCTGCACTGAGATATGCAAAGGACACCTGCCATGGAGATGATCCTGCACTGAGCTATGCAAAAGACTCCTGCCGTGGAGATGATCCAGCACTGAGCTATGCAAAGGATTCTGCCATGGAGATGATCCTGCACTGAGCTATGCAAAGGACACCAGCCGTGGAGATGATCCTGCACTGAGCTATGCAAAGGACACCTGCCATGGAGATGATCCTGCACTGAGCTATGCAAAGGACACTTGCCATTGAGATGATCCTGCACTGAGCTATGCAAAGGACACTTGCCATGGAGATGATCCTGCACTGAGCTATGCAAAGGACACCTGCCATGGAGATGATCCTGCACTGAGCTATGCAAAGGACACTTGCCATTGAGATGATCCTGCACTGAGCTATGCAAAGGACACTTGCCATGGAGATGATCCTGCACTGAGCTATGCAAAGGACACCTGCCATGGAGATGATCCTGCACTGAGCTATGCAAAGCACACCTGCCATGGAGATGATCCTGAGCTGATCTATGCAAAGGACACCTGCCATGGAGATGATCCTGCACTGAGCAATGCAAAATAACACCTTCCATGGAGATGATCCTGCACTGAGCGATGCAAAGGACATATGCCATGGAGATGATCCTGCACTGATCTATGGAAAGGACACCTGCCATGGAGATAATCCTGCACTGACCTATGCAAAGGACACCTGCCATGGAGATGATCCTGTACTGAGCTATGCAAACGACAAATGCCATGGATATGATCCTGCACTGAGCTATGCAAAGGACACCTGCCATGGAGATGATCATGCGCTGAGCTATGCAAAATGACACCTGCCATGGGGATGATCCTGCACTGAGCTATGGAAAGGACACCTGCTATAGAGATGATCCTGCACTGAGCGATGCAAAGGACACCTGCCATGGAGATGATCCCGCACTGAGCGATGCAAAGGACACCAGCCGTGGAGATGATCCTGCACTGAGATATGCAAAGGACACCTGCCATGGAGATGATCCTGCACTGAGCGATGCAAAGGACACCAGCCGTGGAGATGATCCTGCACTGAGATATGCAAAGGACACCTGCCATGGAGATGATCCTGCACTGAGCTATGGAAAGGACACCTGCCATGGAGATGATCCTGCACTGAGCGATGCAAAGGACACCTGCCATGGAGATGATCCTGCACTGAGCGATGCAAAGGACACCAGCCGTGGAGATGATCCTGCACTGAGATATGCAAAGGACACCTGCCATGGAGATGATCCTGCACTGAGCTATGGAAAGGACACCTGCAATGGAGATGATCCTGCACTGAGCTATGCAAAAGGACACCTGCCATGGAGATGATACTGCACTGAGCTATGCAAAGGACACTTGCCATGGAGATGATCCTGCACTGAGCTATGCAAAGGACAATTGCCATGGAGATGATCTTGCACTGAGCTATGCAAAGGACACCTGCCATGGAGATAATCCTGCACTGAGCTATGCAAAGGACACCAGCCATGGAGATGATCCTGCACTGAGCAATGCAAAGGACACCAGCCGTGGAGATGATCCTGCACTGAGCTATACAAAGGACACCTGCCATGGAGATAATCCTGCACTGAGCTATGCAAAGGACACCAGCCATGGAGATGATCATGCACTAAGCAATGCAAAGGACACCTACCATGGAGATGATCATGCGCTGAGCTATGCAAAATGACACCTGCCATGGAGATGATCCTGCACTGAGCTATGGAAAGGACACCTGCCATGGAGATGATCCTGCACTGAGCTATGCAAAGGACACCTGCCATTAAGATAATCCTGCACTGAGCAATGCAAAGGACACCTGCCATGGAGATGATCCTGAGCTGATCTATGCTAAGGACACCTGCCATGGAGATGATCCTGCACTGAGCAATGCAAAATGACACCTGCCACGGAGATGATCCTGCACTGAGATATGCAAAGGACACCTGCCATTGAGATGATCCTGCACTGAGCTATGCAAAGGACACCTGCCATGGACATGATCCTGCACTGAGGTATGGAAAGGACAACAGCCATGGAGATGATCCTACACTGAGCGATGAAAAGTACACCTGCCATGGAGATAATCCTGCACTGACCTATGCAAAGAACACCTGCCATGGAGATGATCCTGCACTGAGCTATGGAAAGGACACCTGCCATGGAGATAATCCTGCACTGAGCTATGCAAAGGACACCAGCCATGGAGATGATCCTGCACTGAGCAATGCAAAGGACACCAGCCGTGGAGATGATCCTGCACTGAGCTATGCAAAGATCACCTGCCATGGAGATAATCCTGCACTGAGCTATGCAAAGGACACCAGCCATGGAGATGATCATGCACTAAGCAATGCAAAGGACACCTACCATGGAGATGATCATGCGCTGAGCTATGCAAAATGACAGCTGCCATGGGGATGATCCTGCACTGAGCTATGGAAATGACACCTGCCATGGAGATGATCCTGCACTGAGCGATGCAAAGGACACCTGCCATGGAGATGATCCTGCACTGAGCGATGCAAAGGACACCAGCCGTGGAGATGATCCTGCACTGAGATATGCAAAGGACACCTGCCATGGAGATGATCCTGCACTGAGCTATGGAAAGGACACCTGCAATGGAGATGATCCTGCACTGAGCTATGCAAAAGGACACCTGCCATGGAGATGATACTGCACTGAGCTATGCAAAGGACACTTGCCATGGAGATGATCCTGCACTGAGCTATGCAAAGGACAATTGCCATGGAGATGATCTTGCACTGAGCTATGCAAAGGACACCTGCCATGGAGATAATCCTGCACTGAGCTATGCAAAGGACACCAGCCATGGAGATGATCCTGCACTGAGCAATGCAAAGGACACCAGCTGTGGAGATGATCCTGCACTGAGCTATGCAAAGGACACCTGCCATTGAGATAATCCTGCACTGAGCTATGCAAAGGACACCAGCCATGGAGATGATCATGCACTAAGCAATGCAAAGGACACCTACCATGGAGATGATCATGCGCTGAGCTATGCAAAATGACACCTGCCATGGAGATGATCCTGCACTGAGCTATGGAAAGGACACCTGCCATGGGGATGATCCTGCACTGAGCTATGCAAAGGAAACATGCCATGGAGATGATCCTGCACTGAGCTATGCAAAGGACACCTGCCATTAAGATAATCCTGCACTGAGCAATGCAAAGGACACCTGCCATGGAGATGATCCTGAGCTGATCTATGCTAAGGACACCTGCCATGGAGATGATCCTGCACTGAGCAATGCAAAATGACACCTGCCACGGAGATGATCCTGCACTGAGATATGCAAAGGACACCTGCCATTGAGATGATCCTGCACTGAGCTATGCAAAGGACACCTGCCATGGACATGATCCTGCACTGAGGTATGGAAAGGACAACAGCCATGGAGATGATCCTACACTGAGCGATGAAAAGTACACCTGCCCTGGAGATAATCCTGCACTGACCTATGCAAAGAACACCTGCCATGGAGATGATCCTGCACTGAGCTATGCAAACGATAAATGCCATGGAGATGATCCTGCACTGAGCTATGCAAAGGACACCTGCCATGAGATGATCCTGCGCTCAGCTATGCAAAGGACACCTGCCATGGAGATGATCCTGCACTGAGGTATGCAAAGATCACCTGCCATGGAGATAATCCTGCACTGACCTATGCAAAGGACACCTGCCATGGAGATGATCCTGCACTGACCTATGCAAAGGACACCTGCCATGGAGATGATCCTGCACTGATCTATGCAAAAGACTCCTGCCATGGAGATGATCCTGCACAGAGCTATGCAAAGGACACCTGCCATGGAGATGCTCCTGCACTGAGCTATGCAAAGGACACCTGCCATGGACATGATCCTGCACTGATCTATGCAAAGGACTCCTGCCATGGAGATGATCCTGCACTGAGCAATGCAAAGGACACCTGCCATGGAGATGATCCTGCGCTGAGCTATGAAAAGGACACCTGCCATGGAGATGATCCTGCGCTGAGCTATGAAAAGGACACCAGCATGGAGATGATCCTGCACTAAGCTATGCAAAGGACATCTGCCATGGAGATGATCCTGCTCTGTGCTATGCAAAGGACACCTACCATGGAGATGATCTTGCACTGAGCCATGCAAAGGACACCTGCCATGGAGATGATCCTGTACTGAGCTATGCAAACGACAAATGCCATGGATATGATCCTGCACTGAGCTATGCAAAAGACAGATGCCATGGAGATGATCCTGCACTGAACTATGCAAAGGACACATTCCATGGAGATGATCTGGCACTGAGCTATGCAAAGGACACCTGCCATGGAGATGATCCTGCACTTAGCTATGCAAAGGACACCAGCCATGGAGATGATCCTACACTGAGCTATGCAAAGGACACATGCCATGGAGATGATGTGGCACTGAGCTATGCAAAGGACACCTGCCATGGAGATGATCCTGCACTGAGCTATTCAAAGGACACCAGCCATGGAGATGATCCTGCTCTTAGCTATGCAAAGGACACCTGCCATGGAGATGATCCTGCACTGAGCTATGCAAAGGACACCTGTGCTTAGCTATGCAAAGGACACCTGCTATGGAGATGATCCTGTACTGAGCTATTCAAAAAGACACTTGCCATGGAGATGATCCAGCACTGAGCTATGCAAAGGACACATGCCATGGAGATAAGTTGGCACTGAGCTATGCAAAGGACACCTGCCATGGAGATGATCCTGCACTGAGCTATGCAAAGGACACCAGCCATGGAGATGATCCTGCTCTGAGCTATGCAAAGGACACCTGCCATGGAGATGGTCCTGCAGTGAGCTATGCAAAGGACACCTGCCATGGAGATGATCCTGTGCTTAGCTATGCAAAGGATACTTGCCATGGAGATGATCCTGCACTGAGCTATACAAAGGATAACTGCCACAGAGATGATCCTGCACTGATCTATGCAAAGGACACCAGCCATGGAGATGATCCTGCACTGACCAATGCAAAGGACACCTGCCATGGTGATGATCCTGCACTGAGATATGCAAAGGACAACAGCCATGGAGATGATCCTGCGCTGAGCTATGCAAAGGACACCAGCCATGGAGATGATCCTGCACCGATCTATGCAAAGGACACCTGCCATCAGATGATCCTGCACTGAGCTATGCAAAGGAGACCTGCAATGGAGATGATCCTGCACTGGATAAGATCCTGCACTGAGCTATGCAAAGGATTCCTGCCATGGAGATGATCCTGCACTGAGCTATGCAAAGGACAATTGCCATGGAGATGATCCTGCACTGAGCTATGCAAAGGATACCTGCCATGGAGATAATCCTGCATTGAGCAATGCAAAATGACACCTGCCATGGAGATGATCATGCACTAAGCAATGCAAAGGACACCTACCATGGAGATGATCCTGCACTGAGCAATGCAAAGGACACCTGCAATGGAGATGATCCTGCGCTGAGCTATGCAAAAGGACACCTGCCATGGAGATGATACTGCACTGAGCTATGCCAAGGAGACCAGCCGTGGAGATGATCCTGCACTGGATAAGATCCTGCACTGAGCTATGCAAAAGATTCCTGCCATGGAGATGATCCTGCACTGAGCTATGCAAAGGACAATTGCCATGGAGATGATCCTGCACTGAGCTATGCAAATGACACCTGCAATGGAGATGATCCTGCACTGAGCTATGCAAAACGACACCTGCCATGGAGATGATACTGCACTGAGCTATGCAAAGGACACTTGCCATGGAGATGATCCTGCACTGAGCTATGCAAAGGACAATTGCCATGGAGATGATCCTGCACTGAGCTATGCAAAGGACACCTGCCATGGAGATAATCCTGCACTGAGCTATGCAAAGGACACCAGCCATGGAGATGATCCTGCACTGAGCAATGCAAAGGACACCAGCCGTGGAGATGATCCTGCACTGAGCTATGCAAAGATCACCTGCCATGGAGATAATCCTGCACTGAGCTATGCAAAGGACACCAGCCATGGAGATGATCATGCACTAAGCAATGCAAAGGACACCTACCATGGAGATGATCATGCGCTGAGCTATGCAAAATGACACCTGCCATGGGGATGATCCTGCACTGAGCTATGGAAAGGACACCTGCCATGGAGATGATCCTGCACTGAGCGATGCAAAGGACACCTGCCATGGAGATGATCCTGCACTGAGCGATGCAAAGGACACCAGCCGTGGAGATGATCCTGCACTGAGATATGCAAAGGACACCTGCCATGGAGATGATCCTGCACTGAGCTATGGAAAGGACACCTGCAATGGAGATGATCCTGCACTGAGCTATGCAAAAGGACACCTGCCATGGAGATGATACTGCACTGAGCTATGCAAAGGACACTTGCCATGGAGATGATCCTGCACTGAGCTATGCAAAGGACAATTGCCATGGAGATGATCCTGCACTGAGCTATGCAAAGGACACCTGCCATTGAGATAATCCTGCACTGAGCTATGCAAAGGACACCAGCCATGGAGATGATCCTGCACTGAGCAATGCAAAGGACACCAGCCGTGGAGATGATCCTGCACTGAGCTATGCAAAGGACACCTGCCATGGAGATAATCCTGCACTGAGCTATGCAAAGGACACCAGCCATGGAGATGATCATGCACTAAGCAATGCAAAGGACACCTACCATGGAGATGATCATGCGCTGAGCTATGCAAAATGACACCTGCCATGGAGATGATCCTGCACTGAGCTATGGAAAGGACACCTGCCATGGAGATGATCCTGCACTGAGCGATGCAAAGGACACCTGCCATGGAGATGATCCTGCACTGAGCGATGCAAAGGACACCAGCCGTGGAGATGATCCTACACTGAGATATGCAAAGGACACCTGCCATGGAGATGATCCTGCACTGAGCTATGCAAAAGACTCCTGCCGTGGAGATGATCCAGCGCTGAGCTATGCAAAGGATTCTGCCATGGAGATGATCCTGCACTGAGCTATGCAAAGGACACTTGCCATGGAGATGATCCTGCACTGAGCTATGCAAAGGACACATGCCATGGAGATGATCCTGCACTGAGCTATGCAAAGGACACCTGCCATGGAGATGATCCTGTACTGAGCTATGCAAACGACAAATGCCATGGATATGATCCTGCACTGAGCTATGCAAAAGATACATGCCATGGAGATGATCCTGCTCAGCGCTATGCAAAGGACACCTGCCATGGAGATGATCCTGCACTTGAGATGATCCTGCACTGAGCTATGCAAAGGACACCTGCCATGGTGATGATCCTGCACTGAGCTATGCAAAAGGACACCTGACATGGAGATGATACTGCACTGAGCTATGCAAAGGACACCTGCCTTGGAGATGATCCTGCACTGAGCGATGCAAAGGACACCTGCCATGGAGATGATCCTGCACTGAGCTATGGAAAGGACACCTGCCATGGAGATGATCCTGCACTGAGCGATGCAAAGGACACCTGCCATGGAGATGATCCTGCACTGAGCGATGCAAAGGACACCAGCCGTGGAGATGATCCTGCACTGAGATATGCAAAGGACACCTGCCATGGAGATGATCCTGCACTGAGCTATGCAAAAGACTCCTGCCGTGGAGATGATCCAGTGCTGAGCTATGCAAAGGATTCTGCCATGGAGATGATCCTGCACTGAGATATGCAAAGGATACCAGCCGTGGAGATGATCCTGCACTGAGCTATGCAAAGGACACCTGCCATGGAGATGATCCTGCACTGAGCTATGCAAAGGACACTTGCCATTTAGATGATCCTGCACTGAGCTATGCAAAGGACACTTGCCATGGAGATGATCCTGCACTGAGCTATGCAAAGGACACATGTCATGGAGATGATCCTGCACTGAGCTATGCAAAGGACACCTGCCATGGAGATGATCCTGTACTGAGCTATGCAAACGACAAATGCCATGGATATGATCCTGCACTGAGCTATGCAAAAGATACATGCCATGGAGATGATCCTGCTCAGCGCTATGCAAAGGACACCTGCCATGGAGATGATCCTGCACTTGAGATGATCCTGCACTGAGCGATGAAAAGGACAGTTGCCATGGAGATGATCCTGTGCTGAGCTGTGCAAAGAGCACCTGCCATAGATATGATCCTGCACTGATCTATGCAAAGGTCACAAGCCATGGAGATGATCCTGCACTGAGCTATGCAAAGGACACCTGCCATGGAGATGATCCTGCGCTCAGCTATGCAAAGGACACGTGCCGTGGAGATGATCCTGCACTGAGCGATGTAAAGGACACCTGCCATGGAGATGATCCTGCACTGAGCTATTCAAAAGACTTCTGCCATGGAGATGATCCTGCACTTAGCTATGCAAAGGACACTTGCCATGGAGATGATCCTGCACTGAGCTATGCAAAGGACACATGCCATGGAGATGATCCTGCACTGAGCTATGCAAAGGACACCTGCCATGGAGATGATCCTGTACTGAGCTATGCAAACGACAAATGCCATGGATATGATCCTGCACTGAGCTATGCAAAAGATACATGCCATGGAGATGATCCTGCTCAGCGCTATGCAAAGGACACCTGCCATGGAGATGATCCTGCACTTGAGATGATCCTGCACTGAGCTATGCAAAGGACACCTGCCATGGTGATGATCCTGCACTGAGCTATGCAAAAGGACACCTGACATGGAGATGATACTGCACTGAGCTATGCAAAGGACACCTGCCTTGGAGATGATCCTGCACTGAGCGATGCAAAGGACACCTGCCATGGAGATGATCCTGCACTGAGCTATGGAAAGGACACCTGCCATGGAGATGATCCTGCACTGAGCGATGCAAAGGACACCTGCCATGGAGATGATCCTGCACTGAGCGATGCAAAGGACACCAGCCGTGGAGATGATCCTGCACTGAGATATGCAAAGGACACCTGCCATGGAGATGATCCTGCACTGAGCTATGCAAAAGACTCCTGCCGTGGAGATGATCCAGCGCTGAGCTATGCAAAGGATTCTGCCATGGAGATGATCCTGCACTGAGATATGCAAAGGATACCAGCCGTGGAGATGATCCTGCACTGAGCTATGCAAAGGACACCTGCCATGGAGATGATCCTGCACTGAGCTATGCAAAGGACACTTGCCATTTAGATGATCCTGCACTGAGCTATGCAAAGGACACTTGCCATGGAGATGATCCTGCACTGAGCTATGCAAAGGACACATGCCATGGAGATGATCCTGCACTGAGCTATGCAAAGGACACCTGCCATGGAGATGATCCTGTACTGAGCTATGCAAACGACAAATGCCATGGATATGATCCTGCACTGAGCTATGCAAAAGATACATGCCATGGAGATGATCCTGCTCAGCGCTATGCAAAGGACACCTGCCATGGAGATGATCCTGCACTTGAGATGATCCTGCACTGAGCGATGAAAAGGACAGTTGCCATGGAGATGATCCTGTGCTGAGCTGTGCAAAGAGCACCTGCCATAGATATGATCCTGCACTGATCTATGCAAAGGTCACAAGCCTTGGAGATGATCCTGCACTGAGCTATGCAAAGGACACCTGCCATGGAGATGATCCTGCGCTCAGCTATGCAAAGGACACGTGCCGTGGAGATGATCCTGCACTGAGCGATGTAAAGGACACCTGCCATGGAGATGATCCTGCACTGAGCTATTCAAAAGACTTCTGCCATGGAGATGATCCTGCACTTAGCTATGCAAAGGACAATTGCCATGGAGATGATCCTGCACTGAGCTATGCAAAGGACACCTGCCATGGAGATGATCCCGCACTGAGCGATGCAAATGACACCTGCCATGGAGATGATCCTGCGCTGATCTATGCAAAATGACACCTGCCATGGACATGATCCTGCACTGAGCTATGGAAAGGACTCCTGCCATGGAGATGATCCTGCACTGAGCTATGGAAAGGACACCTGCCATGGAGATGATCCTGCACTGAGCGATGCAAAGGACACCTGCCATGGAGATAATCCTGCACTGAGCGATGCAAAGGACACCAGCCCTGGAGATGATCTTGCACTGAGATATGCAAAGGACACCTGCCATGGAGATGATCCTGCACTGAGCTATGCAAAGGACACCAGCCGTGGAGATGATCCTGCACTGAGCTATGCAAAGGACACCTGCCATGGAGATGATCCTGCACTGAGCTATGCAAAGGACACTTGCCATTGAGATGATCCTGCACTGAGCTATGCAAAGGACACTTGCCATGGAGATGATCCTGCACTGAGCTATGCAAAGGACACCTGCCATGGAGATGATCCTGCACTGAGCTATGCAAAGGACACCTGCCATGGAGATGATCCTGAGCTGATCTATGCAAAGGACACCTGCCATGGAGATGATCCTGCACTGAGCAATGCAAAATGACACCTTCCATGGAGATGATCCTGCACTGAGCGATGCAAAGGACATATGCCATGGAGATGATCCTGCACTGATCTATGGAAAGGACACCTGCCATTGAGATAATCCTGCACTGACCTATGCAAAGGACACCTGCCATGGAGATGATCCTGTACTGAGCTATGCAAACGACAAATGCCATGGATATGATCCTGCACTGAGCTATGCAAAGGACACCTGCACTTGAGATGATCCTGCACTGAACGATGAAAAGGACAGTTGCCATGGAGATGATCCTGTGCAGAGCTGTGCAAAGAGCACCTGCCATGGATATGATCCTGCACTGATCTATGCAAAGGTCACAAGCCATGGAGATGATCCTGCACTGAGCTATGCAAAGGACACCTGCCATGGAGATGATCCTGTGCTCAGCTATGCAAAGGACACGTGCCGTGGAGATGATCCTGCACTGAGCGATGTAAAGGACACCTGCCATGGAGATGATCCTGCACTGAGCTATGCAAAAGACTCCTGCCATGGAGATGATCCTGCACTGAGCTATGCAAAGGACAATTGCCATGGAGATGATCCTGCACTGAGCTATGCAAAGGACACCTGCCATGGAGATGATCCCGCACTGAGCGATGCAAATGACACCTGCAATGGAGATGATCCTGCGCTCAGCTATGCAAAGGACACGTGCCGTGGAGATGATCCTGCACTGAGCGATGTAAAGGACACCTGCCATGGAGATGATCCTGCACTGAGCTATGCAAAAGACTCCTGCCATGGAGATGATCCTGCACTGACCGATGCAAAGGACACCGGGCCATGGAGATAATCCTGCACTGAGCGATGCAAAGGACACCAGCCGTGGAGATGATCCTGCACTGAGATATGCAAAGGACACCTGCCATGGAGATGATCCTGCACTGAGCTATGCAAAAGACTCCTGCCGTGGAGATGATCCAGCACTGAGCTATGCAAAGGATTCTGCCATGGAGATGATCCTGCACTGAGATATGCAAAGGATACCAGCCGTGGAGATGATCCTGCACTGAGCTATGCAAAGGACACTTGCCATTTAGATGATCCTGCACTGAGCTATGCAAAGGACACTTGCCATGGAGATGATCCTGCACTGAGCTATGCAAAGGACACATGTCATGGAGATGATCCTGCACTGAGCTATGCAAAGGACACCTGCCATGGAGATGATCCTGTACTGAGCTATGCAAACGACAAATGCCATGGATATGATCCTGCACTGAGCTATGCAAAATATACATGCCATGGAGATGATCCTGCTCAGCGCTATGCAAAGGACACCTGCCATGGAGATGATCCTGCACTTGAGATGATCCTGCACTGAGCGATGAAAAGGACAGTTGCCATGGAGATGATCCTGTGCTGAGCTGTGCAAAGAGCACCTGCCATAGATATGATCCTGCACTGATCTATGCAAAGGTCACAAGCCATGGAGATGATCCTGCACTGAGCTATGCAAAGGACACCTGCCATGGAGATGATCCTGCGCTCAGCTATGCAAAGGACACGTGCCGTGGAGATGATCCTGCACTGAGCGATGTAAAGGACACCTGCCATGGAGATGATCCTGCACTGAGCTATTCAAAAGACTTCTGCCATGGAGATGATCCTGCACTTAGCTATGCAAAGGACACTTGCCATGGAGATGATCCTGCACTGAGCTATGCAAAGGACACATGCCATGGAGATGATCCTGCACTGAGCTATGCAAAGGACACCTGCCATGGAGATGATCCTGTACTGAGCTATGCAAACGACAAATGCCATGGATATGATCCTGCACTGAGCTATGCAAAAGATACATGCCATGGAGATGATCCTGCTCAGCGCTATGCAAAGGACACCTGCCATGGAGATGATCCTGCACTTGAGATGATCCTGCACTGAGCTATGCAAAGGACACCTGCCATGGTGATGATCCTGCACTGAGCTATGCAAAAGGACACCTGACATGGAGATGATACTGCACTGAGCTATGCAAAGGACACCTGCCTTGGAGATGATCCTGCACTGAGCGATGCAAAGGACACCTGCCATGGAGATGATCCTGCACTGAGCTATGGAAAGGACACCTGCCATGGAGATGATCCTGCACTGAGCGATGCAAAGGACACCTGCCATGGAGATGATCCTGCACTGAGCGATGCAAAGGACACCAGCCGTGGAGATGATCCTGCACTGAGATATGCAAAGGACACCTGCCATGGAGATGATCCTGCACTGAGCTATGCAAAAGACTCCTGCCGTGGAGATGATCCAGCGCTGAGCTATGCAAAGGATTCTGCCATGGAGATGATCCTGCACTGAGATATGCAAAGGATACCAGCCGTGGAGATGATCCTGCACTGAGCTATGCAAAGGACACCTGCCATGGAGATGATCCTGCACTGAGCTATGCAAAGGACACTTGCCATTTAGATGATCCTGCACTGAGCTATGCAAAGGACACTTGCCATGGAGATGATCCTGCACTGAGCTATGCAAAGGACACATGCCATGGAGATGATCCTGCACTGAGCTATGCAAAGGACACCTGCCATGGAGATGATCCTGTACTGAGCTATGCAAACGACAAATGCCATGGATATGATCCTGCACTGAGCTATGCAAAAGATACATGCCATGGAGATGATCCTGCTCAGCGCTATGCAAAGGACACCTGCCATGGAGATGATCCTGCACTTGAGATGATCCTGCACTGAGCGATGAAAAGGACAGTTGCCATGGAGATGATCCTGTGCTGAGCTGTGCAAAGAGCACCTGCCATAGATATGATCCTGCACTGATCTATGCAAAGGTCACAAGCCATGGAGATGATCCTGCACTGAGCTATGCAAAGGACACCTGCCATGGAGATGATCCTGCGCTCAGCTATGCAAAGGACACGTGCCGTGGAGATGATCCTGCACTGAGCGATGTAAAGGACACCTGCCATGGAGATGATCCTGCACTGAGCTATTCAAAAGACTTCTGCCATGGAGATGATCCTGCACTTAGCTATGCAAAGGACAATTGCCATGGAGATGATCCTGCACTGAGCTATGCAAAGGACACCTGCCATGGAGATGATCCCGCACTGAGCGATGCAAATGACACCTGCCATGGAGATGATCCTGCGCTGATCTATGCAAAATGACACCTGCCATGGACATGATCCTGCACTGAGCTATGGAAAGGACTCCTGCCATGGAGATGATCCTGCACTGAGCTATGGAAAGGACACCTGCCATGGAGATGATCCTGCACTGAGCGATGCAAAGGACACCTGCCATGGAGATAATCCTGCACTGAGCGATGCAAAGGACACCAGCCCTGGAGATGATCCTGCACTGAGATATGCAAAGGACACCTGCCATGGAGATGATCCTGCACTGAGCTATGCAAAGGACACCAGCCGTGGAGATGATCCTGCACTGAGCTATGCAAAGGACACCTGCCATGGAGATGATCCTGCACTGAGCTATGCAAAGGACACTTGCCATTGAGATGATCCTGCACTGAGCTATGCAAAGGACACTTGCCATGGAGATGATCCTGCACTGAGCTATGCAAAGGACACCTGCCATGGAGATGATCCTGCACTGAGCTATGCAAAGGACACCTGCCATGGAGATGATCCTGAGCTGATCTATGCAAAGGACACCTGCCATGGAGATGATCCTGCACTGAGCAATGCAAAATGACACCTTCCATGGAGATGATCCTGCACTGAGCGATGCAAAGGACATATGCCATGGAGATGATCCTGCACTGATCTATGGAAAGGACACCTGCCATTGAGATAATCCTGCACTGACCTATGCAAAGGACACCTGCCATGGAGATGATCCTGTACTGAGCTATGCAAACGACAAATGCCATGGATATGATCCTGCACTGAGCTATGCAAAGGACACCTGCACTTGAGATGATCCTGCACTGAACGATGAAAAGGACAGTTGCCATGGAGATGATCCTGTGCTGAGCTGTGCAAAGAGCACCTGCCATGGATATGATCCTGCACTGATCTATGCAAAGGTCACAAGCCATGGAGATGATCCTGCACTGAGCTATGCAAAGGACACCTGCCATGGAGATGATCCTGTGCTCAGCTATGCAAAGGACACGTGCCGTGGAGATGATCCTGCACTGAGCGATGTAAAGGACACCTGCCATGGAGATGATCCTGCACTGAGCTATGCAAAAGACTCCTGCCATGGAGATGATCCTGCACTGAGCTATGCAAAGGACAATTGCCATGGAGATGATCCTGCACTGAGCTATGCAAAGGACACCTGCCATGGAGATGATCCCGCACTGAGCGATGCAAATGACACCTGCAATGGAGATGATCCTGCGCTCAGCTATGCAAAGGACACGTGCCGTGGAGATGATCCTGCACTGAGCGATGTAAAGGACACCTGCCATGGAGATGATCCTGCACTGAGCTATGCAAAAGACTCCTGCCATGGAGATGATCCTGCACTGA
Organism: Ambystoma mexicanum; assembly: GCF_040938575.1. NCBI lineage: Eukaryota > Metazoa > Chordata > Amphibia > Caudata > Ambystomatidae > Ambystoma > Ambystoma mexicanum. The sequence continues at coordinate 1,123,898,846 of NC_090941.1, forward strand.
CCGATGCAAAGGACACCGGGCCATGGAGATAATCCTGCACTGAGCGATGCAAAGGACACCAGCCGTGGAGATGATCCTGCACTGAGATATGCAAAGGACACCTGCCATGGAGATGATCCTGCACTGAGCTATGCAAAAGACTCCTGCCGTGGAGATGATCCAGCACTGAGCTATGCAAAGGATTCTGCCATGGAGATGATCCTGCACTGAGCTATGCAAAGGACACCAGCCGTGGAGATGATCCTGCACTGAGCTATGCAAAGGACACCTGCCATGGAGATGATCCTGCACTGAGCTATGCAAAGGACACTTGCCATTGAGATGATCCTGCACTGAGCTATGCAAAGGACACTTGCCATGGAGATGATCCTGCACTGAGCTATGCAAAGGGCACCTGCCATGGAGATGATCCTGCACTGAGCTATGCAAAGGACACTTGCCATTGAGATGATCCTGCACTGAGCTATGCAAAGGACACTTGCCATGGAGATGATCCTGCACTGAGCTATGCAAAGGACACCTGCCATGGAGATGATCCTGCACTGAGCTATGCAAAGCACACCTGCCATGGAGATGATCCTGAGCTGATCTATGCAAAGGACACCTGCCATGGAGATGATCCTGCACTGAGCAATGCAAAATAACACCTTCCATGGAGATGATCCTGCACTGAGCGATGCAAAGGACATATGCCATGGAGATGATCCTGCACTGATCTATGGAAAGGACACCTGCCATGGAGATAATCCTGCACTGACCTATGCAAAGGACACCTGCCATGGAGATGATCCTGTACTGAGCTATGCAAACGACAAATGCCATGGATATGATCCTGCACTGAGCTATGCAAAGGACACCTGCCATGGAGATGATCATGCGCTGAGCTATGCAAAATGACACCTGCCATGGGGATGATCCTGCACTGAGCTATGGAAAGGACACCTGCCATAGAGATGATCCTGCACTGAGCGATGCAAAGGACACCTGCCATGGAGATGATCCCGCACTGAGCGATGCAAAGGACACCAGCCGTGGAGATGATCCTGCACTGAGATATGCAAAGGACACCTGCCATGGAGATGATCCTGCACTGAGCGATGCAAAGGACACCAGCCGTGGAGATGATCCTGCACTGAGATATGCAAAGGACACCTGCCATGGAGATGATCCTGCACTGAGCTATGGAAAGGACACCTGCCATGGAGATGATCCTGCACTGAGCGATGCAAAGGACACCTGCCATGGAGATGATCCTGCACTGAGCGATGCAAAGGACACCAGCCGTGGAGATGATCCTGCACTGAGATATGCAAAGGACACCTGCCATGGAGATGATCCTGCACTGAGCTATGGAAAGGACACCTGCAATGGAGATGATCCTGCACTGAGCTATGCAAAAGGACACCTGCCATGGAGATGATACTGCACTGAGCTATGCAAAGGACACTTGCCATGGAGATGATCCTGCACTGAGCTATGCAAAGGACAATTGCCATGGAGATGATCTTGCACTGAGCTATGCAAAGGACACCTGCCATGGAGATAATCCTGCACTGAGCTATGCAAAGGACACCAGCCATGGAGATGATCCTGCACTGAGCAATGCAAAGGACACCAGCCGTGGAGATGATCCTGCACTGAGCTATGCAAAGGACACCTGCCATGGAGATAATCCTGCACTGAGCTATGCAAAGGACACCAGCCATGGAGATGATCATGCACTAAGCAATGCAAAGGACACCTACCATGGAGATGATCATGCGCTGAGCTATGCAAAATGACACCTGCCATGGAGATGATCCTGCACTGAGCTATGGAAAGGACACCTGCCATGGAGATGATCCTGCACTGAGCTATGCAAAGGACACCTGCCATTAAGATAATCCTGCACTGAGCAATGCAAAGGACACCTGCCATGGAGATGATCCTGAGCTGATCTATGCTAAGGACACCTGCCATGGAGATGATCCTGCACTGAGCAATGCAAAATGACACCTGCCACGGAGATGATCCTGCACTGAGATATGCAAAGGACACCTGCCATTGAGATGATCCTGCACTGAGCTATGCAAAGGACACCTGCCATGGACATGATCCTGCACTGAGGTATGGAAAGGACAACAGCCATGGAGATGATCCTACACTGAGCGATGAAAAGTACACCTGCCATGGAGATAATCCTGCACTGACCTATGCAAAGAACACCTGCCATGGAGATGATCCTGCACTGAGCTATGCAAACGATAAATGCCATGGAGATGATCCTGCACTGAGCTATGCAAAGGACACCTGCCATGAGATGATCCTGCGCTCAGCTATGCAAAGGACACCTGCCATGGAGATGATCCTGCACTGAGGTATGCAAAGATCACCTGCCATGGAGATAATCCTGCACTGACCTATGCAAAGGACACCTGCCATGGAGATGATCCTGCACTGACCTATGCAAAGGACACCTGCCATGGAGATGATCCTGCACTGATCTATGCAAAAGACTCCTGCCATGGAGATGATCCTGCACAGAGCTATGCAAAGGACACCTGCCATGGAGATGCTCCTGCACTGAGCTATGCAAAGGACACCTGCCATGGACATGATCCTGCACTGATCTATGCAAAGGACTCCTGCCATGGAGATGATCCTGCACTGAGCAATGCAAAGGACACCTGCCATGGAGATGATCCTGCGCTGAGCTATGAAAAGGACACCTGCCATGGAGATGATCCTGCGCTGAGCTATGAAAAGGACACCAGCATGGAGATGATCCTGCACTAAGCTATGCAAAGGACATCTGCCATGGAGATGATCCTGCTCTGTGCTATGCAAAGGACACCTACCATGGAGATGATCTTGCACTGAGCCATGCAAAGGACACCTGCCATGGAGATGATCCTGTACTGAGCTATGCAAACGACAAATGCCATGGATATGATCCTGCACTGAGCTATGCAAAAGACAGATGCCATGGAGATGATCCTGCACTGAACTATGCAAAGGACACATTCCATGGAGATGATCTGGCACTGAGCTATGCAAAGGACACCTGCCATGGAGATGATCCTGCACTTAGCTATGCAAAGGACACCAGCCATGGAGATGATCCTACACTGAGCTATGCAAAGGACACATGCCATGGAGATGATGTGGCACTGAGCTATGCAAAGGACACCTGCCATGGAGATGATCCTGCACTGAGCTATTCAAAGGACACCAGCCATGGAGATGATCCTGCTCTTAGCTATGCAAAGGACACCTGCCATGGAGATGATCCTGCACTGAGCTATGCAAAGGACACCTGTGCTTAGCTATGCAAAGGACACCTGCTATGGAGATGATCCTGTACTGAGCTATTCAAAAAGACACTTGCCATGGAGATGATCCAGCACTGAGCTATGCAAAGGACACATGCCATGGAGATAAGTTGGCACTGAGCTATGCAAAGGACACGTGCCATGGAGATGATCCTGCACTGAGCTATGCAAAGGACACCAGCCATGGAGATGATCCTGCTCTGAGCTATGCAAAGGACACCTGCCATGGAGATGGTCCTGCAGTGAGCTATGCAAAGGACACCTGCCATGGAGATGATCCTGTGCTTAGCTATGCAAAGGACACTTGCCATGGAGATGATCCTGCACTGAGCAATACAAAGGATAACTGCCACAGAGATGATCCTGCACTGATCTATGCAAAGGACACCAGCCATGGAGATGATCCTGCACTGACCAATGCAAAGGACACCTGCCATGGTGATGATCCTGCACTGAGATATGCAAAGGACAACAGCCATGGAGATGATCCTGCGCTGAGCTATGCAAAGGACACCAGCCATGGAGATGATCCTGCACCGATCTATGCAAAGGACACCTGCCATCAGATGATCCTGCACTGAGCTATGCAAAGGAGACCTGCAATGGAGATGATCCTGCACTGGATAAGATCCTGCACTGAGCTATGCAAAGGATTCCTGCCATGGAGATGATCCTGCACTGAGCTATGCAAAGGACAATTGCCATGGAGATGATCCTGCACTGAGCTATGCAAAGGATACCTGCCATGGAGATAATCCTGCACTGAGCAATGCAAAATGACACCTGCCATGGAGATGATCATGCACTAAGCAATGCAAAGGACACCTACCATGGAGATGATCCTGCACTGAGCAATGCAAAGGACACCTGCAATGGAGATGATCCTGCGCTGAGCTATGCAAAAGGACACCTGCCATGGAGATGATACTGCACTGAGCTATGCCAAGGAGACCAGCCGTGGAGATGATCCTGCACTGGATAAGATCCTGCACTGAGCTATGCAAAAGATTCCTGCCATGGAGATGATCCTGCACTGAGCTATGCAAAGGACAATTGCCATGGAGATGATCCTGCACTGAGCTATGCAAATGACACCTGCAATGGAGATGATCCTGCACTGAGCTATGCAAAACGACACCTGCCATGGAGATGATACTGCACTGAGCTATGCAAAGGACACTTGCCATGGAGATGATCCTGCACTGAGCTATGCAAAGGACAATTGCCATGGAGATGATCCTGCACTGAGCTATGCAAAGGACACCTGCCATGGAGATAATCCTGCACTGAGCTATGCAAAGGACACCAGCCATGGAGATGATCCTGCACTGAGCAATGCAAAGGACACCAGCCGTGGAGATGATCCTGCACTGAGCTATGCAAAGATCACCTGCCATGGAGATAATCCTGCACTGAGCTATGCAAAGGACACCAGCCATGGAGATGATCATGCACTAAGCAATGCAAAGGACACCTACCATGGAGATGATCATGCGCTGAGCTATGCAAAATGACACCTGCCATGGGGATGATCCTGCACTGAGCTATGGAAAGGACACCTGCCCCTGCACTGAGCGATGCAAAGGACACCTGCCATGGAGATGATCCTGCACTGAGCGATGCAAAGGACACCAGCCGTGGAGATGATCCTGAACTGAGATATGCAAAGGACACCTGCCATGGAGATGATCCTGCACTGAGCTATGGAAAGGACACCTGCAATGGAGATGATCCTGCACTGAGCTATGCAAAAGGACACCTGCCATGGAGATGATACTGCACTGAGCTATGCAAAGGACACTTGCCATGGAGATGATCCTGCACTGAGCTATGCAAAGGACAATTGCCATGGAGATGATCCTGCACTGAGCTATGCAAAGGACACCTGCCATGGAGATAATCCTGCACTGAGCTATGCAAAGGACACCAGCCATGGAGATGATCCTGCACTGAGCAATGCAAAGGACACCAGCCGTGGAGATGATCCTGCACTGAGCTATGCAAAGGACACCTGCCATGGAGATAATCCTGCACTGAGCTATGCAAAGGACACCAGCCATGGAGATGATCATGCACTAAGCAATGCAAAGGACACCTACCATGGAGATGATCATGCGCTGAGCTATGCAAAATGACACCTGCCATGGAGATGATCCTGCACTGAGCTATGGAAAGGACACCTGCCATGGAGATGATCCTGCACTGAGCGATGCAAAGGACACCTGCCATGGAGATGATCCTGCACTGAGCGATGCAAAGGACACCAGCCGTGGAGATGATCCTACACTGAGATATGCAAAGGACACCTGCCATGGAGATGATCCTGCACTGAGCTATGCAAAAGACTCCTGCCGTGGAGATGATCCAGCGCTGAGCTATGCAAAGGATTCTGCCATGGAGATGATCCTGCACTGAGCTATGCAAAGGACACTTGCCATGGAGATGATCCTGCACTGAGCTATGCAAAGGACACATGCCATGGAGATGATCCTGCACTGAGCTATGCAAAGGACACCTGCCATGGAGATGATCCTGCACTGAGCTATGCAAAAGATACATGCCATGGAGATGATCCTGCTCAGCGCTATGCAAAGGACACCTGCCATGGAGATGATCCTGCACTTGAGATGATCCTGCACTGAGCTATGCAAAGGACACCTGCCATGGTGATGATCCTGCACTGAGCTATGCAAAAGGACACCTGACATGGAGATGATACTGCACTGAGCTATGCAAAGGACACCTGCCTTGGAGATGATCCTGCATTGAGCGATGCAAAGGACACCTGCCATGGAGATGATCCTGCACTGAGCTATGGAAAGGACACCTGCCATGGAGATGATCCTGCACTGAGCGATGCAAAGGACACCTGCCATGGAGATGATCCTGCACTGAGCGATGCAAAGGACACCAGCCGTGGAGATGATCCTGCACTGAGATATGCAAAGGACACCTGCCATGGAGATGATCCTGCACTGAGCTATGCAAAAGACTCCTGCCGTGGAGATGATCCAGCGCTGAGCTATGCAAAGGATTCTGCCATGGAGATGATCCTGCACTGAGATATGCAAAGGATACCAGCCGTGGAGATGATCCTGCACTGAGCTATGCAAAGGACACCTGCCATGGAGATGATCCTGCACTGAGCTATGCAAAGGACACTTGCCATTTAGATGATCCTGCACTGAGCTATGCAAAGGACACTTGCCATGGAGATGATCCTGCACTGAGCTATGCAAAGGACACATGCCATGGAGATGATCCTGCACTGAGCTATGCAAAGGACACCTGCCATGGAGATGATCCTGTACTGAGCTATGCAAACGACAAATGCCATGGATATGATCCTGCACTGAGCTATGCAAAAGATACATGCCATGGAGATGATCCTGCTCAGCGCTATGCAAAGGACACCTGCCATGGAGATGATCCTGCACTTGAGATGATCCTGCACTGAGCGATGAAAAGGACAGTTGCCATGGAGATGATCCTGTGCTGAGCTGTGCAAAGAGCACCTGCCATAGATATGATCCTGCACTGATCTATGCAAAGGTCACAAGCCATGGAGATGATCCTGCACTGAGCTATGCAAAGGACACCTGCCATGGAGATGATCCTGCGCTCAGCTATGCAAAGGACACGTGCCGTGGAGATGATCCTGCACTGAGCGATGTAAAGGACACCTGCCATGGAGATGATCCTGCACTGAGCTATTCAAAAGACTTCTGCCATGGAGATGATCCTGCACTGAGCTATGCAAAGGACAATTGCCATGGAGATGATCCTGCACTGAGCTATGCAAAGGACACCTGCCATGGGGATGATCCCGCACTGAGCGATGCAAATGACACCTGCCATGGAGATGATCCTGCGCTGATCTATGCAAAATGACACCTGCCATGGACATGATCCTGCACTGAGCTATGGAAAGGACTCCTGCCATGGAGATGATCCTGCACTGAGCTATGGAAAGGACACCTGCCATGGAGATGATCCTGCACTGAGCGATGCAAAGGACACCTGCCATGGAGATAATCCTGCACTGAGCGATGCAAAGGACACCAGCCCTGGAGATGATCCTGCACTGAGATATGCAAAGGACACCTGCCATGGAGATGATCCTGCACTGAGCTATGCAAAGGATTCTGCCATGGAGATGATCCTGCACTGAGCTATGCAAAGGACACCAGCCGTGGAGATGATCCTGCACTGAGCTATGCAAAGGACACCTGCCATGGAGATGATCCTGCACTGAGCTATGCAAAGGACACTTGCCATTGAGATGATCCTGCACTGAGCTATGCAAAGGACACTTGCCATGGAGATGATCCTGCACTGAGCTATGCAAAGGACACCTGCCATGGAGATGATCCTGCACTGAGCTATGCAAAGGACACTTGCCATTGAGATGATCCTGCACTGAGCTATGCAAAGGACACTTGCCATGGAGATGATCCTGCACTGAGCTATGCAAAGGACACCTGCCATGGAGATGATCCTGCACTGAGCTATGCAAGGGCACACCTGCCATGGAGATGATCCTGAGCTGATCTATGCAAAGGACACCTGCCATGGAGATGATCCTGCACTGAGCAATGCAAAATAACACCTTCCATGGAGATGATCCTGCACTGAGCGATGCAAAGGACATATGCCATGGAGATGATCCTGCACTGATCTATGGAAAGGACACCTGCCATGGAGATAATCCTGCACTGACCTATGCAAAGGACACCTGCCATGGAGATGATCCTGTACTGAGCTATGCAAACGACAAATGCCATGGATATGATCCTGCACTGAGCTATGCAAAGGACACCTGCACTTGAGATGATCCTGCACTGAACGATGAAAAGGACAGTTGCCATGGAGATGATCCTGTGCTGAGCTGTGCAAAGAGCACCTGCCATGGATATGATCCTGCACTGATCTATGCAAAGGTCACAAGCCATGGAGATGATCCTGCACTGAGCTATGCAAAGGACACCTGCCATGGAGATGATCCTGTGCTCAGCTATGCAAAGGACACGTGCCGTGGAGATGATCCTGCACTGAGCGATGTAAAGGACACCTGCCATGGAGATGATCCTGCACTGAGCTATGCAAAAGACTCCTGCCATGGAGATGATCCTGCACTGAGCTATGCAAAGGACAATTGCCATGGAGATGATCCTGCACTGAGCTATGCAAAGGACACCTGCCATGGAGATGATCCCGCACTGAGCGATGCAAATGACACCTGCAATGGAGATGATCCTGCGCTCAGCTATGCAAAGGACACGTGCCGTGGAGATGATCCTGCACTGAGCGATGTAAAGGACACCTACCATGGAGATGATCCTGCACTGAGCTATGCAAAAGACTCCTGCCTTGGAGATGATCCTGCACTGACCGATGCAAAGGACACCGGGCCATGGAGATAATCCTGCACTGAGCGATGCAAAGGACACCAGCCGTGGAGATGATCCTGCACTGAGATATGCAAAGGACACCTGCCATGGAGATGATCCTGCACTGAGCTATGCAAAAGACTCCTGCCGTGGAGATGATCCAGCACTGAGCTATGCAAAGGATTCTGCCATGGAGATGATCCTGCACTGAGCTATGCAAAGGACACCAGCCGTGGAGATGATCCTGCACTGAGCTATGCAAAGGACACCTGCCATGGAGATGATCCTGCACTGAGCTATGCAAAGGACACTTGCCATTGAGATGATCCTGCACTGAGCTATGCAAAGGACACTTGCCATGGAGATGATCCTGCACTGAGCTATGCAAAGGACACCTGCCATGGAGATGATCCTGCACTGAGCTATGCAAAGGACACCTGCCATGGAGATGATCCTGAGCTGATCTATGCAAAGGACACCTGCCATGGAGATGATCCTGCACTGAGCAATGCAAAATGACACCTGCCATGGAGATGATCCTGCACTGAGCGATGCAAAGGACATATGCCATGGAGATGATCCTGCACTGATCTATGGAAAGGACACCTGCCATGGAGATAATCCTGCACTGACCTATGCAAAGGACACCTGCCATGGAGATGATCCTGCACTGATCTATGCAAAAGACTCCTGCCATGGAGATGATCCTGCACAGAGCTATGCAAAGGACACCAGCCATGGAGATGATCCTGCACTGAACTATGCAAAGGACACCTGCCATGGACATGATCCTGCACTGAGATATGCAAAGGACAACAGCCATGGAGATGATCCTGCACTGAGCTATGCAAAGGGCACTTGCCATGGAGATGATCCTGCACTGGGCAATGCAAAGGACACCGGCCATGGAGATAATCCTGCACTGAGCTATCCAAAGGACACCTGCCATGGAGATGATCCTGCACTGACCTATGCAAAGGACTCCTGCCATGGAGATGATCCTGCACTGAGCAATGCAAAGGAGACCTGCCATGGAGATGATCCTGCGCTGAGCTATGAAAAGGACACCTGCCATGGAGATTATCCTGCGCTGAGATATGCAAAGGATGCCTGCTATGGAGATAATCATGCGCTGAGCAATGCAAAGGACACCTGCCATGGAGATGATCTGGCACTAAGCTATGCAAAGGACACCAGCATGGAGATGATCCTGCACTAAGCTATGCAAAGGACACCTGCCATGGAGATGATCCTGCTCTGTGCTATGCAAAGGACACCTGCCATGGAGATGATCCTCCACTGAGCCATGCAAAGGACACCTGCCATGGAGATGATCCTGCACTGAGCTATGCAAACGACAAATGCCATGGAGATGATCCTGTACTGAGCTATGCAAACGACAAATGCCACGGAGATGATCCGGCACTGAACTATGCAAAGGACACATTCCATGGAGATGATCTGGCACTGAGCTATGCAAAGGACACCTGCCATGGAGATGATCCTGCACTTAGCTATGCAAAGGACACCAGCCATGGAGATGATCCTACACTGAGCTATGCAAAGGACACATGCCATGGAGATGATCTGGCACTGAGCTATGCAAAGGACACCTGCCATGGAGAGGATCCTGCACTGAGCTATTCAAAGGACACCAGCCATGGAGATGATCCTGCTCTTAGCTATGAAAAGGACATCTGCCATGGAGATGATAATACACTGAGCTATGCAAAGGACACCTGTGCTTAGCTACGCAAAGGACACCTGCTATGGAGATGATCCTGTACTGAGCTATTCAAAAAGACACTTGCCATGGAGATGATCCAGCACTGAGCTATGCAAAGGACACCTGCCATGGAGATGATCCTGCACTGAGCTATGCAAAGGACACCAGCCATGGAGATGATCCTGCTCTGAGCTATGCAAAGGACACCTGTCATGGAGATGATCCTGCTTGCGAAGAACACCTGCCATGGAGATGATTATGCACTGAGCTATGCAAAGGACACTTGCAATGGAGATGATCCTGCACTGAGCTATACAAAGGATAACTGCCACGGAGATGATCCTGCACTGATCTATGCAAAGGACACCAGCCATGGAGATGATCCTGCATTGAGCTATGCAAAGGACACCTGCCATGGACATGATCCTGCACTGACCTATGCAAAGGACACCTGCAATGGAGATGATCCTGCGCTGAGCTATGCAAAGGACACCAGCCATGGAGATGATCCTGCACTGATCTATGCAAAGGACACCAGCCATGGAGATGATCCTGCACTGAGCTATGCAAAGGACACCTGCCATGGAGATGATCCTGCACTGAGCAATGCAAAGGACACCTGCAATGGAGATGATCCTGCGCTGAGCTATGCAAAAGGACACCTGCCATGGAGATGATACTGCACTGAGCTATGCAAAGGACACCTGCCATGAGATGATCCTGCACTGAGCTATGCAAAGGAGACCAGCCGTGGAGATGATCCTGCACTGGATAAGATCCTGCACTGAGCTATGCAAAAGACTCCTGCCATGGAGATGATCTTGCACTGAGCTATGCAAAGGACAATTGCCATGGAGATGATCCTGCACGGAGCTATGCAAAGGACACCTGCCATGGAGATAATCCTGCACTGAGCTAGGCAAAGGACACCTGCCATGGAGATGATCCTGCACTGAGCAATGCAAAATGACACCTGCCATGGAGATGATCCTGCACTGAGCGATGCAAAGGACATCTGCCATGGAGATAATCCTGCACTGAGCTATGCAAAGGACACCTGCCATGGAGATGATCCTGCACTGAGCTATGCAAAGGACACCTGCCATGGAGATAATCCTGCACTGAGCAATGCAAAGGACACCTGCCATGGAGATGATCCTGAGCTGATCTATGCAAAGGACACCTGCCATGGAGATGATCCTGCACTGAGCAATGCAAAATGACACCTGCCATGGAGATGATCCTGCACTGGGTGATGCAAAGGACATATCCCATGGAGATGATCCTGCACTGAGCTATGGAAAGGACACCTGCCATGGAGATGATCCTGCACTGAGATATGCAAAGGACACCAGCCGTGGAGATGATCCAGCACTGAGCTATGCAAATGACACCTGCCATTGAGATGATCCTGCACTGAGGTATGGAAAGGACAACAGCCATGGAGATGATCCTACACTGAGCGATGAAAAGTACACCTGCCATGGAGATAATCCTGCACTGACCTATGCAAAGAACACCTGCCATGGAGATGATCCTGCACTGAGATATGCAAAGGACACATGCCATGGAGATGATCCTGCACTGAGCTATGCAAAGGACACATGCCATGGAGATGATCCTGCACTGAGCTATGCAAAATACTCCTGCCATGGAGATGATGCTGCACTGAGATATGCAAAGGACACATGCCATTGAGATGATCCTGCACTGAGGTATGGAAAGGACAACAGCCATGGAGATGATCCTGCACTGACCTATGCAAAGGACACCTACCATGGAGATGATCCTGCACTTAGCTATGCAAAGGACACCTGCCATGGACATGATCCTGCACTGAGTTATGCAAAGGACAACAGCCATGGAGATGATCCTGCGCTGAGCTATGAAAAGGACACCTGCCATGGAGATGATCCTGCGCTGAGATATGCAAAGGATGCCTGCTATGGAGATAATCCTGCGCTGAGCAATGCAAAGGACACATGCCATGGAGATGATCTGGCACTGGGCTATGCAAAGGACACCAGCATGGAGATGATCCTGCACTAAGATATGCAAAGGACATCTGCCATGGAGATGATCCTGCTCTGTGCTATGCAAAGGACACCTGCCATGGAGATGATCCTGCACTGAGCCATGCAAAGGACACCTGCCATGGAGATGATCCTGTACTGAGCTATGCAAACGACAAATGCCATGGAGACGATCCTGCACTGAGCTATGCAAAGGACACCTGCCATGGAGATGATCCTGTACTGAGCTATGCAAACGACAGATGCCATGGATATGATCCTGCACTGAGCTATGCAAAAGACAGATGCCATGGAGATGATCCTGCACTGAACTATGCAAAGGACACATTCCATGGAGATGATCTGGCACTGAGCTATGCAAAGGACACCTGCCATGGAGATGATCCTGCACTTAGCTATGCAAAGGACACCAGCCATGGAGATGATCCTACACTGAGCTATGCAAAGGACACATGCCATGGAGATGATGTGGCACTGAGCTATGCAAAGGACACCAGCCATGGAGATGATCCTGCACTGAGCTATTCAAAGGACACCAGCCATGGAGATGATCGTGCTCTTAGCTATGCAAAGGACACCTGCCATGGAGATGATCCTGCACTGAGCTATGCAAAGGACACCTGTGCTTAGCTATGCAAAGGACACCTGCCATGGAGATGATCCTGCACTGAGCTATTCAAAGGACACCAGCCATGGAGATGATCCTGCTCTTAGCTATGCAAAGGACACCTGCCATGGAGATGATCCTGCACTGAGCTATGCAAAGGACACCTGTGCTTAGCTATGCAAAGGACACATGCCATGGAGATAATTTGGCACTGAGCTATGCAAAGGACACCTGCCATGGAGATGATCCTGCACTGAGCTATGCAAAGGACACCTGCCATGGAGATGATCCTGCTCTGAGCTATGCAAAGGACACCTGCCATGGAGATGGTCCTGCAGTGAGCTATGCAAAGGATACCTGCCATGGAGATGATCCTGTGCTTAGCTATGCAAAGGACACCTGCCATGGAGATGATCGTGCACTGAGCTATGCAAAGGACACCTGCCATGGAGATGATCCTGTGCTTAGCTATGCAAAGGACACTTGCCATGGAGATGATCCTGCACTGAGCTATACAAAGGACACCTGCCATGGACATGATCCTGCACTGAAATATGCAAAGGACAACAGCCATGGAGATGATCCTGCGCTGAGCTATGCAAAGGACACCAGCCATGGAGATGATCCTGCACTTATCTATGCAAAGGACACCAGCCATGGAGATGATCCTGCACTGAGCAATGCAAAGGACACCTGCCATGGTGATGATCCTGCACTGAGCAATGCAAAGGACACCTGCAATGGAGATGATCCTGCGCTGAGCTATGCAAAAGGACACCTGCCATGGAGATGATCCTGGACTGAGCTATGCAAAGGACACGTGCCATGGAGATGGTCCTGCACTGAGCTATGCAAAGGACACCTGCCATCAGATGATCCTGCACTGAGCTATGCAAAGGAGACCAGCCGTGGAGATGATCCTGCACTGGATAAGATCCTTCACTGAGCTATGCAAAAGATTCCTGCCATGGAGATGATCCTGCACTGAGCTATGCAAAGGACAATTGCCATGGAGATGATCCTGCACTGAGCTATGCAAAGGACACCTGCCATGGAGATAATCCTGCACTGAGCAATGCAAAATGACACCTGCCATGGAGATGATCATGCACTAAGCAATGCAAAGGACACCTACCATGGAGATGATCATGCGCTGAGCTATGCAAAGGACACCTGCCATGGAGATGATCCTGCACTGAGCAATGCAAAATGACACCTGCCATGGAGATGATCCTGCTCTGAGCTATGCAAAGGACACCTGCCATGGAGATGATCCTGCACTGAGCGATGCAAAGGACACCTGCCATGGAGATGATCCTGCGCTGATCTATGCAAAATGACACCTGCCATGGAGATGATCCTGCACTGAGCTATGGAAAGGACACCTGCCATGGAGATGATCCTGCACTGAGCTATGCAAAGGACACCAGCCATGTAGATGATCCTGCACTGAGCTATGCAAAGGACACCTGCCATGGAGATGATCCTGCACTGAGCGATGCAAAGGACACCAGCCGTGGAGATGATCCTGCACTGAGATATGCAAAGGACACCAGCCGTGGAGATGATCCTGCACTGAGCTATGCAAAGGACACCTGCCATGGAGATGATCCTGCACTGAGCTATGCATAGGACACTTGCCATTTAGATGATCCTGCACTGAGCTATGCAAACGACACTTGCTATGGAGATGATCCTGCACTGAGCTATGCAAAGGACACATGCCATGGAGATGATCCTGCACTGAGCGATGCAAAGGACACCAGCCGTGGAGATGATCCTGCACTGAGATATGCAAAGGACACCAGCCGTGGAGATGATCCTGCACTGAGCTATGCAAAGGACACCTGCCATGGAGATGATCCTGCACTGAGCTATGCATAGGACACTTGCCATTTAGATGATCCTGCACTGAGCTATGCAAACGACACTTGCTATGGAGATGATCCTGCACTGAGCTATGCAAAGGACACATGCCATGGAGATGATCCTGCACTGAGCTATGCAAAGGACACCTGCCATGGAGATGATCCTGTACTGAGCTATGCAAACGACAAATGCCATGGATATGATCCTGCATTGAGCTATGCAAAAGATACATGCCATGGAGATGATCCTGCTCAGAGCTATGCAAAGGACACCTGCCATGGAGATGATCCTGCACTTGAGATGATCCTGCACTGAGCGATGAAAAGGACAGTTGCCATGGAGATGATCCTGCACTGATCTATGCAAAGGTCACAAGCCATCGAGATGATCCTGCACTGAGCTATGCAAAGGACACGTGCCATGGAGATAATCCTGCGCTCAGCTATGCAAAGGACACGTGCCATGGAGATGATCCTGCACTGAGCGATGTAAAGGACACCTGCCATGGAGATGATCCTGCACTGAGCTATGCAAAGGACAATTGCCATGGAGATGATCCTGCACTGAGCTATGCAAAGGACACCTGCCATGGAGATGATCCTGCGCTGATCTATGCAAAATGACACCTGCCATGGAGATGATCCTGCACTGAGCTATGGAAAGGACACCTGCCATGCAGATGATCCTGCACTGAGCGATGCAAAGGACACCTGCCATGGAGATAATCCTGCACTGAGCGATGCAAAGGACTCTGTAACGCTCACCTGGTTCCCACGGAGGCGCAGCGTCGAAGGCGCAGAACTCTGAAGATGGACAGGAAGGGCCCCTCTATTCTGGCTTCCCTGGCTCGTTGGATACCCTCCTTAGGGTTTGGAAGGATGAGCTCTCCATCCTGCTTCTGATGCAGGGGCGCGTTGAAACCCAGTTACTTCACTGGATTGACGATTGATGGGAGTTCAGGTAAGCTTGACTGTTCAGGTAAGGCGCTGTAAAAGTTCTGTTCAAAAGTTCAAGCTTAATAATAATGTTCGTTGTCTAATTGCAGCAAGCGCTAATGCTCATTTCTTTTTCCCCTTAGGGGCCGGGGTTCGGGGTGCCGGAGATATGGCGCCGACCCGAAGTGAAACAGTTCTGGATGAGCGCTCAGGTAATGTCTTTGCATTCGCTCATTCAATGTCTTTGTCTTTTTTCCCCATAGGGGCCGGGGTCCGGAGATGCCAGGAAGCGGCAGGACCCGAAATGCAGTGGGAGTAATCCAACAGGTAAGACTTAAAAGGAAACTGAGCTTTCCTTATTCCTTTTCTCCCTCTCACCTTTGTTCTTGTCTTTTTTCCTCTAGGCGCCGGGGCGTAGCTGAATCCGGAAGATCGCTGCTGAAGATGGAAGCGCCTTGCAAAGGTGAGTAAAATGCAGCGCTGCAGCGATCGAAACGAAATGCCTTTAAAATGATGTCTTCCTTTTCAGGGCCGTTGGAGAAATGACTCCAGGATGCAGATTTAGCAGGTAAGGGCTTTTCTTCTCCTATTCTCTTCCTTTCTTCCCTTACAGGTGTTCCAGGGTGCTGGCAGGCGTGGCTGAAGTCAGGATGCAGGAGCTGACACGGTGAGCGTCCAGCTGCTAGGTGCAGAACAACGCGAAGCATGTGTGGCTGTTCGGGTGGGGTTTAAATAGCCTTGGAAGAAGTTCCTGGTATGTATCCTTCCACCAATCAGGTATGTATCCTTCCCCGACCACACCCGGGTGGTGAAGTAGTCCTACAGGTTAAGTAGTCCCATTCAGGCCTCAAGAGGGCCTGGATGAAGCAGCAAGGTCTGCATCAGGTAAGTGTGCACCCAAGCACTTAAACACATATCCTCTTCTATGAGCCTGGCGCCTAAGGCGCCAGGACTGGGGTCCGCTATGAGCCTGGCACCTAAGGCGCCAGGACTGAGTCCAGAGGGCCCCGACTTGGGCCCGCTGAGACTTCCCTGGGAAAAATGATGTCTGCCTCTGGGGTTGCTGGGCCCGGCCTGGCTCCTTAGAGGTAGGCATCATGACAGTACCCCCCCTCAAGGCCCCTCCCAAGGTCTTTTCCTCCGGGGGTTTTGGTTTGTGCGGGAATCTTCGATGGAATCTTTGAATTAATCGTGGTGCGTGAACATAGTTACTGGGTTCCCAAGATCTTTCCTGAGGTCCATATCCTTTCCAATCAACAAGATAGAAGAGTTTCGACTTAACTATCTTGGAATCTAAAATGTCTTTCACTTCGAATTCTAATTCTCCATCAATTTGGACAGGGTCTGGGGGCTCAGACAGTCTGGTTCCAGGTTGTACTGGTTTTAGAAGAGATGCGTGAAAAACGGGATGAATCCGCATGTTGGATGGTAAATCGAGTTTAAAGGCCACTGGGTTGATAATAGCTTTGATGGGGTAAGGCCCAATGAATCTGGGATTAAAAGTTCGCTGACCCTTGAGGGGTAGATGTTTAGTTGCTAGCCATACCTGATCTCCTACTTGGTAAGGAGGAGTTTTACTTCGGTGCAAATCAGCGTTTTCTTTATACTTTTTCTTGGCTTGCTGTAAGTGGGTTGTAGCTTCTTTGAAGGCTTGGGTTATTGTGGAATGTAGGTGATTTACTGCAGGCATCTCCAGGGTCAGAGGTGGATCTAGGTCAGAGGTCCGAGGATGGTGACCATACAGGGTATAAAAAGGAGTCTGTCCGGTTCCAGAATGCACTGAATTGTTGTATGCATATTCTGCAATCCAAAGGATGTCCTTCCAATTCAACTCGGATTGGTGTAACATGCACCGCAGATATTGCTCGAGAGTCTGATTGGTTCTCTCGGTTTGTCCGTCGGTCTGGGGGTGGTGGCTGGTGGATAACCGCACGTCTATTTGTGCTAGTTGGCAACATTTCTTCCAAAAGCGGGAGATAAATTGACTTCCACGGTCTGAGACTAATATGGAAGGGAAACCATGTAACCGCACTATATTTTCCATAAATTCCTTGGCCAAGGTGGAAGCTGACGGCAATCCTTTTAAAGGGATAAAATGGGCCATTTTGGAGAATAGATCCACTATTACGAGAATCGTGTTGTAACCACCACAAGGAGGCAGGTCAGTAATAAAGTCCATTGACAAGGTGTGCCAAGGTGCTGGTGGAATGTACAAAGGTTGAAGTAGGCCGGCTGGCCTTTTCTTTTGACTCTTATTTTGGGCACAGATTCCGCAAGACAACACAAATGACTTTATGTCTTTTCTCCAAGAAGGCCACCAGAAGTGGCGTTTGATCTTTTCTTCTGTTTTCGCGATACCGGGGTGTCCTTCCATTAATGATTCATGATGACGGGTAATGACAAGTTCCTGCAATTCTTTACTTGGCAGAAATAACCGCTCTTGGAAGTAGGGTAAAACATCCTTAACGGTGTAGTGAGGACCCTTTTGACTCCATTCCAGTAAGGCAGAAGAGTCAAAAAGCTGTTTTACTTGAGCTTGGATGTCCTCAATGGTTTGCAATGAAGTCAAGCCCAGAATTCTTTGTTCCGGTATGATTGGCACAGGTTCTAAACTCGAATTGGGTTCTTCCATGCCTATCCGGGATAAGGCATCTGCCTTACCATTCTTGCAGCCAGGGCGATAGGTAATTACAAAATCAAATTCCGCAAAGAATAAAGCCCATCGGAGTTGTCGCGAAGATTGAGCTTTGGCCGTCTTTAAATACTGCAAATTTCTGTGGTCCGTAATTACGGTGATGGTGTGTCTTGCACCGAGAAGATAGTGACGCCAAGCCTTGAAAGCTGATTTAATAGCCAGTAGTTCTTTGTCGGTAATTGCGTAATTGAGTTCAGGTGGAGAGAATTTTCTGGACCAAAAGGCTACAGGGTGTAGTTGGTTAGTTTCTGGGTCTCTTTGCGACAGGACAGCTCCCATGGCCGAACTGGATGCATCAGTTTCCACGATGTAAGGGAGATCTGGGCGCGGGTGCTTCAATACAGGTGCAGAGGTGAATTTGGTTTTCAGGTCCTGAAAGGCTTGTTCAGCCTCAAGAGTCCATTCAAAGCGTTTGTTTTTCTTTAGGAGAGCTGTGATGGGTTGAACAGTTCGAGAAAATTCCGGGATGAACCTTCGATAGAAATTGGCAAAGCCAAGCATGCTTTGCACTCCCTTCACAGAGCTAGGAGATGGCCATTTGAGAATGGCGTCCACTTTCCGCGAGTCCATTCGGATTCCTTGAGGTGTCAGGATGAATCCGAGAAACTCCACTTCTGTGGTATGAAAAACGCATTTTTCGAGCTTGGCCAATAATTTGTGCTGGCGCAATTTCTCAAGAACTGCCCTAACATGGTTTCTGTGATCAGATTCTGAGGAGGAATACACCAGGATGTCGTCAATATAAACGATGATACAAACATCGATAAGTTCCCGAAGAACATCATTCATGAAGTACTGAAAGGCGGCAGGTGCGTTGCACAAGCCGAAGGGCATTACTTGATATTCGAAGAGACCAAATTTGGTGCGGAATGCAGTCTTCCACTCGTCGCCCTCTTTTATACGTACCAGGTGGTAAGCTCCTCGGAGATCTAGCTTGGTGTACACATGAGCATCTTTTACTTGGTCGATAAGCTCAGGTATCAGGGGCAAAGGGTAACGATTCTTAATCGTTATCTGATTTAGGGCGCGGTAGTCAATACAGGCCCTAAGGTCTCCTTCCTTTTTAGGTACGAAGAACAAAGCGGAAGAGACTGGTGACTTTGATGGGCGAATGAAACCATTGGCCAGGTATTGATCCAAATACTGGCGCAAATGCAGATTCTCAGGTTCAGTAAGAGCATAAATCCTACTACAAGGTAGTTGTGCATTGGGTACCAAGTCGATTTGGCAATCGTAAGATCGATGGGGAGGTAAGGTGTTAGCCTGCTCTTTCTGAAAAACGTCTTGGAATTCTTGATATTCAGATGGTAGCTGTACAGGGGTGGAAGTTACAGAGGCTAGACCCATAGCTGGATCCCTTGGGTAACAGGTTGGTTCACAATCAGGAAAAGTTATCTTCTTTGCTCGCCAGTCTATTCTCGGATTATGTGTTTCTAACCAAGGGATTCCAAGAAGTACTTGAAATTGTGGGGCCTTGATCACATCAAACACGATTGCTTCCCGATGTCCGTCCTGACCCACCAGAGTGATTTCAACTGTGGAATGCGTTACAGGCCCTGAAGCTATTTCGGTTCCATCAACTGTAGTAATTACATCTTGGGTTACTTTCGGGCGGAGAGGAAGCTTAATCCTGGAAGCCAATTCACGGTCTATGTAATTTCCAATAGCTCCACTGTCTATGTATGCTTTTATAGCATGCAACTGCTGAGGCTGTTTTGGGTTCACAAGCACCATTGGCATGACAAAATGCGAGGTCAAAGAGTTTGTTTTCAAGCTCGGCAAGCGGACTCCTACGCTTGTCGGGCTAGGTCGTTTCCCGAACCAGGTGTCAATAACTCGTTATCAGTGGCTCCAACCACCTTCTTGGGTGGTTTAACTGGACAACTTTGAAGAAAGTGACCGGAAGTTCCGCAATACAAACAAAGTTGCATTTGTCGCCTTCTCTCTCGTTCCTTCTGCGTTAATGGTCCTTTAACACTGCCAATTTGCATAGGTTCGGAAACGTCAGTACTCTTGGAGTTAACGTGGGTCTTGATAGGTACTCTGGTTTCATACTTGAGCCGATCTGCTTTTCTATTTTGAAGTCTGTGATCAAGTTGAACCACTAAGTCTATGTAGTCTGCGCAGGCCTGGGGTGGATCTACTATCTGAGCTATAACATCTTTAAGCTCTCCGCGCAGGCCTCGATGAAACAATGTGATCCTTTTGTTTTCAGGCCATCCGGTTTCCACAACTAGTCTATTAAAGGTGGCGATATAGGACAAAAGATCCTGATTACCTTGTCGTAAGGATAGCAGTTCATTGTCAAGGGCCTGTCCCTGCGAGTGTCGAGCGAACAATCTTTCCATGCTGGCCTGGAAGCCCTGGAAATCCCGGAGAATGGGATCATCCTGATTTACCAATGGAATAGACCAATCGGCAGCACAGCCATTGAGGTAAGATAGTACAAAGGCTACTTTGGTCTGGTCGTTGGGGAAGGCCCCGGGCCTGCATAAAAAGTGTAAACGGCATTGGTTCATAAAAACGGCATATTTCTTGGGATCCCCCGCAAAACGTTCCGGCGGGGCCAAAGGCATGTGTCCAGGTAGATTGATTTGTACCGGGTTATTCGAACCCATTGTTGTAGAAATATCTCCGGAAACAGGTAAAGGAGTGTGCTCTGCCTGGCCCTGCAATAACCTTTTGGCCAGATCATCAGTTCTTTCCTTGGATAGGATTAGTTCCCTTCTGAGAGCATTAGTCTCCTGGCGGGCTGAGTGCACTTCTGCCTGTAATTCCCCTAAAAGATGGGTCAGCTGATCTGTCTCGGAAGTCTCCATAGCGCCCAGGTGGGAAATTGTGGTAAGGCTTCGCGTTCTGTAACGCTCACCTGGTTCCCACGGAGGCGCAGCGTCGAAGGCGCAGAACTCTGAAGATGGACAGGAAGGGCCCCTCTATTCTGGCTTCCCTGGCTCGTTGGATACCCTCCTTAGGGTTTGGAAGGATGAGCTCTCCATCCTGCTTCTGATGCAGGGGCGCGTTGAAACCCAGTTACTTCACTGGATTGACGATTGATGGGAGTTCAGGTAAGCTTGACTGTTCAGGTAAGGCGCTGTAAAAGTTCTGTTCAAAAGTTCAAGCTTAATAATAATGTTCGTTGTCTAATTGCAGCAAGCGCTAATGCTCATGTCTTTTTCCCCTTAGGGGCCGGGGTTCGGAGTGCCGGAGATATGGCACCGACCCGAAGTGAAACAGTTCTGGATGAGCGCTCAGGTAATGTCTTTGCATTAGCTCATTCAATGTCTTTGTCTTTTTTCCCCATAGGGGCCGGGGTCCGGAGATGCCAGGAAGCGGCAGGACCCGAAATGCAGTGGGAATAATCCAACAGGTAAGACTTAAAAGGAAACTGAGCTTTCCTTATTCCTTTTCTCCCTCTCACCTTTGTTCTTGTCTTTTTTCCTCTAGGCGCCGGGGCGTAGCTGAATCCGGAAGATCGCTGCTGAAGTTGGAAGCGCCTTGCAAAGGTGAGTAAAATGCAGCGCTGCAGCGATCGAAACGAAATGCCTTTAAAATGATGTCTTCCTTTTCAGGGCCGTTGGAGAAATGACTCCAGGATGCAGATTTAGCAGGTAAGGGCTTTTCTTCTCCTATTCTCTTCCTTTCTCCCCTTGCAGGTGTTCCTGGGTGCTGGCAGGCGTGGCTGAAGTCAGGATGCAGGAGCTGACACGGTGAGCGTCCAGCTGCTAGGTGCAGAACAACGCGAAGCATGTGTGGCTGTTCGGGTGGGGTTTAAATAGCCTTGGAAGAAGTTCCTGGTATATATCCTTCCACCAATCAGGTATGTATCCTTCCCCGACCACACCCGGGTGGTGAAGTAGTCCTACAGGTTAAGTAGTCCCATTCAGGCCTCAAGAGGGCCTGGATGAAGCAGCAAGGTCTGCATCAGGTAAGTGTGCACCCAAGCACTTAAACACATATCCTCTTCTATGAGCCTGGCGCCTAAGGCGCCAGGACTGGGGTCCGCTATGAGCCTGGCGCCTAAGGCGCCAGGACTGAGTCCAGAGGGCCCCGACTTGGGCCCGCTGAGACTTCCCTGGGGAAAATGATGTCTGCCTCTGGGGTTGCTGGGCCCGGCCTGGCTCCTTAGAGGTAGGCATCATGACAGACACCAGCCGTGGAGATGATCCTGCACTGAGATATGCAAAGGACACCTGCCATGGAGATGATCCTGCACTGAGCTAGGCAAAAGACTCCTGCCGTGGAGATGATCCAGCGCTGAGCGATGCAAAGGATTCTGCCATGGAGATGATCCTGCACTGAGATATGCAAAGGACACCTGCCATGGAGATGATCCTGCACTGAGCTATGCAAAGGACACTTGCCATTGAGATGATCCTGCACTGAGCTATGCAAAGGACACTTGCCATGGAGATGATCCTGCACTCAGCTATGCAACCGACAAATGCAATGGAGATGATCCTGCACTTGAGATGATCCTGCACTGAGCGATGATAAGGACAGTTGCCATGGAAATGATCCTGTGCTGAGCTGTGCAAAGAGCACCTGCCATGGAGATGATCCTGCACAGATCTATGCAAAGGTCACCAGCCATGGAGATGATCCTGCACTGAGCTATGCAAAGGACACCTGCCATGGAGATGATCCTGCGCTCAGCTCAGCTATGCAAAGGACACGTGCCATGGAGATGATCCTGCACTGAGCTATGGAAAGGACACCTGCCATGGAGATGATCCTGCACTTGAGATGATACTGCACTGAGCGATGAAAAGGACAGTTGCCATGGAGATGATCCTGTGCTGAGCTGTGCAAAGAGCACCTGCCATGGAGATGATCGTGCACTGAGCTATGCAAAAGACTCCTGCCATGGAGATGATCCTGCACTGAGCAATGCAAAGGACACCAGCCATGGAGATGATCCTGCACTGAGCCATGCAAAGGACACCTGCCATGGAGATGATCCTGCACTAAGCAATGCAAAGGACACCTACCATGGAGATGATCCCGCTCTGTGCTATGCAAAGGACACCTGCCATGGAGATGATCCTGTGCTGAGCTATGCAAATTACACTTGCCATGGAGATAATCCAGCGCTGAGCTATGCAAAGGACACCTGCAATGTAGATGATCCTGTACTGAGATATGCAAACGACAAATGCCATGGATATGATCCTACACTTAGCTATGCAAAAGACACATGCAATGGAGATGATCCTGCACTGAACTATGCAAAGGACACATGCCATGGAGATGATCTGGCACTGAGCTATGCAAAGGTCACCTGCCATGGAGATGATCCTGCACAGAGCTATGCAAAGGACACCTGCCATGGAGTTGATCCTGCACTGAGCGATGCAAAGGACACCTACCATAGATATGATCCTGCACTGAGCTATGCAAAGGACACCTGCCATGGAGATGATCCTGCACTGAGCGATGCAAAGGACACCTACCATAGAGATGATCCTGCACTGAGCTATGCAAAGGACACCTGCCATGGAGATGATCCTGCACTGAGTTATGCAAAGGAAACCTGCCATGGAGATGATCCTGCACTGAGCCATGCAAAGGACACCAGCCGTGGAGATGATCTTGCACTGAGCTATGCAAAGGACTCCTGCCATGCAGATGATCCTACACTGAGCTATGGAAAGGACACATGCCATGGAGATGATCTGGCACTGAGCTATGCAAAGGACATCTGCCATGGCGATGATCCTGCACTGAGCAATTCAAAGGACACCAGCCATGGAGATGATCCTGTACTCAGCTATGCAAAGGACACCTGCCATGGATATGATCCTGTACTGAGATATGCAAACGACAAATGCCATGGATATGATCCTACACTGAGCTATGCAAAGGACACCTGCCATGGACATGATCCTGTACTGAGCTATGCAAAAGACACATGCAATGGAGATGATCCTGCACTGAACTATGCAAAGGACACATGCCATGGAGATGATCTGGCACTGAGCTATGCAAAGGACACCTGCCATGGAGATGATCCTGCACTGAGCGATGCAAAGGACATATGCCATGGAGATGATCCTGCACAGAGCTATGCAAAGGACACCTGCCATGGAGATGATCCTGCACTGAGCGATGCAAAGGACACCTACCATAGAGATGATCCTGCACTGAGCTATGCAAAGGATACTTGCCATGGAGATGATCCTGCACTGAGTTATGCAAAGGAAACCTGCCATGGAGATGATCCTGCACTGAGCAATGCAAAGGACTCCAGCCGTGGAGATGATCCTGCACTGAGCCATGCAAAGGACACCTGCCATGGAGATGATCCTGCACTGAGTGATGCAAAGGACACCTGCCATGGAGATAATCCTGCACTGAGCGATGCAAAGGACACCTACCATGGAGATGATCCTGCGCTGAGCAATGCAAAGGACCCCAGCCGTGGAGATGATCCTGCTCTGTGCTATGCAAAGGACACCTGCCATGGAGATGATCCTGCACTGAGCTATGCAAAGGACACTTGCCATGGAGATGATCCTGCACTAAGCGATGCAAAGGACACCTACCATGGAGATGATCCCGCTCTGTGCTATGCAAAGGACACCTGCCGTGGAGATGATCCTGCACTGAGCTATGCAAAGGACTCCTGCCATGGAGATGATCCTGCACTGAGCTATGCAAAGGACACCTGCAATGTAGATGATCCTGTACTGAGATATGCAAACGACAAATGCCATGGATATGATCCTACACATAGCTATGCAAAAGACACATGCAATGGAGATGATCCTGCACTGAACTATGCAAAGGACACATGCCATGGAGATGATCCTGCACTGAGCTATGCAAAGGACACCAGCCATGGAGATGATCCTGCTCTGAGCTATACAAAGGACAATTGCCATGGAGATGATCCTGCACTGGAGATGCAAAGGACTCCTGCCATGGAAAGTGAATCTTTTCCATTATCATTCACCCCCAAGTCTCAGTCTTCACCCATGTCCTTAGCAGCAAGCCTCATGATTCCTTCAACCGTAGAACAGTGGGGTCTATGTGGCACCTGCATGTGGCTGGCTCCCTTCTTCTTACCAATATCCACATGATTAAACATTACATCATCTGGATTAAGTGGGCCCTCCTCAAATTCATCCTGACAAAGACGATATTCAATAATGTAGCTATTAGTGAACTATACTATTGCAGCAGCATCCTTGTTGATGTGTCACAAAGCACATGTTGTTGGGTTAACACATGTATAAATGTTGCCACACAATCTGCTTTCAGGTTTTCAGACATGCTTGTGCATCCTCCAAACCATTCCATCTCCAAACTTCCTGGCTCTCTTCACATCAGTATGGCAGTCTCTTTTAAATCATCTCACTCTATACAGCAAGTCACTGTACATAATTGCAATACCAGCATTTCCTAGCCGACCCTGTGTTAATGAGCCACACCTCAATATACAGATCATTTCTTCTTTCTTCTTTGATAAAATCCCCACCTGCCTTACACCACAACTCTACAACGACATCTTGCTGTGATGTACTCAGAGAACTCAGTCATTTATTACACTCTTCTAGACCAATGGTATCTGTGACAGGTTTCTGAGTGTGCTACTATGTACCTACTTGTATTATCTCACTCACATTTTCTTTCACTTTTTGTTTGGCTGTAGCCACATGTATCAGTCTTTCTTTTGATCACTGTTTTCAGATGATTATTCTCTATGTCTTCTCTTTCTCTATTTCTATCTGCCTCTCTCTCGTTCCTGCTCTTCATTCATTCTCTAATTGTCGCCCACCCTCTTCTCTTGTCCATTAAGTCTTGCTTGTGGGTTTCTTGTTTCTCAGTGCCTCACTTGATCTAATCCACTTGATCCCTATTTACACTGTAATATTTCCTGTGTGCTCTATCTTTCACTCTCTGTCTCTATACTGCTCTATTGTGTTGTCTTCCGTTCATTGCCCTATTTCTCTGCCTCTCCCTTTCTTTCTTTACTTCTATGCCTATAGGTCTGTTTGCTTTCCCCTCTCTCTTGTATTCTCTCTTTCTCTTTCATTCTCCCTCTCCCTGCTCTCTCTTTTCCCTTCTTCTCATTATCTCTTTAACTCACTCTGTCATTTAACTATACTTTTCTTCCTGTCTGTATGGTTGTCTCTGTATGTCTAGTCTTTTCCTTTTTGATTTTCCTCTTACACTTTCCTTCCTGTTTTTCTATCCCTTAGTGTTTGTCCGATGTATTATGTTTCTATCAATTATAATTTCCCATACATGTTATTATATTTTCAGTCAAAGCTTCTAAGAATAAAATACATTTAAACCTCCAAACATAACCCTTCTTTAACTCCTTAATATTAATATTAACATCTATTTTGATATCACTGTTTCCTCCATGTGCAATATATATATATATATTTTTTTAATGAAAGTAGGCTATGTATATTTTTTTGCGCACAACATAAGTAAAGCACTGTTGATGGTATTTTGGCGATGCTTTTATTCATTCATTTATTTGTTCAATATGCTCTTTATAATCGCCAACTAATAGCTGCCGCAGGAATGCTGACAGGCATGAGAGGTGAGCATTATGCCAACCTAGACACACAATTGTTCAAGCACTGTCACTTTAATAACAATGATTTTATTGCTTATGTTCACATTTTAGTATCAAGCACTGTCACTTTAATAACAATGGTTTTATTGCTTATGTTCACATTTTAGTATCAAGCACTGTCACTTTAATAACAATGATTTTATTGCTTATGCTCACATTTTAGTATCAAGCACTGTCACTTTAATAACAATGATTTTATTGCTTATGTTCACATTTTAGTATCAAGCACTGTCACTTTAATAACAATGGTTTTATTGCTTATGTTCACATTTTAGTATCAAGCACTGTCACTTTAATAACAATGGTTTTATTGCTTATGTTCACATTTTAGTATCAAGCACTGTCACTTTAATAACAATGATTTTATTGCTTATGTTCACATTTTAGTATCAAGCACTGTCACTTTAATAACAATGATTTTATTGCTTATGTTCACATTTTAGTATCAAGCACTGTCACTTTAATAACAATGATTTTATTGCTTATGTTCACATTTTAGTATCACGCACTGTCACTTTAATAACAATGATTTTATTGCTTATGTTCACATTTTAGTATCAAGCACTGTCACTTTAATAACAATGGTTTTATTGCTTATGTTCACATTTTAGTATCAAGCACTGTCACTTTAATAACAATGGTTTTATTGCTTATGTTCACATTTTAGTATCAAGCACTGTCACTTTAATAACAATGATTTTATTGCTTATGTTCACATTTTAGTATCAAGCACTGTCACTTTAATAACAATGGTTTTATTGCTTATGTTCACATTTTAGTATCAAGCACTGTCACTTTAATAACAATGGTTTTATTGCTTATGTTCACATTTTAGTATCAAGCACTGTCACTTTAATAACAATGGTTTTATTGCTTATGTTCACATTTTAGTATCAAGCACTGTCACTTTAATAACAATGATTTTATTGCTCATGTTCACATTTTAGTATCAAGCACTGTCACTTTAATAACAATGATTTTATTGCTCATGTTCACATTTTAGTATCAAGCACTGTCACTTTGAATGGGTTCATGTGTTAAAGTCTTTCTTTCATGGCAACTATGTAACAACTATATTTTTTTTACCATGGGTTTATGGGAAATGGAGTGCAAATTAAATAGGATTTAAAAAATGGATTGTCACGTATCATTTGTTATTACCATGATTAATCTGCAGCATACAACAAAATGCTGGCTGAATGGGATGTGATCCCTTTTGGAATTTGTTTTTATAATTGAAGAAATGTTCAGATCATTTAAATATCACATAGCCCTCAGAGGTGCTTTCCTTGCAATGTTCTAGTCTAGCAGTGCACACTCGTTTTTGTGGTTTCTATAATCCTTCTTTAACTTTATTTCCAAATTGCATTTTTCCAATTAAATATTGTTTAGTGTTTTCTTGAGGCTTGAATAATATAATGTAGCATTTGGGTATGAATATGCAGCCGAGCAGCCCCGCGCTGGAGCAAAAGATGGCAAACACCTCCACGGCCACCATGTACTTCCCGCGCGTGCTCAGGTACGCTGGGATGAAGGAGATCCAGACACTGACAAACACCAGCATACTGAAGGTGATCAGCTTGGCCTCGTTGAAGCTTCCAGGGAGATTCCTGGAGAGAAAGGCCACGATGAAGCTGACGGTGGCGAGGAGGCCCATGTATCCCAGCATGCAGTAGAAGAAGATGGCGTCTCCCTCATTACATTCAATGATAATCTTATCAATATAAGACTTCATGTTCAGTTCTGGAAATGGAGGAGACTTCAATAGCCAAATAAAGCAGATTATCATTTGGATAAGTGAGCAGAATATGACTGTACAAAAGGGTGTCTTTGATCCAAGCCATGTCCTTGCATGGCTGCCTGGATTTGTTGCCTTAAAGGCAAGAACGACAATTATTGTTTTAGCCAGAACAGATGAAACACTTATAGAGAAAATGATGCTAAAGACAGTCTGCCGGAGCATACAGTTGACCTTGCTGGGGCGGCCGATGAACATGAAGGAACAGAGGAAGCAGAGCATGAGTGAGACGAGGAGGAGGTAACTGAGCCCGCGGTTGTTGGCTTTGACGATGGCTGTGTTGTGATACCTGATGAAGACGAACAGCACAGAAACAGAAAGGAGAAACATGGAGGAGGCAGAGATGGTGAGTGCTAGACCCAAGGGCTCTTCGTATGAAAGGAACTCAATCACTTTTTGGATGCATTTGTCACGTCTGTGATTGGACCATTGGTTTTCAAAACATCTTGTGCATTTAACTGTATCTGAAAAATAAACATGGTATTTTGCAAGTTCATAACTTATATAACAATTAAGAATTGCCAGAAATAACAAGGAATGAGCTTTGGAAGTAGTTGTCTATTATGGAATTGTCAGTGGCTGTACACCTGTTTGGTACACAATATTTATCACAAAGTGGATATTTTTGAGGTATACAAGCAATAATTAAGAGTACCCTTACAGTGAAATTGTACCCCTTTGTTTTTGCAATAAACACATACACACATGTCTTGCAAATATTCACTAAATGTGATTTAAAAAATATATTATACCAGGGTAACAAAATGGTGTTCACCCTTTTTCCTTCACCACTTACAATCATAGCATTTGCTACATCAAACATTGGATTAGCGCAGGATAACTCTCAACTCTCAGATCTTCACCAATATGTTTTCTAAATATTGTGGCATCGTAAATCTATGTTTTTCCATTGGATCAAGAGTTAAATAAGTGAAGGTTCAAAGCAAAACAACAATGGGGCAGCTACCACAATCCATGGCAATGCAGTATAACTTTCAATGTCAATATCATGGTGGGAGAAGAGCTCAAACAAGGTGGCAGAGGTCAGGCTCAGCTCGATTGGACAGAGGCGTCCTTGAGTTGGGAGCAGCATTTTGTAAAATAGGCGACTTTTGGAGTTAGAAACGGTCTTGGAGCTCACATATTACATGGCGGAGCTTGTCAAAGACATGCATCAAAGATAAGGCAAAGGAAACTACTCAAGCTTAAGATTGTCATGATTGTCCCAGAACAGTAGCACTGCAGAGATAAGAAAGATCCTGGCTGAAAAAAGGCATCAAGCACTGAAGCGTGGCATGTCATTGCAGGCTGTAAAAGGCACCAGGCACTGAAGCGTGGCATGTCATTGCTGGCTGTAAAGGGCATCAGGCACTGAAGCGTGGCATGTCATTGCTGGCTGTAAAAGGCACCAGGAACTGAAGCGTGGCATGTCATTGCTGGCTGTAAAAGGCACCAGGCACTGAAGGGTGGCATGTCATTGCTGGCTGTAAAAGGCACCAGGCACTGAAGCGTGGCATGTCATTGCTGGCTGTAAAAGGCACCAGGAACTGAAGCGTGGCATGTCATTGCTGGCTGTAAAAGGCACCAGGCACTGAAGCGTGGCATGTCATTGCTGGCTGTAAAAGGCACCAGGCACTGAAGCGTGGCATGTCATTGCTGGCTGAATATTGTGACAACTCGGTCGCATGGTTAACACTGATGCATATGTAGCCCAGCATTTTAGCAGCCAATGGCTTGAGGCGTGTGCTGTGAGGGCTTCACAAAATCACAATGCGTGAGACATAATTATTTAGCTGGTGAGAGGTAGGGGGCTCCTAAGGTGACCACTAAAATGGTGGTCCAGCACAGTGGTGTTTCTAATGATGGTGCTGGTGGCATTTATATCCCTGATGCAAGACATCATCACAAGTGATGACTGACACTGGGCGTTCAGTCTCAGATGTTACAATAGATCTGAATGAAGAGTGTTTGCTCAGCAGCTACCTCTGATGGATTACAAGTAGGGTGGATTCAGTCAGCCATCATTGCTTGATTTGCCTGGCAGCAGTAAAATGCTGCTATGCAGATTTGATGTATTCTTTAAATGAATTATTTATTGCCTAGACACGCTCTAGAGTAGTGGAACCCTGTATAGAGTGTCTGTAGCCAGCAGTTGGGCTGGGGTCTTTAAAAAAGGTGATGGCTGGAAGGTTTAGAATTAATCTCAACCTCTGGCACAGCTCTGGGCAATCCTTCAAACTATCTTTAGCCTGCCGAGCCATTTCAGAGAGGGGAAACACCATATGCAAAACAGGCTTATTCCCACTCCAAGAAGGGGCACCCCATCCCAAACTGCTGGGTGACAGCCCTTCTGAATGAGACCACAAGCATCTCCAGACACGTTTTGCCTCTTTAGGCATCATCAGTGCGTACCTTGGGTCTTTAAGCTAGGCAGTCTCGGGACCCATGTCTGTGCACACCCGTCCCACACGGGGGACTATAGAAAAACCAAAGGTGATGGCTGGAAGGTTTAGAATGAATCTCAACCACTGGTACAGCTCTGGGCAACACTCCCTTCACTGTCTCGTCAGATATTGTTGAAATGGTTACATTTTGAGAGATTCGCTTAGTCGCAGAATTGTGGGGGCATTCTGAGCTGATACTGGGATCGAGTTCCTTTTTTGTGCTGACCTTTGTTGAAGCCCAAATTTCTCACCATACAGTCCAATCAGCATTCTCAGAAAGCAAAGGTAGAGACATGATTCATTTTAATAAAGCTGTGCAGAAATTAGCATGGAAATTGGCATAGTATCCCAGTCCCGTAAGGAGGCAAGCAAGCTCACAAAATGTAGGTTTTTACGCAATGAGCCTTATATTCATGAGCCAGTTTAATACATCTAGTCGGATACATTAACTATGAACTTCCTAACAGAGCATCATCCATCCTTGGAGGGTATGGCTTTGCAGCACCATCAAAACCTATACAATTCAGCTTGGCCAACCCCTGAGATACCAACCACCGCCTCTGGCCAATCTTTCCAATACATGTAATAAGATGTGACCTGGTGCCCATGCGTCTCTTATGCCAGTTCTCTGATGGCTAAGCACACCTTCATGTGATGGTGTGGGGAGAGTTGCTGATCAAACATGGACCTCAGACAGTGGATTAGATCATTCCCTGATCTCCATATGGGCTTTAACTGCACCACATTCCTAGACATGGCCGTGGTGTCTGTGGTTCTGTTCTGTATGTGGTTCATGTGTCCATTGATCATCAGAAACTCAATACTGTCGGCTATGACTCCTTCAATTCATAAATATTTTTAACTAATGCTGGAAATCGCACACTTGTCATGTCCCTTATAATTCTTGCGGTACAACACACTACTTTACTGCACATCTTCATACTTTAAGGAGCTGCTCTGCAAGTCTCCCATAGAGACCTTTGCCTTTAACAGTAACCGGCCGCTGTCAAAAACCTTCAAGCTCTTGAGGCTTTCATATCAATATCAAGGAAGCAAAATCAAGTCACAGTACATCTGTGTCTCACTGACCTAGGAACAGGATCTCTCAAGATCAAGTCACAGTACACCTGTGTCTCACTGGGATAGGAACAGGATCTCTCAAAATCAAGTCACAGTACATCTGGGTCTGGATTAGGATCTCTCAATATCAAGGAGGCAAAATCCAGTCACAGTACAATTGGGTCTCCCTGGGCCTTGAGCAGGATCTCTCAATATCAAGGAGGCAAAATCAAGTCACAGTACATCTGGGTCTCACTGGGCCAGGAACAGTATCTCTCAATATCAAGGAGGCACAATCAAGTCAGAGTACATCTGGGTCTCACTGGGCCAGGAACATGATCTCTCAATATCAAGGAGGCATAGTCAATTCACAGTACATCTGGGTCTCCCTGGGCCAGGAACATGATCTCTCAATATCAAGGAGGCAAAATCAAGTCAGAGTACATCTGGGTCTCCCTGGGCCAGGAACAGTATATCTACTGATCCCACAATGCAAGTGTAAAGAACATGCCTTCTTGCACCAAGAGAGTCAAGCCGCAGTCAGGATGCTCCAGGAATTCTGGCTTCCAGTGTAACGTTTTAGCCGACAAAAAACCTTTTCTAATTGGTGCACTTATTACCACATCATTTGCACTAAAATGTACTCTTCTGCCAGTTATTACATGCCAATCGTATTACTGCACTGTGCTTTAACTTGCTGTGCTTTAACTTGCACAGGGATATCCATGTTATGTCACAAACGATCCAGATCCAATATGGCCATAACATATTTTTTGTGAAATTGCTCCCTAGGTTGGTCAGTCAAACCAATGGAATGTTGTCTCTAGGAGGAAGTAGACATCAAAGGTTGTGTGCCACAGCTCTAATGATGTTTGCCTATTGGTAGAAAAAGGATACACGTAGATGTGGGCATACCTGTCTATCCTTTCGTGGTTCTAATTTTTCATTCTTTTTTTTTATTTTTTTTTTTTTTATTTATTATTATTGCATCAATTAGTTACCAAAGGAAACTTTAAATGCATTATGAAGGTAAAAGAGAAAAAAAAATTGCAAAAAAAAAAAAGGAAAAAAAAGGAAGAAGAAAGAAAAAACACAATTATATCAGTTATATATATAGGGGAGAAACAGTATAGCTCAAGTAAAATAACTAAATGTCCAGAATTGTAAAAGTTTCTCTCATAAAGTTCAGCAAAGCCAAGGTCACAGATACTTTTTCCCCCCTTCTCAGAATTAGCCACCTATCTTGCAAGGTTAAAGTACTTAGATTTGAAAGGTGCGTCCCCAACCATTTCTCTCTGGGCTTAGTTAAGGGGACACAGTTCATCACTAGATGCTGTAAGGTTTCAGCCTCTTGCCCACATCCTCGACACAGCAAACTAGGTTTTTCCTCTTTTTTGTTTCTTCTCCCTAGAACTTCTCTTGTGTGGAAGAGGTTTAGTCTAAATTTTAAGAACCACTGTCTTTCCCTATTTGAGGGAAATTTGTCCAAGTAAGGGTGGACAGTGCCTCTGCAATAGTGCTCGTCCATACCTTGGATGATTGATGGCAAAGCACTGAGCCTGTCCAGGGTGGCTGTCCAGTCCCAGTCCAAGAGTTTCCTCTTTACCATAAGCGGATTTAACATAAGATTGTCTGGTTTTAGTGCTATGGTGTTCAGGATTTCTAAACAAATTATTTGCCACTTGGTGAGGACCGGAATCAGTTGTCTTTTGATTGCTTCATTAATTGCCACAAATCCACTTCTTTCCTGGGGGTGCAGACATTTGCCAAGGAGTGTCAGGGATTTCCAGACCGTAGCTATGTAAAGGGAGGATAGGCCTGGTTCCTTACGCACACTTTCCATTGAAATTGATGTCGGTAAGCCCAATACTCTTTTCCAGAATAGGCACTCCAACAGTTTCCAAACATCTGAATTGATGAAAAAGTTTGCCTCCGCTGCGTAAGTGAGAATTGGCACAACTTTAAGTTTATAGAAATCTGTCAGAGGACGAAGGGAAAAAGAGCAGTATCGTCGCTTGAATAACAAAGCTTGCGAAGCTAAGTTCATAACTTTACTTCTAAGCCTGCTGATACCTGGACCATCTTGGATGCTGTTGTTTAAGGTTACTCCAAGGTATATCATGGACGAGACCACTGGTACTTCTTCCCCGGAAAGGTACCACCTTAGGTTTTTCATGCCGATAGTAGGTCCTAGCCTCAAGATCTTTGATTTTTTTGGGTTTATACGGAGGCCCTTTCCTTGTGTGTATGACT
Organism: Ambystoma mexicanum; assembly: GCF_040938575.1. Classification (NCBI taxonomy): domain Eukaryota; kingdom Metazoa; phylum Chordata; class Amphibia; order Caudata; family Ambystomatidae; genus Ambystoma; species Ambystoma mexicanum. The sequence goes on from NC_090941.1 coordinate 1,123,933,556, forward strand.
CGAGTGCCTTTAGTTGCCGCTGAAGTCCGATGGCCGTTTGGTCTAGCAACAGAAGATCGTCCGCAAATAACAGCCTTCCCACGGCGATCTCCGCGATTTTTGGGGGGGAAACACCTCACTGCTTCGAAAGCTTCCTGCATGTCGGATATAAAAAGGCAAAAAACAGCAGGAGCCAACCGACATCCCTGTTTCAGACCATTCATGGCCACCACATTGTTTGAAAGGTTGCCCTGTCTATCCAACCTTACTTTGAGTGTTGTCCCCGTGTGTAGTGCTTCGAGAGGTTCTCTCAGGTTGGTCGGACATCCCCATTTCCTCAATTTATGCCATAGCATTCTGCGGTCAACAGAATCGAATGCCTGTTCCAAGTCTATTGACGCGATATAGATGTTCTTATATTTCTTGGCCTTAACCATACATTTGATTATATTGATAAGTAGCACATTTAGGGATGTTCCAATGCCCTTTCGAAAGCCTGATTGCCAAGGGTCCAAATGGTCTGCCAGCCGACTCCAATCATTTAGATGTTTCAAAATTAGTGCTGCAAATATTTTGCCGACGACATCCAAAAGGGCAATCGGTCTGTAGTTTGTGGGCGTGCACCTGTCTCCCTTCTTAAAGATCGGCACAATTATGGACGTCGTCCAAGATTTAGGTAACTTTTTTAGTCTTGTTATATTGTTGTACAAAACCAGCATGAACGAAGCCCATTTTTCCGGGTCCCTTTTAAGGATGTCGTTAGTAAGTCCATCGGGTCCTGCGGCCCTTGAATAATTGGACTGTTTAATAAGATCTAGAATATCTTGTTTTCCAAATTGGAAGTCCCAAGGCTTGTTCGATGGTAAGAATGAGGCAGGACCACAGATTTCCCCCATAGAGTAAAGGTTCCGAAAATGAGTTTCCCAAACTTCTGAGGCTATTGGATTTACCATTTTTGAGTCGGAAGGGATGTTTATTTCATTGATCAACTTCCAAATACCAGTGATGTTCTTAGTAGATAGTAGGTGAAGCATCTTCTCACTGTCTTGTTGCATTATTTGGTATTTGTGTTGCTTAAACCAATTCCTGTAGGTGTTTCTAGCTTTAGTGTACAGGACTAAGTCAGCTGGTGCACTGGTTTTAACATATAACCTCCTGGCTTTTTTACCAGTTTTTTTTTTGTCACTACTTGATGATCGTAGTAGTGCTGCTTGCATTGGTGACTTTCCTTGGCAACTACTTTTGGGCAAAAGATCTTCAGTGTTTCAGCATATTCTGTCAAGTTGGGACCTTGGTCCTTGATTAAGGAATCCAGTACCAGGGCCATCTCTTTTCTTCCATGCGTAGTCTATTGCCCCCAGGAGTTGACTCAAGAAACTGGTTTGGTAGATGTTTGCCTGGTACAGACGGGAGCTTGTTCCAGGCCTCAGATTTGAGTTCCAGGATGTTGTGATCACTCTGGATCGTGGGGATCACTTCCAACGATATTAATTTGCCAAAGAGGTTTTCAGATGCAAAAATATAGTCCAATGTACTTGTTTGGGCACCCCGTTTCCATGTACGGGCGGCCGGTTTGTCGCCCGACAAGTTTCCGTTTACCATGTGTATATTTCTGGCTATTAGTTCCTTCTCCATGGCCACGCCTCTCGTTATATTTTTTGAGGCGTTCAAAGGCAGGAACTCTATTTTCCTCTGCTTCTTGTCTTAACATTCCATGTTCAAGTCACCGCATAGCAGAATTTTGAGTAATGGACATTCAATCCTGGCGTCGTCTATGGCTTCCAGTAGGACTTCCATGAGGTTGTCCTCATCTCGGGCTATCGGGCCCCAATATACGTTGCATATGAGCAACTGCCAGTCTGGAGTAAGTGAAGCTGGTTCTGACGTGGATGAAATCGTAGTAAGTTGGATCCAAGGGTTTCTGTTTAGAGAAGAGAGCACTTTTATGCCACTAGTGCGCTTTACCCCCAAAAGTAAACCCGAGCTCGGTCTACCTTTCGTGCCCTTTGTTGCGGGGTTTAAATATAACTCGAACCTGTCCAGAAGAGGTAGATCACACAACCAGGTTTCTTGCAAGCAAAATAGGTCGTAAGAGGACAGATGTGTTTCTGAATTGCCAAGTAGATGCACATAACCCCTTGTATTCCAACTCATGATCTTTATCCCTTTTGATTTGGAGTTGGAGTGGGCACTCGTAGATAGGTGTTGGCATTATGACTTAGCAGATAGAACCCCAGCCAGCCAACTCCAGTCATCTTGACTATTCACCAAGTTTAATCCTGCTTTTTCTGATTGAATATGCACTTGGTCTCCTCTACTATCAACCTCTCGGGTCCCTCTACCACTATTTCCTGCTTTCATCGGATGATCCTTATAGGGTTTGTTGGTGGTACTTCGGTGGTTATGTAGTAGATGTTTCAAGTCCTTTGTAGCTACACGGTCGGATCTGTTTTCCTCCCTCTAACTCCCTAAGCACGAATCCACATAGGTTAAGTTTTGGGCCCAGCTCTAGGAGTGAGTTTTTAGTATTTTGATCACTTGTGTGAAGAATCACACTATCGTGTCGCTGCTCATTGTGAAATTCGATCCAGTCAAAATCCCTCGATTTTAATTTCTCCGGATGATCCAGGGATTGTAAGAGCCTGATAACGTTGGCCCGATTCATAATTAAGTTGTCTTCGTAGCCTAAAGTTCTTTCCAATAGTATTCTATAGTGTTCCTTGGCATTTTTTGCCCCCGGTCCTTTATGGGCATTCTGATTGTTAGGCCCACGTGCCGGCTTTCTCTCAATCGTTTCTGCCCATGACACTGTTCTTTTTATTTCCTTTGACGCGCCAGGGCAGACTCCTTTATTACTGGTGGTTTCCAGGCATCTCTGGACAAGAAAGTTCCGTCTGTCTTCCAGAGTTGTGTAACCCAAGGCGTTGGATGGATGTGTGTCTGACCTTTCTTTTTCTGTGGGGCTGGCTGATTTTTCTCTACCAGAGTGCACTCTAGTTTTCCACTTGAGTTTTTTGTCGAAATCCGAGTTCACAATCGACAACGTGGGCATTGAGGGCTTTTTAAAGGACACTAGCCGCACCACCCTGTCTTTGATTGTCTGAGCCTTCGTCTCCCCTTTAAATTCGACTTCTTTTGTCTTGCTGTATATTTCTGGATCTTCTTCCTCGGTACCACTTTTCGATCCTGACTCCCCCTCCCATGAGGTGTTTATGTCTGAGTATACAGATAAGTCCATGAGAGAGATGTCCGTGTTGTCATTTGTCAACGTGATGTCCAGTGGGCGAGGGGACTCATCAGGACTTACTTTTGGGCGGGCAGCGGAAGCAATTTCTATTTTTTTTATTACTGGTCTCTCATGAGTAGGCAATTTGCAGGGAAGTGCCAAGTTCCTTGGAAGGGATAGACCAGTTGCGATTTTAGATCTCAATGTGGGTTTCCTTGTAGGCAAAGGGCTCTGTCCTATAGGTTTGTCCGTTGGTGTAACCATTTTCCCATAGTTTTTATCGCCTTTCTTGTTTACTTTAAGTAAACCTTCCTTCATTGGGGATAAACCTGATTTTGGTTTCTTAAATAAGTCAAACAATTTGATGTTGCTAATTGGCACTGGAGCCTCGAGCTGATCCCGTGTAACCAGGGGCAGAGTATTAATTGCAATGGAAGACGCTGAACATCCTACTTTCGGTGCTTGCCTACCCTCCTTCGTTGCTGGGCTAATTGCCCACACAGAGGGGTCCGTGTTGGTAGAACTGTCCTTATATTTAGTAGTGGAAAATTCCTCAAGAGTACTCTTTGTAGGCAAAACCACCTGTTGGTTGTGAGTCTGTTCCAGGGATGACGGACCACTCTCCGGGCCACCTACACTCCCTAACCGAAGACTTGTCCTTTCCGATCTTCTTATTTCTTTTTCTTTTATGATTGGCTCTATGATACTTTTCAAAATGTTTGTCATGTGTTTGTCATTTTTTTCGAGTTTCGACTGAATTGCAGAGACGAAGCCTTCTATAAAAATCATTTTAGAAAACATCATTGCAATTGTTGTTGTATGGTCCCGAAGCTGATCGTTTTGCGACTCTATAAGTTTCATGAAGGGGGCCATTACCAAAGCAAAAGCTGTGATCATTCCAGGATCGATTTGGGGATCCTTTTTAGAAGGAGCATCACCTTGAGTTGATTCCAAGACAGACAAGAGATCCTCGTCTGTGGGAGAGGGTTGTCTTCTTTGCCGTTTACTTGGAAACAGCGCTTGCTGAGGGAATACTCCTTTATGGAATCTTTGCGGGGGTCCCTGAGGTAAAATTTTGTTGACTGAGGCAAGAGTCCCCCCCATTTATTTGGTGGTGACCCCTTACGCTCAGGTATAAATGTGTACGACCCTGAGGTGATCATTTGTTGGGATCTAGGCCGTGGCGTAGAGGGGTCCAGAAGACGCTCTCGAGTAGTCACCCTGTTTTGCTGGTTCTTACTTGAGTAGTTTGTGTGGAAATCGGTGTTCAGTAAGGAAATCCCGAAGGGTTTCCAGCCGTTATCCGATTTTTTTGCTGGAGGCTGATCTCTTTTGTTCTCATTTAAGGAACCGAAGACAAAGGGGTTCACAACAGGAGATGCGGTTGGCCTTAGAGAACCCATCTCATCAGCATAAATTGCGCCCAAATCCTTTGGGGAGGAGAGAGTAGAATTTAAGGGAATTGAATTGGGGGAAACCTCCCGCACTGTGTCCTTAGGGGACAGTCCTGTTTGTGGTTTCGTGTTCTGACCCCTATCATCAGTGTCCACCGCACTAATAAAAGGTCCCCGAGTTTCAATTTCTATGGGGGGCACTGATGTATCCAAGGTCTTGGGAGACTGTTGGGGCTGTAAGTGAAGCTGTGTGTGGGAGCCTTCCCCTTCTCCTAAACTTGATCCGTTCACCACCTCCTCAGCCGTTTCCACATTTATTTGTAAAATATTTTCAAATGAGGCAGTGCTGCATGTAATAGCTACCTCGGGGTAGCAACCCGCCCCAGTCCTATGTGGCGAGGGCTTTGTGACCATGGAGTCAGCCATTGTAAACAGTTAGTCAGTAAGACCTGGCCGAATTTACTAGGATTTCGAAAGTACCAAGTTGATGTACAAGTCTTTCAGAGTAAATAAATCTCGCAATTACCTTGCTGCCTTCTTGTCTCCCTGCCGCATACTGCACTTAGCCGCACTTCCCGACTGGATGTGGCACCACCAGCGCCTAACAGCCGCAAAACAGCCGATGGGCTTTTCCCCGCCGGGCTTAACGCCGCAAGGGTGGGTGGCTTTCCGTGAAGTAGCTGGTCAAAGTCACGTGATGTGTCACGTGAGCCGAGTAAGCTCCGCCTCCTACAGGAAGCGACACGGCACCACAGGCACCAGCAAGAGCCCCTTCACGGCTCACGATGCTGGAAAGAGCATGTACAAGTGTTCGTTTTCAGTTACAGTGCAGTTCAGATGAAGCTGCAGCGTTTAATTTTTCATTCATGTAATTTCAATTAGGTCTACAATGGAAATGTAATTGATAACATATAGATTAATTAGCATATGTCACCTTACTAAAGGTGGATTGAACCTTTGAAGCACTTTAAATACAAATAAATCCAAAATAGCTGTGGGATCTGATATGTCTTTAGGCTGGTTCGTACAACATAATTTGGACCAAAGCAAGGGCGGAATGTCCAATCAATACTTGCCCTTTTACAAGTGGGCATCCTAGCTGAACATATTTTTCCAAACTCCAGCCCAGGGGGAGGGTATCAGAACTATATAAAGACAAGTAGGAATTAGTTAGTGTAGATGTTTGAGAGCCGAAGGGAAGAGAGAGATGGAGAGAAAGGTGTGACTTGCGAGCTGGGCTGAGACCTCAGAGTGCTGCCCAAAGACCAGAATGTTAGTGACGAGACTCATATGCCAGGTTCTTATTAATATTAAGGTCCCAAAAGATAAGCTTAAATTATTATTATTATTATTATGATTATTATTATGATAAGTATTATTGTATTTGTTGAGCACCAACCGAGCTTTGAAAAGCAATTGAGCACTTTACAGAGTTATACAACAATACAGATGCATAACGGAGCACTTGAAAGAGGTATAGATCAGTACAGATGCATAACGGAATGCTTTTCAGAGGTAACAACAGAACAGGTATACAGTGGGGGTAGGATAAAGAGGGGCACAAAGGAGGGGTACAGGTGTACCGGGTGGTGGGGAAGTGAGGGGCGTCTAGCGAGTCAGATGCTACCAGGGTTGATGTGATGGCCTAGGTGTTGAGGAGGAGAGACTCCTTGAAGAGGTTGGTCTTGAGTTCTTTTCTGAATTGTAGGAGCGTGGAGGCAAGTCTGATGCTGATGGGGAGGAGGTTCCATATTCTTGGGGGATAGGCAGAGAAGGTTTGTTTTCTGGTAATTTCCTTTGTGCAGCAGTGAATTTTAAGTCGGCACATGTCCTAGCTTCTGGTGGTGCACTGTCTGGCAGAGATGCAGAGTCTCTCTGTGAGGTAGCTGGGTAACTTGAGGGTGACTACCTTATAGATGATGCAGCAACACTTGAAAGTGATTCGTTCATGCAGTGGGAGCCAGTGTAGTTCGATGATGGCCAGGTTGATGTGGTTTTTTCTGTGTAAACCCTTGATGAGGTGTGTGTCTGTGTGTAGGACACTTCTGAGGGGCGCAAGGGAGGATTACAGGAGGCCTTTGAGGAGTGCATTCACCCGTCTAGGTGGGATAGGAGCAGTGCTTGAACAGTGGATCTAAAGCTGTCCGCAGGGAGGAAGGGCTTGACTTTCCACAGACGGGCAAGCTGATACCAAGCTGTCTGAGTTTTCTTAGCTGTGTGTCTTGAAGGAGAGCTGTTTATCAATGTGGAACACAAGGGAATTGGCGCCGGAGGTGAACTCGGGTGTGAAGCCCTCAGAGTTCATGGTTGATAGCCAGTTCTGCATGTATGGGTGTTCAGTGTTGTTGGTGAGGAGTAGGAATTTGGTCTTGGAGGGTTTGAGCTTCAAAACGACCAAAGTGAACCCCTCTCCACCATTAAGGTACACGAGGTACTAAGGAACTCAAAGATGGCCGCCGCGACATGCCTGCAGCCCCCCATGCCTAACGTGGCTACCAGCAGCCTGCTGATTGGCTACTCGGCCTACATTACCCCCCATTGGTGCCGGCAGGCGAAGCCGGCCCACTTTACCCAAGGCCCACGGAGACAAGGCCAGTAGTCCCCACCACCAAACTGAGGAGGAGGAGCTCCAGGTTGCGTCCCTGCAGGAGCAGTGGACCCACAGAGGAAAGCATCCAACCAACCAGGAATACTGGTAAGCGCAGATTCACCCGCGCCACCTTTCCAGAATTTGCCACTTAATCCTGTGCATCACTGCAGACGAGTGATTGCCAAAGCCTGCAGAAGGAAACCCCTTCATGCGCTCAATTTCGGCCAAAACGACCAAAGTGAACCCCTCACCGTCATTAAGGAACACAAGGTACCTAGGAGCTCAAAGATGGCCGCCTGCGACATGCCTGCAGCCCCCCTTGCCTAACGTGGCTACCAGCAGCCTGCTGATTGGCTACTCGGCCTACACTACCCCCCATTGGTGCCGGCAGGCGAAGCCGGCCCACTTCACCCAAGGCCCACGGAGACAAGGCCATCACCTGTTTTATGCCTGTTTGATGCCGTGACTGCCGTTGCCGGTCCCTCTGGCACTCCTTCAAGCGCTCCTTTCAAAAGGTAACATTTCCACCTCTCCCCAGGCGCTACAATACCACTGCCCAACCCAAAGTTGACTAACTCGCACATTCGATCTATTACACGTATGCGTGACCGATTGGCATAAGAACTGCTCCTATATGCCGCCTGACTGTTCCTACCAAGTCTCTAGTCTCTCCATCACCCCTCTCACAACTCGCCCCCACCCATTGACAAATGTGTGCGTACAGCTCCTCCTACCATCACTTCTAGCGATCACTATAACCCTATGCTCATCGCTGTTTTTGCTCCCGTGACTAGACCTATTGTGCTTGCAACTGTTCCATTCTACCCACGCACATTTTATGCTTTAAATGGTATTTACTGCGCGATTCATATGAATACCCAATTCATCTGGCACTCCTTCAGTAAAATCGAACGTGCCCACCACCGCATTGCATTAGCCAAATCAAACTTACCTACTTGCGCACTTTACCAAAAAAGTCGATTTAGCCCACTTTCACACTGCATTAGCACAACTGAAACTGCCTATCTTTGCATTCTACCAGCATACTTGACCTAGCCTATTGTTGCACCTTACTCGCATAGCTGCATTTAGCCTGTTTTGCACTGCATTAGCAAATATTGAATCTGCCTATCATTGCATTCTACCAGCATATTCAATTTAGCCTATTGTTGCACCCTACTTGCATAGTTGATTCTAGCCTGTTTTGCACTGCACCAGCATAATTGAATCTGCCCACCTTGCTAAAATATAGACTAAGTCACACCTGCATACGCCTAATCTCCTATAATTGCCCACTGTGCCTACCTGCATTTGTCCTGCCCACAGCACCTAGCACCACGCTGCTCTACAGCCTTACCTATACTGCTTTCCCAATTATGTCCGCCTGGCTCATCCTCATCATGTTCCCTTTCTGAGCCATGCCCAACAATACGCCATGCAGCAGAAACAGCTTCATATCACTTAGCAATGGACTAGCCAAACTCGGCTGTCCAAGACATTACCCTATCCCCTGCCCCACACCCTTCCTCCCCACTCTGACACCATTCTCCCACAGTGCCCACTCATACCACACCGTTAAAATTAGTGCCACCTCAGACAACTTGCTACCCAACCCCACCAAAGATGGCTACACCTTTACCAACCAGAACCCCCCCCCAAGCTACCAGAATACCGGCCTTCAGCCTATCCTAATCTTACTACACGCAACAACAGACTAGGCTCCAGGCTCCACATCCTACCCAGCACATGGCCTGCAACATCTATGACTAAGGCCACGAAAAATAACACCACCAGCGCTGCTAACACTGCCTCGCTAAAAGGTACGTTACTCAATGTTAGATCCCTTGTTGTCCATCCCACTGCAATTGCTGACATCATCCGCTCAGCAGATCTAGACTTCCTTGCTACCACAGAAACATGGCTACATGATGCAACAGGTCCCCATCTAACGCTTGCGGTTCCCGACAATTTCTCCATCCTTAGGGCCGACAGACCTAATGCCCGCAGAGGAGGGGTAGCTATCATATTTAAATCCTAGCTTGGCATTAGATCTGTTACCTCCCTCCCCCTGAAATCATGTGAGCGACTCACCATTAAAATACAAACCACCCCTAATAATACTATCACTCTGGAACTAATATACAGACCCCCTGGTCCCACAGGTACCTTCGAGGAAGTCATTTCCTCTCTCATAACCGGGAATTCTAAGCCTCTCTCACAAAATATCATTCTAGGTGACTTTAACCTAGGGTACAATGACCCTAACGACATCCCTGCGTCCTCCCTTGCTAACACACTCTCTGAACACGACTACACTCAACTCAACACATTACCTACCCATCAAAAAGGCAGAACCATTGAGTGGCTTGCTGCCCACAACTGCAATATTACCTGCAAAGCACCCCAACCTCTCGTATGGACTCACCATTGCCTCATATCGTTTGACATTAGCATTAACAACCAGAACCTCAAACAGTGCCCCCTTGCACCAGCCTGTCTGACCAGAAACAAGTGCAACATTAGTGCGGAAACCCTTATGACACTGGCTCTCCCTATCCTAAATACGCTCCCTGCCACTGCTGACCTTAATCTACTAGTAAATACCTACAATGACGCCATGACCAAAGCCATCGACACCGTTACCCCATTAAAACTACGCAAAGGCAAATCTAGAGCTCATCTGAACTCAAAATACTCCGAAAAAAGAAAGCCAAGTTGGAAACCTTATGGAAAATGACTCCATCAGCTGAAAATAAAACTAACCTCACGAATATCTCCTACCTCTATAAAAAGGAAATAATCCGCACCAAGAAGGAAGCCTACAATGTCAGAATAAACAATGCAGGATCCAGTGCTAAAGAACTCTTCATCATCCTAAAGGAGTTAGAAAACCCTAACCCACCGACAGACACGTCTGTGAAAGACAAACCTTGGTGCACAAACATCCAAGATGCTCTTGCTAATAAAATCACTGGCCTATAAACTAAAATTGAGGTCAAAAGACTACAACTTTCCAACAACAACTCCTCCACCCCTAGCATACCTACTACCACTGATACCACCTCTGGCTTCACATTCAAAAAGGTAACTATACCAGAAGTCCAAAAAATCATAACATCCCTCAAACCATCAAATTGCAAAGGGGACAGCTGCCCCGCACAGATCATCAAGGATGCAGCAAGAGACCTATCCTCTTTCATCTCCAAGATAATAAACCTTTCATTCTCCACTAAATCAGTATCCAACAACCTGAAACAATCATGGGTTCTCCCTCTTCTAAAAAAACAATCTCTAGACCCAGCCATTCCCACTAATTACAGGCCCATCACCACGGTTCTTTTCCTGCTAAAAATCCTTGATAGAGATGTCTACCTGCAAATTCAGGATTACCTAGAAACCAACCAACTGTCAGGATTGCGTCAATCTGGCTTTCGACCTCAACATGAAAGAAACCGCCCTTGTTGACCTCAAAAGTCAGATTGATGACATTAAAGACAAAGGAAAGGCTGCCATCCTACTCCTTCTAGACCTCTCAGCAGCTTTCGACCTGGTCGACCATAAAATACTTTGTAACCACCTCTTTTCCACTGCCCTTTTCTCCTCCTCTGCTGTCACGTGGATACAATCCTTCTTGGCCAACAGAACTATGAGGGTCTTTTCTTCCGTGGCAGCAGCAGACCCTATCCACATCACCTGTGGTGTCCCACAAGGTTCCTGTGTTTCCCCCACCCTATATAACATCTTTACAAAGCCTCTCTTTGACAAACTGGACCATGTGGGTGTCCCTTACACCAACTATGCGAATGACACCCAGATACTCATCGCCATCTCGGGCAACTACAGCGCTGATGTCACTAGGATTAAAAAACTCTTTTCTATCATTCAGGAATGAATGGCCACACATGGACTTTGCCTGAATGATGAGAAGACTGAACTTCTCATTGATAGATCACCCAATAACTTACAAAAACGGAGCCCTGACTACTCCAACATCACCATCGACGGCAACACCATCCCAGTCACTAAAAATGTGAAAACCCTCGGCTTTTATCTGAACACCAATACCAACCTCACCAAACAAGTTAACACGACTGCCTCAGCTACCGCCTACACAGGGAAACTAATTAGAGCCTGTAGACCTTTTTTATCCACTAATAGCTGCCTCAAGCTGGCTAGGGCTCTCATAAAATCTAAGCTAGACTATTGCAATAGCCTCTACCTAGGTGCCAACCAATCTATAATCAACAAACTTCAGGTTCTCCAAAATAATGCGCTACAAGCAGCACTAAACATTCCGAGGCGTGAGCATATATCCGCCATCAGAATTTCATGCAAATGGCTTTCCATTCAACAAAACAATTGACTTAAAAACGCTTTGCCTTACCTACAAAGCCCTTAACCACATAGTCCCTCCCTACCTCACCAACAAATTCACCATGAAACCTGCCACCAGAATCACTAGATCTTCCAACACGCTATGCCTCACCGTGCCCAGATTCACTGCTAAAAGAGCCCGCGGCTCAAGCTTCACGGTCCTTGCCTCTCAACTGTGGAACACCCTGCCTTTGAAAATGAAATCGACTAAATCCTTCCTATTATTCAGGAAACTTGTCATTGGTTGGTTACTGACTAAAATCCAATCCTAAGTTTGATCCAGCCTACCACAAAATTGTATATATTGTACATGCCTCACCTATGCTTCAACTGCAAGTCTTAACTACCTCTGTCTGTATATATTATACATTACTTTACTACTGTATTACTGCAAATTCTATATATATTGTGCCTTGTAACCTGTCCTAAGCGTCCTTTTACTCCAGGGTCTGGAGCGCTATATAAATAAAATAAACAAACAAACAAGTATGCACTAGACATCCACGACTGGATCAGGGAGAGATATGTTTTGAGCTTATGGATGTCCTCGATGGAGTTGATCTTGAGGTATAGCTGTGTGTCTGTTATGTTCTCTAACTGCGCCGATGACACCCAGTGCGTCATTCCCCTAATAGGCTCTCACTCGCAAGATGAATTGGAATTTAACAGAGTTTTTACCCTGATAGAGAACTGGATGATGTCTAGCAACCTTGCCCTAAACAGAGGGAAAAAACGGAACTTATGATTGTGGGTACTTCTGCTACCTTGGCTAAGCTTGGTCCTGCTTACAACAGATTCCTACTGGGGGATGTGAAAATAATCCTGTAGCCGAAAGTAAACATTCTTGGAGTGGTCGTGGACAAAGTGTTGAACATGAATTCTCATGTGGCCAGTACTGTCTCAGCAGCCGTCTACTATGTTAAATTACTGGCACACCTCAGACCATACATTTCTTAGACAAATGCAGAATCGATTGCGAGAGCAATCATTAATTCTAAGATTGATTATTGTAGTAGCCTTCTGGTTGGAATCTGCAATGCAGATACAAGCAGACTACAAATGGTATAAAATGGAGCGGTCAGAGTGGTTGTGGGACTTTGTCGCTGCAACGACGTCTTGGAGGTCAGACGCTCCCTGTACTTGGCTCCCACTTGAGGCTTGGGTTGGGTTCAGACTCTTGATCATCACCTTCAAATTCAGACTGGGGTTGATGCCTATGTACCTGCAAGACCTAATTACAGTGAAGGTGGCCGGCAGGAACCTTAGGACCAGCAATGAGAATTTTCCTGTTTCTTCCTAGATGTAGAATGAAGAAGGTAGAAAAAGTAGCCTTCTTCATTGCCGCCCCTAAGTCATGGAATCTTCTGCCATCTGAGCTGTGAGGACAAATATCACTAGCAGTCTTCAAGATATAACTGAATACATTGTTTTTCTCATGAGTAATAGCTCTTAGTTTCCAAGTGCCTCTGAGCCATCTGGTCAGTTAGCGCCCACCGCTCTCCTTTTTTTGTATGTTTGTCCTTGTTTGCGCCCTAATGCTTAAGAGTCCAAGGATGTGCATTACAAATATCGTAAAGTAAGTAGTGTCATCGGTGTATTGGTGGATGTGGATGTTGAGTGAGGCTAGTAGGGCTCCCAGCAGCTCCATGCATAGATTGAACTGGAAAGCTTGAACTAAACATAGCACAGGAGCTATGCCAAGGGTCTAGCTGGAGAGTCCAAGATCCCAGTACAGAAGCTGGAGTCCAGAATACAAAGAGTTAAATGATAGTCCCTAATGTACATTTATATGTTAATCTAATGTTTGAGAATCAGACATTTTGTGAAATCAACTGCATGAAGAAAACAATAGGCTGAATCACAGATGTTATTTCTAAGAAGCAGACGATTGGCTATGATGATTACTGGAGGACATTTTAGATCAGCCTATGACATCATCATGACAAGAACACTGCCATTTTAACATAGTCAATGGGAGGTATATAGGAAACAAAGCTCCCAGGAGGCTTCTGATATGGCTGATTTAATGGTCTAATCTTTGCTGTGGGGTGGCTCTATGTTTGGAGGAGCTTACTGATCACGTTTGACTGACAAACTGTCACTTCTACAAATCCTGGCAGAGTCTATGAGAGTCAAATCTCTGGGCAGGATCAAAGATTAAAACTAGAGATTAAGATACTGACACCCACAAGTCATGACTGGATGGCCAGGAATTAAATGGGGATCAAATAAATCTCTCTGCACTTAAAGTAGTGCACTAAGCACAGCCTTCATGCAAAAGGTTCTGCATCTCCACATTTTCATTATCACACTTCTTCTTCTATGCAGGGATGGGCCAGCCTTTCTTTGTCTGATGATTGCTTAATTGTTTCCAGGTGAGAGAATTTGGAGAAATATGATGTTGCCTGGTGTCATTTTCCCAGCTTATAATGTAACGCTATTTGCTTCAATTGGAGATTGCACCAATGTTCTCCAATTTTGTTGGTGCGATTGCAAAGCAACATTGGCACATGTTGTGGAGGTTTTTGCTCTTTATATAGTTTGGTGCAACTTGCTGCATTTTACAACAACTTTAAATAAACGATGTTTGCCCCTTTACAATGAGTGCTAGATTCACGCTTAGTGTTACACTGTGGATGCAATCTTTAACTGCAAGCAGTTTTATGTTCACCCACTTGGCAACATCATACTTTTTATATAATGACTCGCTCACTAGAAGAAGAGCAACACAATGTGATGACTTTTTAAATGTAACCAGATCATGCATTTCATATATAGACGATCAAACGTAATCCCACCTGTGCCATTGCTCATCTCACCCTGGGGACATGGGACACAATCAAAGCAGCAGACGGGCTGCCCCTCTCTGGCAGCCTTTCTGTACCCTGGAGGACAGGAGTCACTGCAGACAGAGCGTGGGACCTGCAGGAGGAAAGGAGAGGGCATTCATGAAAAAGGTTGCAGAGATCTGGACACTCAGGTGGGATGGAGAATGCATTCTTGGAAAAGGTTACAGTGGTTGGGACGAAATCTTTGATCCAGCAGGGCTATTTGCTGAAGTTACACCATACTATCTCTATTCTTTTCGTCAACGTCCCAAGCACGCGAATATTTAAGCTGCAAACGAGCCCTTGGGATGGAAGATTATCTGGATATCATTGGTACACCATTGATGAGAATCCTGTATATTAAACATCGTCTGGGCATGCTGACCATCAATACATTATCATTCTAGTGGCACGCGGCTGCACATGAGACTTGCACAGCCTGCACATCGACAGGGAATCAATTGAACCTTTCTTGTTTATCTGCCCCTATTATCTGGCTCTTAGGAAAAGGTCCATGAGGCCCATTCTGCTGAAATGTAATATTAGACACCTCCATGAGGCCTTACCACTGTCCAAAAGCACAGCTGACGATCATGTGGTCTTTGCCTTTTCCCACTACATCCAGCGGGCATTGGCCTTCAGGAGAACATTGTGTAACCATCAATAAGGGGCGCATGGGGCTTATTAGGGTACATGTATACTCAGGACTGCACATTGCACTTTATTTCCTGTGACTCTTACACATCCGTGAGCTGAGTTTTGCTGCAAATTCCCTAATGTCTCTGATGCAGGGTCTGCATTCCACATCAAATCAGTTATCAAATATGGTTGTGCGTGGCATTTTTAGTCTAGTAGTCCCTATTTTGGTTTAGGTGGGTTGTCATTGTCTTAGGTCACAAGTGTATGCCAAATTGTTATGTATTGACATTTTGCAATATTTTTACATGATTTTATTTTATTTGTATATATTGAAGTTTGGACATGTGTTTAGTTTTACTGTGGCTCGATTGTGAATTTTTGAATGTCTTGATTGGTGTCTTGCATGAACCTTTTATGGCGTAAGCTGAAATGAAAGTATAGATGATGATCTAAAAGGTTGCAGAGATCGGGTCGCTCAAGTGGGATGGAGAATGCGTTCATGGAAAAGGTTACAATGGTTGGACCTGCAGGAGGGATGGAGGGACTATCAATTGTAAAAGAGATGGGGATCAATAGGAGGACTTGAGAGAGTAGTCCTGCAAAGGAACAGTGTGGACGAGTTCTGTACGATGTAGAAAGAACATTAATGGCGACTTCAGCAAAGCATGGGACCTCCAGGTGGAAAACAGAAGCTTATGATAAGGATTACACAGCAAGGAGTGAGCAAACAGAGAGGATTGCAATCTGAAAGATCACATATAAAATGTGCAGGTTGCAAGAGAGACAAAGGACAGTATTAAAGACTCTGTAGATTTCACAATTCGGCTTCATTAAGTTTAGTAAATCCAAGTTTAATCTCATCAACTTATTCCAGAACATCTCATCTTTAGTTCTAAACCTTAAAACCTATATATCCCCCATTAGACTTTTGGCAATTCTGAAGAATTTGAGAATTCACCCCCACAATGTATTTCCCTTTCTCTCAGTTAACAATGCATTTGTTTCTTTACCACCCAATGTCCTTTTGAGGTGAACAAGTGCTTTAAAAAAGCCTTTCCGCAACATACCATACACAAATAATGTGTGCAGGGTGCGTTATATAGGATGATTTAAACGGGAGACATCTAGATTGGGGGAATTTTCTAGGTACTGCAAATCAGGCATGCACAATTTTCATTTATTTAAGAAACTTTTTTTATGATTCTGGGACATGCCCGTTTAACAGAATCGATTCAATATAGCCTCTCTCCCCTTTCGGGACATGAAACACACAGGTTTACACAGTAAGTCTATGAAATAATGAAATAGAGACAATCAAATCAATTAAAATATAAACAGAACATTATCTTTACCATTCTCTGTGAATGAAATCCCAATGTGAATGGTTACTATAATGATATATGATCATGTCCTGGTCAATTGAATTGTTAAAGCTGCATTTTACTTAAATGTTGACTTTTTAAAGCATACACATCACAATGATATGATACGATAGGTCATTTAGAGCGTGCTTAAAACCCAGAGGTTTATAAGCGCAGACCCGGGGATCGAACCTGTGGTGCTTCATGTCCTCTTGCTTCCAAGGTGATCAAGTTGCCTCTGAGCTATCCTCCCGAGACAATATGTACAGTTGGTTTACCCTAAACATACATTCACCATGCAATTAAAATTGAATGAGTATTCAGGACAAAGCATTCCTTTCCCAGAAAACAAAATTAAAAAAGAGCATCTCTGCCTACCTATGTCTCTCTATTTTTCATGTATTCAAAATAAACACCTCCCCCTCACACAATAGACATGTCAGTAGTTCGAAAGATATTAGAGAAAACTCCATTTAAAAAAAGACTGCTTGAAATTCCCGGATGTAAATTGCTTCAAAAATATATATTCAGCGTGTAAGTTAACTAGGGTCCCCTCAATCGTGCTTCTGTTTCATTATTATGCAAAAAGTGTACATTTGTAATTTTTTCAATGGGGAATTTAAAGTGGGAAAAATGGGTGGCAAATAAAAACCCTCTCCTTATTCTCTTGAGTGGTTCAGAGTTAGAAACTGGAGTATGCTCCGTGATATAACCAGGAAATGACTTCAATTACTTTGTTTTCCCGGCATGTGCAAAGGGAGATATTATGTCCCTCAGAGTCAGTACTTGGCGATTACACAGAAAATAGATTTCAGTGTTGTTCACAAACTAAGATTCATAAATGCACCCAAGACTAACAAAGAGACAACAATGAACCACAATGTAAAGCGCAAATGAAAATCAACAAATATAATACTCTTTCTTCACAGCTTAAAAACATATCACTCATCTCAAAAGTTCTTGTGCATAAGTGTGAATCGAGTATATTTAAAAACGTTGTAAATATAGTCAATACACAAGCATTAAAATCAGAAAAGTCAACAGGTTAATAGTAATTACTAATATGCTAAAATGCTTTCCATCACAATTAGTTCCTTTTACTTTCAAGCAATCATTCATGTGCACAATCTTAGTTAGTTTAAACCCAAAGAGAATAAGGCAATTGTTAAACAAAATTATATGGATAAGGCTTGTATTGAAATGACAATAGGGACCAGCTCACCCGCGGGTTCTTTGCCCATCTATCTATCTATCTATCTATCTATATATATATATTCACTGAAACAACTTTGTTAAAGGGACGTTATGGTTAAGTTGCACTAACAAAAACCTATAAAATTCACAGACAACATTTTGTTAAAGGGATCTTATGGTTACAAGTAAAATCGAAAAACGTCAGTAGTTAGTCGTTTATGGTAGGCTAAGCAACCATAACTCACGCCACCACCCTGCACTGCTAAGACTAACACACAGGACATCAAAGATGACATCACAAATGTCATTGATGACATCACATATGAAATTAATGTTGATGAAAAGTCCCTACAAGGGATTGTGTTTATGATGTTGGTAACACAATGTCACAGGTGATCGGGAGACCTATCATGAACTACTTAATCTGTTAAAGAATGTACTTATTTAAACAAAACATTATATTATCACAACTGATGTTGACAACATGCAAGTATACCTTTTTGTACAAATACCTATGTTTAAAAATACAAATTATTTTTTTAGGTAAGACACATTGCAATGGAATGCACCAATCACAAACCATAACTATTTATTTTTCTATTATTAGCTTTCATTACATAAACATGTGTTATACGACATAAGCCCTTTTTTTTCTTACAGAAATGGCAAGCACACTAGAATGGTTGGAACAAAACTTCCTGAGAGATGAAATGAGGGACGATAACATCTTAAATGTTATGCAATAGCATATTTTACTGTCAACAAATAATCTACTTTGTACAAACTGTACTAAAATAATTATTTCTATTTCTCTTACAGTACATAGTGTTCATGGTGAAAGCACGCCCCAGTTTAATTGAATTTTTTTCAGTCCCTAGAATCAGAAAGAGAAGTTGTATCCCAGAATGTAAATACTCACATCAAGAACTTGTCCCAAAAAATTGGATAAACTAAGTAATGATGTCAATGAACTTGTATAATACATCAAAAAACACCTGATTAAACATGTTCCTTATCACTGTCCTACTTGCACCTGTACCCTTGTCCCCAGCAATCATCCCCATCCAATTCTTAACATTTTAATCAAAGACGATTTGATGAAACCTCAGTCCCTTCCTCCCCCATGATTATTCTACACAAATGCCTAATTCTCCCATTTTTGTTTCCCATTCTGACACCACATCCATTTCCTAAAAGTATATATTTCTTGTAATACAAAGGTTTTGTTCATTGTTGTGTGTTATTTCTTTTTTTTGAAAACTCCCATTATGAATCCGCGGACTATGCGACTGTCAGGGGTGTCCGCACTCAAAATGGGTGTGCCCCTGGACAGGCACAATGTCCGGACATGTCCATTTATGTGTGACACACTTTAATTAGTCTGTGGACAGAATGACTACCCAGGGGTTTCCACACTCAAAATGGAGGTGCCCCCGGACTGGAGGGTTGTCTGGAAATGACTGCACGCGTGCAGTGTGCCGGCTGTGTCCGCGAATGGTGTGCGTGGCCATGTACAGTTTAGAAGTCAATTTCCTGCCAATCTAGGGTGTTTCAAGCAGAAACTGTACCCTTGCATATCTCCCAGACCCATTCTACATTGATCTGGCAACTTTTTACAACTTTTCAAGGTATTTTTGTGACTCGGTAGTCAGCGGACAGTACGACTTTCCACGGATGGTGCCTCTAAAGGGACTCACCCATTATTTTTCTTCATTCTCAATATGGTTATCCAGGGGTGAGCATCTTGCAGGGTACCATACAAAAATGTCGGCCTCATTTGTGCGCCCCCACAGTCACTGTGACATAGGAGGCACACAAAATGAGGGTGACATTTACTGCGTCCAAGCAGAGCAGGGGTTGCGGGGGTGTCCCCCACTCTTCCTGGGTGCAGTAATGGGATCGGGAGTTGCGGGGGTGTCCCCCGCTTACCATTTCGGAAAGCGGGGGACACGTAAAAAAAAAAAGCTCCCTGTGCATCAGCTCCAACCCACATTAGTGGGAAGAGCTGACACTGCAGGGATCGCAGAGTGCGGGCAGCACACGCAGAAGTGTGCCGCCCCAAAGGTAAGTGGGGTGGGGGTTAGGGAGGGGTAATGCAGGCCAGGGGAAGTGGGCACAGTGATCCATATGATCACTGCGCCGCGGCATAACTTCCGTCAGCATTTTCGGGTCGCAGTTGCGGGCCTCGCAGTGATCACATAGATCCTCTTGCAGGACATTCTTTGTAGAACTTTCTTTGTGTACAGTGGACAGCATCAAGGCATCTCCTATGGCCAGTTCTGCTCCCCAACCACCCCCACCATCACCATCTGGAGGGCCTAGACAGGGGAACAGGATTGATGATGGAGAGGAGGAACAAGCAGAAGAGGAAGATGAGGTAATGGAAGTCCTGGGTGTGGCGGTTCTTTAAGACCATGGGTGGAGTCCCAAAGGCAAAGGCTGTCCGTGTTGAATGTATTGAGTGTGGGGTGAAACTCAGTCACAGACAACAGGGGCACTAATCCTTCAGGACTACATAACGTGCCACTACGTCTGTGCCAATCACCTGGTTGCACTGAGAAGAGCTGTCCATTTCTCAAGGAGAAGCAGGCTATCTTCCTCTGCACCTTCTTCTTCTCCAGCTTCTCCTGTGGGGGAGAGGATCCCACTAGCTGCCTTGCAGGCCATACAGGATGCTATAGATCCTTACCTTTCGAGGGTCACAGTAACATACAACGTTTCAGGGAGGAACAGTTTTGCAATGCTTTTGAGGCAGAGCACGAGTAACAGTGCCCTTTACCTTGAATTTAAGGCATGCCCAACATCTTCCCCTGTCCACCTGCCCCTCCATCTCTGTAGTTGGGACCCCTTTCCTCCCTTTCCTTCCTTCCCTTTTCCACCTTAACTTCCCTCTCTTGCAAAACAAAACCTGAAAACGCAAAAAAGAATACAAAACCAGAAAAAACACACAAAAATGGTTCCTTTAGGAGCCACCTTCCAAAGTTAAAAAATGAAAGTGAGAACAAAGTCACAGGCATGGGACAGTTGAAATCATTTTAATTGTTTTGCATTCAAAAAGGGTGTCTCTTCAAATAACCTTTTTTGTGTTTTTGGCTTTTATATTTTTTTCATTTTTTTCTTACAAACTGAACTAAGAAAACATTTCACTAATTTTGATATTTTCTTCTCACCTTCACAAAAACTGCTTCAAAGCATTTTGAATGTTTTCCACACAAATCTGATTACCCACATCAGTTAAAAAACCCAGGTGGGTAAACTGGACTCCCAGTGCGCAAAGCCCTGTCTATAGTCAATCAATTTGCCAGCCGCATTGACTAGTATGGCGGTGCTACCCTTATAACACAGTAAAGTACATCACAAAACTGAAAATACTGGTCCAATGCGCTTAGCAACACAAGTTTTTATTTATTCATTTTTTCACAGTAGTCGGTTGCCCATGTGGTACCGTGTTTCAACGATTTGTCTTTATCAAGGCCGCCCTATGATTCTGGGGCTGTGGAGAAAGAGCGCGAGCAACAGCGCCCCTACGTTAAATGTAAGGCACGCCCAACATCTTCCATGTCACCCTGCCCCTCCATCTCTGTTGCTGATGCCCCTTCCCTCCCTTTCTCCCTTTCCCAACTTTAACTTCCCTCTCTTGCTCCCTTTCCCCACTTTAACTTCCCTCCCTTCCTCCCTTTCCCCACTTTAACTTCCCTCTCTTGCAAAATTTCCCCACTTTAACTTCCCTCTCTTGCAAAATAAACCCTGAAAAAGACCAAAAAATAGAAAACCAGAAAAAAGGGTTCCTTTAGGTGCTACCTTTCACAGTTAAAAAATAGAAGTGGGAGAAAAAGTCATAGGCATGGGAAAATTCTGTACATTTGAATTGTTTTGCATTAAAAAAGGGTGGCTCTTAAAAGAACTTTTATGTGTTTTTGGCTTTTATATATTTTTGTCATGTTTGGTCTTACAAACTGAACTAAGAAAACATTTCACAAATGTTGAATAATTCTTCTCACTTTCACAAAAACTGCTTCAAGCATTTTTTATGTTTTCCACAAAAATCTGATTACCCACATAAGATGGATCCATCTCACCTAAAAATGTTGCTCCCATCAAATTCAATGTTCTCATTGTGAAACAATGTCATGCCGACATCACAAACAAAAGCACACACGGCTTTATTGACGTTGTGCTTCATTGTTTCCATTTGCGGACCAAATGAACTGGAATGCATCCACATCTGTCTCTGCACAATGTGTGAAAAAGATGTTTTGGAATTAAGGAACATTTCCATCTCCTCCTGTACACGACACTCAAGAAAACCTGATTGGCTATTCCTCTGAAGTCTGCAGATACCGCGACTGTTCGTGGCTTCTGCAGGCCCCTTTCAATGCCAGGCAACCTAAAAAGATCCAGATGTGCCATGTGCCGTCCAGACGTGCTGTCCGCGGACTACCGCGGTGTTCAGGAAGAGATCATCCAATTGAAGGGGGTAGGGGTACTTAAACACAATGTAAGTTATTTAATCTTTAGTGATGGCTCTGAAAGTAATCATTTTGGTTCTTTGGGGGTTTGTTAACAAACACCTTTTTTTCCTTTTTTTGCATTTATGTTTTTCTCTTCAATGCATAAGATTGTAAAGGAAAAATACATTTCCAACATCTGTGAAGTGAACCCAATCTGGACAAAAAAAATCACACCCTGAGAATTAATATTATCATTCTCAAAATATGGCATTCCTGCAGCATACAAAAAAGCAGATACACCTTTATTGACAATCTGCCTTGATTGTTCAATTTGAAGACTGATAAAGGTGGACATCTCCATGTGCGTCTCTGATTTATTTTTGAAAAAATAATGTGAGCAGCAGGAAACAGTTGCATTAGGCTTTTTTAAAAAATCCTTCAGCGCAACTTACAAAGACACTGGAGTCACAACCCCCAAACTGTCCCCTTCACAATGGAATATCACAATATCTCGACTTTTAAAGTGAGCCTTACTCTCACAGAATGAAAGCAAGCTTGTCCTGTTTGAGCCACAAACTGCATGCCAGGAACCCTCTACTTCTGCCAATCCAATATTTCCAAGGATGCAATGATTCTCAGTATATGCCTTCAAAGACTGAATTGAAGAGTCCCCAAGAATCCACACAGTCTGCCTTCTCAAACAAATAGCCATTATCCCTGCTCTCACAACTCTTGCAAACAAAACTCCTACTACCCGCTCTTCCTGTACACCAAACCTAGCTAACCTAATTGGCTGCTTCCTACAGTCCCCTTTCCATGCCAGGCATCCACAAAAGACCTGGATGTGGCACGTGCCATCAACGGATTACCACAGTGTCCACGGACCTGCTTACAGGGGGCAGCCCCTCTACCCTTTCCACTTCCATGTTCTCAACACTCCCTCATTGGCTGCTTTCAAAGAGTCACACATCCATCCACCAATCTATTACAAAACTGCTACACCTAACCATGTCATCTCACTTCAACACTTCAGATGTACACTTGCACTCTCAGAGTACATAGCTCCTGTTAATGAAAGACATCTGCATCAAAAACTACTGTTCAACTACCCAAGATTTATATTTCCAGATTCAACAAGATCTGCATCTTTCAAAACAAAGTACAGGCATGAATATATTTTTTTAAAAAGTGTTCTTAAACTTTATGTACATATGTACATATACATATGGTTCCTGCTACTTACCCTGTAATAAGCTTTTCAATGAACATATTCTCTTTTTTAACGACTCAGGCAAATGCCATGCAGTGCAGCGTTCAGCACCTGCTCACATGAAGCAGCAACCAATTAGAATGCTCTGCATTTCAAAATGATTATTTTTACAAGCTTTTCAATGAAAGCTAAAAAATACATATGTGCATGTACAGCAGCACTGTGTCACTTTTCCATAAAATAAATGAAAATCAGATACAATAGACATGTACACCATTTTGAAATGGCACTCACAGTTTAATATGTTGGTAGTACATGCATTCATCCCAACACCGCCCCTTCCAATGCATAGGTGCATCTTAAGTCTTTCTTTATTCCTGGACATGCAATTGACTTCACCCATTATAAAACTGAAACTACAAGTCCCAGAATGCAACGAAAACAAGACAACTAAACTTCACAATTCCAAACTGTGACATGTATATCAAATAAATATCAAATGTATGTATATGTATATCAAATAAACTTTTGAAATGCTGTATCACTTTTTCATAAAAGAAACTAAAAGCAGAAAAAATAGATTTGTAGACCATTTGTAATTGGCACTCAGTGTGTGTCAGTTTAATAAATTAAGAGTACATGTATTTATCCTAACATAAGCCATTCCAATCTTCAGCTGCTTATGCAGTGCCACGTTTTTCTCTACATTCTGTGACTTGTACTTCAACTTTCACAATGGTAAAAGTGGAACTACAAGTTCCATAATGCAAACAAAAACTCTATGGTTACATAAACACCTAAAAATTAGAATGCATCATGTTGGCAAGTATGCATATACTCCTAAAACATTAAACTTATACACGACAACTGCCATTTAAAAGTGTACTACAACTCTTTTCCATGAACTTTTTCTATCTTTTAGAACATGTTACAGAGTGTCTGCAAATGCACATACATATTTCTTAAATTTCATGAAAATGCTCCTAAAAGCAACAATTTCTAACTGTCCACCAATTTTAAGAACTTTTTCCCCACCACTCCTTCCTCCATTGTAAATAAAAACCTTGCTTCCTTACAGTACTTTGCCATTACCACATATCCCCACTAACTTTATTTTGCAATTAGCGGAAAGGAACACATCATTGCAATCACAGCACAGTTACACTATATATATCACGCCAGAATACTCTTTTCAGACCAACATTTCTTTCATTCTACCCATTATATTCCACTGTTCACACTACTGCTATTCCCATCTACACACCACCATTGCAACACCCACTCTCATTCTGAAAACAGTACAATCACCGTACAGATTCCAACACACCACGAATGCCTTCCTAACTAACCCAACACCATCACACCTCTGTACACTTGTGTTCTCACAACCTTCCCAACCACACCTACTATACCACCTCACAAACAGCACTTTAATCATCTCTACAATCACACCCATGAACCATGCATGCATATACATTGCACAACTTTCCAATACAACCTTTCTCTTTTCCCAACAGACACAACAAAATGCCTACTAAATAGCAACTCCATAGAAAAGAAAGAAAAAGTAGAGCATGTACGAATAAAGGTCCACCACATAGTCATCCACCTCTCAAGCAATTTATAGAAAAAATTAAAACGAAAGAGCTTGTAACCTCACTCAAAAAAACTAAACCAACCACGACTAAAAAAGGAAAGGCCCCTCTTGCAAAAACAAAAAGTAAAACATTATGTACAAAGAAAAGCAGACCTACTAACAAATCCAATCCTCTATCTTCCAGTGTTAACGTAGTCACATCCGAAAACCCAAAAAAAAAAAAAAAAATGTCCCCCCGTAGTCTTCTTCACAATCTTATAAAAACATCTGAAAAGTCACAATCTACCCTTAAAAACTACCACAGGAGACTAATCCTGCAAGCTCTAATTGACAACACTTTTCTACTGAAGAGAACATTGTTTATATTGATTTTAAACAGAATGAAACCACTAACTAAATTAATCAATAAATGACAAAAAGTACTTCTCAATACACACAGTCTCAATATAGAGACCTTTTCAAACTTCTGTGATGGTGAATGGATTCACACAAGGAGCACAGAACCATACTTCAATGAAGACGCTTATAAACAAGAACAACAAAAAACAATTGCCATAGACAATAATGGTCGAGGGAATGAAATAATTTGCCATAATGGTGGAACAAGCCATTATGGCATAAGAAACCCTTATAAGTGTGGTGGTGCCTAGAGATGTGACTGAAGCACTTCCTGCAGTACTGGTGGTAGTGGAGGCTGCTGCTCCTCCACGCTGGACTATCCTGTATTGCCATGGTGGTATTGGGCTGCTCGAGCTCTCGTAGCGGTGTCTGGAGCAGTGACTGAAGCAAAACCTGCAGTAGTGGTGCTGATGGAGGCTTCTGCTCCTCCACACTGGACTGTCCTCTATTGCCATGGTGGTAATGGGCTGCTCATGCTCTGGTGGTGGTTTCTGGAGCCATGACTGAAGCACCGCCTGCTGTAGTGTTACTGGTGGAGGCTTCTGCTCCTCCACGCTGGACTGTCCTCTATTGTCATGGTGGTATTGGGCTGCTCGAGCTCTGGTAGTGGTGTCTGGAGCAGTGAATGAAGCACCGCCTGCTGTAGTGGTGCGGGTGGAGGCTGTTGCTCGTCCACTTTGGGATGCAGCTCTGGTGTTATATTTGGGTTTGTATAGTGGGTGTGTGTTGGTGGTCTGTTGTGTGCTTGTGTGTGGAGGGCTGCCCAGGGCAACTCTGTGAATGGGCACTATTGGATGGCACAGGCTTCTGGAAGGGTGTCTGGGTTCTTTACAAGGACTGTTGAAGGAGCCTGAGATGGCTATGTTCTCTGGGGAAGGGGCCTCTACCCACTATTTGCCTTGCATATACCAGTAAGAAAAAAGGAGAAGAGGAAATATTTACTGGTCTGGACATGGTCATTCATCCTGCTCAGAATAAAATATCCAACCTCTATTGTGGGTGAACAACTGACAGGGTGGGGGGGGGGTCGACAGTCATCTGCAAAAGCACAGCCTATGTTGGTGTGGGCTGCTGTTTCTCTTCTCCATGGGCCTTCTTTGTTTGGGGCACAAGTTGTCCTCTTAATTTTAAAAGCTCCACCTTACTCTCCTTCCCCTTCCCCCTTTTTTCTTCTACAACTGTAGCCTTCCATCCTTCTCTCTCTTCTCTCTCTCTCTCTTTCTCTTTCTGACTCTCTCTCTCTCTCTCTCTCTCTCTCTCTCTCTCTTTCTATCTGTCTCCCCTTTCTCTCCCTATCTGTCTCCCCTTTCTCTCTGTCTCTCTCTGTCTACCCTTTGTCTCTCTCTGTCTCCCCTTTCTCTTTCGGTCACCCCTTAATCTCTCTCTCCCCCCTTTCTCTCTCTCCACTCTCTCTATCTCTCGCTCTGTCTCCACTCTCTCTGTCACCCCTTTCCCTCTCTGTCTCCCCTTAATCTCTCTCTCTCTCTCCTTTCTCTCTCACCATCTCTGTCTCCACTCTCTCTCTATATCCCTATCTGTCTCCACTCTCTCTGTCACCCCTTTCCCTCTCTGTCTCCCCTTAATCTCTCTATCTCTCCCCTTTCTCTCTCTCCATCTCTGTCTCCACTCTCTCTCTATCTCTCTCTCTTTGTCTCCACTCTCTCTGTCTCCTATTTCTCTCTTTGTCTCCACTGTCTGTCTCCCCTCTCTCTCTCTATCTCTCAGTCTCACCGCTCTCTCTGTCTCCCTTTTCTCTCGCACTCTCTCTCTCGTTCTCTCTCTCTCTCTAGTTGTTACTCGCTATGTCTAGAAAGTCTGCAGCAAACACTAAGAATTGCGACCTGTGACTTTAATCGATTCAGCACAAGTTATTAATATGTGTGAGTTGACTTGACATGGTGCAAGCCAATTCATGCCTGTTAGCTCAGAGCATGTTGAATAGGGGCGAGCTAAAATCTCTGGAGGACCAGGCAAAGCTAATTATTGTGTGTGGTCCAAAAGGCTTTGAGTTTGCTTGAGCTGGTATTATCGTTTTGTTAGGGAGAATTCTCCAGAATGGCTAATTGCCCTTACCTTTTAAATCCCTCAATAGCTTTGCTGGATTCTAGGGTGTAATATTTTTACCTGGTAAGAGTATGAGCCTTTTCCCCACTATTACATGTGTTTTGCTGTGTGTTGTACATTGTATGCTCATGGACTATGGAGTCTCACCCACCCCATAGGGATTATCTTTTTACTGTGTGTCACCCATCACCTTTAGTGCAGTGACACAGGGTTGTCTTTTCAGACTTCCCACTTTAAACTCCATTTTCTGGGACTGACTACTGTCTCCCAGAACATGTAAAGTTACCATTGACTTTACAGTTCTTTTAAATTAACAGACCCAGTATTTATTTATTATTATTTTTTTTTCTTCACATTTGTATAGCGCACATGCAGCCCAAAGGCATTTCGGCACTGTTACTTGTGGCAGTCTTAGTTACATAAAGGTAACATACATGTCATGGAAACAGATTTCAAGTAATCAGGTAACGGAGCGTGGGAATGGGGTTAGGGTACTTTGAACACCCTATCTTCCAATAGAGTACTAGAGGAGTTAATAGTTATGCCCTTTTGTCTGATTCTCATGGAACATTAGTATGCTCGCCTTTCTCCAAGATTTGCTGGTAGCAGTGGTATCTACCATTTTTATTCTACCGCAGACAATGAAAATAGCCTTTTGTACCTTTGAAGGCTATGGTGGTAGCCTCAAACTCAGCCCCGGTAATCCACTTTTAATTTTACTTGGTTCTGGTCGAGTTGTTTCGCCATATCTTTTTGTAAAAGTCTTTCTCGTGTTTTACTCTACGCGCCAAACCAGGTTTGGTTCCTTTGTTCGCCGTCCTTTAGCGGCTTCTGAACAAAAGCCCTCCTTAGTCGCCTGAGTGTCTGGGGGGACAGGATGTGAGGGAGGGGTTTGATGCCCCCTGCACAGGGTCTCCTTGGAAATCCAAGTCGCACTCTTGTTTGATTGGCTAGGTGGCTGCCCTGCCAGGCCAGCAACCCGGCTGTGTGATTGACAGCCGGGCTGTGTAAATGGGGGATTTGGTGCATAAAAAGCCAGTCTCTGGGACTGGAAGGCAAAGTCGCCACTGGAATGAGAGAATCAATGCGAAACTGAAGGAAGACGACGGCTGCAACTACTGGACACCCGGTGAAGCCCTGCTGCAGGTCCGAATTGCCTGAAACTTAGACGATAGAGGAGATCTGCAAGGAATCTTCTTCCCTTGAGCTTGTTGAGAACAACCAGATCACCAAACACCAGACACCGGTCCTCATCCTGGTTGAATTTACTGTGCATCTCTGCAGTAGATCGGATAGCCAGTGGGAAGAGAACCAGTTTGGGTTTTAAGGAGCGCACCTTTTATTTGTCGTTCTGCTCCACTGCTGGTTTCTTCCCTGGGCAGTGCAGGACCCTCCAGCCATCCTCCTTCTTGTCACCACGACTGAAGCTTCAGGAATCCGGAGCCTGCAGGAACTGCCAGGAACAAATGCCTCAGCTACAGCCTTCTTCTTCTTTTAAGGTACTGTGCAAATTTGGTCGTTCATTTCATCCGACCGCGGTGAAAGTGCGGGTAATCTTTCGCCTCTCCAAAGGCTGGTCCTTCTCTTCTCCTTTAAATAACTTTTCCTCCGACCAACTTCGTTTTGAACTCTTGGCAAAGACTTAACCGTAAACTACTTTGAACTGTGTGGTCCTCTGCAAAGACTCTGAACCATTAACATTGGCCAAAACCTATTGGGCCTCATTACGATTTTGGCAGTAGCCATGCCACTATTGGCAGCATGGCTGCCGCCAAAATCGGGTCCGGGTTCCCAGAATGGGGAATTACCGGGCCATTCCGAGTTCAGAGGGCCCGGTAATTCCTCCCTCCAGGAACCCGGGCCCGGACCTTCCCCATTCCCATTTCAGCCCCCATAGGGCTGAATGGGAATGGGGGAGGGAGCTAACAACGGGCCGATTACAAGCGGCCCGTTGTTTGCACCCTCCTCCACTCGCGGGACCCGCTCTTCACGTCTGGTAAAACCAGACGTGCAGAGCGGGTCCCGCGAGGGGACCTAGTAATGAGCCGGTACGGGGTTAACGGCGCCGGAACCTTTACCAGCGCCGTTAACTCCTTACCGCTTCACTTATAATGAGGCCCATTGTCTTGAATCCTAGTTGTAGTAACCTTTTCTAGATTGCCCTGCCTATAACGTGTTGGTGCTATTGATTTTGAATAACCTTGTCTTTCCTCCCTTTCAAATTGCTGCAGTGCCATTTTGCTCACACTTCTATGTGAGCTTAACTTGTCCACAATTAATTGGGTGTTGTTGTAGTATATTAAGACTGTGATTTTCTGCTGCTTTATGATAGTGAACTGTTTTATAAATGATGGTGTAAATAAATGTATATTCTTTTACTCGGAAACCTTGAGTCAGTGTTTGTTTGAACCATAGTAATTGTTGTCCTTTGTGTAAACTCTTGTACTGCTCACTTTCCTCTTGAAATAAGTCTGGCTGCTCAGCCATCGCTACCACTTTACTGTGTAGTACAGGCTTATACCAAAAGTGAAATTGTACTTACACTTGTAGTCTTAATTCTGTGTAGTGTTCCCAAAGGGTAATGCATATGATTCTGCCTAACATGCTTGGTGACATACATCCGGTTCTTATCCTAACTAGCGAGGTGATTGGAGCCAGGCGCCAGTCGATTCAGGAATTGCCAGGCTCGTCTCATCGCTTGATGACATACATCCGGTTCTTCCCCTAACTAGCGAGGTGAATGGAGCCAGGCACCAGTCGATTCAGGAATTGCTAGGCTTGTCTCATCGCTTGATGACATACATCCAGTTCTTCCCCTAACTAGCGAGGTGATTGGAGCCAGGCACCAGTCGATTCATGAATTGCCAGGCTTGTCTCATCGCTTGATGACATACATCTGGTTCTTCCCCTAACTAGCGAGGTGATTGGAGCCAGGCGCCAGTCGATGCAGGAATTGCTAGGCTTCTCTCATCGCTTGATGACATCCATCCGGTTCTTATCCTAACTAGCGAGGTGATTGGAGCCAGGCAGCAGTCGATTCAGGAATTGCCAGGATCGTCTCATCGCTTGATGACATATATCCGGTTCTTATCCTAACTAGCGAGGTGATTGGAGCCAGGCACCAGTCGATTCAGGAATTGCTAGGCTTGTCTCATCGCTTGATGACATACATCCGGTTCTTCCCCTAACTAGTGAGGTGATTGGAGCCAGGCACCAGTCGATTCAGGAATTGCCAGGCTTCTCTCATCGCTTGATGACATACATCCGGTTTTTATCCTAACTAGCGAGGTGATTGGAGCCAGGCACCAGTCGATTCATGAATTGCCAGGCTTGTCTCATCGCTTGATGACATACATCTGGTTCTTCCCCTAACTAGCGAGGTGATTGGAGCCAGGCGCCAGTCGATTCATGAATTGCCAGGCTTGTCTCATCGTTTGATGACATACATCCGGTTCTTATCCTAACTAGCGAGGTGATTGGAGCCAGGCACCAGTCGATTCAGGAATTGCCAGGCTTCTCTCATCGCTTGATGACATACATCCGGTTCTTATCCTAACTAGCGAGGTGACTGGAGCCAGGCGCCAGTCGATTCAGGAATTGCCAGGCTTCTCTCATCGCTTGATGACATACATCCGGTTCTTATCCTAACTAGCGAGGTGATTGGAGCCAGGCGCCAGTCGATTCAGGAATTGCCAGGCTTTTCTCATCGCTTGATGGCATACATCCGGTTCTTCCCCTAACTAGAAAGGTGATTGGAGCCAGGCACTTGTCGATTCAGGAATTGCCAGGCTCGTCTCATCGCTTGATGACATACATCTGATTCTTCCCCTAACTAGCGAGGTGATTGGAGCCAGGCACTAGTCTATTCAGGAATTGCCAGGCTTCTCTCATCGCTTGATGACATACATCCGGTTCTTCCCCTAACTAGGGAGATGATTGGAGCCAGTCACCAGTCGATTCAGGAATTGCCAGGCTCGTCTCATCGCTTGATGACATACATCTGGTTCTTCCCCTAACTAGTGAGGTGATTGGAGCCAGGCGCCAGTCGATTCAGGAATTGCCAGGCTTCTCTCATCGCTTGATGACATACATCCGGTTCTTATCCCAACTAGCGAGGTGATTGGAGCCAGGCGCCAGTCGATTCAGGAATTGCCAGGCTTCTCTCATCGCTTGATGACATACATCCGGTTCTTATCCTAACTAGTGAGGTGACTGGAGCCAGCCGCAAGTCGATTCAGGAATTGCCAGGCTTCTCTCATCGCTTGATGACATACATCCGTTCTTATCCTAACTAGCAAGGTGATTGGAGCCAGGCACCAGTCGATTCAGGAATTGCCAGGCTTCTCTCATCGCTTGATGACATACATCCGGTTCTTATCCTAACTAGCGAGGTGATTGTAGCCAGGCACCAGTCGATTCAGGAATTGCCAGGCTCGTCTCATCGCTTGATGACATACATCCGGTTCTTCCCCTAACTAGGGAGGTGATTGGAGCCAGGCACCAGTTGATTCAGGAATTGCCAGGCTTGTCTCATCGCTTGATGACATACATCCGGTTCTTCCCCTAACTAGGGAGGTGATTGGAGCCAGGCACCAGTCGATTCAGGAATTGCAAGGCTTCTCTCATCGCTTGATGACATACATCCGGTTCTTATCCTAACTAGCGAGGTGATTGGAGCCAGGCACCAGTCGATTCATGAATTGCCAGGCTTGTCTCATCGCTTGATGACATACATCTGGTTCTTCCCCTAACTAGCGAGGTGATTGGAGCCAGGCAGCTGTCGATTCATGAATTGCAAGGCTTGTCTCATCGCTTGATGACATACATCCGGTTCTTATCCTAACTAGCGAGGTGATTGGAGCCAGGCGCCAGTCGATTCAGGAATTGCCAGGCTTCTCTCATCGCTTGATGACATACATCCGGTTCTTATCCTAACTAGCGAGGTGACTGGAGCCAGGCGCCAGTCGATTCAGGAATTGCCAGGCTTCTCTCATCGCTTGATGACATACATCCGGTTCTTATCCTAACTAGCGAGGTGATTGGAGCCAGGCGCCATTCGATTCAGGAATTGCCAGGCTTTTCTCATCGCTTGATGGCATACATCCGGTTCTTCCCCTAACTAGAAAGGTGATTGGAGCCAGGCACTAGTCGATTCAGGAATTGCCAGGCTTCTCTCATCGCTTGATGACATACATCCGGTTCTTCCCCTAACTAGGGAGGTGATTGGAGCCAGTCACCAGTCGATTCAGGAATTGCCAGGCTCGTCTCATCGCTTGATGACATACATCTGGTTCTTCCCCTAACTAGTGAGGTGATTGGAGCCAGGCGCCAGTCGATGCAGGAATTGCCAGGCCTCTCTCATCGCTTGATGACATCCATCCGGTTCTTATCCTAACTAGCGAGGTGATTGGAGCCAGGCGCCAGTCGATTCAGGAATTGCCAGGATCGTCTCATCGCTTGATGACATACATCCGGTTCTTATCCTAACTAGCGAGGTGATTGGAGCCAGGCACCAGTCGATTCAGGAATTGCTAGGCTTGTCTCACCGCTTGATGACATACATCCGGTTCTTCCCCTAACTAGTGAGGTGATTGGAGCCAGGCACCAGTCGATTCAGGAATTGCCAGGCTTCTCTCATCGCTTGATGACATACATCCGGTTCTTATCCTAAATAGCGAGGTGATTGGAGCCAGGCACCAGTCGATTCAGGAATTGCCAGGCTCGTCTCATCGCTTGATGACATACATCCGGTTCTTCCCCTAACTAGCGAGGTGATTGGAGCCAGGCACCAGTCGATTCAGGAATTGCCAGGCTTCTCTCATCGCTTGATGACATACATCCGGTTCTTATCCTAACTAGCGAGGTGATTGGAGCCAGGCACCAGTCGATTCATGAATTGCCAGGATTGTCTCATCGTTTGATGACATACATCTGGTTCTTCCCCTAACTAGCGAGGTGATTGGAGCCAGGCGCCAGTCGATTCATGAATCGCCAGGCTTCTCTCATCGCTTGATGACATACATCCGGTTCTTATCCTAACTAGCGAGGTGATTGGAGCCAGGCACCAGTCGATTCAGGAATTGCCAGGCTTCTCTCATCGCTTGATGACATACATCCGGTTCTTATCCTAACTAGCGAGGTGATTGGAGCCAGGCACCAGTCGATTCAGGAATTGCCAGGCTCGTCTCATCACTTGATGACATACATCCGGTTCTTCCCCTAACTAGGGAGGTGATTGGAGCCAGGCACCAGTCGATTCAGGAATTGCCAGGCTTGTCTCATCGCTTGATGACATACATCCGGTTCTTCCGCTAACTAGCGAGGTGATTGGAGCCAGGCACTAGTCGATTCAGGAATTTGGAGGCTCATCTCAAATTAGATGGTGACTGACCAAGTTGAGCTAATTGAAAATATCTTTTAAAACAAGTTGAGTTGACATCGAGTGTAGCAGTTTAAGGCTCACATAGCTCTACTTTGTATGTTCCTGGGTGGGGATCACACATCCTTATCCTACTGTCTGTATGATGATGTGTGTCCTCTGTGCTTGTGTGTGCACCTCATGCAGTTCCTGTAATGGGATTGTCATCTTTGGGATGTCTTCCAGTCGCAGAGCATGGCTGGCTGCAGTGGTGCCAGTGCACAGGCAGATAACCTGTCACAGAGCATGGCTGGCTGCAGTGGTGGCAGTAGCTGGCTGCAGTGGTGGCAGTGGCTGGCTGCAGTGGTGGCAGTGCATGGGCAGATAACCTTTCGCAGAGCATGACTGGCTGCAGTGGTGGCAGTGCACGGGCAGATAACCTGTCGCATAGCATGGCTGGCTGCAGTGGTGTCAGTAGCTTGCTGCAGTGGTGGCCGTTGCTGGCTGCAGTGGTGGCAGTGCACAGGCAGATAACCTGTCGCAGAGCATGTCTGTCTGCAGTGGTGGCAGTGCATGGGCAGATAACTTGTTGCAGAGCATGTCTGGCTGCAGTGGTGGCCGTGCACGGGCAGAAAACCTGTTGCAGAGCATGGCTGGCTGCAGTGGCGGTAGTGCACGGGCAGATAACCTGTTGCAGAGCATGTCTGGCTGCAGTGGTGGCAGTGCATGGGCAGATAACCTGTCGCAGAGCATGGCTGGCTGCAGTGTTGGCAGCACAGGCAGATAACCTGTGTTGTATGCCTAAGGCTAACCACAGGGTCTGTATGAATGCCCTGCACCTAATACCAATGAATTCTATTGTTTTAGGATTCAGTGTTATATGTCCAACTGTTGAAAGATTGCACAATGTTTGCCCCATTTCATCAGTGGCATACTGCGCTTGTTTGCTGAACTGTTCCCCACGTGTCACATGTTGGGCTGCTATCACATCATTGGTCTTTAAATGGAACCCCGAATAATGCATGTGCTTTCATTAATACACATGTTTTAAAGTTTCTCACTATAAGCATGTGCACAGGTGTGAAGGCGTGAGGATTCTTTTTCCTGTTGATGGCATTAATGACGGGTGCGTCAATGTAAATGCAACAGTAATTGCATGAGCAGTCGCTAAGCACTGGAGGATACTGTGTAATTTTCCTCTGACTGCGTGTTTGTACAAACTGATATTCACATAAGTTTGGTCATTATGCTCTATTTTAGAGGGCGTACCCTTCTGGGTTTCATAACTCCCCTTAGGTTATTCTAATTCCAGTTCAGATGGATGTATCTCGCAGAAAGAATGACACACAAAGGAGGGAGTGAGTGAGCACTTGTATGATGTGTTCCAATCCTTGAGTGGCATCTGCAGGAGGCATACAGAAATCAGTATTGTACATGGAGTCCTTACATATGTGGGCTCATTATGGCCCGACTGTGACCCAGGCGATAGAGATTTGCAAAGCACTGCTTTCGTGCATCCAAAGGGCTAACTAAGGCTACACGTAGTGAAACAAATAGCCCATGGCCACAAACGGACAGCAAACTCAGGCTGTCCTCCGGGTTCAGTTAACCCCACCACATAACGCATGCACCTAAAATATACAGGAGCTTGTTTTCAATGTGCTTTTCTTTTGACAGTGAGGAGCCGATATGTAAGCACTGCAAAAGTTCCCTGCTGAAAATTTGTTGTCATTTGCTCAGCAGAGTGCAAATGTGCAAGGCAAAAGGCAGCGTACACAGTATACACCACATTTTCCATGCACTATTGCACGCTGCTGTGCAAAGTGAGCCAACCCTGCCTGCTATTTACTTTTAATTGTGTACACTGCTTGCCATGCTTACATGGTAAGCAGCTCTCACAATTACAATTGATGTTTAATTTTCATTGTGAGCACTGTTACCATGCATGGTAAGCAGTGTTCACAGTTACAAGTAAACGCTGCCTGTCATGCTAGCATGTTGGGCTGATTTTAATTGTAACTGTGCACGCTGTCTGCCATGCCAGCATGGCAGGCTGGGTGTACAATGCATCCCTAGTCCTTCTGCCTACTTTATTCCATTGCATAAAGAAGGTGGTCCCCATTAGGATCTCCAGCATTTGTGTCGGCATGAAAATCCAAGCCGGTACAAAAAAAGTGGAAGTTATTTAAAACGTTGTGTGGTGTGAATGCAAGGCGTTATACAAGGCTTTTACGACTTTCATTCACATTACATCACGATGGAACATGAGCTCCGCAGACACCACATACATGTTGGATGCTGCTTTTGTGTTTATCCATATTTCCCTTGGGCCCCACAATCATCAGTGCACCGG
Organism: Ambystoma mexicanum; assembly: GCF_040938575.1. NCBI lineage: Eukaryota > Metazoa > Chordata > Amphibia > Caudata > Ambystomatidae > Ambystoma > Ambystoma mexicanum. Next base: position 1,123,969,573 of record NC_090941.1, read on the forward strand.
AATCACATGACCTCCTCCGTTTTAGAGCCCCTTTTCAGCAGGACTGCACTAGGTGCATTGAAGCAATGACGCAGTGCATGCACCGATCCGGCGCATCATCTCTGAGCCACTGCCTGAACACACAGCATGATGAATAGGAACGACTCAGAGTTATTGATTCCGATGACATCAAAGGCAAAGGCCTAGACTTCCCATATTCAGATAATCAACTTCTGACTACTAGTCCAACATCATCCTGGCTATGCACAGTGACTTACTAACTTCTTACACAAGCTCTGCTCTGTCCCTGCGTGCCCTCCAGAACGTGCCCACCATAGGTCGCAGACCCTATCTTGTCATTATTCATGTTAGTCACATGTGTAGAACGCTTAGCGCTGCTTAATGTCTGCTACAAAATGTGGCTCGAGATCTCTGGAGCATAACTCTCGAAAGACTCTGTGAAGTGGCATTAGATTCTATGTGCCAGTAAACATTGATGAATCAAGAATAGATGTCCAGCACACTAGTGCGAAGTGGTGTCTAAGTGGTCTGGCGTGGTCGGAGTCTGTTCTTCATTGCCACTGTTTTGAAGGAGGAGCTGCAACAACTATAAAACACCATCCGCGGCGCGGAGCGCGCGCGGGGCGAAGTGGTGTCTAAGTGGTCTGGCGTGGTCGGAGTCTGTTCTTCATTGCCACTGTTTTGAAGGAGGAACTGCAACAACTATAAAACACCATCCGCGGAGCGCGCGCGGTGCGAAGTGGTGTCTAAGTGGTCTGGCGTGGTCGGAGTCTGTGCTTCATTGCCACTGTTTTGAAGGAGGAGCTGCAACAACTATAGAATACCATCCGCGGCGCAGAGCGCGCGCGGTGCAAAGTGGTGTCTAAGTGGTCTGGCGTGGTCCGGCGGAGGGCCGCGGTTGGGTCGGTGCCCTCATCCACAAATACAAGCTCAACTCATGCGGTAAGATCTCTTAAGCTTTCTTTGAACCCAGCCCCACAAGCTCCAAATCCAACACCCATCCCTGTGGAAATCATTAACATTGCAGTTCATTAACTTAAAACACACGCACAAAATCAGCTTACTCCAAGCATGGACGAAGAAGACGGGCGTCGCCTCCGTGGCTCGAGGAAAGGAGCGGGAGGGCCCCGAACCGGTGTGGCTATTGAAAGTAACGAAACAAATAGACCAACAAAGAAGAATGACGCTCCCTCTGAAGTCATCAATGCACCTTTAACACCCCTCATGCAAACAAGTTGTGAACACACCAGCCCGCTGATAGTCAATCTTGAAAAAAACTACAAAACCGTGCACACTCCCACCACAATTACAGAAATTACTGCAAACGAGGAAACAACAACTAGCGTCAAAAGTTGTAACCAGTTGGATAATGAAAAGAGCGAGGACGGGAAGACGTCAACTTCCCCACAACTTGGCACTCTCAAGCTAGCCACACCGTCAACCCCCAGAGGGGGGTCGGAGTGCAGGCATGAAGAGAGCCTAGAGCAAAGTGAGGAAATAGACACATGCCCACGAAACGAAGACGCCGAAGAAACGTTGCAATCAAGCCCCACCAAGTTTCGACTGTCAACAGTCACCACTGAATTGCCGTCGGATGGGGAAGATCGTGCGCACATGAAGGAGACGCGACTCGCAACCGAAGTAGAGAGCTCTGAATCGTGCAAACGGAAAGGAAAAAAATGTGAAAAACAGACTCAGGACCAATCACCAACGAGGGCTCATCAACGAGTAAAAGTCCTAGTACACGCCTCAAACAATGAAGAAGATCTCCAAGAAAGTGTAAATTGTATGGAACACGCTCCACCAGAGAAGAACTGCGTAGAAAGCGCACTAACATCAGCGCGAAACATGAAAAAAAGAAGCAGAGATTGTTGTGAAACCATACTCGGACAATCGAGCTCGCATAAATTCACCAATCAGAAGAATAACAAATCAAACCTGCATGCAAGAACCAAAGTGAATCGATCCACCAAAAACGCATCACACACTGTGAAAGAGCGCATGATTAAAAGCACAAACATCGCGAAATCGAAAAAAACAAACACCATGCGTATGTTGACTGACTTCTTTGAACTCCAGCTACTAAAGAAATCACGAAACTTCGCAGAAATTTCTGATGCAGATATGTTAACAGCCATAAGCGAAAACATACCACATGCAAAACAACGAAAAATGGACCTCCCACCTGAAGCAGGTTCGTCACAAGCAGACAAATCCGCAGCTCAAAGGCTCATATCAACAGACTCTAGTCTTGAGGAAGGCGAAAAAACAAATGAAAGCGATGAGAATGCAATAAGACAAATGTCAAAAGCCGACCTCTCCAAGAATATAGGCGAAGACATACCCAATGGAAAAAACGCACCTAAGCAAGACAATGTAGAAGGTGAGCCCTCAACACCGTTTAACATGGACCAGGAGAGCACGACGAGCGACGAACAACTGATTCAAGGCAGCAAAGAATCCAAAGAGCCCCAAAAGGCCACTGCGGTCACGGCCAAAACACAAGAACGAGAAAGCCTGCCCCAGACCTCTGCGTCAGAAGCATCTACATCTCCAGCTGCATCCAGTCAGAATCTCAGTCCATGCTCAACCAGTCATCACGTGGCAGATGCAAGAGAACCATATAAACGCCCAAAGATAGTGGAACTCGACATTCAAGTGAAAAAATCCGACAGAAAAAATAATACAAACGGAATCAAGAAGCTCACAGCAACCACGAACACCCAGGAGAAGTCAGAGTGAGTTTGAACATCAATCAGGCAGAACTTCATGCCCACAAACGCCAAATGCAGTACAAGAGGCATCCTCGAAAAAAACGGACTTACAAGGAATCATGTCCGTCATAACTATTGCACTCAATCCTTTTTGCAAACTATACGAGACCATGAATGATGCAGTAAAAAATCAACAAGTCATCCTAGCAATGCTTCTGACGAAAATAGTATACTTGGAAGGCTACATTACAGCAAAAGAAAATCCAATAAACAACAAAGGTACGACTGAGCCACGCATCGATGAGATGATTAACAACTGCACAGAAATGACAAATGAAACAACACTGTCCAATCGACTGAGCAAGTCAGTCAATACAAATCAAGTAGGACCACAAACAGAGACCATCATTGACTTAACAGTCGATACAAAAGCAACTGACAAAGAAAAAACCCAGCAAAACACAATAAGCAATAACGAGATAACAAACAGTATAAACAATGTGACCACGGGACAACAAACGCCACTGGTAATGTTGGTGTTAAATCAAGCAAACGCCAAAGACAAAGGTGAGATCAGAGTTGCAACCCCCTCATATGGCATTTTCGAGGTAACTGGCCGGAAAGACAAACCGAATAACGATTTAGAAACAGCTGCAACCCGCACTAAAAAGGATGTCCCAAAAAATACCTCCAGTAAACAAAACATAGAAAAAGAATCGAACTCAAGTCTTGAAATAAGAGCACCAGTCGCAGTACCAAAATGGAATGCGAATAGCTCAACGGCCACCACAATGAGGGAAAACGAAAATTCAAAAAACTATAAAAACAAACTGACCAAAGAACGGAACTCCAAGGATAAACTGGATTTAACGGATCCCCTAACGAACCTGAGCACATATTCGGATGAAGTCATTGATTCACCGACAGCATTAGTTGCAGTCAATCAAAAGGCGGAACAAACACAATCACCGAAACAAAAGACTGCAGCAACTACAGAAGAAAAATATGCGGAAATGCTGCAAGAACGCGACTTTGAAACCCTGGAACAAAAACGAAATCGTCTAACAAAGTGTGCAGCATACCGTGAGAACAAAAAAGAGCACAAGCAAATCCATATCACAGATGGATGTACGGAGACTATCCAAAGAAAGAACATCAATAAAACAAAATATATCAGAAACAAATCAGAAGAACGCCTTACAAAAAAGAAAACAACAACGGACAGAGAGTCAACAACCACTCTATGAACACAAAACAAAACACAAGAACCTCAAGGAGAAAAAAAACTAACACTAAAGGTGTACAAAGATACACCCAAGAAACGAGAACACGAAGTAAGAAAAACTAACAACAATACCAAACATGATCCCAGCTCAGGATATAAACAACAGAACGATCCACACAAACGAGCATCTCACGCTCCAAACACAAGAAACACAGAAACTGAAGAAAACGACGGGAGATACCACACAAAAAATGTCTCAAAATATTCAATTAGAATGACCCAACGAAGTTGCATCAAAGAAGAGACTATTTTAAATCGAAGAACGGTCTTGAAAATACTGCATCAAATTAAAGATTTACAGAGACTTCACACAGACGACTTGAAAATCGTTGAACCATGGCATACGCAACATGGGGCAGTCACAATACTGCATCTAACGTCCTCAACGATATTCAAAAAAATGCTAAAACATAGAAGAGACATCTACAATTCTGGTTACTACGTGGAAGACCTCACAGTACCCAGTAACGAAGAACGCATCGAATCAGCTAAAACTAGAGAGACTGATGCCACGGAAAACAAACCCTTAACCACGAAGTACAAGACGCATGCCAAAAAAGATACAGAGTATTATCCTCAGAAAGACCACAAAGTAACAAAGGGACTTGAAACATCAAAGAAATATCAGAGATCACATTACGATAAGAGCAAAAATGAGCACTATAAAACCAAGAATGACTCAGTACACAACAAAACAACGGAGAAAGAAAAGATGGTAAAGCCACAACGGACACCAATCATAGATGGTACCACAAAAATAACCTGCACGCAAAGAGTCGGCTCAACACCGATGGCTCAATTCAAGCAAAGCCCAAATACAAGCAGTAAAACAGGAATCTGGGCTTGGTTGCCAAAAGCACTAAACCTACATCGCAAACAATAGCCACTCAAGCGGGCGGAAGCAGTCACATGTAATGAACCCATAGAAGTCATCAATGACATCAAGTTATGTTCATGGAATATGCAAGGTCATATGCATCTGACTGCTCCAGGAGGCCCCAATCTTGGAGAATTTCACATAATCTGTCTACAGGAAACTTGGCTTCAGCAAACCCCCACACTAGAAGGATATCAGATCATTCTATCCCCTGCTGCAAGAGGAACCAAAGGACGTCCAACTTCAGGTCTCCTGAGAGCCTGCCGAAACGGCTCTGGAGCCTCCATCGTACAAACGATAATTGCAAATCAATCAATTTTGGCAGTAGAGATTGCCTGGCAAGGCGACGAAAATCATAAGACAGATTTACCAAAAATTGTTATAATAAATCTTTACTGGAACCCAGCTGCGATCATCGCAAAAAAATTCATAGACCTTTGTGAAAGGACAATTGATGCAGTAAGAACCGAACATGACATAGAGGACATTTTGATATGTGGAGATCTAAATGTCACCCAAACAACTAGTATGAATGCAACGGAACTACAAAAGGCGTCCACACACCGTGGCACAATTTGGCGAAAGTTCTCCGACTCGCGTGAGCTATACAACTTGGATGAAGTGTTCGTGGAAACAGACAGAATAGCAACTTGGGAGCGAGCATCCTCGGCCTCCACGATCGATTACATCTATGTATCCAAATCCATGTTGCACTGCCTACAACTTTTTAAAGTGCGGCACACTCCAACAAGCGACCACAACCTGCTTGAAACCGCATGGAACCTCAAAACCAACACAAACTGTCAAATGAACACACAAATTGAGGCAAACGCGAAAGGCACCAGAATCAAACTAAGTACTGCTGAAATTCTCAAAATCACAGCAAAATACAAGGCTATTACCTCAGCGACATGCCCCAGCATCGACTACCAACCTTTACTGTTGCCGTATATACAAACAACAAAAAGAAAAGGAAACGCAACAAACAGAAATACTAAACACGCATACAATAAAGTTCTAATTGATAAAAGGCGCGAGCATAGAAGAGCTCTTCGAACAGCCTCCAAGCAAATTACCACAGATGGTACATCAGAGATTCAATGTATCAAAACAAAATACAAAGCCTGGGTAAGATCATATAGACATAAACTGTACCAAGAGGACGCTGAATAAATAACAAAAGCGCTTATGAACAACAACAGTAGGAATTTCTGGTCCTTAATACATAACGTTGAACAATCCCAGGACAATCAAATTTTAAACAACATCAGTCAACACACTTGGGAAAGTCACTTCAGCAAAGTCTTCAAATCTGATTTAAATGTAAAACCACAGGTGCAACAACTAAACGCTGTACAATGGTCGAACCTAGATAGAAAAGGGGATATTATCGACATCATCAAAAAATTGAAAAACTCGCGTGCACCAGGCCCAGATGGCATCAGTAATGCAGAACTAAAAAGTCATCCAGAAGAATGGGCTACCTTGCTAAGCGTCATCTTCAAGCGATGCACTGAAACGAGATCAGTGCCACAATCATGGACCAAAGCAATCGTGGTACCGATTTATAAAAAAGGCAGCCTCACCGATCCAACGAACTTTCGACCGATCGCCCTACTAGATGTCATGGGGAAAGTATACGCCTCATTACTCTTGACGAGATTTCAAAGATGGGCGGCCTCTGCAGAATGTAATGATGAAATGCAAACAGGGTTCAAGAAACACACAGGTACAACATTCAATATACTAGTGTGCAGTATACTAAAAGCAAAAACCCTAGAAAAGAAGCACCGTCTGTTTGCAGCTTATATTGACTTCTCTCAAGCCTTTGACAGAGTTGAAAGATCCCTCTTGTGGAACAAACTTGAAGCATGGAAATGTCCCCACGCTCTGTTAGAGCCAATTCAAGCATTGCATCATGACACATCCATAAGAGTCAGACTCAGCCGTGAAGGAGACCTATCAGCCGAAATAAACACCACACGAAGAGTCAAACAGGGTTGTCCACTGGCATCAGCACTCTTTATAACCTATATCGGCGACATTCAAAATATGGGAAGTCAAACACGAGTCTTCCCACCAACACTGGGGAAAACGCAAATCGGACACCTACTTTATGCTGATGACCTAACAATTTTTGACCAGACCCAAATTGGGCTGCAGCGCAAACTTGACGCCCTTCTAATCTACGCCAACAGAAATCATTTGGAAATCAATATCAATAAAACAAAAATCATGATTTTCCAATGTCACCCAAGAAAGGAAAACTTTCAGTGGCATTTGGGCAAGACCAAAATTGAAGTGGTCTCAAACTTTAAATATCTAGGAGTCTACATGGATAGTTCCCTCCATGAAACCACAATGCAGCAGGAACTACATACAAAAATGAGTAAACTAGCAGCTCAAGCAAAAAAAATTGACAGCAAATTTGGAAAATTCTCCCTGAAACCAATAATAAACTTCTACAAGATGAAGGTCGTCCCCACCGTCACTTATGGCATAGAAGCCAAGATGAAGGTCGTACCCACCATCATATATGGCACAGAAGCCATGCTGACGATTCCACAGAAAGTTTGGTGCAAATTAGAAGCACATTTCTGGCGCAAAGTTCTTAAACTACCAAATTCGACTCCAGGGGTAGCAATACGACGCAAATTAAGTTTACAATCTCTAGAATGTGCCGCAACTTGCAATGCCATCATGTTATACCATAAATGCAGAATGGACAGCAAAAACAAAATCTTCAGCATCATTAAACAAGAAATGAACAACAACACTTGTGATATGATAACCAACTGGCAAAAGCAAAATCAAAAAGTATTAGATGCAATCATCTCAGATGAAGACGAACTCATCACAAATCCATGTAAAGTGCTAAAGAAAATAAAAGATATGGACTGGGCCAAAACGATTGACGATACCGCGACATTAAAACTCATCGCTCATTTACCAAGTTTCAATGTAAAAAGAAATGAACTGCAAAACTACATAAAGCAATTTCCAAATAGGCAAGCACAGAACCTAATTCTACGAGCTAGGCTCAACCTGTTCAAAACAAATGAAATAAGATATGTTCGAGGACAAGCACAGTCAAACATCTGCAGATTCTGTTCCAACGACACACAACCTCCAAAGGAGACAATAAGACATTTACTTATGGCATGTACAGCGACTGCAGCACTTAGACAGTGCTATCTGCCAATGATACCGGGTTTCAGCACACTGCCAGAAGAGCAATTGTGGTGGTGCAGACTCATTGGGGGAGATGAAACAACGTGGCAAATAGCAACTGCAAAAATGCTAGAACACATTGACTCGAATCTACTAAATGTTAACAGCGAACAGTAAAGAATAAGCCTCAAAAATAGAAAACACAAAGACATGTTTATTGTAGTTTACTACAAAGTTTCAGTATTGTAAAATCACATTTTGATCAAACAATAATAAAAAAAAAATGTGCCTAGACATAACTCAATTGCCCCTAAGGGATCTCCCCAACTACGAGCAAGCTACCCAAAACTATCCAGAAACCTACACAACTTTCAGGAAACAATATTGACAATTCAACAAAAGCATGTTCTTAAAATTATAAAACACTTAAACAGGCCTAAGATAGGAAAGGGTTAATGTATCCAAATTCATTCACATGTCAATCATTTTGTCTCATTTTGCACAGGGCACATACATCTAACTTCCCCAACCTTTTTAGGAAATGACATAGGGCCTCATTACACGGTAGGCGGTAACCATGGCGGTATTTTACCGTGTCCGCCTTGGTGGATGGCGGAATTACCGCCCTATTCCAAGGTGAGCAGGGGCGGTAATTCCCCATTCACCAAGGCACTTCCCCATTCCCATTTTTGCCCCCATAGGGCATAATGGGAATGGGGAAGGAGCTAATTACGGTACCGCAAATTGCGGTACCGTAATTAGCACTGAGGTCCCTTTGTGGCACCCTACTTTAACAGCTGGTAAACCCTTACCGCCTACCGTGTAATGAGGCCCACAGTCTTCTGCAACTCTCACTACAAATGATGTACATTATTCAAATGCTTTAGGTTCTGAAACATGTAGGCCCTGATTCACAGAGTGTTTTTTAATGCGGTTTTGCCATTATAACACGCTTCTGTGGATTAGACCTTTAGACCTTTAATGTGGGCAAGTGTTAACTTGCAAATCTTTACTGTGACTTTTGATATCCAATCAAAAATCAGTTGCCTCCAACTTTTGCAGAGGAGAAATGTGACCTGATGTGCAATTCTCCTATGAATTTCATGCACTAGTTTGCCCTAAATTTTAAAATATTCGTGTTAAACACAAATTCCTAACCAATGCTGCACCTTTCTCTTTTTTAGGCTCAATGCACATATGCGAACGTGTGGCAATGCACTGTGGTCAAACGGAGGAGCCATTCCGCCTTCTCTCACTGTTTTAAAAACCACACCAAATAGCAATAGAGGCACTCAATTGTGAACAAGCTTTCCCTTAAAAGACAGTAATATATCGCCCTATCAAATATTCACTACATAAAGATTCCAATACATTAAAGTACCCCATCCCATCAATCCTAATTGTCCAAGAAAAACTGCCCAGATTTACTGAGCGGTTTTCAATGGGACTTTCCCTTTCAAAAACGCAATTGTAAATCAGGCCTACTGTGTCCCAAATCCACACAACACCAGTGCACAAACCTTAGGGGAGGTTAGGGTGAGATTAAAGTTAGGGTTAAGAGTAAATAGAGAATTAAAGGGCACTGTCAAAGAAAGAGTTTCTAGAAACCTACATAGAGTTCGAGACAAGGAAACACTCGCCCAACATCAACCTTGCCCATAAAGTTTCTCCTGAGCACTGAAAAGGAATATTTATCAACGAAGCACAGTGTTTAGTTCTCAATACACACATTTCCTGGCAATGAATGACCAGATGTTTTAGTGTTTCAATGTCATGTCTGTCAGTACAACATCGACAGATATAATGAAATGTACCCTGTGTGACAAGTTGTGAGATTATGGATAACTTTATTTGCAAGTATGAGCACCATATGTGTTCGATACCTGGAGTCCGGCACTGAGTCCCAGTCTGCTCCAGTCTTGCCTGCTTGTTCGTGTGTGAGGAGCTGCTGCGACGCTGCAGGGAATTTGAATACTGTGGCTTTAATGGAACTCTTTTTCTGCATATAAACGAGATCTCAGTGCGGAGTCCGGCACTGAGTCCCAGTCTGCTCCAGTACGCTGCTGTTGGCATGTGGCAATGCCTAATGCAAAACCTGGCCGGTGACACCACAAACAACTCTACAATAATGCCATAAAGTCAATCCGTGGACACTTGCACAATCGCAGCCTCCATGCAAGGAAAGGTGAGCGCGCATCTTGCTACATTGACTGTTTTCAATACCGAAAACACTGAACTAACTGACTCAAATGAGCCATCAACGGTAATTGGGCCGTTACCATCTGTTATTGACATTATTTCTGAAAGTATTGTGATGCCTGATGACTCCTTGACAAAGTCGATTCACCCACACACATTAAATAATCTTTGAAGCACTCACTGCTTTGACTTCTGGAGATATTGAGACGCAATTTGGCAAGTTTGCTGTGGATGGTCATTTTTCTCCGTTTGATGTGACAGACGCGGAGCTAATGGGTGCTTCATCCGTGGGCACCTTGAGCCCTGCAAGGCAAGTTCATTTTGCCTGTCAGCTGGCAGGATCTATTTCCTCGCAGCCCGGAGGCAAGGAGATACAAAACTCTCCAATTTCCAATAGTGTGGATGCTGCAGGACCAGCCAACATAACCGACCATTTTACTGATGCTGCTTTAAATGTCACAATTGAATCCGATGTGCAACAAGACTTTTCAGTGCCTGCTGATTACGAGAATAATGGGTTGGTAAAACTTAAGAACATTATAAAGTGTAACAGCAAGCAACACACTGCTGAATACAATGCTGATTTTGAGAGACATCACAGTGAAGCACCAAACCATACTGAAGATGTCAAAAGAAAGCAGCTCAGGTGTGTGGACCTTACAGTAACTAAACTACCTACAGACATAGCGGTGCCAAGCCATGATGTTACAAATAACTCTCCCTTTACTCGGCTTGAAGTATTGAAAGGAAATGCTAGCACCCCACGTCCAACCAACCTCAAGGCTGTACCACATAGAAACATTCCTAAACAAGTGGGTGACCTTACTCCAGCGGCTCGTGACCAAAGCCAACTATTGTCAAATTCATCCTCCGCACAACACACTGGTTCCTCAGATTCTGGTTCAAGGTCCAGTTTATCTGCGGTGGCTTCAAACCAGATCCATAATAACGTCTTGGAAGCATCCTCATTGACAATGATTCCCTTTGTGAAACTTTACAAAGCTTTAAATGAGACCATACGCCATCATGGGGCAATGCTTCTAGATTTGACCAAGAAAATTGACCAATTTGAAACACTCAATCTTTTTCTGCAACATCAATTAAAAAATGAAGCCGACTTGACGGCTCGTTGGCAGCTGCGGTTGACGGACCTCGCTGCGCGCCATCATTGCCAAAATGACAACTTAACTGAAGGGCTCCTCGAAGCAGTAAAGTGGATGAGACACAATACTAGTGGCCTAAATAAGAGAACTCAGTGCAACTGTGCAGATAAAGACTTCACGCAGCTCCCAAGGGGTGATGTGACAACACTATCTTCAAGGCCAAACTCCAAAACATCTATAGAAGCCGTACAATCAAAAATGTCTTTTGCCACTTTGGCGACTGTGGCAGCCAATAAGAAAGTAACCATCTACTACCTAATCAGGTCCCTGTGCCCACCTCAAGTGACACTCAAGACATCTTAGAACTTGGTTCATCTGGGCGTATGTGTGTCGACTCTGGTGTGATGTTTGGTCAAACCACTAATGACACACACAATAATATTAAAGATGTAAATGTCTTACCTGCGTAACCATTTACTTGTTTTGGAATTTTTTCAGGATCTGCAAAGACGGTGGAAACTGCAAAAAAAAACTTAAAGCCTTCTCTTAAGGAATCAGCTGTCAAAGAGACCAATATTCAGAAACTGACCGACAAAACAAATAAGAAATGAAGTGGTCAGAAGGCTAAGACCTTTATCCGAAATTTGTCGACTCCTCCAAGTCTATTCAACTGGCCCTCCCAAGAAAATGCAATGAATCCTCGTGTAGTCCCAACAATAAATCTGTTCAGAACCCTGTGAAGGCAATTGACAAACCTTCTAATAAACAAAGAAGAATACTTTCTGATGAGTCTTTAGCTCCTTAATCGCCCACGTCTTCAGAGATCAACTTGTGTAATTTGTCAACTTACTCCCATCGTGAGGTTTCACAAAATGACTAAATACTGCTGGCTGAGGAACCCTCGCCTGCTTCCGTTGCATTGATTATTCCAACACTGCCACGCAACAAAGTGATAATATGTCCTCAAAAAAAATTGAGTTCAACAAAAGAACAAAGAACTAATGGACGTGAGACAGTCTTATCAGTCCTCCAGCCTATGGATTCCAAGCTCAATCCGAAATTTACTGCAACTCAACGTAATAATCGGACACATTACACCTCGCAAGTGCACTTGCAAAGTAGCGCTCCCCATCGGCCTCAGACTTGTAAATTAAGGCTTCAAAACATCCAGGCTGATGACTCCGAAGTCAACCTAAATCGAACAAACTTTATGAAGTTATTTAAATGTGTTCTCTCTCTGAGGACTATTCAATCTGATGACATAAAAATCGTCGAGTATGCCACCGAAAAAACATCGGACCAAGTTCTTCTACCCATTGAATATGCAGTAATACGCAATACCATTTTGAAGGCAACCGATGAATTGCTGTCCTTCAGGCTCGACATTCGTTTAGAACCCGATGCTGGAACCCAAACCTCTGCAAATGCTAATTCAGATTGGGTCGCTCAAAATACCAATGTAGACAGTGTATCTACACTGAGGAATGTGTTGCGGGTGGCTCCATTAAAACAGCAACATGGTCTGCATTATGCCTTCAAGACCTATAACAAGGTTGTTGCTCCTGAAAGACAATATAACTCACAATAGGATTCCTGGCAATCACAAGAATGTCCTTGTGAGATTCTTTCCTGGAACACTCGTGGACTCATGTATTTATTCAATGACTTTAGCATCTCCTTGGAAAAAGTGTTAGTCATTTGCCTACAAGAAACGTGGTGGCGGATCAGTCTGCACTTTATTTGGGTACTAGCAGCAACAAACGTAATAGTCCTTCAAGATACCTGCTACATTGCCCTTCACGCCATCACCGTAATCAATTCTTAAGATTCAAATTGAACGCCTTGAGCACAAAAGAAAATAAAGGGCGTCAATGAGATGGAGCTGTGGAGGATAATCTCTGCCGATTTTGCAGACAAACAAATGTTATCTTCTGAGCACCTATTAATCCGATGTGTGGGCACTTGTGATCAAGGAACCAAACATCTTGCAAACTTTGCGCCTTCAAATGACGACATTGATGCGTGGTGGTCTTATGTGGTTGCAGGGAACAACATGAAACTTACCTGTGCAGTGGTTGACTAAATAGATTCCGTTCTAGCGATTGAATTTAAATGAAATAATCCTGGGCCATGAGACAATGAAAACGAGGTGCCACATTGGTTATGATTGTAAATGACTTAATGAACGATTAGAACATCTGTCTTCTTAAATCCTGTAATGAGAGATGGCTTTAAATCTAAAAGTTAAAATGACCGAGAAAGTAGAGGATTGAATGTATGAATGTATGAATGTATGAATGTACTAAACTGAAGTCTTTTTCAATAAAAAAATAAATAAAAATACCTGAAACGTCCTCAAAATAAACATCCCATTTTCTTGGACCAGTCAAGATAAGCATCATCTTTGTTTGCTCATGCTTAATTATGCTTAAAATCCCCTGAAATAGACATTGTTCACATTACTCACTTTTGTGGCAGTGCGTAGTTTTGCTCAATCTGCCTTTCAATGTCAAAACATCAAGGAATATACCCCAACACTTTGCACATTTCATGTTTTGAAACCTGCAGCACTATGCAGAATATTCCATGGACTTTGACAGAGCAACCCACAAGTTGTTCACGGTAAGCACCTGTGTGCTTAGTTCACCCAAATGACGCAAAAGACAAATCAAGTTCAGAAAAACTTTGCTTAGGTTATGTGTTCAACAGCCAAACATGGTCCTGCAAATATTGCAGCATTTAGTTCACACTCTGCAAATTATTGACATGAAGGACTTTGTTGTGTGCGTTTAGCACGCACAGAGGGGCCAAAACATAGACCATGTCCTGCTCCTGTCATGTTTCCGACTGTCCATACATAACCTGTAGACACATATCATTTGTTGGACCAGTCTGAAGGCTATGTACATTAGACACTTTGTGCCTAAAAGTGCTAGAACATACACAACAGACACTTTGTAGACACTCTTAAATGGTGTTGAGCCATTGGAAATCCAACCTTCAAATTATTCGAATTAATACAGCTTTACCCTCTGTATCACGCCCCTGCTGTATATCGGTTCTGTTGTTACCTTGGTAAAGTGCTCCGTTATGCATCTGTAATGTTGTTACCTTTGTAAAGCGCTCTGTTGCTTCTCAAAACTAGGTCTGCACTCAGTAAATACACTAATAATAATAATAATAATAAAGCAATATGCCCCGAGCTGCGGGGGCATTACCGAGTCAAGTAATGCCCCGGGGTCCACAGTTATATGCCCAAGCGAAGTGAGGTCCTTAACGAAGGCCCCAGGTCATTATCAAACTCGGTAATGCCCCAGCGGCGAGGGGAATATTGCTATTAGGATCCCGGCCTGCAAGACCGGGGTACTAATAGCATTATTTTCTGTTCCGACACGCTGCAGCGTATCGGAACAGAAAAAAAAAAAAATGTCCAAGGAACTGGCCGCCAGGAAAGGAAATACAGAGTCCGTTTTCCCTTTCCATAGCGGCCATCGGGAGCGGACGCGCTGGGAACAGAAGTGTTCCCAGCGCGTTTGCTCCTTGAAAAGAAGAAATCAGAAGGTAAGTAGGGTTGGGAGGGCGGGGACCGGGTAGGAAAAAAAAACACATTCCTGAATCCCCGGCGGGGGACGATGGCGGCCTCCAGCCAAGGGATGGCCCCGCTTCGAGCCTCCTCATTGGCTGAGGGGCTGCCACGCCCCCCGCCAGGGACAAAGGAGTGGAATCCCAGCCAAGGGATTCCCGGCCGGGTAATAATAATTTTGCCCTTATTTGGAAGTACTACATGTTCCTTAACTTTGATGGCCTGACTTGCAAGTTCTTAATGCTAAGCAGTTTTATCTAAATGCTAAACATTGCTTAATGTGTCTAAAAGTGTTGACATACAAATCATGGGCTATTGAAAATGTGTGTATGACATGTTCCCAAATAGATAACCATATCCTATTAATACCATGGAATTTGGAGGCACAACATCAAAGGTGTTAACATTAGGCATGTTTATTATGCAGTTAATGTTGCTTGATGTACCTAACAGTGCTAGAACATAAACCACATGACTAGGAACATTTAAAACATTTTCTTTTTGCATGTGGTTCAGCAAGCAAACTTTACACACATCTAATTACAATAAATTAAGGAAGCGGAAAGGTCATTGCAAAACTATAAACATTAACAATGCAATTCATTAAAACCAACAATACTCTGTAAACATTACAATTCAAATTACAGCAGTAGAAATACTAACAAGGATAACTAACAAAACATCATGTATTTAACTCTGAAAACCTATCCTGAAAATGTTGCAGGCTTTGGCAATCAAACCGACAATGTATTCATATTAGTCGGCGGTGCTTAATCTTGCTTTATGTGCCGAAAAGTGCCAAAGCATAACAATTACTTCAAAAGTTTCATGTTTCCAACTCCCCAAACCTATGCTAATGCCCCTTTACAACTTGGTGGTCAACCAGCAAGTTATTGAAATGACACACTTTTATGCAAGTACATAATATAGAAATCACCCCTGAGTTGGGGGGGCGGACCTGGCAAGTAAAGGTCGGACAGCCCAAGCCTAGGCATGCCAGTGTGAACCGAGGGGCTTGCGAGGGCTTTGGGCTCTTACCGGAAATGCCGGCCCCCTGATGAGAGGGTGATAGCTATATTCGCACCCCAGGATTTGCCTGGGGTGAACATAGTTTATTACATTTCTTTTTCAATGAGCGATGTACTCTGCGCATGTTAAGTGAGCATAATCTCCTGTAAAATAAAAAACAAGATGGCAGCTGCCATTGGAAAAGGGACTGGTGCGGGGTAGGGTGGGGAGGGACCAGGAAGAGTCTCTGTTACCTCCCCAGAATCATCATGGCTCCCCCAGGGAAGGGCTTTTGGGTGGCTGGAGAGAGTGGGCAGTAAACAGTGTGTTCTGGCCCACTGTTCCAGACAACTGATTGGCTGAGCGTCCTTCTCCAGGTGCCTCCAGGTGCAAATATTGTTTAATGTGCCTAAATGTGACAACACTGTGTTGTTGTCCATAAACCAATTTTTAATGTGTTATTCCAGAGAACCCACTGTAAAGTGCAGGACTTTTCAGATCATTCCTCCCCAAGAATGTGCTGAAAATGCATCATTACAACTCATTACTTTAAAAAAGGTCTTAGGGACAGAGCACACCCAATCTCGACGCTCTCGAGGCTTCAGTAGTCTCGGGAGGATAGCTCAAAAGGCTCACCTTGGAAGCAAGACAATGCAGAGCAACACAGGTTCGAGCCCTGGGTACACGCTTAGAAACCTCTCGGTATTACATGCGTTATAAATAACCAATCATAATCATAATCAAACGCTGGTACTAATATGGGTCAGAAGTTCATTTTGCTCCACATAAAATATTCTCCAGGCGCGACTGCCTTTGATTTGAATTGCCTGATTTGATTTTCCTCTCTGTACTTACCCAGAGACGCACTGCCCTGGCTGAACTTACTCAGAGCAATGCTGCCCTGATTGCACTGCCCCTTCCCTTTAGCTGGCACTTGCCCCTCTCCCTTCCCCCTGCATCTGACATTGTATCACTTGAATGATTTGAATGACACACGGCCTAGTAAGATCCTTTGTGTGGCCCTCCCTCTGTTTTGGTCCACCTTCCTTGCCCTTCGAGGTAATACACTTTGATTTCATTAAAATGTAGCAATGTCAAAATCTTGAATATGTGTTGGTGATCGTTTGTGTGTTTAGAAAATGGGTTGAAGCTTTTCCTATGAAGAACAATACAGCCATCCCCAATGCAGAGGATATGTTAAACGATTACTTTCCCTGCTTTGGATTACCAAGGGTGATCTGGTCTGATAATGGGCCGCATTTCACAGCCTCAGTTATATAGCACGTGTGTGAAGGGTTACATATAAGGAAGAAATTCCATGCAGCAAATCATGGGCAACTGGCTGGTTTGGTGGAGAGACATAACTGTACCCTCAAAAACAAGTTAGCAATACTATGTGCACAGTAAACTAATATAGCCCAACGCTCTCCCATTGGCCTTAATGTCCATGAGAACCACAGTTCAGGCAAGAACAGGCCTCTATCCGTATGAGATTGTGGTGGGGAGACCTGCCAATGTGTGGAGCGTACTGAGACCAAACAAGTTGTCAGAAATTGAATATCCATTATGGTTTGATTACTGTAAACGGTTGACTCAAAACTTGCGTTTGATTCACCAACAAGATCGCAAAGCACTGCCGATAAATACGTGGGTCCTTGTCACACCATTCCACTGGGAAATGACGTCTTGGTGAAAGATTAGAAGGGACCCTGTCAGGTGTTGCTAGCTACTCGAGCTGTTGTGCTTGTGGAAGGGAAGAAACATTGGATACACGCAGCACACCTGAAGAGAGTAACCTAGCCTTTGCATGTTACAAATGGGTAGAAGAGGTGGTAGGTACATCCCTCAGTATGTACCCTTCAGTGACGGAAAATATATCGACCCTGATTTTGAACAGCCAGACTTTTCACCCACTACAGACATGAACACGCTGTTTGAGGATCATTATGTGCCTGGAGTGCCCAGGAATAGTCTCCTACCAAAAAAATAGATAGGGAAGGACTTCTTGAAGGTAGTACAGTGCAGCTGTCAGTTACACCCACAAGAAACCAATCATGTTCCTTCCATACCCCCAAACATGCCTGGAGGTAGATGGGGGCAGGGAGCATAAGACTTCAATCAAGGCAGGCCACATGGTCAGGTGTCACTCACAGATGAACTTTTAAGGCTATATCTGTAAGGCTTCTTAACAGACACTGAGAAACTATGCCGCTTTTTGGACTACACAGGCGTGAGGATATGTAAGGGTTTATACTGGAATTGTCAGGACCAAACGCCTGTGATCAACCATAAAAAAATATTTAATAATTGGTCTGGTTCATTGTGTCATGATAATATTGATTACTGTTTTGTGGGTCATTGAGAGCTCACACCCACTCAGACTGCTGTTGCTCATGTCTAGCTCACCTGCCATGTCTCCTGTCTGTGTGCACACTTGGAGAACAGGGACTAGCATGGTATGTACATCCCCTCCCTTTGTCCACAGCATGTTATGCATCCTTTAGGGCCATGATCCTGTGTTCAAATGCAATGACAGCACTACAGGGAACTTTGATGGGACAAGTATTAATGCTTTCGATCGACAGGTGCTGTTGACTTGGAATGTGCAGTGTTAGCTAATACAATTGTAAAATGCACTGCCTCTACCAAACACACAAAAAGGGATTCCAGGCCATATCATTCACTGATATCTTTCCCAATGGCTTCAGTGGGGACAAAAGAAGCAATTCCACCAGCATATACTATTAATAATGATCCTGCTGCGGCTCCTTTATGTTTAAGTAAGGAAGGATCCAGATACATGGGTACATATGATGTGTGTATAAATACCACTGTCTTAGTGAACCAAACAGGGCCCTTATACATTGGCGGGGACATTTATTTTGTTTGTGGAAGGATGGCGTTCCCATGGTTACTTAAAGATTGGAAATTAACGTGCTATTTAGGAATACTGCTACCAGGGGTGTATTTAACAACTTCCTATGAACTTTTGAAACACCGCCCAGATGAGATTTAGAGGATTATTCTACTGGAGAGGTATTGGGGGATTTGGCAAAACCGGTAGTGCCCTTCTGGGGCCCTGCTATGAACTCACAAGACATTAGGAGATTAGCACGGCTGTTAGAAGGAACTATAAATGAGACAACTCACATACTGTCTAATATAGCTCTGGAGCAGAGAGCAATTAGATTAGTAACACTACAGAACAGGATGGTGCTAGACACAATGCTAGCTGAATGGGGAGACGTTTGCAAAATGGTGGGGACCTCATGTTGTGTTTAAACACCTGACTCCTCCCCTTACAGTGTTTCAGGCCATCAAAATATTGCACACCATGGGAGCTGAAATTCATACAGATGAAGGGAGTTGGGACATTAGGACCTGGACTTGGCATTTGTTTACAGATTGGGGTTGGAAAATATTTGCCTCACATGCATTGTTTGCTGGTGTTATTCTATGCTGCTGCATGCAGTGCTTATCTGGTTAACTGGTAGGGTCAGTGCAATGTCAGTGTTGTTCCAGGGCTCTAGAACACCAACAAACCAACCCCTTGCCCCTGGTAAATGTGTCTAATGACCTCATTGTGCAAGATATGGAGATCCAAAAATTCATGGCAGTTGACATGCAGAAATATAATGACCCATAACACAAAATGTGTTAGCTTAGGCTAAAGGGAGGGTTTGTGAAAATATACATATCAGGTTAGCCTTAAGCTCCTCCATTTTATTTCCACTGAGGAATCCATTTTGTCATATGTATGCAACTGGAGAGGACTTGTGAACTCTAATCATGGTGTATGTGCGAAGGATAGTTAAACATGCAATAACAGGAAAGGCTTATCTTAAACAAAGTATAGCTCCAGCTGCAGAGTAACCTTCATATCGGATGAGTGGGAATGTCTCATCTTCTGGACATCGTCTGTTAGCTGGCAAGGTCAGGTTGTTTGTGTAAAGAAGTGCTGACAAATGTATTTTTCTCAGAAATTGTGTACATTACAGGAAACCATAAAATCTCTGCACAACTGACAGCTTCTGTAAGTCAATGTGTATAAAAAAGGAGATTTCTCTTCTGTAAATTGCTCACTTCACTACTCTCCCTGAAATATGGGTTGTGTTTAAACCTGGGCCCACTCAAGTGAAAATAAAACTTGGTATTTGCTTTACTCCATGTCTGATGACTTTACAGATATAAACAGGGTCTTCAACCAAGACTATGGACTATGGAACCTCCTCCCCATCAGCACCAGACTCACCCCAACGCTCCCACACATTCAGAAAAGAACTCAAGACCCACTTTTTGAAGAGTCTCTCCTCCTTAGCACCCCAGTTATCATGTCGCCCCCGGCGCCACCTGACTCGCTAGACGCAGTCCGCCCTTTGCCTCCCCTTTACCCTTTATAATTGTACAATCCTCTGTGCCCCTCTGTATCCTAGCCCCTGATGCATATCTATTCTGTCATTGCCTCGGAAAAGCACTCTGTTGTCTTTCTGTATCATTCCAATCGCTATGCAAAACTGCTCATTTTATGCCATGAACAGAGATATTTATCACTACCATGGTGGTATTCAATATTGTGCACCCAATTAAGGGTTTAACACTGACCCAATGGCAATAAAAAAAGTTATTGAAGGAATACCACTGGTGGTATTTCAGCATCCCGCCTTTTCATAAATATATCTTTTACTGTTTATATCAATTTCCCACAACATGTTGACAGTGGAAATGGATAATCTAGAGTGGTGCTTTCCCTAAATAGCTGTACTACCTTTAACCTAGAAAAAGGCTACATTTCAGGGATCAAATGATACATTTTAAAATTGTGTGTTGTCAATCTTCTATTAGAAAATTACTTTTTGCTGGTTCAAGCTACACACATGTGTTTCTCATGCTTTAGAGTTGACAATCGTTATTGTATTATTTGGGCACCGTCTTTAAAGTCATACCAAAAAATGATATTCATGATTTCAGAGCTAAAGTTGTCAGACCCCATCAGCAAGCATACTCTGTCTGCCAGTTGTCAATACCACTTAGCGCAAGAAAACAAGGATTTAAGAAGAAAAGGCAAGTTGGTTATTTGGTTCCCATCCTCTTGCGACTTCCTTCTCACCTGAGATGAGCCGTCTCCCCACAGGATGGCATCGGTGTTGACAATGATGGCTTCTCCTTCGTGCGCTGTTGAATCTAACTTGCCCACTTTTACTAGTCGGAATTCCTCATCCGGGGATATCTGCACATTTACGATATCATGCGTGGCTGGAGTGTCTCCATTTACATCAAATGATATTTCAACCCCGGTGAGGGTCTTGAAGCGCACGTTTTTCAGATAGTGAAGGATCTGCAGGGAGAGAGATGGTAACACATGCATCAGTGTGCATCTTACTCCTTAAGGTTGGTTACACAGGGGTAGGGTAACACACATGCCAGGAGGATGCCATGCGTCTCTCCATGTTCAGCTCCTTCCCTAGGATGCTTGTCTCATGTCTGTTTTTCATTCTCTGTACTCATTTCTGCAAAACTTTGTTTTTCTGTTTGTTTCATTATATTTCATAGGATTTTTTCAGATGGTATTTAGACTCTGATAACCACGTTAGAACTTTGATAACTGACCAAGCTAAGTACATACCTAAGGTTTTCATGTGAAATCCCCAATTCTAACTTCAGAACATGGCACTGCCCATGGCACCCCAGTCCCTCATATAGAGAAACATGATCATATTATCATTCTCTTTTTGCATTACTCACGCCCTAGCCCTCACCCTGAAGCTTAACCCTCCCACCCTATCTTCCCTGCTAGTTTCTTCAGCTATAACTTTCCATGCCTTCACCCCTCCCAAGCGCTACAGCCGACAATGAAACCTAACCCACACACCACATCTGTCCATCTAAATGTTTTTACATTTTCTATTTTGTGTTGATTTCATCAGAACACCCATCATCATACTTGAAATGGTTGATAGGAGATGCATTGCTCATTCATTATAATGTTATTTCTGATGAATCCCTCAAAACTAACACGAAGAGTAACAACCCCGTCTTGAAAACGATAAAAGCATACCTTAATTTACTGAACAACTGATCACAAATGGATCATTTTTCAAATTCACAGAAAGCACTAGCGTTGCACAAGCTGCGCTGAGGATATCACCCTAGCAGAGTGGCTTCTGTCCTCGCTCATCTTGCTTCTAGTCTGATTGCAGCATGTGCCACTTGCAGGTAGACCAGCATGCCACTCCCCATTGGAGTTCCACTAAGCTTAGAGTTTTTTCAGACCTGTGATCCTGCCCACTCCCTGACTAATGTATGCTGATGCTGAGGGTGCAGTAGCAGAGCTTTGGAACTGCAGAGCAGCAGAACCTATGAAGAAGGAGGTGGCCCCTGAGTGATGATGCTGGTTCCTAGCTCATTGCATTCTCTATGAACCTAAGATTATCCTGGCTGGGAAGGTAGAGAGTGAACTTTGGAGTGGACAGGGGATAGTTCATCAATATTTCATCCCTCCCCTGTGGCTCTTACTAAGAGCGGAAACACATACCCCAGACACAATGTTGTGGCGTGAAAGCGGTGGAGAGGTGCACTTTTATTTTGCCTGGCTGCCTCACCTCTCCCCTACGCACCCATTCCCCACCATCCGGCACTATTGGGACATACTTGCTGGGACCTTGAAGCAGACACGTAAGGTGAGGAAGATGGAGGGAGAGAAAACATTGCATGACCTAAGACTTATTTTCTCGCCCTCCAGGCATTCTACCTTTTAGCCTCAAATCATGTGTGGATATGGCAGCACAACACAGTTGGCTTTTCCAGGGCATACATGATTGCCAAGTGTGGCATGAAACCTATACATATTATACTTTCCTCCAGATATTAAAATAGTGATACTGTAAAAGGGCACAACACTGAAAAGAAGTGCTGCTGATACAGAGTAGCCCATAAGATGGTCCAGCATCCAGTGACTCTGTACAAGGGCAGACATACTAGGAGCCTGAGTACCTGCGTGAGGGGCTAGGTGTAGTGCCTGTCAGGGAACTGACTGGTAACTCAGGGATGGCGGTGCATCCAGAGGGCAGGTTTCCCTTTTCCCTTCCCATCTACACAGAATCATTGCAGACGCAGGTCAGACAACTGCCTTGTGGGTAATCATGGAACTGTATCTCCCACTGGAGTTCATGTCCTTCTTCTGATTCAAATCCTGCACCCTGGGCCTGCGTGGACTCGTTCCCTATTGGATTTGTTAACCTTTCATCTTTCTGGAGACTGGACTTCTGCTTGTTGATTATATGACCCTGCCACCTCGATTTTGAAACTGCAGATCTCTCTTGAAATCCATTCTTCCTTGCAACAACTGAAATGAGTGCCCCTCTATGTGGGCTGTTACTTCCTCCCACTCGGGCTGTTACTTCCTCCCACTGGAGCTGTTACTTCCTCCCATTGGAGCTATTACTTCCTCCCATTGGAGATGTTACTTCCTCCCACTGGAACTGTTCCTTCCTCCCACTGGAATTGGTCCTTCCTCCCACTGGAACTGTTCCTTCCTCCCACTGGAATTGTTACTTCCTCCCACTGGAGCTGTTACTTCCTCCCACTGGAACTGTTACTTCCTCCCACTAGAACTATTGGTCACCACAAGAAATGTGATTAATCCCACTGGAATTGTTGTTTGACCACCTACTCTGCTAACTATGTCACCCACTCTCTGAAACGTTGGTCCATCACTTGGTCACTGTTAATTTGCCCCCTGAGACGATGTGCTTCCTGGCAGTTCTACTGGCGGGTTGCCGCCTGACTCGTTACACTTTTCTGGCACCTGATATACCAGTGCCGCCGAGTGTAAAGGACCGGTAGGGGGTGTCTGTACCTCTGCTCTCTATATGGTAGAAGAGAGGCACAGAAGACCCCAGCCAAGATTCTCTATTACGGTAGCAATGGACGAGCAATCAAGGCCTAGCTTCTCAGGAGGTGATGCAGGCTGGTTCTTAAGTACAGTGTAGTCCCCAAGCCCCCACAAAGGAATGTCCACACACTGTATTGGTTAGAACACAGTCTTTATATAATCAATATTCAAGGTTATGTACACTTATCATAATAACTCACTTTGTACTTAGGAAAATCAACAATGGCAAATATATACAATTCTAAAGTGGTACCACCCTTTGTATTAGATCTCATTAAAGTGCATCAACAATACTGTAACAATGTCACACAGATCAATAGAGTGAAACCAGCAATAGAGGGAGGAGAGAAAATAAAATGGTTGAGCAATAGGCAGAATACTGGCCCCTACCACTAGACACAGTTCTGTGTGGAGATCCCCCCACCTGGGCAACCTGTAAAATAAAGATATAGCACAAGCCCAGTCCATATATTGTTCTGTAAGTCTTATTCCCTCCTATAATGTTTTTACCCCCCCAATGTACCTGGTGGAGTCGAGTTCTTCGAAGAGGCGTCGACAGATCCTTCTTGAGCGACCCCCTTTCAAGCGGGAGTCACGGATCGTCGAGAGGCGTCGAGAAGCGTCGAGGAACTCGGCGTTCGGCGGCGGGGAATCGATGGCCCTTCTTGAATGCCTTCCCTTTCAAGCGGGAGACAAGGGGCGTCGAACGTCCGTCGAGGAACTCGGCGTTCGGCGTCGGGGAATCGACGGCCCTTCTTGAATGCCTTCCCTTTCAAGCGGGAGACACGGGGCGTCGAACGTCCGACAACAAACAGGGTAGAACGGCGTCGATGAGGCGGCAGCTTCGTCCGAGCGGTGCTCGTCGGCGTCGGAGCGTCAGCGTCCTGCAAGGCAGAGGCGTGCGGGGCACCTCGGTGACAATAGTTCTGGACCACAAAGATTGTGGAGACGGTGGCCCAGCAAGGGCGTCGAGTCGTTCGAGTCTTTGTGGTCTTCGGGTGGTGGGAAACCCACCGGCAGGTTTCTCCTCGGCGCGTTGGTCGTCCTCGACTTTCTCCGGCAGGATAAAGCGGTCGACGGTGCGGACGAGGGAGTCCTTCGATTCGAATGTTCTTAGGCAAAGGAGCGGGCTGCTCCGGTCGTCGGCGGCACGGCGTCAAGTGGTCCCCACGGCTGGGCAACACAACTTCGACGGGCCTCCAGCGGTTACACAAACCTGCGAACCCTGGTCGACGGCAATGGACTTCGACGGCGGCCATGTCCGGGTGCTTCACTTCGATCTCCTCGGCGGTCCCGTCTCGGGTCGGCAGCCTTTCGAGGGTCTGTCTTCCAGGGCGCTTCAGCGAAGATGGAGCGGTGCTCGATGGTCCCTCGGAGCACGGGAAGAGGGCGCCTTACCAGGTCCTCTCTCGGGTCAGTCTTCGACGATTTCGGCAGCCTTCGGATCGGTCGAAGCAAATGTAACAGCAAGTCTTCTTCTTCCAGCTGGACGTCGAGGATCAGCAGTTCCAGTTACTCTTAGAGTGGAGACTCAGCTTCTGAACGCTTCTGAACAATTACCAGTGGCGAGAGGTCCCCAGATATACTATTCTGTCTCTCATCCACACTGCTGGCACACACTCAGCAGCCAATCATACAGAAGGGCATTCATGCAGTCAGTCAGCCAATCAGGCACACAGTGCATTCAGGCCACACTCCTCCCTTTCAGACACTCACACCAAGGAATGTGGATTGGGACAAGTACCCAGCCATTTAACACTACACACTGCATTCAGGCCAGTTTCGGGCAGGGCTGTCTCAGTCTTTGTCTCTCATGCCAGAAACCAGACAACCACAACAAGGAGTGTATATTGGTCACACACTCCATTCACCCAGGTCCCACCCACAGGAGGTACCCACAACAGACAGTCACTGGGAAGGCTCCAGTCAGTCTAGCTGGGCCTTCACAACAACACCATATATGGAACTTCCACCCAACAGCCAGTCAGGGGGAAGGGACAGAGTCAGGGCTTCCCAGGACTTTGGGAAAACAAGGTAACAGGCAATAGAAAGCAAGAGGCCACAGGGGCCATCTTGTTTCCTATCAGGAATCAACTGATCCCAATGGCAGGGCCTGGGTATCCCAAAATGGAGGACACCCAGAGCACCTGTCAAATTCAGCATGGAGCTGCCACCAGCCCATACCCTGCTCTGTGGGCCACCCATAGGTGCCAAAAACATACACTAGGGGCACAGGGTTGTACCCCTACCCATGGGTGCCATAAGGGTATCCCATGGGTCTGTTCACCAAACCAAAAGAGAGAGCTGCACTGCCAGGAGTCCCACATGGACTCCTGGGCAGAAAACATGACAGAACACACGATAAAAAGCAGTAAAGGACAAGGATTCAGAGGCCCTGTCCCTCTGATGCATTTCCAGCATCACACCGAGACATTACAAATCCCTGTGAATCGAGAAGTCAGGTGCCGGAAAATGTTTTTCCCTATTTCTGTGGAATGCAATAGGACTCGATGGGATTGCGGAGACAGAAGCACTGGCACCATTGCTAACGGTGCTGGTGCTTCCATGACAAGTCTGCCTACCAGGACTGTTGCGCCCGGCAGGTCAGACCTGAAAGGGAACACCGGCTGCTGCAGGCATTCTTGTAGGTTGGCGATTGGGAAAGGGTGCCGGTACGTTGCTACTGACACCCTTATTTCGGGACTAACGAATTTTTTTATGCGGCCCAATGTCTGGATTCGAAATACTGGTTTGGTTGTCAAAAGGCAAAGCAAGTTTGCTGGGCCCATGTGTGTGCCTAAGGTTATGAGTGATGCTGTGGTGCTTGATGATGGAAATTGCTGTGAGACGATGTTTGGGTTGTAATTGTGTGAGAAGGGGAGGTTTGTTATATTGGACTGTATTTACTGTAAATATGTTGCCATTTGCATTCCATTTGTGCAGGCACCTTGGACCTTCTTCTTCTTCTTCTTCTTCTTCTTCTTCTTCTTCTTCTTCTTCTTCTTCTTCTCCTCTTCTTCTTCTTCTTCTTCTTCTTCTTTTTCTTCTTCTCGTTCTTCTTCTTCTCCTTCTCCTTCTTCTTCTTCTTCTTCTTCTTCTTCTTCTTCTTCTCGTTCTTCTTCTTCTTCTTCTCCTTCTCCTCCTTCTCCTTCTCCTTCTCCTTCTCCTTCTCCTTCTTCTTCTTCTTCTTCTTCTTCTTCTTCTTCTTCTTCTTCTTCTTCTTCTTCTTCTTCTTCTCGTTCTTCTTCTTCTTCTTCTTCTTCTCCTTCTTCTTCTTCTTCTTCTCCTTCTCCTCCTTCTCCTTCTCCTTCTCCTTCTCCTTCTCCTTCTTCTTCTTCTTCTTCTTCTCGTTCTTCTTCTTCTTCTTCTTCTTCTTCTTCTCCTCTCCTCCTTCTCCTTCTCCTTCTCCTTCTCCTTCTCCTTCTCCTTCTTCTTCTTCTTCTTCTTCTTCTTCTTCTTCTTCTTCTCCTCTTCTTCTTCTTCTTCTTCTTTTTCTTCTTCTTCTTCTTCTTCTTCTTCTTCTTCTTCTTCTTCTTCTTCTTCTTCTTCTTCTCCTTCTCCTCCTTCTCCTTCTCCTTCTCCTTCTCCTTCTTCTTCTTCTTCTTCTTCTTCTTCTTCTTCTTCTTCTTCTTCTTCTTCTTCTTCTTCTTCTTCTTCTTCTTCTTCTTCTTCTTCTTCCTCCTCAAGGACTGGAGCTGGCTTTTTCCATCTGGAGAGATGCTGTTTACTGTTAGTCAGCTATGTCAGCCACGCACCTCCACTAACGTTCCTTCCACTTCCCAGTCTCCCTAACATACTGAAGGAGGAACCTGCACTGCATATCCTCTTACCCCATTCTAATGTGAAACAAGACAGATGTACTCCTCACTGCTTGTCATCCGGGCTATTAGCAATTCCCTCGGAATTCTGAACATTTCACATCCTATCATGTAGTGATCCACCATTTCTGGGCTTCTGCACGCATCACAATACGCAGAAGTGACTCTACCGATCTTAACCTAACATCCTTTCAAACCTGCATGGCCCACTCTTAGCCAATTCAAGATAGTTTCCTCCTGCGTGCCAACTCTGCATTCCCTCCACATCTCTTACACTGAATCTTCCTTTGTACCGCATACAGTTGGTTGGAGCTGGAAGGGGGGCATTTTCCCCTGTAAATCTCCCAATCTTAATAAAGGAAGCTTCAGGGACCCTAAATGTCTTGGTGCTCTGATGTGACTTATCTTATACTAAGGCAAACAAAAGAATCAAGGTGGGGTTGACACTGACAATTTGAAAGTGCTCTCAGACATACACATAAAAAGTGTGGCGTTGAGAGAGCAATCTGCATTCAAAGCTTCTGGACATTTGAGCAAGACTCCATCCGTTATCGTAGAGGAATATACTTTATAAAACATGGACGCTGTTACATTAGGGTTGGATAGATGAAGTAGTCTTTGGGCTCGATAATCATTTGTATTTAAAACAAACAACTCATAGTTTTCCATGATAGTATTTATTAGACTAACATATTGCTGCAGAAAAGACCTTGGGGCCTGAAAATTGGTTCTGAACTCTTCAAAAGTTAGTGGGGTACCTTGAGTGAACTGTTGTCCAATATATTTAATGCCGAGAGATAACCATGGTCTCCAACAGATAGCCCTCCAATTAATTTTAATTATGGGGGGTCATCCAAATATACTGTCATATAAACTGAGATCTTTTTGTACAGGGCACGAGTAAGTATGCACGCAGGTACTTAATAGAGATATTAATACTAGTCCTTGTAAAGTATCTATTACTGTTATTAATGTAGGGACTGTCTAGGAGAGCATGAGGGGAGACCATCGCTCTCTCTGTGAGAAACCACTTTGGCATATAAGAACTGTTAGGAAAGAGCCATAACTGTGTTTGTCTTGGAACAAAAGCCATACAATATTTTTTATAATCCGGGAAACCCACTCCACCTTCAGATCTGAGTTGTTTGAGTTTACACAATGAGATTCTCCTTTTATCCCTACCCCAAAGAAATGTGAGGCTACAGGAACCTAATGATTTAAAGAAAGAGGCAGGAATGGGAATAGGGAGCATGTAAAGAAAATAGAATAAAACAGGTGAAATCATCATTTTAACAGCTTCAAGTCTACCCCACCAAGATAGGAAAAGAGATGACCATGTATTTGTTAGTTCTTTTACTCTAGTATTTATATTAGCTGTATTTTGTTTAACAATATTCTTAATCAAGGATGTAATTTGAATACCTAGATATTTATTACCTGTTGGACACCATTTCATTCCAGAGCCTGAAAAATGATGGCTTGTGCCGTGTATGTTAAGCGGTACAATTTCAGGTACTTATCTGTGTTGAGTCTGTACCCTGATGCAAGTGAGAACTGTGTTATGATACGGGTCAGATGTTGTAGACAAGTATCTGATACATTCAATCAGAGTAAAACATCACCATTTTAATCTTAATGTCTTTATACTGAATACCACTTATATTATGTTCTTTTCTTATTGCTTCTAGAAGGGGTTCTAATGCCAGGATAAGCAGAAGAGGGGAGAAAGGACAGCCCTGACAAGTAGCGCTTTGAAGAGGAAATAAGGGGGGCATTTGAGGGGAGAAAGGACAGCCCTGACAAGTACCGCTTTGAAGAGGAAATAAGGGGGGCATTTGAGGGGAGAAAGAACAGCCCTGACAAGTACCGCTTTGAAGAGGAAATAAGGGGGGCGTTTGAGGGGAGAAAGGACAGCCCTGAGAAGTACCGCTTTGAAGACGAAATAAGGGGTGCATTTGAGGGGAGAAAGGACAGCCCTGACAAGTACCGCTATGAAGAGGAAATAAGGGGGGCATTTGAGGGGAGAAAGGACAGCCCTGACAAGTACCGCTTTGAAGAGGAAATAAGGGGGGCATTTGAGGGGAGAAAGGACAGCCCTGACAAGTACCACTTTGAAGAGGAAATAAGGGGGGCATTTGAGGGGAGAAAGGACAGCCCTGACAAGTACCGCTTTGAAGAGGAAATAAGGGGGGCATTTGAGGGGAGAAAGGACAGCCCTGACAAGTACCGCTTTGAAGATGAAATAAGGGGGGCATTTCATTATTTATAAAGACTGATGCTGTAGGGTTTGAATACAATACTTTAACGATTGATAGGAAAGAATCGGGAACCCCATGCCAAGCCAGGGCTTCAACCAAAAAATCCTGTTCAACCCTATTGAAAGCTTTTTCAGCATCTAGCGCTATTGCACAAAAGGATTAGGAGAATTTTGAATGATACTAATAATATTTGTAAATAGTCTAATATTAGCTGAGGGCAGTCTACCTTTGACATAACCCACCTGGTCATTACAACATCTTAATCAGTTGTGCTATTGCTGCTGTTTCTCGTCTTTATTTGAGTATATGCTATGTAGCTCAGCTTGCAAAATTGTGCTATTGCAAAATGTAATCCTAACTTTGTTTTCTTTTTACTAACTTCTGCATCCCACAGAACATTAACCATTGCTTTATTTGCAGCCATTTTTCAAGTCTGCTGGATTACAACATTTTACGTCCAAACTTGCATGTGTTCTGCATAGGCACAGCTGCTAAAGGAACATCCAAGTCACTTATATTCTAGCATTATTTTCCAATATCAGCATGAGAATATGAATGGAGATAGCATCAATATTCCTATTAGTCCAGATAATACCTGTGTCTTTCCCATTGTGTGTTCAATGGGCCCATTCACTTATATTGTAACGGTGGAGATGAAGACCACTCCACCTTCAAAGTCATGTTAACAGGATCACTTGCATAATAATTGAATTCTAGTCAAACTCAAGTATTCAAAATGTCAACATTTGCAAATATATAATCAATTGTTGATTTAGAGAAGGCATCATATTTTTTGAGTAGCAATATTACCATAACCCAATTGCTAAAAAAACTCTGCACACCCCTGTAGTATTACTCAGTGACAGTAGTACATGGGGTCCCCTTCCCTCATCAAGTACATTTTGACAGCTGGCAACACCCCCTTTGTGTCTTTAGTCCCGCCCCGTTCATATTTTATTTATTCATGTATTTATTTATTTACATTTGTAAAGCGCACAAACGCCCCTTTGGCATTTTGGCGCTGTTGCAGTATTCTCACTTAGTTGCATGAGTAGTACAGAGAAATTACATTTAGGACATTACACTACAGTAATGATAAAAACAAACAGTAGAAATACAGGTTGTGGGGAGTGGTAGGCGATGTGTTCCTTGGTTACAGTGGAAAAATGTTGAAGTATATGAAAGCTAAGTACATTTACAGATTAATTAAACAGTTTAGTTTTAAGAGAAAATTGTGTCTGATGCTTCATTTCTGAGAGCCGTGGGCAGGAATTCCAGTGTTTGGGCGCTAGATGTTGGAAACTGGATCCCCCAGCTTTAGTTCTTTTCAGAGTGGGAACATACATCATGTTAGAGTGGTGTGATCGAATGGGTCTGGTGTATTTGAGAGCTGTAATCTTTTCTGATAGGTACGGGTGGCAGTGCAGGAGATGCACCTGTGAGGCTATCATGGTCTACGAGATCGAAGGCAGCCGACACATCTCATAGGAGGAGAAGTGCCAGATGGCCTTTATTCATAATGTCACTTAGTTGGATCTTGAGATCTAGTACGGAAGACTCAGTCCCATGTCTGGGACAGAACCCTGATTGCCAGGATGCTACTGGCTTCTAGGAACTGCTGAATTTGAGTGTAGGCAACTTTGTCAAAAATATTCAACAGGAAAGGGACCGTGGTGATAGGTCTGTAATTATTGGGTAATTCCGGGTCTAGGCTGTTTTGTTTTTAGTTATGGGTGCTCCCATGCTTCTTTAAGGCATGAGTGGACTGTGTTGGTGTTGAAAGAGGCATTAATGAAAGATGTCAGGAAGGGGGCTAAAGAGTCCACTCAGTCTTTGACTAGTCTGGCTGGGCAAGCATCACTTTTACAATTAAACGGTTTGGTTTACGGATAATGTCCAGGACCTCTGTCTCAGTTACTTCACTAAAGGCGAATAGTGCTTTGTCCTTAATGACTGTGCTGGTAGAGTCCTTAGTGACTGTGCTGGAGGTAGAGCAGGCAGTCATGTGATCTTTGGAAAGGTAGATGAGGTGGTCCTTGATCTTATTATGTAGTAGTTCAATTTTATTTCTCATAGCTTTTCGTATATTGGTGCACCAGGATTCGTCTTTAAGCACTTATTTTGTGTTGGTGACAGGGGTAGACAATTCTTTAAAGATGGAGAACAGCTCCTTTGATTCAGAGGTGGCATTAGAGATCATATCGTATGCAGACTTAGCTATCACAATAGCTTTTTTGTATTGATTTGCCTCAGTTTTTTAGGCAGTTAATGTGGAATCCTGTTGTGATCTTTGACACTTGTGTAAGGCTATGCGTTTGAGGGAACGCAGTTCTTTGAGTTCGGAAGAGAACCACGAATTGGAATGTTTCTTTTTTTTAGCTTTCTTGACTTCTAGTGGGGCAATCGCCTCTACTGCTTTGTAAAGCGCGGTGTTGTAAGCCTCCGCCAGCCTAGAAGAGTCTGAGGAGAGTGGGAGCTGTAGAACCGGGATGTCTAGGTAGGGGAGGATCCTGTCTTTGGTTAGATTGCGTGAGCTTCTGGCTAAGGCAGGTAGGACAGGCAGCCATTTTTTTAAGGCAGTATTGTTGATAGGGATGAAGAAGTGAATAAGGTAATGGTCAGTCCATGGAGACGGGGTATTGGAGCTACTGTCCACATCATAGTTGTGGTCTACTACCCAGTCAAGTGTGCACCTTTTGCAGGGGGTAAAATTGACTATTTATTGCTGGAATCTCATTTCCTGTAGACCTTTGGCTAGAGCTTTGGGGTGTTTGTCTATAGGGTCATTTATGGCCCAGATTGAAGTCCCCTAGAAGAATGGCTTTAGTAGAGGTTTTTAGGTTGTCCCCCAGGTGATGGATTAGGTTGCCATGAAAGTCAGCTAGTGGGCCGGGTGGATTGTAGGCTAGAAGAATATCAATGGTGGTGTTTGAGGAGATAGTAATCTTGACGGAGAGGGAGTCCACATTCTCATCTAGATGTGAAGAGGTTTGTCTTGCTGCTAGAGTGTCTTTGACTATTTGTATTTGTATTTGTTTTATTTGTAGCGTGTTCCCTCAGGCCCGGAGGCATCAGGGCACAACTTTGACAAGGTTACATAGCAAGCATACATATATTCAAACTATAGGTACAGTGCAAAGTATTCAGAACATACAGCTATATACATCAATTACAGAGTAGAGATTAGCGCAGGCACATTACAGACACATAAGCAGTCAAGGTTTCAGGACTGATTGAAGAGCCAGGCTTTTGTTTTGGCCTTGAAGGCACTGAAGCATTCTTCCGATCTGATGGTGAGGGGAGAGCATTCCAAAGCTTGGAAGCTAGGACGGGGAAACTTGATCCGCCCGCTTTTTGTAGTTTGAACCTGGGGATAGTTAGACAGTGGGTCTGGGTGGTTCTTTGAGGGCGGGTAGGCGCGTGGCGGGATAGCCGGCTGCAGAGATACGGGGGGCTTGGTTGGCTAGGCATTTGTGGGTGAGGCCTAAAGCTTTCAGTGAGATTCTTTGTTTGACCGGTAGCCAGTGTAGATTGGATCTGGATTCCGAAATGTGGTGGTTTCGCAGGATATTTAGAGCCGCTCTAATGGCGTTGTTATGGGAGATTTGCAATTTGTTCAGATTCTCTTGGCTTGTTCCTAGGTAGAGGGCGCTACCATAGTCGATTTTTTGGCCATGATGAGGGTTCTGGCCAGTGTGACCGTGTTTGGCGTGGTCAGAAATGACCTGCAGGCTGCAATGAGTTTGCAGGTGTATGCTGAGGCAGATCGGACTGCATTTGTTTGTCGGGATAGGGATAGGGTGGCGTCAAGGTAAGCGCCTAAGGTTTTCATGTCTTTCGAGACTTGGATGGTGTTGCCATCGATGATGAACGATTAGTAAGACATTTTCAAGGTTACTAAGACGTTGCGTAGTGCCCAAGATGAGGAGCTCAGTCTTGTCATTGTTGAGGCATAGTTGGTGTTGTGCCATTCAAGCTTGGATGACTAAGTAGACATCATTCAGGGCCTTGGTGTCAGCCAAGTAGTCTCCAGTGATGGGAATGAGTATCTGGGTATCGTCATCATAATTTGTATAGAAGACACCCAGATAGTCAAGTACATCAAAGAGCAGTTTTGTAAAGACATTATAGAGAATTGGCAACACGCAAGATCCCTAGGGGACACCACAATGAATAGGGGAAGGATCAGCAGCTGTAGATTGAGAAAAGACCCGAATAGATCTATTACTCAAAAAAGATTTGATCCAAGCTGTAGCTGACGGGGAGAAATGGGCGGCAGAGTGCAGATGCTTGCATAAGATTTGGTGACCAGATCGAATGCCGCGGAGAGGTCGAATAGGAGTAACAGGGCCAGTTTGCTGTTGTCCTTTAGAACTTCAATTTGAGTTTTTAATTCTAGTAGAACTGTCTCATTTCCGTGTCTGGGGTGGAAGCCAGATTGTCTGAGACCTACGAGATTATTAGCTTCCAAGTACTCTTGGATTTGCAGGTATGCTGCGCGGTCCAGGATTCTTAGCAAGAACGGGACAGTAGTAATGGGTCAGTAGTTGGTGGGTATGCTCGGGTCCAAGGAGGGTTTTTTGAGCGGGGGGATCACCCATGCGTCCTTGAGGTTGTCAGGGACAGTTCCTGTTTTAAAGGAGGCGTTAATGAAGGATGTGATGAATGGGGCCAAATCATGTGCTGAATCCTTAATGATTGGGGCAGGACAGGGATCACCCTGGCATTGGATGGTTTGAGCCTCAGGATAATGTTTTCCACCTCTGCAATGGTGAGCGGAGCGAAGGCAAACCGTTTGAGATTGGGCAAGTCAGGGGAGGGGGCCCCAGCTGGAGTGGGAGGGCGATTGACCAGTTTCAGACTGTCTTGCTTAGCTATAATTTTAGATTGGAGCATGGTGATTATGTTCAGTGACGCTGCCTGAATGTTAGAACACCATTTGCTATCTTTGATGCAGGTGTCGGGGGGGGGGTAACGGGAGTTTCAAGCTCTTTTAGGATCTTAAAGAGTTCCTTGTAATTGGAGTCTGCTTGCAGGATGCGATTATTGAGGGACTCTTTTTATGCCTCTATAATGGCTGCTTTGTAAGAAAGCGATGCCAAGAAGAAACCGTCTTTGTGTGCGTCAGAAGGGTGACTTTTCCAATGATTTTCAGCACAACGTTTGGTTTTACGGAGTACTCTTAGCTGTGGTGTGAACCAAGAGTTAAGGTGTGCCCGTGGTTTGGCCTTCCTCAGTTTGATAGGGGCAATAACGTCTATAGCTGTGAGCATGCTAGAGTTATAGATGTCAGCTAGAATGGTGGGGTCATTGCTGGAGTCAATGGAAGCTTTAAGCGAAGGGAGTAGCAGAGGGAGCAGTTTCTCCTTGGTTATGTCCTTTTTGTTTCTGGTCGGGAGGGCAGGCGCTATCAAGGTCGGGATGCGGGGGGAAGCTTCAATATTAAAAGTGATAATGTGGTGGTCTGTCCATAAGCATGGGGTATTAGCCAAGACATTAATGTTGCAGTTAGAGCTGGCTATCCAGTCAAGGGTCCTGCCTTTGGAGTGTGTGGGCTCTTGGATGTGCAGGGTGAAGCCAGAGTTAGAGAGGGCATTTTCCAGGTCTAATGCAATGGGGTCTTTGGGGTCGCCAAGTCCTAGGTTGAAGTCTCCAAGGATAATGATTTGTGAGTTTGTTTTTGCATTGTCAAGGAGGAGGGTAGAGATTTCGCCGAAGAAGGAGGGTGCGGGGCCTGGGGGCCTGTAAATTAGGTGAAGGGTGGCTGTTTTATTAGGCGTTAGTGAGAGTTTGACTGATAGTAGTTCAGCGGACTCGAGTTTGGTGTTTGTCGATACTCTTAAATCGAGAGTAGTTTTGTGGATGATGGCTAGGCCACCACCTCTGGTGTGTTAGGCAGAGGTGCGGTCACATCTCATGATGCCGAAGCCGGGTGGTATGGCAAGGGATAAGGAAGGACCAGATGCCGCATGAAGCCAAGTTTGAGCTACGGCAATGAAGTCGAGATCAGAAGATATTATAAGGTCTGCAATATCTAGTGTGTGCGCTGGGAGGGATCTGGCATTAATGAGGGCGCCCTTGATAATTGGCAATTTCGCCTCTGTAGAGGGGGATTTGCTATTGGTGGGTGCAGTAGATGAGCACAGTGGATTGTGTTGTGTTTGTTTGTGGAAATTACTACGGGTGGTGCGTATACGTAATCTGGTGCCTAATCTTTTGTTTCGGAGAGATAAGGAGCACGGTTGATTCGGAGTAGGTTTACTAGCGAAGTGTTTCAGCCAGAGGGCTGGGTCATTGAAGTATGGGTTAATGTCAGTGTTGAGGTGCTGGAGGCCTATGGTGGGAGTCATACGGTCCATTGTGGGGGTCGCCATGCGCGGGGTCGGGGGGACAAGGCTAGGGAGAAATAAGGTGGCTGATGGCTGGAGGTGTGTCGGCCGTATGAGTGGCTGGGTAATAATTGCTGCTTCAACAGGCAGAATGTGGTACAGTATGAGGAGTGCCCTAAAGAGCATGGTGGATAGGCACCTAGGAGGAGGTGCGTCGTGGCAGTAGGCAAATTTGAATATACTAAGGCGGAGAAAAGTCAACAATAGGCAGGTTCAAATTTAACTAAGGCAGTGCAAAGTCAACAATAGACAAGTTCGAATTTAACTAAGGCAGTACAAAGTCAACAATAGGGAAGTTCGCATTTAACTAGGGCATTGCCAAATCAGCAGTATGCTGAGATACACAGGGCGGGGCAGCACCTAGATTTGACACAGCACAGTTAGGCTAAAAAGCATAGCGCAGGGCACCATCTAGAATTGTAATGTCACAGTAGCACAGTTAGGCTAGAAAGCACAGAGCAGGGCACCATCTAGAATTGTAGTGTCACAGTAGCACAGTTAGGCTAAAAGCATGGCGCAGGGCACCATCTAGAATTGTAATGTCACAGTAGGCTAGAATACACAGGGCAGGGCAGCACCTAGATTTGACACAGCACAGTTAGGCTAAAAAGCATGGCACAGGGCACCACCGAGAATTGTAATGTCACAGTAGCACAGTTAGGCTAGAAAGCACAGAGCAGGGCACCATCTAGAATTGTAGTGTCACAGTAGCACAGTTAGGCTAAAAAGCATGGCGCAGGGCACCATCTACAATTGTAATGTCACAGTAGGCTAGAATACACAGGGCAGGGCAGCACCTAGATTTGACACAGCACAGTTAGGCTAAAAAGCATGGCACAGGGCACCATCTAGAATTGTAATGTCACAGTAGGCTGATATGCACAAATCAGGGCATCAACTATAATGATGGTGTCACAGTAGAATGCAATGCACAGGGCAGGGCAGTACTTTGGGGTCCAGGTATGGATAAGGGGAGTGCTGATAGGTTGAAAACTCTGTGGCACATTGATACTGGAGGCGAGAAAGTTACCTTGGTGGGCGTGTTTTGAGGGCCAGGGGGTCTGGCAGACGGCAGAGTCGGCGGAAAACAGGCGTAGAACAGGCCTTTTCTCCATGGCCTTCTCTACAGGTGGCCGGCTTCCGCCTGCCGGTGTGGGCTTCTGGGGGAAATGAAGCTCTGTTGCCTAGCAGCGGATAGGGAGCCTCGCTTCCATGCCGCTCGTAGCGATGGCCATCTTGTGATCAGGCATGCCAACAGCTGATCGAGTGTGCGCTCAGGATTGCAAATGCAACAGGGCTCACCTCTCTGCAGATAACGATGAGGGAGATCCTGTGTGGCCAAAACGGGGCATCAGTTGGGATAAGCAGGTGGGGGGGGCTCCTCTGCCTAAGATGCAGCATCAGGCGAGCAGGGCACTGCTTGCACGCAATGAAGAGCTGTGGCTGGGGAGGGGCTCCTGCCCGCTTCAGATCTCCGGATGCAATGGGGGAAGTAGGCATAGAACAGGCCTTTTCTCTGTGGCCTTCTCTACAGGTGGCCAGCTTCCGCCTGCCGGTGTGGGCTTCTGGGGGAAATGAAGCTCTGTTGCCTAGCAGCGGATAGGGAGCCTCGCTTCCATGCCGCTCGTAGCGACGGCCATCTTGCGATTAGGCATGCCAACAGCTGATCGAGTGTGCGCTCGAGACCACACATGCAACAGGGCTCACCTCTCTGCAGATAACAATGAGGGAGATCCTGTGTGGCCAAAACGGGGCATCAGTTGGGATAAGCAGGTGGAGGGGGGCTCCTCTACCTAAGATACAGCATCAGGCGAGCAGGGCACTGCTCGCACGCAATGAAGAGCCGTGGCTGCGGAGGGGCTCCTGCCTGCTCCAGATCACCGGCTGCCCGTACACTGCATGGACCCGACTATAAGGGCTACCCCACCACCTTTGGCAGTTGGTCTGTCTTTTCTGAAAATAGTGTATCCTGGTGGAAGGGCTAGTGCAATGGCGGGTCCTGAGGCTTCATGAAGCCATGTTTCGGTGATGGCTATCGCATCCAGATTCTGGTTAGTAATAAGATCAGGGCATTCGGTCGCATGTGCTGGCAGAGATCTCGCATTTATGAGCACACATTGTAGGGGGTATGGTTCAGCTTTGGTAAAGGTTGTGCGTTTAGGTGGCTGGTTGGTTGTGGAAACCCTAAAATCAGAAGCTGGGTACTGCGTAGGAGTCACAAAGGGGTGTGGGCAGTGTGAGATGGTTTTGCGACATTGGTTTATTGAGGTATGTCATGATCTGTGACCTAGTGGTTTGTTTCTGGTGCCTGTTGATTTGGGGCACTTGTAAACATGGTGGGGTCTAGGGCAATGTCTTCATATTCAGGCGGTCTTATATTGGCCATAACGGGTTAGCACAGGGAGAGCGGGCAGAAATTCTAGCATGAGTAGTAATGAGCGCTTTTTATTTGTAATACGCTTTTCTATGCCATATCTGTTTGTAATTGATGGGCCATTGTTCTAGGGGAGGGACTAATGTGTAGAGAATGATGAGGGAGTACAGCACAATTTGGTTCGAGTATACAGTCAGATATCACATTACATACCTGTTCAGGGAGTACAACACAATTTGGTTCAAGTATACAGTCAGATATCACATTTCATACTTGTTCAGGGTGTACAACACAATTTGGTTTGAGTATACAATCAGATATCACATTTCATACCTGTTCATATAAAAAACGGGCCATTGATTCAAGGTAAAGGTTTAATACGCAAGAAGTGAATAGGGGATGCAGTCCAATTCAAAATGGAGTATTCAATAGGTATCACAATCGCAAGACAACTATATTTTCAAATACGCTGTTCTTATGAGGAACATACCCAAAGAGTTGTTTTCAGATACGGGGCAGATGTGCGCAAACATATTCATACAGATATAAACATAGGGGGTAGTGAACGTGCAGCTAGAGCACCAAAGCTATGCATCAGACACAACACAGGTTTCGATGGGTATGGAGCTGGCGTGGCAGGCCCACACTGTAGCTGGTTGGCAATGAGAGGGGCAGATCGTAGTGGATGCTCACCACTGGGCTGGTTTGTAATGAGCGGTCGCGATGCGGTCACGGTGCCGCTGCAATCCCATTAGGTGGAGGTAAGATAGAGGGGAAAGGGAGGGTTGTGAGGTGGTTAAGCACACGAGGAGCAGTGAGTGCAATATCTAGTAATAGACGATGGCGCAGACCCTCTGTACAGTGGTATGGGTCAGTGGCCTGTTGCAGTAGTGAGGTGGGCAGCTGATATGGGGGCTAATAGCAGTGGGCAGTGAGGAAGGGCTGTTAACAAAGTGACAAGAGTGACGTCATACTTCAGCAACATAGTAGTGGCGAAAGACCTATGCTATGGGGGAGACAGTAGCTGTAATACCTTGCTGGCAAAGGGATGGGGAGAGGGAGAGATGCTATAAACGAGGTACTATTAGGTTTCTTACCGCAGATTTGTACAGGAGCACATGCTAGTCAGCAATGTTCTGGATAATGTATCCAGGAGCTGACTTGAGGAGCACAGGAATGGTAGAGAGTACGTGGAGCCCTCCAGTCCTCCAGACTGATTTAGATATCAATTTTAATATAAAAAATGTGTGATATCAAAAATATATCAAATTGATATTAAATGTATATTTGTATAGAAAGGTTGTTTTTGTATTATGATGTGTTTTGATATAAAGTGAATTTTGATTTTCTATTAAAATAATTTTAATAAAAAGTTTATAGTAAAATGATTTTAATATGGGAGCCCACATTTGCGCTGTTGCTTGGTCGAGGGCAAAGTTGTGAGGAGTTAGCAGCAAGTGCGAGCTAGTGTTGACGTGTCGATGACACACAAGTGGCTTGGAGCCTTAATGGTATGATGTTATTATTTTATATAAAGCTGGTGTGGATTTTGATAAGCCTTTGAATAATTTTATATAAACTTTATATTATTTCTATTTATTAACAAAATGTGATACATTTTTTTTATATCAACAATTTTTGGTAGCAAAATTATGTCAGAATGTTTTAATATCAAAATAAAAAAATGATATAAAAATGTTGATATCAAAATTAAAACAAATTTGATATCCATATGTATGATATCAAATGTATATCGGAATTTTTTGTATATCAACATTAAAAAAATGTGTTATCAAAATGTGTTGATATCAATATTAAAAACATATAAAAAATGTATATCAAAATTATATAAGTTTTTGTTTATATCAAAATGAAACGTTTTTGATTTCAAAATATCTTTATATCAAAATGATATCCTGACATGAAAGCATTGTGAACATATTATACCAAAAGTTGTGCTGTTTAAAAAAAAAACAGCTGAGTCACACAGTCTGTGAATATATATTTTATGAGCATTATTTTTGATGGAATCAGAATAAGGGTTTTTAAATGAAAAGTTAAGATCTAATTCCAGGACTACAAAAAAACACAGACCCATTTGATAAGCCTTTGAATAATTTTATATAAACTTTATATTCTTTTTATATAAAGCTGGCAGGGTTTTTTTAAATCAGAACCTGAATAATTGTATATAAACTTTGAATAATTGTATATAAAGCTGGTGGACATTTTGATCAGAACCTAAATAATGTTTGTATGAACTTTATATTAGTTTTATATAATGCTGGAATACATTTGATAAGCCCTGAATACATTTTATATACACTGTATATATCATTTTAATATAACATTTGATTGAAATTGCTGGCTTTAGGCTAGGGTGACACAGGGGTGGGCTTTAGAACCCGGATATATAGTTGTTTGCAACGGATGGAAAACACAGCACTTTTTGAGCTATCCAAGGGCTATTCAGAAAATGGCGACTATGACCAGCTATAGATATGAAGAGGGGAGAAACAAATCTAGGAACCCTGGTGGATTTTATGGTGTATGACGGGATGGATGATGCTCAGGATTTAATGGCTGGTTATGAACCCAATGAGTTTTCGGACAATGATGATGCAGTTATGGAGCAGCCATTTGCAGTCGATGCAAGCTCTGATGACAAAAACTGTGAAGCTATGATGCTGCAGGCGGATGCAGCGATGATGCCTGAGACGGATGCCGTCCCCGTGAACCGTGATGAAAATCAAGGGCGTGTGTGCAGGGATCGAATGATCCAGACGGCGGTCGGAACTATTAACACTTATTGTGTCAGTTGTTCAAACCTACATGAAAACACATGTTATTGTGAAAATAGCCTGTGTAAGACCTGTCTTCTGTTGATGGAGACCGATAGCCTTCAAGACAGTGCTATTATTCAGTGTGCTTGCTGCTCAAAACAAATTGAAAGCCTGAGGATAACATTCTGTGTAAGGACTGTCTGCTAATGGAGACTGACATGGACACAGCAGCCCCGCTTTGCACCAATATTCAAGCCGTTCAGGGGGTCACGGCCATAGTGGCTGTGGCATGTTTAAAACAACAATTTTACAGATGGTGCTATGGACAGAAAATTAATGATCCCCAGCAGGATGCTCACGAATGTCTGGAACTATCTTACGCAGATAATTTGCTACATAAAATATGTTTTGTGTTGAGCCCTAAATGCATTGAAGATTTGCTGCGCTTGACGCAGATAAGGATCAGTGCTGGTACTGAACGAGGCGTATATAAAACATTATGTGCTATAAAATCTGCAAATAACCAGCTCTTGAAAAGGAAGCAGTTTCGACACATGTGCTAGATGGGGGTTAGAAACATCATTTAGAAAACAGATCCCAATTGGGCAGGAAGCGCCTAATGGAGTGTAACGAAGTAGCGGCATGCAATGTGTTTGTGCGGTATTCACTTGTATTATGGATTCTATAAACGGCGGATTATTTTAGTATTTAAATATGAATATATATTGAATAAAAATTGCTGTTTTAAATATGAATACAAATCTGTTGTTTATAAAAACAGATTGTGTTTTTATGTTGAGCTGTTACGGGGTAACATGTCTTATCGAAATCTGTTGAAAATACATTATGATGAAGGAGTTGTCGGCAGTTATGGAGCGGTTGACAGCCTGTATTGTAAACTGCGAACCGATGGCGAGTTGTCACAGGGAGCGCTTAAGATGTGACTTTCAAGGGAGGATGCCTGCATGCTAAATAAACTGGCCTGAACACATTTTAAACAGAGAATTACAGTGGAATGCAATGTCAATCAGCAGTGGCAGGCAGATATTATGGATCTGAGTCAGTTTCGCGAAGATAACAATGGTTTTCAATACATTGTATTCTAGCTGTCATCGACGATCTATCAAAATATGATTATGTTGAGGCTTTGAAGAACAAGACGGTCCACAGCGTGGCAATGGCTTTTAAGTGCCTATTTAACAAAGGCAGAGTTACCACTAAACTACAGACGGACACTGGTAAAGAGTTTTTAAATAAGCCGTTGCAGAAACCTCTAAAGCAACACAGTGTGCACCATTTTGGAACACACTCTGAAGTTAAAGCCTCCATTGTAGAATGTTTTATAGGAAAATTTAAAACACGACTCTGGTGATTTTCTACAGCTAAAAACATCCAAAGATATGTGGGGGTGCTACCCGCATTTATAAATGTATATAACAATACGCATCATAGAACTATTAAAACCACCCCTGCTGATGTAACGTCACAGAATGCCCTGGAGGTCTGGAAAAAACTGTATGGTGAAAGACTTCTTAAAAAGACAAAACCTATAAACCTTTAGAGGGGGATCATCTGTGGGTTTCAAAACACAAGTCGGTCTTTACAAAGGGGTATGAGCAGAACTACAGCAACAAGATCTTTATCGTAGACGGAGTGACTCACAGGGAGGATGTCTATATATGCACACTAATTAATTAATGATTCGGGCAAGGGTGTTCAAGGTGTTTTTTATATGGAGGAGATCCAGAAAGTCAGTAATGACCACAAGCGAGTACCTCCTCAGAGGGATTCTTCCTTTCCTCTCCTTCCCCCAGAAGCTCACTGTCTCCAGAGCTCTGGTTCTCTCTAGACTGGACTATTGCAATAGCCTCCTCCTAAATCTCCCTGCTTCTACTCTCCGCCCCCTGCAACTCATCCAGAACAGGACTCTGAGATTTGTCCTTGGCATCAAGCCCAGGCATCGTATCTCTCCAGGACTGAAATCCCTGCACTGGCTCCCAGTGGCTGCGAGGATTAAGTTCAAAACACTCTGCATTGTCCACAAGGCCTTCTGGGGCATGGGGCCTCAATACCTTCAACTCTTGCTTCCTAAATATCTCACTCTCGAGCTCTTCGCTCATCCACCTCCAACTCCCTCAGGGTCAGTCTCTTCTCCAAGCAATGAGTTGGTTGTAGATCTCTTTCTTCAGCTGGGTCCTCCCTCTGGAACAGCCTCCCTACCTCCCTGAAACTTGATCAGAACCATATCTGGTTCAGGAAGCATCTCAAAATCTTCTTCTGTGCTTCTGCTTTCTCTCCTCCTCTCCCCTGCTGAAGTCCTGGCTGAAACTGTACAGGTTACGTGGCCACCCTCTAATCTCAGGCCGAGGTTCCCTCCCCCACCAGGTACACACCTGCACTGCCTCCCTGGCAACTCCCACACTTGGGGACTGTTGTATGTATCCTTACATTCCCCCACCAGCATTTGACACCTGATGCCTTCACTTACCCTTGCACTTGCCACCAGTTGGCCCTACTTCTCTTATTGTTTTTATTGATTCTATTACCCCATGTACTGCACTGTCCCCTCCCCCTCCACTCTGCACTTTCCCTCTTCCCCCTTCCCCTGCACTTAAGCCATCTGATTGGCACTTGGCCTAGTTGGATCACTGTCCCTGTTTTCCCTCTGTTCCCCCTCCCTTGCCACATTGCGCCTTGAAAAACAGGTGTATAGGTGTGTTATAAATGCCATATCATATCATATCATATCATAGAATCGAAAAAGTCATAAAAAGTAAAGGCCGTGGAGCCAGAAAACAATATTTAGTTATATGGCTGGGGTGGCATGACAAATTCAACAGATGGGTACCTGCCGGATCTCAAGAGACACAGGTGTGTCACGGTGGTCGAAATGGAGTCTGCATCTTTTTATATCGGGCTCTCCAGCAACGCTTCTACCTAGACCTTTCCAGGGTACAAAATATCCAACTGCAATGTGATGCTGGCCCAACCCCTAAATCTGGGGTACGACGTCCTTTCGTCGCGGGATGTTTTTACACAGGGATTTTTACCGGAATTTTATTTTCAGAGAAACCCATCGAATTTTTTAGAAAATGGGGGGGGGTTGGTGGGGGAATCCCCCACAAAAAAAATTAGATGGGTTTTGTTCGAAAAAAATCGCAGTAAAAAACCAGGTGAAAAAACATCCCGCAATGAAATGACATGGAACCAAATCTGGAGGGGCAGTGGATGGTGGCGCTCACTGAAGTTCAGTAAGTCTGATCATGGGACACTTTAGCCCCAGGGGAAGGAACCTTTATTCATTAACAAGGGTGTATCAATCACACCCGAATATGAGGACCCAGCGCTACAACTAAACCCACAGCAGTGTTACGTTTTTCCACAGGGTCCAGACCCATCTGTTAGGTTTTCAACAGCGGGTAGACTGCGCAGCAAATTGGGGACAAGCTTTGCGCAGTGGCAGTATTGTAGCTCATGATGTTTAACCCAGGCGCGATT
The DNA here is from genome assembly GCF_040938575.1 of Ambystoma mexicanum. Taxonomy (NCBI): domain Eukaryota; kingdom Metazoa; phylum Chordata; class Amphibia; order Caudata; family Ambystomatidae; genus Ambystoma; species Ambystoma mexicanum. The sequence goes on from NC_090941.1 coordinate 1,124,014,524, forward strand.
ATTGCTTAACAAAAGAAAAAAAAACATCTTGGGGACTGTGCAGCCCATTGCAGTAAAGAACCGTGGGATAATACCTACGCTGACATTAACAGGGTATTTATAGCTTATTGCTCTATAGCAATGCTGTGGAGTATCAACGGGTGGGGGATAGCCACGCCCGCTACTTACAACCGTGGAGATTAAAGGGGACAACAACAATATTTTGAACATTCAATACAACAAACCTGACTATGTTCCCATGTGTAAAAACTATTTTGACACCATCAACATTCATTTAAGAGACAACCAAGGGCAGTTTGTATCATTTAAATATAGACAAATTTGGCTGCAGCTGCACTTCAGACCGCTCCGGCTGAAAGATTAATAAAACAGTATTCTAGGGGGTGGAGGGGGCGTATCAAGGCCGCTGCCTGAGAGATAAAACACGGTTCCCACTGAGCTTACAAGTTGGCAAAGCCATCAGCCGTGGTCAGAAGATATTGAGCATCAGCAGTTCCAATATCGGAAGCTAACGTGCAGTACTAATGCTTAAAATGCTGCCGATGTGTCCGAGGTTGCAGCACCAGGGTGCCTATATTGAAGACGGAAGCAGGGAGGATGAAGGGAGGAGAGTCTGTCCTCCGGGGAGTGAATGATTGGAGCAACTCCCATAGCTTGCCACAGCCACGCGGCAAGTGGACATGCTCGCTCGACTTTGCATAGCAAGCCGAAGATGCGCGGAGGGTGTACGTGATACCAGTGAATGCCCCAGAGTGCTGACTAGGAGAAGCGGGAGGTGACTTGCCCCTCCTCCATGCCGGGCCGCAGTGAGAGAACTGGCCCCCAGGCAGGTTACAATGCCTGGGCGGCTGCAACATCTTCAGCCAAGGAGCCCTGTGCTGCGCTGAGCTGCGGATACCAACAAGCCAACACAGCCAACCTCTCCAGTAGTGCAGCCCAAGAGGAATACTCTCTGCCGCAGAGAAACCTGCAGTACACACCGGGGTCCCCAGGGTAGCAGAAAACAACACTATGCCACGAACGGTTGGGCCGGCTGGTACTGCAGGAGAGAAGCTGCTCACCCCTGTTCGAGACATGTCGGTGAGCCCACTGGGCATAGACGGGTGTATCTGCTCCCCTCCGCTTCACTGTACGCATGACACTGGGGAGAGGTGCAGTCAAAGGAACACCAGCGTGGCAGCGCTCTTGTAAATTGTCCACACAGAGTTGAAGAGTGGGACAGGCTGAGGAATGCCAGCTTGGCAGCACACTCAGGACTTCAGCTTAGTAAACTAAGGTGATTCAACTGAGGGGATAGGAAGGCTGCCCCCCCGCACTGTGAATCCTGGTTCCACAGCAAGGGCAGCTTCTCCACGCAGTTAATCCTGGACCTAAAAGGGATCACCCCTAGCAGCATTGTCACCCAAACTGACCATTCCTTTTGAGGGCCCAATGAAGCAGCTTCTAGGCCATCGGGATAGCAAGCCCCCTTACCCCTTCTGCTCTATCCAGGGGTGGCTAGGGAGCCTTCAAACTCACAACATCTTACCAGCTGACTCCCCCCGCCATAGAGAAAGCGGGTCACTAAGGCATGGACGCATTCCAACAGTCACCTCAGTAGCATGGATCCTGAAGTTGTGCACCCCTAGTAACAAGGGCGAACAAAGGCAAACTTTCCTGGCTCCTGAGAGGCATCCACCGGTCAGCTCCTACAACAGCAGGAAATCTGCATTGCTCAAGGAGATATCCCTACTATGTCCAAACACCTTAAAATCCCTAAGAGTGGAGATATCTCTATCATGTTGCTCCCGGTGGAAAAAGGGAAGAAGCCAGAGACAACCACAAGATTCACCTGGGGGAGCCAGACAACTGGCGTTTATGATGGATATCAAATCAGAATTCCGCACCTGTATGACAGAACTCGCCACCAAACTCAAGCGTACAGATCAAAGAGTGATGGAGGTAGAGCGAAGACTGGGAGAAGTAGAGGACCTGACTCAGGAGCATTCCGCTTCAATTCTTGAAGCAGGAGGACTTGGAGAACAGGGCCCGACAAAATAATCTGCAAATTATGGGGGTGCCTTCTTCGATCCCAGATCAGAACCTGGCGCAATATGTAGGGGACCTATTTCAATCCCTCCTGCCACATCTTGAGAAGTAACAACTCTTGTTGGATCGCACCGACAAACTGCACCCTCGAAGAGGATTGGAAACAGAATCCCCCCAGATGTGATCACCCAAGTCCACTTCTATACAACAAATAAGAGGCAATAATGGCGCTAGGCCACTCCCGAGATGAACTGTCATTCCAGGGGTATCCCCTCAAAACTTCCAGGATCTAGCCGCAGTAACCACACAGAAACGGAGGCCCCTCAGGCCAACAACGCTATTCCTATGAGATCACAAGATCAGGTATCGCTTGCTGTTCCCCACCGTGATCCAATTTTCCTACAAAAGGGTCTCCTTAGCGATTGAACATCTAGAAGATGCAGAAATTATCCTGCACCTCACCTCGCCAGATAAAGGAGGTGGCTCCTCTCTCGCCTCTCCCTGGGGTGCAGACAACCTCCCCCGAAAATGACGCCCGGTCTGGTCAAGGGTCCAGAAGGGTCACAATAGGAGATGAATGTTCCCCGCAGCCTGCATCCTCGGGTCCCAGATGGTGTCGGCAACACCGAAACCTACAGTACCTTACCCTGGACGCCCCAGATGGCTGGTCCGACAGAGTTTATGGAAACTGGGAACATGATGATAGTAATAATGGGCTTCACACGGTCCAAGCCCAACTCCAAGGTGGATGTCACCTGAAAGCCCTTGGAGTGTACTGCCAGTGGTTTGTGGCAGTGGAACAGTTTGGAGTCCAGGGTTCAGACTCAGTTCAAGGTTATTTAGTTCGACTTTAGGGAAAAATTCAGTTGGAGCATGTACGCATTAATTCTTATACTATGACTGGCAACTTCTGATCACTTGATTTCTCCCCTCCCCTCACCCCCGCAACGGCAACAGAGGATAGCTTGGAAACACCATTTCAGAAGGTGAACTTTGAATGTCAAAGGCCTCAACTCACCGGTGAAATGGAAGTCCATACTGAAGCGTCTGAGAGATCTAGAGGGAGCAGTGATATTTCTTCAGGAAATCCACCGGCTCCCAGAGGACTATGCCCGTCTCCGGAGCAGGGATTTTCCAAAGCAGGGGGGGCAGCAATCTGGGAGTGCTGGATGCTTGGAGGGTGCTACATCCAGAGAAAAGGAACGATACCTTCTTCTCACAGGTCCACTGCACTTCCTCGCACATTGATTTGCTCCTGGTCTTGCCCCATCTCTTATCCTTCACAAATAAGGTGGACATTTCCCAAAGTTTCTCACAGACCATGCCCCGGGTTAGATCTTGGAACCCGGCCCCCGGATCCAGACCACAATGGCGTCTGTATAACCCAATCTTGAATAATATGGGTTTAAGAGATGAGGTGGCAAAAGCAATTAAGGACTACTTCCGAGAAAACCTCAGGGAACTAACTTCCCCGCCCACAACATGGAATGCCATGAAGGCGGTTATTAGAGGGCTCTTAATAGCACACGTGGCAGCATATTACAGAAGGAAGAAACAGACGAGATCCCGCCTGGAACAAGAGATTATGGATATTGAAGGTAAATAGAAGAAGGGATGGTCCCCTAAGGTTTGTGCTGCCCTACGGGTGGCCCATAATAAACTAGAGGCTCTTTATGCGGAGGAGACGGCACAGACCCTATTATCAGTTAGGAGATTGCAAAGTGAAGATAAGTCCAACGCGCTGATCCTGAGTATTATCAATAACATTAATCCAAATGGTTAAGAATTGTTTTTGTTGCTTTGACATCAGATCTTGTAATAAAGTATCTTTATATGTGTATCAATTGTTGTGTGGAACCAGCTGACACGGGTTTCGACCCTCTGGGTCATTATCAAGGCGTGTGTCTGTGTGGGCGCATAAAAAAAGCGGTCAATGGATTGCTGTTAAGGCACAAATATGAGGCCACCCTGTTTGCAAAGTAGCAAATGCTAAAATAAACGTGTGTATAGTAGATCAGTCTGCTAACTGTTGGTCCAAACCCCATGCAATGAAATTCAGGTGTCCAATTCCCATCTCTTTGTTGTTTGAGCACCAAGTATGATCTACTATACTTGGCACTCATTCAACATCATTCATCAGAGGTTGCCAGCAACTGTAAAACCAAATAATATATTCGGGAAATGTGATACCGCAGTGTGGGCATTTTCTAAAGGTTTTTTGACAAAGTAACTCATCCCGCAGCTAGAGGGACGGGCCAGCACACACGCGATGTGTTGTTGTAGCCTGGTATCCATAATTACAAATACCTGCGCAGTAGCAAAGTATTTACAGATATCCATGTGTGAGCATCTCAGGTGAGTTTAAATCACTGCGGATGGCTAGCCTTTCAATTGTATAAAAGTTGATAAAACAAACATTGCTATATCTGCTCCCTTCTATGCAGTGTTTAAACGCTATGTGGAAACTTACACTGAATTGTACATAAAAAAGCTGTCAATAAAAACAATGATGCAGTATACATCTTGAAAACTCTATAAAACACATGTATTATATATCACACACAACATAGCTTTAGAAGTTATGATGAATCATTCAGCATATAGCATTGCATCACACCTGTAAAAACACTGATCACACCTGTAAAAAACATTGGGCTGTGATTTGGTAGCTGTATCATGACACCTGTTTTAAGAAATAAAAGAACAACTCTGCTTGTTGGGGCCTCAGGCCCCTCGGGATGAATCAAAAGAACTCTATGCTTTGCCCCCCCCCCCAGACAATCCTGGGACCCCTTGGAAGAATCACTAACAACAATAAAAACCAACTCCAATGGATGCAAGCTGTAATACAGGCATGACTAGTGATGGAATTACCAAACAACTCCTTAGCTTCGGGCCCCGCAAACCCATCAGCCCTTGCAAAACATTGGACCAATCAACCTTGGGGCATTTAAAACATTCATGATTTGTTGATCCCAAGAGAGTCAGGCGGGTCTGTTGATAAATTTACAAAAGAACTCTGCAGCATATGCCCCCCAGATCCGCTGGGCTTTCCCGCGGTAACAACACTGTCGGACTGCATACTTGGGTCGTTGAAACATTCCAAATCTGTTGTTCTGTGCAATCAGGCCCCATCCCATCCCCGTGCTCTCGAAACATTCAGAATTTGCTGATCCACACCACGCACCCCGGCCCTTGGAGACTTTTGTATAACTTATTAGTCCCAGGACATTCTGGCCTGTGTTACAAAGACTCCAGAACCCAGCGACACCGTTGATGATTTCACAAAAGACATCTGTGGCGGCGGGCCCCCTGATCCATTGGTCCTTGCTGCTGTAACAAAAGCATTAGACCCTGTCCTGGTACATGAACACATCCAAGGTTTGTTGATCCAGAAACAACAGGCTACCCCATTCCAAAGTCCTCGAGTTGTCCACCAGCACAGGCTGTTTTTCCAGAAGCTCCCTGTTGCAACATCCAATTGCTAAGAGCCATTTCTGTAAAAAACATAAAAACATAGAGTCAGCATCATCATATTAAACCCATATAACAACCAAACACAGGGTACTGAAAATTGAAATGTCAATCCACATATATATATATATTTATATAAATGAATCTCGGCTACAACACTTTGTCAATGCATGATCTGTGCCACATTGGCAGAAGCACAATTTTATAAAAGTTACAATGATATTCTCAATTCCCGGCACACAATGAATAAGTCCCAGTGCAACTCTTAAATTTTTAAAATGACTAACACTCTAATTCAGCCTTCACATGTTTTCCAAACACCCTGGTGTATAAATGAATATAATGCATTTCAAAACAGCGCCCACAGGTCCAACACCGACAATAAGACTGCACATGACCATTTATAAAATGCAATCTCCAACCATATACAATCAGTGTTAATATTTTCACCCTGATTCAAAATATAACATCCTGAATCTTGGTGATCATAAAAATGTCAGCCGCCATTGTGATCTGTGACACATTGACAAAACGGACATTCAAGCTCTAGTTATATTTTAAAATCATGGCACACAGTTAAGAACCCAGCACAATGTCGCCGGCACAACCGACACAGACAGCAGAACAAATCCCTGCCGCCAAGCCCTGTTTATAAAATAGTGTTGTAGCGGCTGCATTGGTTCTGCTGTTTGTGATGGTTTTGTGGTTCTGTGGTTCAACTGTCCGTGATGGTTAACTGTGATCTCCAACAAATTTGAAAGAGCTTGCAGCAAATGTATTTGGTATAAACACTACTTCAAAATACCTTTCTGCATCACTATATAAAAGTGACGCCTATTCCCTTTGTCAATGTATTTTTTTCTTGTGAATGTGTGCACACAGTTTCAGGCACTAAGTGCCCATGTATCATTTTTATTTTGTCACTGTGATTACTTTAAACAAGGCTCACCACACCCAGTCACTTTGTCAGCGGTCTACAATTAAAAACCACACCAACAAAGCACGTATGCCGTGTGTGTGCACAGCTGTTTTCCTAGAACCAAAAGTGTTGATCACATTCTAAATACTTATACATGTCTAAAACTCTCTCCAATCAAAACAAATATATTTTTTTTAAATTACAAATCTTTATAAATGCCATGCCTCTTGGGTCTGTCAATGGCTTTTTCTTTCTTCTAAAAATAGGATCTGCGTGATTTTTTCGTTGCGGAAAAGTCAGCGACGGAAAAGTTTGCATAAGAAATGTGTGAAGCACAAACGGTTCACAAATTGCCCATGTGAACATGCATTTAAAACCCCTATATACCGACACCCCCACCCACATCCACAACATACCCACAACATTCCCCCACCCACACCGTCAACACACCCCCACCCAAACCCCCAACATAAACAAATCCTACTTACCTTTTTTACACGCTGAGACCCTGCAGCACCAGTTCCCTTTCACTTCCGTGATCGGGGGCTGGCGCCGCAGGGTCCTTTTCTTTTTTTTTTGGGAGCTGCAGGGGTGTCCCCTGCAACTCCTGCTCACTATACTACACGGTATAGCGAGTGGGGTGTTGTGGGGGACACCCCTGCATCCCCAGTTCATTTATTTTTCATTTTTTTTCGTTTGTGCTGCCGGGGTGTCCACCGTAACACCCCACTCACTATACCACAAAGTAAAGCGAGCAGGATGTTGCGGGGGACATCCCCGCAGCCCCACAGTTTTTTTTTTGTATACTTATCTACAACCTACAATGCTAACACCAAAGGTTCGAACATTTGGTGTTTGAACTTTTGGTGGTACCATTGTTCAGTCTTTTTGTACGGTCTGACCTTTTTTTTCAGTCCGATCATACAATTCATAAAAATGTGCTAATTTGTAGCATTGTTTATCGCAGCATTTTCGTTTTTTTAGTGCTGTGCCATAAATAAAAGTGGGATTTTATTCACAGTGCCTCATGTGTGCATAGTCAGAGCTCAACATTTAAAAAAGTGTAATTGCATAAAACCAAGTGAATAGCTACAAAAGGTTATAACTGGCATTATTGTGTGTGCGATGTCAGCTCTGTATGTGGCGAGCAACCCTAGCCCAAGGCTTTTCATTTACACAAAGAATGTAGCCGCTACTGGAAACTTCGTAAACAAGCTGGACATTTATAAAAGTTAAATTGCCTAAAACCTTGCATGTCAAAGAGCCTCTCCAACAAAACAAACATAAAATGAGGATTACAAAATGACCTTATCGTGCCAGACAGATCCCAGAGATAATGTTTCCATTTCCAGGCACACTCTAACTTAAATATAGAAAAATGCAGGCTGGCAGTTAATCATGCCTGCAGCTAAAGAATACACACATTTTGTTTTAAAATCTCTGTTTGCACCATTAAACAAAAATACACAGGGCTAGATTCTAGAACTTACACTTTTAAATAAAAATGTTTTTCACATTGTGTTGAAATATATCACACTTTTAAACACAGCTATTTATTTACAAACTTGCATTAAATAAATAAAATCATCTTACTTTTTTAAAAGTGGAATGCCTCTTTCGTCACCGGACTTGTAGATGGCCTGGGATCCACAGGGGCCTGCAGATCTCTTGAAAACCACTGCGCTGTTCTGGCAGGGGTTCAGAGTCTGGGTTTAAAAAAATCGAACACCCCCTTAGCACTCCGCAATCTGGCCTTTTAAACGAGCAGACTGCTGCGGGCCTTTCAAAACCTCTAGTCCCGGGGAGTTTACAATACAATGGGGTCATTCAGATGCACTTTAGACACAGCAGCCACATTCTGGTTGGAGATTACATGCGCCTTGGGGCTACGCTTCCTTTACAATGAAATGGGCAATGCAAATACAGTTTAGTCACACCAAGTAAATGGTCGCACGTGATTACACTAGCCTCACGGTTTCATTATAGGGACGTGGTTTCATATAATTTCTAATATACAGAGAACCAAAATAAATGAGCCAGAGCGATGGGCCTCGTGTGTGTCGTCATCTGTGAATTCTCTGCCCTGCTGAGGCATCTTCATAGATAAAGGCCAGCTGCAGCAGTGTTGCTGTGAACTCTGAGTTTTGCACACCAGGCAGAATGTCAGAATCCAGTATGCCAGCATTTTGCTTGCCTGGGTCTGTGTGTATTGTTTTTGTAGCCTTGGATTTAGATCTTCATTTTTCATTACAAACCCTTATTCTCATTCTATCAAAAATAATGCTTGCAAACTATATATTCACAGGCTGTGTAACCCAGCAGTTTTTGTTTGTTTAAAACATAGCAAAGCTTTTGGTATGATATGTTCTCAATGCTTTCGTGTCAGAGCATGCCCGGGCATTCACTGGCAACTCCCCATTTAAAAATGTGTATATCAAAATGTGTTGATGTCAGCCCTTTCTATGAATCCAATATAATTTTGATATCAAAACATTTTTATATCAACATTTTTAAACAAACGTTGATGAAAACATTTAATTTTGATTTAGAAAAAGGAAGATATAATTTTGATATCAAAACATGTTCATATAATTTTTTTACTTTTGATATCAAACCATTTTGATATACATTTATTTCAATTTTGATATAAAAAAATCTGATATAATTTTGATGTCAATTTTTTTAATATCAAGTATGATTTCATTTTTATATAAAAATATCTGATATTTTGATATCAAAAATTTTGATATGACATTTGTTTAATTTCGCTATAAAAATATTCCGATGTAGTTTTGGTATCAAACATTTTTGATATCAAAACAATTTTTTGAAATCAATTTCTTTTTTCTTTTTTTATAAGTAGAAATAATATAAAGTTAAAATTATTCAAAGGCTTATCAAAATCCCTGCCAGCTTTATATAAAATGATAACGTCATACCATCAAGGCCCCAACCTACTCCTGTGTCATCGACACATCACCACCACCTCACACTCGCCGGCTAAATCCTCACAACTCACTTTGCCCTCGACCAAGCAACAGCGCACACGCACTCTCCCATATTAAAGTAATTTTAATATAAACTTTACATCAAACTGATATAAAAAAACATTTTTAAATCAAAAATATCAAAATACACAAACACACTTCCTATAAAAATATACATTTGATATCGATTTGATATCTTTTTGATGTCTTTTTGATATCAAACATTTTTTATATTAAAATTGATATCAATATCATAGCAAAAGGGGGCAGGACTAAAGATGCAAAGGGGGCATTCCCACCCATCAAAATGTACTTGATTAGCAAAGGGGACCCCATGTACTAGTTACTTGTAACCCCTTAAGTGCCAAGGCCGAGTGTGCTCATTCTTTTTGCATAGACTTGCATAATTGCCTGGCACGTAATTAAATGATTTAGCGGTTCCTTATCAATGTGCCTGGCATGTTGTATATTTATTGTATTTGATAATAAAAATGATTTTGAACACAAAATAAATATTGGAACAAGTTACTTTCAACTGGGTGTTTTGACCAATGTAACAGCACTCTCTTGGTTTACTCTGAACTGCATTCTATAGCTGATTCTGTAGCAAAGCTGTCCCTACAGGTCCGCACTTTCACTTACATGTTCATGAATGCCTTTAATATCCGAACGCATATCATACATATGGATCTCTTTCACGCTCCTTATTCAGAAAGAAAATGTTAATTTTAAATTGTTTTGGAGTCTAATATGATGTGTTGAGAGTATGATTGCTTTTACATATTTTTTATTTAATTGAGCTTGTTTTTGATAGCAATGCTTTTTGCACCCATTCCATTTGTTAGCAATGATTCAAGATCTCTTAATCTGTTACCTGCCAAGACCGGATATCCCTGACGTTAGCACATGATCGATAGAGGAACGGTCCTTGGCCTGACTTGCATGCTATCAGATCATGCAAGGCATGTGCGATCGCGTAAACTGCTGTGTAACTATGATATGTGTAGCTAAGATCATTCAACTCAAATACAGATCTGATCCGCTTCAATGCCACATCCCCGAGGCAAGAACCTGGCATCTTTCCCAGATCTTCTGTGGCCATACTATGATTCTCCTTGGTCTCTGAAATTTTACATGGGAAAGCTTTTTCCATAAACAGATTAATGAATATGTCGTCAGGGTATTTAAAAGGATGCAAGTCGGATAAGAACTCTTCAAAACCCAGCATTTGATCTGTGAAGGGGGCAATTCCCAAAGATCCATTCATTATCTTCCAAGCCTTATTGTCCAGTAGCCCTGGCGTTATAATAAATATTGCTGTGAAGATCAGTACTTTGCTGGTTACATTCAGTTCGTATAGAGTTTGAAGTAACACCTTGACGTGCACCTCAATGCTGTGAACAAGTATCACTTTTACAGAATGTCTTCGTATCATTTCAGCAATTTGGAGGACCTTCTCCTTGGAGAATCGAAGGCTAATCTTCTCCATGAAAGCCACACAGCCACCATTGTCTTCAATTCCTTTCTGTATACCCTGCCCGCCCTGCAGACCCACCTCATCATTAGATATGATCATTC